>NC_140585.1:1111513703-1112113703 GCF_964204655.1 Triturus cristatus | reverse complement strand
AAGAAGACATGGGCAAATAAGTGTCTAAATACAGTATTAGCATCAGCAGAAGATTGCGGTCGCGTGAGTTATAGTTGCCTGCAGTAACTATAACGGGGGAATTTCATTGGTTTTTTATCAGTAAAATGTCCAGCTAACTATAACATGTGTGAAACCTATGGTTTTTTCAGTGAATATATATATATATATATATATATATATATAGATATATATATATATATAGATATATATATATCTATATATATCACAAGAGGAGTTCCCAGACTCCAGTAGATAGCTGGAACAGGTACAGACCACAACACGCTGAAGTTTGTCGTATGAAAAGGTTTATTCCTTAGAGTCAGTAGGCATGACGCGTTTCGGCCGTGTTACCACGGCCTTGATCACATGACACCATAAGGACCATACACAACAAATATAGTAAACTGTAGACTCCTCCCATTTATATGAGCCAATAGGAATGCGGCATACAGAACAGCAAACTTCCATATTACAACAAGGGTAAAGAAAGTAATAGAAGAAATACTACGTAAACTGTGCAAAAATTCTGCACCATGACGAATAGCCACATCAAGCTGAATTAAACCATAGTGGTTACACAGTAGAACAGTACCCTGAAGTAAGACAATGTGCTCGCATATCCTTAAATTTTGCCATGTATAAAACAGCTGAGAGGAATCAGAGTCACAACACTTGTATATAAAAAAATCTTCCGTAAGAGAAAGATCGATGCCAGCGGATAAACCTATTCAAAATAACCTTGTAGAGTCCCATACAATACATGATATAAAGTAAGTGGATTATTATTACATATGTCCCTTCTGGATAAATCCTATATTGAAAAAATAGTTCCTTTATACAAGATAAACCGCAAACTGCACAATGACAATAAATCTGCATATGAAAGTCACTGCATATATACATATATAAATATTGCTTAATTATTGCACATAACTTTTAAAACCCGTTGAAAGTTAAAAAGATGCAAATAGACTGTAATGAACAATGCATTGACATACTGATGCAACCTAGATAAAGTGCTAGTGCCTTGGTGCTAATAAAAACATGTATGGCACAAATCATATTATGTACAAATATACAAAATAGACAAAGAGCAAGCAGGACCAATGTAAAGGATAAATCCTAGAATAGACAAATAGCCCCACTGTAAACATTTACTCCTAGGAGCAACAGTACTGGAAATAAAGTGCAAGTGCATCAGTGCAAAATACGCAACATATGTGCAATTCAGCAAAGTCATGTAGCAGCGCAAAAAGTTGTTGAGAGCCATAGACTGGAACTAGATTAGATAGGTTGAATTAACACAGTAAATAAAATCCACAGGAATGTAGGGGCTTAAAAACTAGAGAACCAACAAAGTTGCCTTTCATATCTTATACATATCCATTCAAACCATTTGCGAGCCCAAGGCGAGAAATTGAACCTATACCCCATAAGGGTACCCCAAGGGTGGATATGATGACAGGAGTGATCTTAAACCAGCAGTTGTAGATGTAGACTGAGTAGACTATAATCATCTAAAAACTGCAGTGATTGTTTCTGTAAAATAGCTTAAGCAGTAGAGTAATTTATTCATAAATACCCACAGGGAATGTGACATCCTGAATTAGTGGTCAAAGAAATGTATGCATATCTTCCCCTGTGTTAAGGCCATTAGGCATCTTAGTGTCTAATAAAAGAATGTATTGGGTTTCCAATTGCCTAAGGCGTTTCTCTCTATTGCCTCCTCTAATCTGTTTGGGTACTGCGTCGATCACAAAATAATTAAGATCCTACAGGTTGTTCTTGTGAACTAATTTAAAATGTCGGGCAACAGGGTAACTAGAGTCAGAATTGACAATGGCCCTTAAATGTTGTAAAATTCTGACCGAGACCTGTAATTTCGTACTTCCAACATACTTTAAATTACACGAACATTCAAGAACATAAACTGCATGGTCAGTTTTGCACGTGAAAAAACCTTTAAGATCGTAAGTATTTGTGCCAAATTTACATGCTCGGCATGAGCTACATTTAAAAAAACCTTTACGATTAGAGAGCCAAGTGCTTGTAATAGTGGTCTCAGGGCTCGTCCTAACTAGGGCATCCCTCATAGAGGGTGCTCTCCTGAATGTGATTTGCGGTAAATCAGGTACTAATTGGGACATGGTTAGGTCAGTTTTCACTATAGACCAGTTTTTATAAATCAGTTTTCTCACCTCCTTGTCCTGATTACTGAAAGTAGTGATGAATCGAACACAGCCCGGTTCGCTACAATCACTCTCATTTTTAGGAATGGGTTTCTTGGTGGTAGTCCTAATTACCGATTTCAAATACTCATCACGATTAGTGCTGTTGGCTTTCTCAAGTGCTGTCTCCAGGTCAGCTCTAGCATAGCCACGAGCTAGAAACCTCTGATATGAGTCTTTTTGGTACTTAATGCAATCTGCATCAGTACTGCAAATGCGTTTAATGCGCAGAAACTCACCATATGGTATACTTTTGAGTAGATGGTAAGGATGGGAGCTCTGTGCATGGAGTACTGAATTGCCTGCTGTACTTTTGCGGTGTATTCTAGTCTGTACCCTACCGTCAAGAATATAGAGTTCAACATCAAGAAAGTCAACATGCTCAGCACTGATATGGGCAGTAAACTCTAAATTCAAGTTGTTAATATTGATCAGCTTTACGAATTCATTAGCCGATTCAATTGACCCATTCCAAATTATACAGATGTCGTCGATGAATCTCCACCAACGAACGACATGCATCTGATACAGATCGTCGTGTGTGCTTCTGAGGACATGTTCCTCCCACCAGCCCACGTGTCAACACGCGTAGCTAGGGGAGAAACATGCCCCCATCGCCACACCTTGCAATTACTGAAACACTTCTTGGTTGAACAAAAAATAGTTATTGCATAAACATAATTCAATCATGCGTAACAACATAATGTTGTGTTGATGGAATATGATGTCTCTCTTCTCTAGATAAAATTTGACTGCTTGTAAACCATCACAGTGGCGTATGCTCGTGTAGAGATAACAAATATCCATGACAATAAAACAATAACCATTCTGCCATACCGTCTCAGATATGTTAGAGAGAAAATGTCCTGTATCCTTGATGTAAGATGGGAGTTCTTCCACAAAACCACGCAAAAAAAAGTCAACATATTTAGAAATGTTTTCACATAAACTCCGCTGGGCTGAAATGATAGGTCTACCAGGAATGGGCTCCTGTTTTTGTGCACTTTTGGGATGAAATAAAGAACTGAAGTTGTAGGGAACTCAATTTTTAAGAAGCTGTATTCATTCTTGTTGAGTAGCCCATCCCTCTTCCATTGTCCTAGTTCAACATGGACGCAGTCTTTTAACTTCTTGATGTCATTGAAGGTGGCCTTCCTATAACACAATTCGTTGTGAGTGTATATATATGTATGTATATATGTATATTAATATTTATATGTATATATGTTTGTATGTGTGTGTATATATATATATATATATATATATATATATATCTCTGCTTTGCTTACGAACTGTTCATTGAAGGGTAAAAGCAGTGTGTGCTGATATATATGTGTGTTCCACTGTGTTTGCTATCTCTCTAGAAATGGGCACTGTACACAACTTATCTATGAGAGTTAGTTTTGACACTGTGCTCAAATATTCCTCAACTTAAAAATATTACATCACACGATGTGAAATGAATAGGATTCTTTGTACAGTTATAGGTGTGGACGTCACCCACGTTGATTTCTTTCCTTTAGCTGTTATTAAAGAATAAATGACAGATTGAATGATCTAAGTAAGAATGGGGGGCATTTGAATCTGCTTCCTTTAATTCGATCAGACGCAAATATGGCTCAGTGAGATAAGGGGTAAGTTGGTCTGACCAGGGGCAAATAGGATGAATGCAAAAGGAATTTTCTTACTCAAAAGATTATCAAAAAGAGATTGTATGGTCAAGGTAATGGTGTATGATAATAGTTGACAAAAGAATAGAAACATAAAAATAATCCAGAGAGGAATCAAATGTTAGCAAGCCTCAGTAGGGCATGTGATTGGTCATAGAAAAGTAGATGGGTTTCATCATTCAGAATGCTGTTTTCTTGAATACACAACGTTTTTAAAATATGGCAAGCCAAAGCTGTTACAAATGCAGTTGAGGTGTGTTGTAGAAATTCGTTGCAAAATGAGAGCTGAATGTTGAATTCTACTCCACCAATTCACTGCATCATTCATGTCTTTAACAAAGGCTACTAAAGAGGGAAAGAAGGGTCACACAGCAACTAGAGTACCAAATCTGTGTAGGCCCTTGGCAAACATATTATATAGTAATATAAAAGTAACAAGCTTGTTTGCTATTGTGGTTCATGCAGCTGCAGCCCAGAAGAAAAAGAAAAGGATGTTTATATAATAGAGCAATAGTTAAATCTGCTTGAAGATGACAGAGTTTATATGGTCAACTTTATTAGGAACAATAATTGCATTAGCCAGGAACTCTGATGCTGGACTCATACAAGATAGAGGATTTAGGAGCTGTCAGATGTGTATTATGCTAGAGTTACAGCTTTTCTTGGGATATGTCCAGTCATACAAGGAAGAAGGGTAAAACTGGTGAGGGTGGGAGAAAAACACCAGAGCTCTTGCTGATCACAGGTCAGAGATGGTAGAAAATGTCCTCCACTCTGGGTCTGCTCTGTGGTATGGTTAGCTTCTGTTGTATATATAGGATTTTGTTGGGTGGAAACAGCACTTAGTCATGTAGCGATATGGTTCTGATGAGTGGGAGAAAAGGAAGGAAAGACAAAAGTTAGTAACAGAGGCATGCAAACTGTGTGCTCTTCAGAATCCCAAGCCAACACACTTCCTGAATCCTGGATGTGTGTTGCAGTAATGAGAACAGATGGCAACTTACGTTATTGGGGTTTCGGAGTTTGTTCAGTGTATACAGCTTGTAAAAGAGGACATGCAATAAGGTTCTGGTTGCTTAATCAAGCACTTATTACACTGAATGGTCCCTTTCTGTGCCATAAACCAGCATGCAGGTCTTCTACTAATGGGGAACTTGAGTTCAAAGTTCATGATGTGTCTATTGATATAGGGGCCTTTAATAATTGTACTGAATTTAGGTTGTTGCATGAGCAGTGAGTGACCATTTTACAGTTGGATACGGTACTCATCATTTGAGTTATGATGAAATACAATGTAACATGGTTGTAGCACATGATCAGTTATCGGAGTAAAAACACATTGGCTAGGGGATGTAAGAGTGGAACGGTTTTAAACAAAGCAAATCCTGAGAAGCACGCTTATGTGATATATCCAAATCCCATATCCTAAAATGCTAACCCTGTTGAATAACAAAGCAGATTTATAAGGAATTAATAAAAGAGAAAAATAAAATATCGTTGATGAAAGCAAAAGCTTGGGGTGTGATGGAAAAAGCAGTAGAGCTAGGAGACCCAAGAACAGTTGGGGCTTTTATTACAAAGGTTTGGACGCTAATTATTTGGAAGTTTGAGTAGCAGGAATGGGGATGAAGCTGTACATTCAATATGAGCCAGTACTAGCTAAAATTGCAGTCCTTAATTTTTCACAACTAAATCTATGAAGGTAGGTGAAGTGACCGGCAGTGATGGGATGTCACATTTGATAATAAAAACAATGTCAAATTATGGGCCAATATTTTGTACCTTTCCTTTTTTTCTTTTTGTAGCTACTATTGCGGTAATTACTGTGCAGTGCGTCTCATTCAAAACTTATGTTTACAAAAGTAATAAATCCTAGAGTGGATTTGTCATCAGTAGTTGTTTTTTTTTTATATTGGTCTATCCATTTTTGTAGGAAACGTCTGAGGTACTACTGTAATTCCCCCCAGAACAAGTTGGATTTAGACCAAGCCCTAGAATACTGCACCTGGCGTTTGCTCTCTGGCATGTGGGATTGAAATCAACAAAAGAAGGCACAGTGTTTGCTTTGGCAATTTCCGCACTGTATTTAATATGGTCGACCGTTGCTGTATGGTGGAAACTGTTTGTCTTGGGTGTCCCAAGAGAGCTGCTTTGGCTATTAGAGGCTCGCCATATTGAGAAATGAACAAAAGCGCACTTGGATGGGAGCGGTGTCTTGACTAATGAGATTGAAATTGGTAATGGCCAAAGTAAGGTTGCATCTTTGCCGCTCCTTGTTTACCTTAGCTGAGGCAGCCTTACCTTGTGACTTGCATAGTTCTAAAGGTAGGCCCCTGAACCTATAGATCAACATTTCCGTGCTCTGCCTCACCCTGATTACTTGGCGATCTGAGGCATTCCTATATCAACTCCGTGAGTTTAAGCTTATTGTGTTAAAACACGGTTAAACAATTAATACATTAAATATACAGATCATGGTCTTTGTAAAAGTTCATAAAACATATTCATTTAATTGGTTTAAGGGACCCAACAAACTATTGATGATCCGTATAATTATTTTGGAGTCCTATTTACGAGTAGTCTGAGTTGGAAATCGCGCTGGGAGGCCAGTTTTAAAACTGCCTTAGAGATTAAGTGGGGTAAGGCGATTTAGTCATTAGTATAGGGAATATCGTTCAACCCATTGTTAAAGATTTAGAAACCTAAACAGTACGCATTCAGGGGTGCAATGATTTACTTTGTATGCAACCTTTCTATTTATAAAAAAACTAAAATAGAATGACTGTTCAGTGAGAGCACAGGCAATTCCAAAGTATACAAACATTGTAACACTTAGACTAGATTTGGGCCTAAAGAGTCTAGTGGCAGAGGAGGAGGTCTGAGGCTTACATTTCTTTGTAGGTCCATAAATGAAGATAGGATGCCAATATATAAAATATAGTTAGAACTTGTTTAATATAAGTTTACCAATAGAGCATCTACATTAACCAGGGAAAAGGATCGGGGGCGTTGTCTGCCGTGCTGCGGAATGGCCGCTCTGTGAGCGAGCTCCGCCGGCCGAGATATTATCCTACATACATCCGTGCAAAATAGGGAGTTGGAGTCGAGCAAATTCTGCTCTGACTGGAGCGGCAGACTTGCAGCTACAGGCAGTGAAGAAATCGGGAGTCGGAGCTGCCCTGGGGCTGTGTTAAGTGCCATAGAGTGTCCAGCGAGGAAGCCAGCGGATCCGAAGCGCATACAGAATGGCAGCTGACACTACTTGAGGCCGAGGATCCGACGGTGCTGAAGGCGTCGCCTTGATGGATCCCAGCGCCCGCTGCTGTTGGAGCCGGCCGTAAGCTACGAGACAGGCTCAAACGACTGGCACATTCACTGGTGAGGTGAGGGGGAGGATTGAGCCGCGGCACGGAGTAGTCTGCGGAACCCTTCTGACCCGGTGGGTGCAATTTTGGGGACGAGTGAGATCAGGAGCTCGGACCGGCGGTTATATGCCCATAAAAAAACCTAATGACTGCCTTGTGAAATCGAGGGGGCCTGTGGCGCATTTCCTGGGGGCAGCGCCTTGATTCATGGCTTAAGACATAGACTGCGAACTTGCGCGGCCCTTGATTAATGCTGGCGCCATTTTAGCCCTTCCTGTGAAAGACTGAGAGCAAGCTGTACCTGGAAGCGAGCCCATGCACCGAATACTGCTGCGCACTGCAGATTGGTGGTCGTTTTTACCCCGCAGTGGTGTCGGGGGGCAGGGGGGGGTTGGCCTATTTCATGATACGCATACCATGGGGTGCGCTCCCTGGGAGTGAGTGCGGGTGCTGTAGACGTGCTGGCTGGAGTCCTGTTATGAATGGCTGGTCGATGGTACATTGAGGACATGACATTAGCACTGTAAAAGGCGCGTAGTCCGGAACCGAACGTAGGGCTGCGTCCACGACTGCCATATCGAGTCTCTGACCCTATACTACTTGGGTGAGTCTAGCGTAAGCATCATGGGCAAGCAGGACGCAAAACGGCCCAAAATTAACTTTGAGCAGCACAGGACGACCCGCCTGACGGATTCGGACCCTGAAACCGGCGCAGGAGGTAGTGCTGAGGGGCAACTTGGGGATCAGGGTGAAGGTCTCCGCACATTAATGCTCGAAATGAGATCTAGCCTTAGTAATATTGATGTCAAACTGGACACATTGACGGCCCAACTAGACATTGTTGAGGCCCAAGTAGGGGTTCACGAACACAGGCTGGATGTGCTGGAAAATAAGCAAACGGATTTCCACGACTTTCAGGTAGAGACGAAAGATCAACTGCTGCAGATGGATAAGCCCTTGGGCGTTATCAGGGCAAAAAATGAAGATTTAGAAGTGAGGTCCCTCCGGAATAACCTCCGCATTACAGGCATTCCGGAGACTACAGCAGTCACCAAGATGGAGACATTCGTGTCGGACATGCTGAAGGACATATTTGCTACACATCTCTCACCGGTCTTTGCGGTGGAGAGAGCTCATCGGGCAATAGGCCCTAGGCCCCCAGTGGGCGCTCCTCCGCGTCCTATCCTGGCAAGACTTCTTAACTACCAGGACCGAGCTGTGATACTGCGCCAGGCGCGTGAACTGGGGAAGATCACACATCAAGGCAACCACATATCCTTCTATCCGGATTTTACATCGGCGGTACAAGCAGCAAGACGCAAATTCTTGCCGGCAAAAAGGATCCTGTTGCAGGCACAGATCCCGTACTCGCTGCTCTACCCTGCTAAACTCGAGGTGTCCCATGATGGATCCTCCTATTTTTTCACTGATGCCAAATCCGCCCTAAAATTCGCTAAACATGTGGGTGGCAAGCAGGCAAAAAGAGGTCCAAGACTGGAAGGCCAGACTGATAACCAGCTAAGTGACAATGACTGAGGTCGACATGTTCTGGTGGGCTATGGTGGTCTTATTGTATGATGTTATTCCTCTTGTGCCCTGGGGAGGGGGTTAAGGCCACTTTATTCCCCCATTTGCAGTTCGTCCTTTTTCGCATGTTACAAGCAGCAGGATGTAGTCGCAAGCTGTTAACTTTTAAGTCCTTGGTTTATGTACAATTGAACTGAATATGTAAAATGGATTTCATTTATTAGGAGGATTAGGTGATACTCACTATTGATGGTGCTTAATCTCCATACATGCCCGGTTCTAATGGAGCTGCAGTGCACGTAACTATGCGGGGGCAATTTCTTATCTTATGTAGCTGCACGATTATTATTCTAAGGAGCAGTAGGCTCCACTCCCTGCAGATTCTTGGTCACCCTGCCTTGGTAGGGAAGTGCGCCAGCACTCCTAAACCTTCATGGGAGTTTTCCCTAACTCGTGGTGTTGTACATTGTTTTGTTGGGTGGGGGGGAAATTCAACCTGGTTGGGGGGGTTGGTGTGGGAGGAGGGTGGAGGCAAGGGTATAGTGTTGAACGTTCTGCCGGTGTATCTTTATGCTATCAGGAGAAGTACATAGAAAGATTTGTGAATGACACTTGTTGCATCGCACACAATGATTTTATATATGCCGCCCTATTGTATGATATATGTATAGTGTGAACTGTTTATCTTGGAACAAAAGAGGCTTAAATGACAGTAGAAAGGCCAGACTAGTCCATGCCTATCTCGCGCTGCATAATGTGGATGTATGTATGTTACAAGAAACTCACCTCCATGATAGTCTGTCTCCTAAACTAAAAAATAAACGCTGGGGGTTTATGTACTCCTCGGTTTACTCCAATTACACTCGTGGGGTGGCTGTGTTGGTTAGGCAGGGCATTGAATGGCGGGAGAGAGAACTACACACAGATCCTGATGGCAAGTACATTATTCTGGTGAGCTCGCTGGGTGGGGTGTCTCTAGCATTGGTAGTGTATGGACCCAACACAGACTCTCCAACCTTCTTTCAAGACTCGTGGGCTAAAGTTAAGGCCACTGGCTGCAGCACGATCCTGTGGGCGAGGGGGGACTGCAATGCGATATTGAATGATGCACTGGATTGACAGGGCACGGCACGGTTTTTCCTTGTTCGTCGGTTGTGACGTCCTGTATTTTGAGGATTCCATGCCAGCCTTATATCGGTTGCAGTTTTGAATCTTGGCATGTAACTTACGAGGTTTTGAAGGTATACGGATGGGTTGACCGTTGAAATCACAGTGACCCATGATATTGCCCTTCATATTATTCTACATGATGAGAAATTCATTTGAAGCATAACTACTATATCTTGTGACCTGCTTAAGATGTGGGTTCTTCCCTATATACCTTTATTGATACGTTCCCTATATGAATAGGAACCTGAACACCCCGGCAAAGATTTAATTATAATTTGGATCATCGTTGACGAAAGTCTTTACATACATTCTTGAAGTCTTCTATGAATCATCATTGGACTACTTTTAAATACTTTATAAATTCACATCATCTAGCTTCCCCATTATTAAGAGGAATCCGGGGTGCACTAGTGACATGAAATAAGCCCCCCTTAACTGGGAATGATTTATGCAATATGGATCTGGTTATCGACTGGCTCCCTTCTTTATAAGAGTGACTTCCTCTCTAAATACTCAGCGCCCTGAAGAAGTCCGCTTCAAGGACAAAACGCGTCTGCTGTGTCGTTGTGAACAGTGATGCTCATGACTTTGCTTTAAAAAGCCATTGATTCTGGATTAAGTATAAAAAGAAAACTTTGGAAGAATACTTATTCTGGAAATGGACTTTATAATTGTTCTTCAGTGCTATCATTGTGTGGTGCACCTGTGCTTTTATTTAAATTGACAGGGCATGGCACGGACTCTGCATCCTGCTGCTGGGAAAGCCCTAAATGCAATAATTGATGATGGAGACCTTGTCGACGTGTGGCGCTCACGCTACCCCCAGTCTAGGGAGGGAACCTGTTTTTCTAAGCATCACAAGGCGCGGTCGCGGCTAGACTATTGGCTGGCGTCCCGGGATGTGGCGAGCTGGGTGGTTGAGGCGTCAAACTTGCCGTGAACTCTTTCAGATCACTCCCCGTCCCCTGAAACTGGTAAAAAGTGGTAATTCGCGGACAATGCATTGCTAGGCAAGCTGGGGTGCTTAAGGCAATTAGAAGCACGCTGAAATCCATTGAGGCCCAAATTAGAGAGCTTGAGACGTGCTTTTATTCTGATGAATCACCTGCAACATTAGCCTTGTTGAAATCCAAACTCCTGGATTACGACGACGAAGCGCAGAGGGAGGTGAAGTTCCTTGGGAAATACACAGAGGCGCGTAAATATGGGGGGGGGGATAGGCCAGGGCGAACGCTCGCTAACATTGTTCGTCCT
Source organism: Triturus cristatus (assembly GCF_964204655.1). Lineage (NCBI taxonomy): Eukaryota > Metazoa > Chordata > Amphibia > Caudata > Salamandridae > Triturus > Triturus cristatus. Next base: position 1,112,102,468 of record NC_140585.1, on the reverse strand, counting down.
CCGAGATCTTCGGCCTATATTCCTGATCTGGTCAATAAGGATGGCAGTAGTGTGAGAGGTCCAGAAGCAGTACTTCATGAGTTTGCCTCATTTTACTCTCACTTATATACAGCTTCACAATCTAGTTGCCCGGAGAATATGCAGGCCTTTTTAGACTCCCTAGAACTGGTTTGGTTCAATAACAGTCATCAGTAATACATGAACTTAACATTTACGGTGAAGGACGTAGCTGACGTGATTGGCAGTCTTTCCTTAGACAAAGCCCCGGGGTCAGACGGGCTGACGATGGCCTTTTACAAGTATATGTGGAGGAACTTGCACCTCGACTTCTTGAGGTATATGAAATAGCCCTTGAATCGGGTATACTGCCCCCACAATGCGAGAGGCAATTATTATAACTTTGCTGAAACCTGAAAAACCTGCTTCTGAGCTGGATTCGTATTGCCCTCTGTCGTTGATTAATGTAGATCTTGGCGAAACTAATAGCAAATAGGTTACAGCCTATGTTGCCTACTATTCTAGTACGTCCAGACCAGTCAGGATTCATACCTGAGAGGTCTACATCCCATAACCTTAGAACCAATTTTTCCGTGTTGCATTACTTACACCCGGAAGTGCAGACTGCGGCAGTGTTCCTAGACGCGACAAAGGCCTTTGATTCGCTCGTTGGCCTTGTTTATTCCGGATATTACAGCGGATAGGCTTTAGCCCTCTTTTCAGCAACTGGATCCGGTTATTATACACTGAGCCGACAGCTAGAATACGTGCTAATAGCCTCCTATTGGACCCCTTTTCGATAACGCGGGGTACGCGGCAAGGGCGATGGAGCCGCTGGCTGCACGCATCAGACATCACACGGCGAGAGGGATAGGTTTCAGCTCAAGGAGCCTTCTGATATCGCTCTACGCAGATGATGTCATGCTGTATATTCTAAATCCCACGTAGAACTTAGACGTCGTCCTGAGGGAATTCATTCGGTTTGGAAGTTTGGCAGGCATTACTATCAACTGGGCTAAGTCGGTAATATTTCCCTTGACTGAGAATACCAGGGCTGTAACTTCTGAGTTCCCACTGAGGTGGGAGGCCGAGAAAGTAAAATATTTGGGGATTTGGATTAGTCGAGACCTCCAGGAGGTGTGGAATTTGAATTATGGGAGAGCAATAACTTGGCTGAAAGACAAGGTAGTTTTATGGGCCAAACTTCCTTTATCAGTGGCCGGAAAGTGGGCACTGGTGAAAATGGTTGTTCTGCCTAAATTTTTATATCTTTTTGTTAACTTGCCAATTATTCTCACCCAACCGTTTTTCCGCACGCTGCGCTCATTGATGATATCTTTGGTATGGGCGGGCGGACAGGCTCAAGTCTCGTGGGAGCTGCTATCCCTTCTGCTCAAACAGGGCGGCCTAGGTGCCCCAGACAAACTATATGCGCCTTGCGTGCAAGCTCAATTTCTGCACTATTGGGTTTATCCTACACCCTTCATGCCACACGTAGCTGTGGAGAGGGATGCGGTGGCACCATTTCCACTTCACGTTGCGCTGTACCAAGCGTATCACCGACCCACAGAGGGCATTGACACTCCCGAAACCCTACGTTGGGCCTGGGATGGGTTGCGGAGGCCCGCGGGAGCCCGGATTTTATGTCCCCTCCATTCCCTTAACGCAGAATCCAATGTTGCCCAATGTCAAGGACGAAATCAGCAAATCACTTGCGCAGACAATGCAACTACACACGTTTGTGGATCTTTACCCGGGGGACACTTTTAGAGACCCCCCGGGAGCGGAAGAGGGTCAGAGGGTGCCATTTGGGGAATTATTTCTTTATCACAAGTTACGGCTTGCTTGCCGCACGTTACATAGTGATTTCCCAAAACCGCCACCCCCTCTGCCAGCCCTGGAAAACTTACTTCACTCGCCATCACCACGTAGGCTTATAACCAAACTCTACACACAAATGCAGAACACAGCTCCGGTGACACCTAATGCTTTGTTGAGATGGAATGCGGAGCTCCCACACACACTGACCGATGACCACTGGGCATACTGCTGCAATCAGTTAAACGAGCTATCCCCAAACTATAGGATACATTTGATCCACTTCAAATTTCTCCACCGATACTACAGAACACCGATAAGCTTACACCGTATGGGGCTGCAGGAGGATGACTGCTGTTGGAGGTGTGGGCTGGCCCCCGCCTCCTTTTTTACATATGGCATGGGCATGCCCCGCACTCACTGACTATTGGTTCAGGATATTTGAGGCCATAAACCAGATTCTGGGCATTTCCTTGTCGCCATCCCCGCTGCTGGGTTACGTTAAGGAGACGCATGTCAAAAAAGGTAAGTTACATGCTATACTGCTACTATTCGCTAAACTGGGCTCGGGAGAAGACCAGTGCGGATGTGGCTTCTGCACTAAACGATGTCCACATCGAACAGGTATAACTAATATGGTATGCATGAGGTTCTGTGGCCTCAACGGATGTCTAGAGGATAGGGTAGAACCTGGATATCAGATTGAGATTTTTTTGCCACTACAGGATTACTGCTTTGATGTTTGATTCTGGTGATGTCAATTCACACTTAGAGTAGGCACATATTTTAAACTTGCTACAAGTACTCTGATCAGCTGAATTTTATTGCGTATGTACACCTGGCATGTTTTTGTGTTTCTTTTTGCACTGAAATGTGTTTTACTTTGTGTTTGAAATACCAATAAATAAAAATAAAAAAATCCAGGGGAAGGATCACAAGGTGTGAAAAATGAAGAAACTGAAAGATGTTCACTCTATAAAGTTGTCCTGCAATATTTTTATTTTTTTTGTATAGCGTGAACATGACCCTAGAGGGTATCCGAGCGCTTTACAGAAAAGATGTAAAACATATATGGGAGACAATTGTGGCAGAAAAGCAACAATATAAACAAATAACGGCAGGTACTTAACCTCTTCAGCGCTGCGCGGATTCCCGCGCAGTGCTGAAAGATCTGAGCGCGGGCGGGGCCATGACGGAACGGTTCCGTCATAAGCACAGCCCAACCGGCGTGCATGACGGAACCGTTCCGTCATCGGCATCGAAGAGGTTAATGACATACTAAAGGAAGGTATCAGAACCATAACATTGCAAAGTATCATAAGTTAAGTAGAGGTGCATGACCAGGAAGGCCGAAGAACATGTAAGTAGAATAAAGCAAGAAGAGTCGTGTTGTGACACTAGATGAGTAGGAGCATGCCGTTGGTCTCGGAGGACCCGCCAGATCTAGGCTGGTATGACGAAAGGCCGAGGCTAAACTTCTACCTCAGAAAAGTACTCCTCAGTAAGGCTTCTTCCATTTTGAAGAACAATGTTGATGGAATCGGTCTAGTTTCCGTAGGTAGGGATTTCCAGATTTCTGGGGCAATGCCTGAGAAGGATCGATTGTAAGAGTTAATTTTTTTTTAATTTCTTTGGTTTAAGCAACAAGGTACTGGAATTCCTGGAGGAACGGGCACCGCCCGACAGTTCTAGTTTATTTGTAAGTTATAGAGGAGTGTTGAAATGAAGAGCTTTGTGGGTCATGCAGGCACGTTTTAGTTTAATCCTTGCCTCGAAAGGTAGCCAATTTAGAAATTTCAAATCGGGGGAAATGTGGTTGGTTTTCTTGGAGCCTGTGATGAGCCTAGCAGCAGCATTCAGTGACGCCCTGCGAGGGGCTAGTCTGTACCTCGGTAGACTGCAGAAGGTTGCACTGCCATATTCCAGCCGTGAGATGACTAATGCTTACACAGCAGACTTGAAGTCATCTTGGGAAGGAAGGGTTTTAATTTCCTTGGGATGCTCAGTTGGAAGTTCGCTCCTTTGGTGGAGGCGCTGATGTGATCTTGCATGTTCAAGTTCTTATCCAGCACTATTCCCAAAGATCTTGCAGAGTCTATGATGTGTGGTGTGCAGTTGAGAGTAGAGAGAGTTTTCCTATATCTCTCCACGATGGGGGCTTGCTTGGGCGGTGAGATCAAGAGGAATTCCGTTTTGAGGGCGTTCAGTTTGAGATGGTTGAAGGTGTTAACCAGTTTTGGGATTTGTGCATGGTTCCGTTGAGTGTCTTGATCTAGTCAGGAGTAGAGATTTTCATGTACAACTGGGTGTCATCCGCATACATATGATATTGGATGTTAGATGCTTTGAGGATCTCAGTAAGGGGTTCAGTGAAAAGGTTGAAAAGTGTGAGAGAGAGAGGACCCTTGGGGAGCCCCAGAATGCAAGGACTGGCATTGGAAAGGGTTTGATTGGTTTTCACTCTCTGAGTTCTGTTATGGAGAAAAGAGGCAAACCATTTTAGTACTGAGCCGAAGAGCCTCGTACTGCGTTCCAGAAGGCTCAGGAGATTTTTATGTTTGACAGTATCAAAAGCTGATGAGAGGTCGAGTTGGATTAATATTCACAAAGAACAAGAGCGACCCAAACATCCTTGCAAACTGGGTATTGCTAATAGGCAAAAAACAGTGTTCACAAGGAACTCATTTATATACTTAATACAATTTCTGCAAGAGGTAGTATGATTTACGTGAATCAATCAAAAACCAAAGAGCATATGCAATAAGACTTTAATTAAATTAGATAAAACAAAATCGTAGTGATTAATGTATCTATATTCAAGCCCATAAGACAAATACTAGAGATGTACTCCTTTCAGCCGAAATTAGTATAGTTTATTTTAAATTTATAGCCTTCAAATTATAAAACATCACAATGGGAATATGTAATTATGTATGTACACTTCAAGGTGACATTGCGAACCTCAGTGAGGTGACCACAACCAAAATGTCATCTAAAGGGGAAGGTAGTGGTTATTGGTATTTAAAAATAGAGGAGCTATAGTACAATCATTTGTTATAAGATTTTTGTTATTCTTAAGCTCTTTCTCTTAGCCGACAACGTTGCAACCCTCTTGTGATACGGGGTCTCTTCAGGAAAGGGATTCTGGGGACTAAATGGAGGACATAGTTTTAGATTTGAGCAGAAGGGAGAATGGAGTGTGGGCTTGATCAATGGGTAAATAGCTTACTGATTGGCACACAATAGTGCTAGTATTGTAGAGTTTATTCCTCAATAGGTCCTGTATGTTTCTAGTGAAGTCCAAGAGGATAACTCCTAATAGTGACATAGTAATGGAAATTACTATCATATTCAGTGATGGGTCTGTGCACAGAGAGAAATATACTAAGGAAGTTGTCGTACCACTGCACGGATAGTAAAAATCGCTGTTGCTGTTGTTCACGGCAACCACGGTTACAGTAGATCCTACCGGTAAATAAAGGGTGGAAGGATTGTTTGGAAATTATAGTCCATATGTATGAACAGTACATAGTATAGAAACTTAATCAATTCTAATCAGCAATTTTAAAACACTACTCACCAATGGTGATGCTGAGTGAATCAATTGGTTCTTCAGTGGTTCTTCCAATATTTAAATTGTGTCTCGCCTGATTGGCATTTGGAAAGTGAATATAATTGCTACAATTCAGGGATTCTAAATTTAAAAGAAATGGGGGCCAAGTTAAACCAAGAGCGGGCCTAACTGGCAGGAGCTAGGGCTCTATGCTGATGCAATATATGACTTACTGAATCGTCCCAACTGCGGGCGCTTCCGTCATCCGTCCGTGGTGAGGACCCGATCGTAGGCAGGCATTTTATAATCTCATGCGTGACAGCCTGCTGCCATCTCGTGCATGCTCTGGTGGCAGCCATTGTAGAGTGAGGTCTTAAGTGAGAGGCAATAATGCTTCCGTGATCAAGTATGCCACTTCATATTATGGGTAGCAAAGTATCCTAAGAATGCCCCGTAGAGGTTGTAACTAGCATCAATATGGTATGGATGTGTTCGCGTTGAGTAGGAAGAGGCATCCAGCCACCTACAGTTTACAGGAGCTGCCATACATCGGGTGTTGGTTACTGGCATAACGTATACAGCTGGATCACTGGTAGTAACTGATCGCTTTGGCGGATAATGTATATAAGGTTACTGTTTGATCAACAAGGTGGATGCATTTGAGGTGTGGCCAAAAGCTTAGATTTTAAGTATAATATACCGCAACTATTTGTAGATGCGATAACAATTCAATGAACATAGTAAGGTTGACAATTAGTCATATTCACGATCTAGCTGTAATGGTGCAAGGAAACAATGCCTAAATGTTCTCGCATAAATAGAGGAATGACAAGGCTATTTGCTAGATGCAGTATATGCAGGATACATCATGATACATTAACTATAAGAATTCAATTAACATAGTAAGGTCGACAAATCGTCATATTCACCATCAAGCAGTAATGGTGCAAGGAGACAATGTCTAAATGTTCTTGCATACATAGAGGAATAACAAGGACAAACATTTGTTACAAACTAATGGTGAAGGAGGTCCTTCATTAGAAGTGATTATCATACCATGATACTTGTAATGGTTTTAGACCTAAAACTGAATACTAAATACTTTACTGCACGGGTCGTTTAAGGATGGTTATACAACCTCACTGTACTAAGTGTATGTAGATGTCTGCTCTTTTGTGGGTATGTGGTGTTTTCATCAAGGTTGAACACTAGGGAGAAACTGCTTGCTCCTAACAGTGGGAAGTAACTGATCGCTCTTGTTCATGGGGGTGATCAAAGGGGCTGCTAACACTAGTCCTCACTGTAATCTGATGAATTTACGCCACTCCTCTAGACTGTTTAGTCCATTTCTGATCGAATCGCATTTCTCTATCCATTTACGTTCTAGTGTCTGAATGAATGAATGAAATGTTACACACCCAACCCCCCCCCCCCCCCCGAGGTATTTTAGCATTTTCAATCACCTGCCATCGCAAATCGTCTGCAGTGTGTGATTTGTCTTTGTAGTGCTGTACTAAGGGAGCATTTTCTACCGAACAATGTATCCTACTGCGATGCTGGCCAATCCGAGTTTTTATCGGTTGGGTAGTCTGTCCTATGTATATAAGATTATCAGGGCACCAGATGCAGTAAATGACATTTGGGGTTGAACAGTTAGTCAAATCATGTAAGTTCCATTTAATGTTCCCATGAGGGAACTCTTTCGTATTAAACGTGTGGTCAATGACTTTGCATCCACCACACTTAAAAAGACCTGTAACAGTTGGTAGTGACCAAAGTTCATTATTGTTTTTTTCGGGTTTCAGGATAGTTGTATCTGAGTGCACCAAATGGTTTTTCATGTTTTTCCCTTTCCTGTAAGAAAACGTAGGTACTTGGCAAGTGCTGATTGTGTTAAGTTTAGGCCAATGCCTTTTTATGGTTTTGACTACTTGTGTACTCAAAGGGCAAAATATAGTCACGCACACAGTTCTGTTGTTTTGCCTCTGTTCTTTAGTAGCTCCTCACGAGGGCTGTACCAGGCCCTCTTCATCGAGGCGTAACTGTACAGAGAAAGAAGATTTCTATAAAGAAGCTCACACCCTAAGCAATAGTCTGCGACAACGAGGATATCCAAAACGATTGGTCAAAACCTTGATAAAGAGAGCCTGGTACAGCCCTCATGAAGAGCTGCTAAAGAACAGACCCAAAACAACAGAACTGTGTGTGTGACTACATTTTTGCCCTTTGAGTACACAAGTAGTCAAAACCATAAAAAGGCATTGGCCTAAACTTGACACAATCAGCACTTGCCAAGAAGTACCTATGTTCTCTTACAGGAAAGGGAAAAACATCAAAGACTATTTGGTGCACTCAGATACAACTATCCTGAAACCCGAAAAAAACATGAATGAACTTTGGTCACTACCACCTGTTACAGGTCATTTTAAGTGTGGCGGATGCATAGTCTGTGACCACACGTTTAACACGAAAGAGTTCTCTCATGGGAACATTAAATGGCACTTACATGATTTGACTGACTATGCAACCCCAAATGTCATTTACTGCATCTGGTGCCCCTGTGATCTTAAATACATAGGACAGACCATCCAACCGATTAAAACTCGGATTGGCCAGCATTGCAGCAGGTTACGATGTTTGGTAGAAAATGCTCCCTTAGTACACAGCACTACAAAGACAAATCACACACTGCAGACGCTTTGCGATGGCAGGTGATTAAAAACGCTAAAATACCCCCCCGGGGGGGGGGGGAGGGATAACATTTCATTCATTCTGCAGACACTAGAATGTAAATGGATAGAGAAATGTGATTCGATCAGAAATGTACTAAACAGTCTAGAGGAATGGCGTAAATACATCAGTTTACAGTGAGCACTAGTGTTAGCAGCCCCTTTGATCACCCCCATGAACAAGAGCGATCAGTTACTTCCCACCGTTGGGAGCAAGCAGTTTCTCCCTAGTGTTCAGCCTTGATGAAAACGCCACATACCCACTAAAGAGCAGACATCTAGATAAACTTAGTACAGTGAGGTGGTATAATCCTCCTAAAACGACCCATGCAGTAAAGAATTTAGTATTCAGTTTTAGGTCTAAAGCCATTACAAGTATCATGGTATAATAATCACTTCTAATGAAGGACCTCCTTCACTATTAATTTGTAACAAATTTTTGTCCTTGTTATTCCTCTATGAATGCGAGAACCTTTAGACATTGTCTCCTTGAACCAGTACAGCAAGATCGTGAATATGACTAATTGTCAACCGTGCTATGTTGATTGAGTTACTATCGCTACTGTATCACGATGTATCCTGCATATACTGCATCTACAAATAGTTGCGGTATATTATACATTCAATCTAAGCTTTTGGACACACCTCAAATGCATCCACCTTGTTGATCAAACAGTAACCTTATATACATTATCCGCCAAAGGGATCAGTTACTACCAGTGACCCATCTGTATACATTATGCCAGTAACCAACGCCCTATGTATGGCAGCTCCTGTAAATTGTAGGTGGCTGGATGCATCTTCCTACTCGACACTAACACATCCATACCATATTGATGCTAGTTACAACCTCTACGGGGCATTCTTAGGATACCTTGCTATCCATAATATGAAGTGGCATACTTGATCACGGAAGCATTATTGCCTCTCACTTGAGAAGACCCCACTCCACAATGGCCGCCACCTTGGTAATATATTCTATTACCAATGGAGTGCACAGAGCATGTGCGAAGTTGCAGCAGGCTGTCACGCATATAAAATGCCTGCCTCCGATCGCGTCCTCACCACGGACGGATGACGGAAGCGCCCCGCAGTTAGGACGATTCAGTAAATCGTATATTGCATCAGCATGGCACCCTAGCTCCTGCCAGTTAGGCCCACTGTTGGTTTAACTTGGCCCCTATTTCTTCTATATTTAGAATCCCTGTGTTAGAAAACCCCGGGCAACCGGGTTAGCAGTCACCCGGTTTTTCCCAACACAAGGGGTAGCTTGGCTCGAGCGGTCGGGGGTCAGGCACCGTGTTAAGCGCACGTCACACCCTCACAATAACCATGCGTTCATCCGTTCCAAAAACGACTCTACACCGTAAAAATTTATGAAAGAATCTCTTTGTGTTTATCTTAATTTTTCTCTTAGTTGCAGGGTTATGACACAAATACAATACAAAAGGATTTTCTTCAGAAATAGGAGGTCAATTAAATAATAACACTTTGCAGGTGCAATAAATAGGATTAGGTCATAAATACACAAGGAATAAATAGAGGTGCGATAAATACATAGGGCAAATAAATACTGTCAGACAATAAATACAAGGCAGGAATAAATACGGTCAGACAATAAATAAAACACCTTCAATAAATAATATAAGCCATCCAACAATTGCAAATCAGATCACATTTATGAGGTAGATTGATTTTACCATGCCCAAGTACAGCTTATGGTCACTGGGGTGGCCTGGGGATGTCCCACCTAGAGTGGTCAAGGCTGGGGCCTAAGCTGAGGTAGAATGAGGGAAACCTAAGGTTCTGATTCTTCCAACTACACAGTCCCTCACACAGGTCCCTGCACCAGTCTCAGTTCACCCCCTAGCACTCTCAGGTTGGTCCTAACACCCCTCTAGCGCCAAGACTGGTCTTTTAGGGCTCCACAGGGCCTCAGATGCCCTTTCTACCACTTACTGCCCTTTTCACGAAGATCCGCTCGGCGCCGGGTCGACGTCGCTGGGCGGCTCCGTTTCGATGTTGCGTCGAACTGTTCCACTTGACGCCGTGTCGATGCCGTCGGGCGGTTCCGATTCGATGTCGCTGGCCGGCCTCGGTTCGATGTTGCGTCGATCTGCTTTACCTGACGCCGGGTCGATGCCGTGAGGCGGCTCCGGATTGATGTCGCTGGGCGGCCTCGGCTCGATGTCTTGTTCCGGCGTCACAGGGTCACGGTTCCCCCGCTTCCGGGCGACTCCGGAGTGCGACCTCCACTCCCGACCTCCGTCGGCTCCACTTCGGGTTCCGGCGACTCCGGAGTGCGATCTCCACTCCCGACCTCCTGCGCGCTTCGCCTCGACCTCAGGCGACTCCGGAGTGCGACCTCCACTCCCGACCTCCTGCGCGCTTTACTTCAGCTTCCGGCGACTCCGGAGGATGGACTTCACTCCCCCGTCGACGCCTCACCTCGACCTCAGGTGACTTCTACTCGACCTCCGGTGTCTCTCCACGACCTCCGTCGGCGCCCTCACTCGACCTCTAGCGGCTCCGGGTAAGACATCTGCCTTCTGTCAGCGCCGCTTCTCCACCTCGGGCTCCAGGTCTCCAGGCTTCTCGACGTCGGGTCTCCAGGAGGATTCCACCAAACAGGTCAGGAACTTGCTGTTCTTCTCCTTTAAGGTCTGTTCCGGCTGTTCAGGTCCTTAAGATGATTTTCTGGTCTTTATCCCACACAGGGCTTTAGGCTGGGCTTGGTCAGTAGGGACTAGTATCAAGGGTGGGTTTCTGGACCCCACTCCAGGCACAAGATTCCACCCCTGCTGCCTTACTCCTTCCTCCTTCTGTTTCTCTGTCCTCTCTCCTCTCCAGTCAGGTGCCAACTGCCTACTCCAACTGCCAACTCTGAGCTGGCTTCCCAACATTCTAAACCTGCCTCACACTGTCACAGGGTTCTAGAATGTTCTGGAAGGTACTAGTAGGTTCCAGCTATGTCTCAGGTGACAATGGGTGGCCACCATTTTGTGTTTCAGGCCCTCAGACAGAAGTTCCAGGGGTAGGGAAAATGGCTCCCTGACCCTGCATCAACACTAAAAAGTCTGGTGGTTCCCAAAAAGGAAAAATACTAACAGGGTTTGAGGCAAAAGTGGGACAAAATGAATAATGATGAGGAGGGACCACCCAAAGGGCTGACAGGTCTAACACGCGTCCCCCCCCAGCTGAAAGTGGGGAGAGCTACCCAACCCCTTGGGAGTTCTCATCACTAAGGCGGAAATACCTTGAGAGACCGTCTGCATTGGTGTGGTCCACTCCAGGCCGATGTTCCACCTGAAAGTCCATTCCCTGTAGGGAGATAGACCACCTTAGCAACTTGGGATTCTCCCCCTTCATCTGCATCAGCCAACGAAGGGGTCTGTGGTCGGTCTGAACTAGGAAGTGCGAGCCAAACAGGTATGGCCGCAGCTTCTTCAGAGCCCATACCACTGCAAAGGCTTCACGCTCTATTGCTCTCCACTTCTGTTCCCTGGGAAGTAGTCTCCGGGATAGGAAGACCACGGGTTGATCCAGACCCTCTTCATTGAGTTGCGATAACACTGCCCCAATGCCATGTTCCGATGCATCCGTCTGGACAATGAACTCCTTGGAAAAGTCTGGGGCCCGTAGGACCGGGGCCTCGCACATGGCTTGCTTCAGTTTTACAAAGGCCTGCTGACAAGCCTCCGTCCAGACTACCCGTCGAGGTTGTTTCTTGGACGTAAGCTCCGTGAGGGGGGCCACAATGGTACCGTATCCCTTCACGAAGCGGCGGTAATATCCGGTGAGGCCCAGAAAAGCTGGGACCTCAGTCTGAGTCTCGGGGGGATTCCCAGGCCATGATGGCCTCGATCTTCGCCTGGAGGGGTTGCACCGCTCCCCTACCCACCAAGTGTCCAAGGTACACTACCGACCCCTGCCCGATCTGGCACTTGCTGGCCTTGATCGTTAAACCAGCTTGTCTCAGGGCCTGGAGAACAGCTTGCAGGTGACGCAAGTGATCCTCCCAGCTGTTACTGAAGATGGCTATGTCATCCAGATAAGCAGCAGAGAAACTCTCCATTCCGGTGAGGATCTGGTTCACCAGACGCTGAAACGTGGCAGGTGTGTTCTTGAGCCCAAAGGGCATCACACAGAACTGGTAGTGGCCTTTGGGCGTGGAGAAGGCTGACCTTTCCCTAGCTCCGTCAGTCAGAGAGATCTGCCAGTACCCAGAAGTAAGGTCAAAGGTACTTAGATATTGGGCAGCTCCCAGCCGGTCAATCAATTCATCCGCCCTTGGGATCGGATGAGCATCAGTCTTGGTTACTGAGTTCAGTCCCCGGTAGTCCACACAGAACCTCAGTTCCAGTTGGGCACCCGGTGGTGCGGCTTTTGGTACTAGCACCACCGGACTGGACCAGGGGCTGCTGGAAGGTTCGATCACTCCTAGCTCCAGCATCTTAGTGACTTCACTGTGAATGCTGGCCTTCACCTTGTCTGACATCCGGTAGATCTTGGACTTCACAGGTGGGCTGTCTCCTGTGTCCACATTATGGACGCACAGGTGAGTCCTACCCGGAACAAGGGAGAACAACGAAGAGTACTGTCCCAGGGCCTGGCGGCAGTCCTCCCGCTGTTCAGGAGTTAGAGATGGGGAGAGAATCACTCCCTCCACCGACCCATCCTTCTCTTGAGACGCAAACAAATCGTGGAGAGGCTCGCTTTCCACGTCCTCTGCTCCGTCAGTCACCATCATCAAAATGACTTCGGGCCTCTCGTGGTGGGGTTTGAGGCGGTTGGCATGCAGCACCCGTAGGGGCTGACGAGGGGTCTTAAGATCCACCAAGTAGGTAGCCTTACCCTTCTTCTCCAATACCTCAAAGGGTCCTGACCAGCGATCCTGGAGGGCGCTAAGCTCTCCTGGTTCGATCACCCACACCTTCTGGCCAGGCTCCAATTCCACCGGGTGAGCGTTGTGGTCATACCGCGCCTTCATTACTGCTTGGCTGGCCTCCCAAGTTGTCAGAAGCTTGCTTCCACAACTTAGCCATTTGGCTCCGGAAGGCCAGCATGTAGCTCACCACGTCCTGGGGAAGCTTTCTGGGAGTTCTTTCCCATCCGTCTCTCACCAGGCTGAGAGGTCCACGCACAGGGTGCCCATACAAAAGCTCGAAGGGGCTGAAGCCCACTCCCTTCTGTGGCACTTCCCTGTAGGAAAACAATAGACAGGGTACGAGGACATCCCATTTCCTCCGCAGGCTTTCAGGCAGACTTCCAATCATGCCATTCAAGGTTTTGTTAAACCTCTCCACCAGACCATTGGTCTGGGGGTGGTAAGGAGTTGTGAACCGGTAGGTCACTCCACACTCCTTCCACATGGCCCGCATGTATGCTGACATGAAGTTGGTCCCCCTGTCGGACACAACTTCCTTGGGAAAACCCACTCGGGTAAAGATTCCCATCAGGGCCCTAGCCACAACAGGTGCTGTAATGGTCCTTAGAGGTATAGCCTCTGGGTACCGTGTGGCATGATCCACCAGAACCAGGATAAACCTGTGACCAGCTGTAGTAGGCGGATCTAATGGACCCACAATGTCGATGCCCACCCTTTCAAAGGGGGTGCTAATGACAGGAAGTGGTTCCAGGGGAGCTTTCAGCTTCACCCCTGTTTTCCCACTGGCTTGGCAAGACACACATGTCCGGCAGTAGGTGTCGGACGACACTTTCATTTGAGGCCAATAAAAGTGTGGGACAAGACGGGCGAAGGTCTTGTCTTGCCCCAGGTGTCCTGCCAAGGGGATCTCGTGAGCCAATTCCAGTAGGAAGGCTCGGTAACGTTGAGGGACTACTAAGGCTTGTGACGATCCATGTAGGGGTGCCTTGGGTTCACTGTAGAGGAGGCCATCCTCCCAGTAAAGGTTGTAGTTCCCCTCAACGTTCCCTGCTGCCTGGGCTTCGGCCTGTCGCCTCAGTCCCTCAAGGGTAGGGCACTCCCTCTGGCCCTTGCAGAATTCCTCCCTGGTCGGTCCTCCCTCCACGTGCCACTCGGCCGGGATGGGTAGGTCCTCCAGTTTGGTAACATCCCCCACCGCGGACTCCTGGTCCACCACCTCCGGTGGCCTATCCGTCACACGGGGCGCGGATGCCGAGGCAGGCTCCTCCTGTCCTCGGTTCTTCCCTTGGTCGGCAGCCGGCTGTGCCTTTGTTCCAGGCTCCAGTCGAAACAAACTCCCTCTCCGGGTAGTCGCGGACCCTGTGCTAACACAGGCCCAGTCAGGTGTACCCAGCATCTCAGCATGAGTCCGGTATTCCACCTCCTTCCAAGCATTGTGCTCCATGTCATTCCCCAGTAGACAATCGACCGGCACGGCAGGGCTTACGGCAACTCGAAGTGAACCTGCAACCCCCTCCCATTCAAAGGGAACCTCGGCCACTGGATAGTGGCCGGTTCTGCCGTCAGCCATTGCGGCTGTGTGGAGTACATCGGGAATTACCTGCTCTGGAGACACCAGTTGGCTACGTACCATAGTCATACTGGCTCCTGTGTCTCTCAGAGCCTCCCCTCTTTGGCCGTTGATGGTGACCCACTGCCCATACTTTATGGTATTTGCGGGCACCTGGATCTTAGGAACCATCTCCCATTCTCCCAGGGACACTAAAGTGACACCCGCCCACTCCCTTCCCTTAGTTAAGGGCATCTCCTCTCCGAGCACTACACTAGCTACTCCGGGGGCCTTTCCTCCAATGGGAGGGGGTGGTCTTTTCGGGCACTTCGCATCTCCCTTATAGTGTCCGACGCCACCGCACTCGAAGCAATGGACAACCCTTGGCTGCTGACTCTGGCCAGGATTAGGGTTTCTGGGTGGGTTAGCCCTATGGGTGAATCCTGTTCCCTTTCCTTGGAAGTTATTTTGGGGGCCTTTAGAGAACTCCTTTTTCTTTCCCCTCCCTCTTTCTTCTGGGGGGCGCCCTGTCGGCCTTTTGAGTATCCCCTCCAGTCCCCCTTGTGGACACCCGGGTACTAGCCCAAATGTCCGCCTCCTCAGCAAGCTTCCGGGGATTGGTCAGCTTGCTATCCACCAGGTGTTGACGCAGTTCAGGGAAACATTTTTCGAGCAGGTGTTCCTTCAACATTAAATCAAACAACCCCTCGTAGTCCCTCACCTCACTGCCCTGAATCCAACCCTCTAATGCCTTCTTTGCATAGTCCAGGAAATCCACCCAATTCTGTGTGCCCAGTTTGTGGCTACCCCGGAACTTCTGTCTGTACTTCTCGGGTGTTAGTCCAAACTTTCTTACGAGCGCCACTTTCATGGTGGGGTAGTGGGTCTGCTCATCCTGCTCTAGGGCCAATAATGCATCCCTACCAGCTGGAGGCATGTATTTGTACAATCCCCCTCCCCAGTACTTCTCTGGCACCCAATGGGCCCTTAAAGAGACCTCATAGGCCGCTAGCCACTTGGCGATATCGTCGCCCGCACTATAGCTAGCTACTATGTCTTTCGGCAGATAGGGTTTGGGTTCCCTGGTGATTTCTCTACCTTCGCTGCCACCACTAGGAACAGTGTGTGCCCCGACTTGTAGGATCTGGAGATCTATTTCCCTCAGCCTCAACTCGTGAGCCATCCTCTGTCCCTCCTTCTCTTTCTCCAGCTTTGCCAACTCCCATGTGAGCTGTCTTTTCTCCCTCCGGTCCGTTAACTCTGCTTCAGATAAGCCACCGCTAGAGACAGTGCTGCCCTTCCTGGAAAGTGTTCTGGGCCCCGCTAACAGGTTCCCCACCTCAGGTTGGTACAACCCAGCCCCCTCGCTAACAGGCTCTCCATCCCTGTCCTCCTGCTCAGCCTTACTTTCCCGTCGTGCCTCCCCCCAAGCCCTCAAGCTGGTCTGGAGTTCAGCCTTCTTGGCACCTGGGGGACAATACACCCCCTCTCGCTGACAAAACTCTCTGAGTTGGGCCACAGTGTAAGTTTCCAAATCTTCCAACACAAACTCCATTTTGCCCACTCAGAATAGAAGACAGGTGTTTACAGAAGCTATGCAGGGGGGTACCTTTTGTAATACCTCCTCCCACCACCAGAGTAAATTTGGAAAAAACCAAACTCAGAATTAGGAAGTCCGCTTTGAGAAAACTCCCGGTGTAGGCCTATGGACTACCCACAGTTATTGTCGAGTGGACGCAAGCACAGCTCTATCCCACTGCTGAACACCAATTATGTTAGAAAACCCCGGGCAACCGGGTTAGCAGTCACCCGGTTTTTCCCAACACAAGGGGTAGCTTGGCTCGAGCGGTCGGGGGTCAGGCACCGTGTTAAGCGCACGTCACACCCTCACAATAACCATGCGTTCATCCGTTCCAAAAACGACTCTACACCGTTAAAATTTATGAAAGAATCTTTGTGTTTATCTTAATTTTTCTCTTAGTTGCAGGGTTATGACACAAATACAATACAAAAGGATTTTCTTCAGAAATAGCAGGTCAATTAAATAATAACACTTTGCAGGTGCAATAAATAGGATTAGGTAATAAATACACAAGGAATAAATAGAGGTGCGATAAATACATAGGGCAAATAAATACTGTCAGACAATAAATACAAGGCAGGAATAAATACGGTCAGACAATAAATAAAACACCTTCAATAAATAATATAAGCCATCCAACAATTGCAAATCAGATCACATTTATGAGGTAGATTGATTTTACCATGCCCAAGTACAGCTTATGGTCACTGGGGTGGCCTGGGGATGTCCCACCTAGAGTGGTCAAGGCTGGGGCCTAAGCTGAGGTAGAATGAGGGAAACCTAAGGTTCTGATTCTTCCAACTACACAGTCCCTCACACAGGTCCCTGCACCAGTCTCAGTTCACCCCCTAGCACTCTCAGGTTGGTCCTAACACCCCTCTAGCGCCAAGACTGGTCTTTTAGGGCTCCACAGGGCCTCAGATGCCCTTTCTACCACTTACTGCCCTTTTCACGAAGATCGGCTCCGCTCGGCGCCGGGTCGACGTCGCTGGGCGGCTCCGGTTCAATGTTGCGTCGAACTGTTGCACTTGACGTCGTGTCGATGCCGTCGGGCGGTTCCGATTCGATGTCGCTGGCCGGCCTCGGTTCGATGTTGCGTCGATCTGCTTTACCTGACGCCGGGTCGATGCCGTGAGGCGGCTCCGGATTGATGTCGCTGGGCGGCCTCGGCTCGATGTCGTGTTCCGGCGTCACAGGGTCACGGTTCCCCCGCTTCCGGGCGACTCCGGAGTGCGACCTCCACTCCCGACCTTCGTCGGCTCCACTTCGGGTTCCGGCGACTCCGGAGTGCGATCTCCACTCCCGACCTCCTGCGCGCTTCGCCTCGACCTCAGGCGACTCCGGAGTGCGACCTCCACTCCCGACCTCCTGCGCGCTTTACTTCAGCTTCCGGCGACTCCGGAGGGAGGACTTCACTCCCCCGTCGACGCCTCACCTCGACCTCAGGTGACTTCTACTCGACCTCCGGTGTCTCTCCACGACCTCCGTCGGCGCCCTCACTCGACCTCTAGCGGCTCCGGGTAAGACGTCTGCCTTCTGTCAGCGCCGCTTCTCCACCTCGGGCTCCAGGCTTCTCGACGTCGGGTCTCCAGGAGGATTCCACCAAACAGGTCAGGAACTTGCTGTTCTTCTCCTTTAAGGCCTGTTCCGGCTGTTCAGGTCCTTAAGATCATTTTCTGGTCTTTATCCCACACAGGGCTTTAGGCTGGGCTTGGTCAGTAGGGACTAGTATCAAGGGTGGGTTTCTGGACCCCACTCCAGGCACAAGTTTCCACCCCTGCTGCCTTACTCCTTCCTCCTTCTGTTTCTCTGTCCTCTCTCCTCTCCAGTCAGGTGCCAACTGCCTACTCCAACTGCCAACTCTGAGCTGGCTTCCCAACATTCTAAACCTGCCTCACACTGTCACAGGGTTCTAGAATGTTCTGGAAGGTACTAGTAGGTTCCAGCTATGTCTCAGGTGACAATGGGTAGCCACCATTTTGTGTTTCAGGCCCTCAGACAGAAGTTCCAGGGGTAGGGAAAATGGCTCCCTGACCCTGCATCAACACTAAAAAGTCTGGTGGTTCCCAAAAAGGAAAAATACTAACAGGGTTTGAGGCAAAAGTGGGACAAAATGAATAATGATGAGGAGGGACCACCCAAAGGGCTGACAGGTCTAACACCCTGACTTGCCGCAATTGTATTCTCTTACCGAATGCCAATCAGGCGAGTCCCAATTTAAATATTGGAAGAACCCCTGAAGAACCAATTGATTCACTCAGCAGCACCATTGGTGAGTAGTGTTTTAAAATTGCTGATTACAATCTATACTATGTACTGTCCATACATATGGACTATAATTTCCAAACAATCCTTCCTCCCTTTATTTACCGGTAGGATCTACGGTAACCATGGTTGACGTGAACTACACCAACAGCCATTTTTACTATCCGGGCAGTGGTAAGACAACTCCCTTACTATATTTTTCACTATGCACAGACCCATCACTGAATAAGAGTAATTTCCATTACAATGTCATATTAGGAGATATCCTCTTGGACTTCACTGGAAACACAGGACCTATTTAGGAATAAACTCTACAATACAAGCACTATCGTGTGCTGATCGGTAAGCTATTTACCCACTGATCAAGCCCACACTCCCTTCTGCTCAAATCTAAAACTATGTCCTTCATTTAGTCCCCAGAATCCCTGTCCTGAAGAGACCCTGTATCACAAGAGGGTCGAAATATTGTCAGCTAAGAGAAAGAGACAGCTTAAGAATAACAAATCTTATAACAAATGATTGTACTATAGCTCCTCGATTTTTAAATACCAGTAACCAACCACTACCTCCCCCTTTTCATCACTACCTTTATATTAAATTTTAGTTATGACCACCTCACTGGGGTTCACAATGTCACCTTGAAGTGTACACAGTGAAAAAACATCATTACATACTCCCATTGTGATGTTTTATAATTTGAATGCTATAAATGTAAAATAAAGTATACTCATTTCGGCTGAAGTGAGTACATCTCTAGTATTGTCTTGTGGGCTTGTATATAGATACATTACTCACTACTATTTTGTGTGATCTGATTTAATTAAGGTCTTATTGCATATGCTCTTTGGTTTTTGATTGATTCAAATCATACTACCTCTTGCATAAATTGTATTAAGTATATAAATGAGTTCCTTGTGAACACTGTTTTTTCTCTGAGTAGGATTAATGGGCAGGATTCGTTCTGGTTAAGCATTGTAAGAGTGTCGTCGACTATATGAGTGATGGCTATTTCGGTGCTGTTTCCCTGTCGGAAGCCCATTTGAAATTGTTCAAGAAGTTGAGTTCCTCCGTGTGGTTTCACAGTTGTTCATAAACCCATTTCTCAAGGAGTTTTTCCAGGGTAGGGATGTTTGAGATTGCTTGGAAGTTATTCAAATCTTTTGGGTCAACCGTAGTTTTTTTTTTTTTTTTTTAGACTTGGCAAAACCAGACCGGACTTTAAGCAGTCAGGGATCTCACCTTGAAGTAAGGAGGCATTCATCTTGGTCCAGAGTAGGACTAGTGACCTTATCATTTCTTTAAAGAAATTGAAGGGAAGGGGATCGTTGAAATGATTTGAGGGTTTCAGGGTAGAAAGAATGTTGAAAATGGATGAGTCGTTGACTCCAAAAGGCATTGTTTTTAGGAGAGAGACATGGTACAAGATGGGGCTGCAAGAGTAGGGGGGAGTCTGGTGAGAGTGATATATTGATCAGGGCATACCTTGGATCAGATTCGATCTTGTTAAAGTTTTCAAGGAAGAAGACGGCAAAGTCCTCGCAGTTTGGTTGTGGACTGGAGATGAGTGGTGATTGGATGATAGTGTTATTGGATTGAAGTTTAATCAGACCAAACAGCTTTTTGGGGCGATTTTCGGCTTTGTCCAGTTGGCTTCTAAAGAAGGTTGCTTTCGCAGTTCTGATGTGTTTGTTGTACATACTCCTTCTCAATCTCAAAAGCTTAAGGAGTTCAGAAGATGGAGAGGATCTGCATGAGCGTTCTGCTGGTCTCAGGTTGTGTCTGTCTGAGTTTAAGCTGTCGTTGAACCATGGTTTGTAGTCTTTGTTGGTCTTTCTTTTTACTTGTAGGGGGCAGTTTCATCCAGGGCTTTCAACATGTATTTGTTGTAGTGCTCAGTGAGTTTGTGGACATTGGACATGCATGTCGGAGGAGGCAGGGACAGATTGCAGCGGGATATGAGCTCATTCACTTTCGCATTTTGCAGCGATCTTTTCCAGTGTCTGTTTCATGGGTTGGAATCTTTTGGTGTTCCATCCTTCTAAGATGAGGAAGATGATATAGTGGTGATCGGACCAGTCACAAGGGGTAATCGATTCCAGTTGAATGGAGTTTGGATTGGAGAGGATTAGATCGAGGGTCGAGCCTAAGTTGTGCATTCAATTACTGTCAGAAAATTGAGTCCAGTTGAGGTCAGCTAGAAAGATTTTAAGACTATTCACAGCCTGATGATTCGGGTCATTCCAATTTAGATTGAAGTCGCCCAGGAAGATCTGGGGACAATGTAGATTCAAGTTGGATGAGATGGTTTCCATAGTTTGTTCCACCAGAGGGAGGTTGTCTCCTGGAGAATGGTAAAAGATGTGCATGTTGCATAAGGGTCTGTGTTTGCTGACGATGTCTATGCACAGATATTCACAGGATGAGAGAATTTCAGAGGGAGACTGCTTTGCTGTATACAGGTGATGCCACCACCCGTTCTCTTAACTCTATCAAGTCTGATAATGTTGTGGGTAGTAGGGGCTAGGATATCAAGGCTAGGTCCTGAGGAGTCGTTAAACCAAGTTTCGGTGAGGATTAGAAGGTTGAGTTCCTGATCTAGGATGAGGTCAGCGATGTCTGTGGCATGTTTCACAGCTGATCTACAGTTGAGCAACATGCATTTCAGGTGTGTTTTGTAGTCTGTGGGAATAGACTGTTTAATGTGAACTTGCTAAGGTTAGCAGTGTTTAAGGCATTAGAGTTAAGTCTGGGAGCTCTATGCGGGTTTAGTGGAATAGTTTGAATAGGCCCGATATAACTTGCTTGTGACTAGTAGCTCCAGGAGGGTTTAGTGGCGTAGTTTCAATAGTTTTGAGAATTTAAGTGAGGTGCCAGATTGAATGCTACAGCAATTATTTTTTAATGTTATGAGTCTGATTTCAATTCATTTATAGCATTGTGAAAATGTTTCTAAGGAGAATTCTAATTGTAAAATCTGTTAAAAGATGCCTTGGATTATTTATTATGTAAATAATTCAAGTTTGGTAAAAGAACAACATATTTGAGACAAAACGTGAAATGATTATCTTTTTTTTTAGCTTCAGAACCTAGAGGTTGCTATTGCTTTGGGGGATTTTATGTTTGTTAAGCCATTTCCACATTTCCTTTTTTGATCCTCACTTTGATGGTGGCCTTAATTGCTTAGCTGGTAGTTTTTGTATCCCTCCGAATGTGGTGTGAATATTTGCTCAAAGTCGTCCAACAGGAGAACCTGGAGGAAGCTATGATTACAGGAGACTTCAAAGACATGGGACACTCTGTACAAAGAGCCAGTGGCGACTCCTCCGCTAAGGCGGAGGAGCGTCACCTAACTGCTTTTAAGCATTGCCACTAAACGAAAAATAAAATAACGTAATCATTTTGTTTTTTCCTTGTTGCGGCAGCTTTGTGAGCGGGACAGGCAGGGCTACTCTCCTGACAGAGCAGGGGAGTGTAGGAGTGGTTTGAACTCCCTAAAGTGAGCATAAATGCTTGGATGGCCCTCTGGGAGAACATGCTGAGCATCACATTCTCTTGCTGAGCGCTGATCCACGGCGCTCAGACAAATCATAACGCTGCATTGCAGTGCTGTGTTTGGCTGTCGGGAGGCTGGGAACCAGGAGCATCCTGCTTCCTGCCGTGGAAGCTGTGAATAGGACAGAGAGGAGGCGACGGCAGGCAGCAGACAGCTAAGTGTATATTTTCATTTTTTTTTATTTCATTCCCTTCCTTGGTCTCCCTCCCACCACCAACTGCAAATACAAGCCACCACTGCAAAGAGCTATCTGGATCCCAACAAGCCAGAATTCTGGATACTACTATTAAAATGTTAAAAGCCTTAATAGAGGCTAAATGTCAAGGGAAATGCATTCTTAGGTCTGGCTTCAAGGCGGCTTTAGAGAATTCAATAAGCTCATGTTTTCTGAAAAATGTCTAATGAAATACATACATACATACAGGAGCTTTGGTGTTCACTCTCTTCATCCATTAGTCTAAGTGTCATTCACTTTGTGCTTTCACCCATCGCAGTAAACAGAACGGCACAATCCGTCAAGCCACTTCATTTATTAGCTCACAATCCGCCAAGCCACTTGATTAGCTGTCTGTTACTGTGAATGACAGCATTTTGCATGTGCACAGCTGCCAGAAAAAAGAGTGCATTTCAGTGCCAGGTCTCGTGCCTGGGGCTGCTGGGTTACTCTTTTATGGGTTTTTTTGTGTGTTGCATATGTGTGCAAAAGCAAAGTTAAACAATTGTACACTTGCAGAGACCAAACATATTGCTGTTGCCTGTGCTTGTTTTGTCTAACAGTGCCTCAGCACAAGCCAAAAAATAAAAGCATAATGGGACAAGATGCTTCTGGATGAAGTAAATTGTTTGTCTTATGTTACTAAAAAAGTAGATAGAGAGCCTAATGCCCTCTCAAGACACTGTTTCTATTCCACCCTGTACTTCCCAAGGCAATTATATCACACTAGCTTGTCGCCATAAACTATAATAATCAAGAAACGACTACAATGCAATGATTTAAAGAAAAAAGACTACTGCCTAAACTTTCTTTTTCAGCGCTAGGAATCCACTTTTTCCAGGACTCTAGATTCAGCACAAGGAAGCATTAGACTCCGAGGACTACCAGGACCAACAGATTATGTACTTTGCAAAATCCTCTAACTATGCAGTTAGAGAAAGAAAAGTAAAAATACAATCTGCAGGACAAAATATGTGCAATCTGTAAGAAGACATAAGTTGGCATTTGAACTCTGTCTTTGAACGTACAGCAAATGCGACAAGATTTAAAGGTATCTATATTGCTCAATCCCTTTCTGAATGAACAGAACACCTGTTCTTTGGCAGCCCTGCTCTCTCCCCAGACTGGGTCTGTAGGCCCTACAAATATTTTGCCTGATAAGTTAGGACTCGCCATAGTGAGTGGGCGAATATATTTGTTGAGGCTTAATGTAATGGTATGCTGTGTTAAAAAAAAAAATATATATATATGTTTCCGGGTGCTATTAGATATGAGCAGAGATAGAGTAAGACAGGGCTTGACGGAAAAGCCTAGTCTTAAGTAAGCACCTATAAACAGGGTGAGGTTGTCCACTTCTAAGTGAATCTGGAAGAGTGTTCCAAAGGTTAGCGGCATGGATGGCAAACCTGCTACCATCTATTCTTTGCTAATAGATCTTTGGAACTACTAAGCACTCGGGAACCAGTAGTCTGTCTTGTACAGTACTTCTGTAAGTGAAACTGTATAAAAACTGTAGTCTATACATTATAATCAGCATTGTGAGCCAATCCGAGGGATTTCAAGAAAAATCATTGTTGGATAGGAAGCCAATACAATGGCAAGGACCATAGCATTAACAAAATGGTGAGCCCCTAAGACTAAAAGTACATCTGCATTCTGGATGACCTGTAATCTCTGAAGCAAATCCTGAGGAAGACGTAGAAACAACGAGTTGGCATAATCGAGAAAAGAGCCATGATGGGACTTTGTGCTTCAAAGAATAAAAGTTCCACCATTTTTCTCAGGATTCTTAAATAAGAGCAGGAGGAGATCACAGAAGACACCTGGCTTGCTAGAGAGTTTATCTATTTTTACTCCTAGCCTTTTGTACTGATTTAGATTGGACAATTGGTGTACTCATCTCATAAGGCCAATAGGAGTCAAGGCAGAGGACACAATGACCAGTGACAAAAAGTACTTCAGTTTTGTCAAAATGTAGCATTAGTTTATTCCTTCCCGTTCATTGCCTTATTAATCTCATGACTGACCAGAATTCTTTATGGGAAGCAGAATTACTCTTTAAGTCCACAAGTAGTTAGATGGGTGTCATCGGCATGCATAAATAGTCTGGCACCCATTTCTATGAGTGCGTTTCCCAAGCAATTAACATAGATGTTAAAAAATGAGTTGAAAATGAAGAGCCCTGGGGCACACAACAGTTTACGGTTTTGCCCTTTAAAAGAGGCAGTATTAACACTGCGGATTAATGCGCCCTTGCTGTAGGGACTTTACACCCCAGGATACTCCAGGCGGCGGAGAAGCTCCAAGCAGGGAAAGAGGGATGAACCAACGGCTGATGCAAGACGCCAGGCACTTTCCAGTGGTGCAGGAAACTTTCTGTAGGGACTTTGTGTCCCAGGATACTCCAGAGCTCCAAGCAGGGGCAGGAGGAGGAGCCCCCTGCAGATACATGAGGCCAGACACCTTCCTGTGGCGCAAGAGACACTGTGGATCACTGAAACCTTGCTATAGAGACTTGTGTCCCAGGATGCTCCAGGCAGCAGGAGCAGTAACCAGTAGTGGCAGGTGGAGGAGCCCTCTGCCGATACTTTCCCGCGGCCAAGGATGGACAGTCCATGCCCGGCGGAGGCGATCCTGGGTCACCTTCCCCTCCCCCAATGTCTGTATTCTGTGGACCCACACCATCAGAAGTAAGAGTGGAGTGTTCCTTTTTATTTAGTAGCTCTTTTCTTTCTTATAGTTCCGCAGCATCTAAGGTTTATTTGATACTAGGCTGGGGTGTTTTCTAAAGTTTTATTGTGACAACACATTGTTCCTGGACTCACTGGCTGTTTCATCATTATACCCTTTGTTGTTGTTGTTGGATTGGACTCTCGGTTATCAGCTCCATTGAGACTTATTTATAGATTTGAAATATGGGCAAATGGAAATCATCCCCGGTGCATTGACCCCAGAAACCCCTGTGCAGCGGTTCCAACAATTTAACCTATTTTACCGCCGCGGTTGGGGTAATAACTAATACGATCATAGCAGTTGAAGAAGAACTGGAGTTAGGTTAATCTGTTGCCAAACAGTTTGATTGTATTTCTGATCCCAGCTCAGCATCTGCAGGTGCTGTTCCCAAAGCAGAGTTTGACTTGAGATTGCCCCCAGCTGTTTATTTATGCCTTTTGGAAGCTACTGTACGTCAGCCTCCAGCAGTAGGCCTAGCCACCCCATCTGAGCCATTTAAAAAAAAAAAGGAAGGCGGTGGCCTCCCTTGGGACATCAAAAGACACTGCTCTGACACTTGGACTTGTGGATGATTTGTTTGTAAGACATTTTATTGAACTGTTGAAAGTAATTATTTGTTACCTTTCAGCTTTCAATGATCGGCTTAGTAAACTAGAAGATGCTCTCACCAAGACCAATGTCTCTCCCTAGTCTGTCCATCCAACCTCTTTGTGGGGCCCATTACATAACGTCAGTTCGGTCAATTCAATCCCATGCCCGAAAGGACCAACACTTCTGAAAGCGGGTGGCCAGAAAAAAACTCACTCTCTTGATCCCCACCATTTAGATTCTGTACTCAAAGCTACTATTTCTAATTCTGGATATTCATCAGTTGCTTGGGTGGATACACATGTTTCCTTCTAAGTATCTTGGGACTCAACAGTTGTCTTAGAAACAAGTTAATGCTGGTGGAAGGTCATTTGATTTAGCTGCAAGAGGTGGAGATCTTCGTTTTAACAATCTTATTCTCAAATTGCTGCCGGCTGCTACACCTTATGTCTTAGTACTTGCCAACAAGCCACCTCTAAAACCTGGGGCTGTTTAACATTACTCACAGCTGAAAAATAAAGCAATTCATTGATATGAGGGATGACTGAGCAACAATTTGAATTTGTTTAACAGCATTAACAACTGGTTAGGCAAGTCAACAAAAACTATGTATGGTGATAGTATTGTTGTGAATTGTAACAATCCCCGCATAGCCAGTTGTCTGTAATTGGATCTATCAATTTTATGCGCATCTTCTTCTGTTTTACTGCTTAACTTGGGTTACTGCTATAGGCCTCACCATTCCCTCAGCACTTCATCAATGCCCCTTACCTAATCATTCAGCAGTAGCAGATAAGGTCATTACTTCTTATATTCTTACTTCTAACAGGACCCCTGAGTTCCTTAACAATAACGATTGACTGTTTTAAGGTTCTTGTTCCGATGATCGTGATGCTGCTATCAATGGATCCTGTAAATCAGTCATCCGCGATACTCTCTACATCCTATGTTGGAATGTTGTGGGGCTAGAAACAAACAAGCATGGCATTGAGTAGATTTTGTTTCTGAAAAAAATGTATGTGATTTGCTTACAAGAAACTTGGGAGATATCCAACAGTGTGCTTCTGAAGGGTTTCAAGGTTTTTTTATTGTTTTGTTTTGTTCGAGCATAAGGATCGAGCTTTGGTAGAGCTAAGGGAGGCCTTTTGGTGTTATTTAAGTTTAAATTATGATCTTAATCAACTGGACAGAGGTTCTTCCAATTTACTTGCAGTCTGTCTTTCATTTTCGAATTTCTGCAGTGTTTTACTCATTAATTTGTACAATGCTAACCTGAGTCGGGATGCCAGTACTTCCCAATTAAGAGGTTTGCTGGACAGATATGCTTGCCCCATAAAGGGAAATGTTTCGGTAGTGTTACTGGGTGATTTTAATACACATTTATGTAACACCTGCCCTGTTCAAGAGGGTTGTTTGTGGTCACCTATACCATCATTTGAGAAAAATTGAAGGCCTTCTGCCCATGGTAAAATGGTAAATATCATACTGAGCAATTTTAATGTGGTCCTTATCGAGTCAGTCGGTGCAGAAAAGAATTACACTCAGATTGTGCTTACCTTCTTTGGGGAGAGGGTGTTCTTCCACAATCAACTTTATTTGTCTGTCCCGGCTTAGCCTCTTCTCTTCTGAACTTTGAGGTGCTTAGTGATCCTCATGTGCCACTTTCTCCTGGATGGTTAATTCTGTGCCAAATAACTGTTTGTGTGAGTGGAAATCTACTACGGATCAGGATTGCAGAATTCACTGGATAAGATAATTCCAGTCAATTATTTTTTTTTATTTTTTTATTTCACATGTTTTATTAATTTTATACAGGAACACATTAGCAATTCTGTTAGAGGGTTAGCATAGGTTATTCCAATCGCTTTTTAGACAATATAATTCTTTGCAAGCCCTACATGTTGTAACAGTGAAGAAGAGAGGAAGAAGACAGAAAAGGGCAGGAAAGCAAGGGGTGAAAGAAGAGATAGGGGACAGGCACCTGAGAGTGACATTGCTTATTAATTATGTCTGACATACGGTGGGGATGTTGTTGTACATGTCATACCTATAGGTCCGAGAGGGCCACATTGGTTGGGACCAGTAGGGCCCAGTTAGGTACCTTTGATAGGGTGGAGCTTACATAGCGGTGCCAGGTAGTGACTCGCCAGGCTGACTCGTTTTCATGGGGGCTCAAAAGAGTCAAGGAATGTGTTGGGGGACTTCCACATCTTTCTGGAGGCCAGTTTCCGGGCAAGTTCTGTAGTGCCATGTTGTCTGTTCCTCTAAGATGCGTGATCCAGTTGAACCAGCCTTTGTACGATGTCTTACTTGTGTCTTTCCAGTTAGTGAGGACCATGTAGTAGGTCCAGAAGGTCCCTATCGTGTACTGCTCTCGGTTCTGCGCTCATAAATGCCGTGGTGAGGGTGGAGAATTCTCTTGGGTTTTTTTTAAACATTTTTATTGCCATTTCTAGATTACAGTGACAAAGTACATTTGAATACAGAAAATTGGATTGTGCTACTCTGTTTACCAAATGATACAACTTTAGTCGTACTCTGAGTAGTCCATTGTTCAGGCAACCGTGGGGCGCCAAGATCCGTGATTGCCATCTAAAACTGGGGTACCGAACTGGGAAGGTGGGTGCGGAATTCTGGGTACTGTTGTCAGAGAATGGTTCGGGGCGAGGCATACAGATTGATCAGAGCAGTTGTACAATATTCGGGAGCATGGGAGACAGCTAGACTGAGGCAGTCTGACATCTGGTCGATAGGTGTGGGGTATGGTGCTATGCACTAGCGATTCTGCGGAGACGCCATGTGGGGAGATCTGGAGTGTGTACTGGGAGGCTGGTCTGACGGTTGCAGAGCTATGGATACGTCTGTGCCTTGATCTGAGTCGTCGGGGCGGGGACTGTTTAAATTGGTGCAATAATAAGGCCCATTCCATGGAGATAGGAAGTTTGCGTAACCCTTTCACTTCCTCCTCACGCAGTGTTTCCTCCTCTGCTGCCGCTCATTTATGAACTGCTCCCACCCATGCCGCAAGCGGGGGGACCTGTGGGGGATCGCCAGTGCATAGCTATGCCGCGTTTGGCTAATAATATGGCCAATGAGGCAAACCTAGTGGGCACTTTGTGTTGCTTTTGTTTTCGGAAAATACCCAGTGCACAGGATTACCAGGTGGTCAAATGTGCGCGCCCGGTGAGCTCTCTGAGTGATTTGTGAATATAGTGCCAGT
Source organism: Triturus cristatus (assembly GCF_964204655.1). Taxonomy (NCBI): domain Eukaryota; kingdom Metazoa; phylum Chordata; class Amphibia; order Caudata; family Salamandridae; genus Triturus; species Triturus cristatus. The sequence goes on along the minus strand of NC_140585.1, from coordinate 1,112,073,779 downwards.
ATGCTTGTATAAGAGGACAGCTCCAGAACATATGATAGAAATCTGTTGCCAGTGAGTGACATCTGGGGCATGGAAATTGAGTATCAGGATAGAATCTATGGAGACGGGCCAGCGTCAGGTATGCCCTGTGTAAGATCTAGAATTGTATGTTTTTAAAGCGTGCGTTTCGGGATACTTTCTTGGGGAATTCTAGAGCCCTCTCCTATTCTTTTTCATGTAGGGGGCGGCCTATTTCCTTTTCCCAAGTGGTCCGTAGAGACTCTAGGGGTCTATATGTGAGCTCCCTTATGGCTTTATAGAGCCATGTGGTTAGGTGTCGTCCCGCCCCCATATATAGGATTATGTGGATGACCGGATGTGGGGGTGGTTCCCCAGTCGATAAATCATGATATCGACGATAACTCTCCAGTAGTTGGCGATGAAGTAAAAACTGGCCAGGGGGCAGATCGTGATCGCCTATGAGGCTTTGGAAGGGCCTTAGTTGTCCATCCTCGAGCAGCGACTCTGTTTCAGTAATACCGCAGGCCGTCCATGTGTGTAGCATGTTGGGTGTGTAATAGTGTTCGTGTTTGGGCCACCCAACCAGTGATAGCAGCCGTGAGTATGGGGGTTTCCCCAGTGATATGCGGTGTATTCTTTGCATGCACTGTGGAGAATTCTCTTGTTAGCGTACAGTCAAACAGTTTATTTAAAAGTGCAAAGATTTCCTCCCAGAATGTTTTGAGTGATGGGCAATAAAAGATAAGGTGTGCTAGATCCCCATTTTCTTTGTTACAGTTCCACCATACTGCCTCCTCCCTGAGGCCTAATGAGTATAACCATGCAGGGGTCCAGAAAGCCTTGTGAAGCAGCCAAAATTTTGTTTGTGGGAGGACTGGGGAAATCTTATTGCATGAGGCCGAGGCCCATAGTGTGGCCCATTCTTGATCGTTGTATGTGGTTTTAGTTTGATTATTCCAATAGACAACTGTCTTGACGTTAAGTTTAGAGGACTTAGGGTGGAGGAATTGTAGAGGTGTGAGACCTGGTGCCCTAATTTATTTATGTTTGATACGTACCGGGAGATTGACGGTTGCGAGGTGGAAAATTTGGTTTTCGATGAGGTCGATCTGATTTTCAAAAAGTTATAAAATTCGATGTCAGTTAGATTGTCTTAGCTTGTGATGAATGTAATGGGGTAAGCTTTGTTTCTAATTGGTAAGGATAGCAGATCCCTTTCTCGATCCATGATTCGAAGGCTAAACTTTTCCCTTTGTAAAGAATCTTGCTGTTGGCCCAGAGTGATTCCATTTTAGAACCTTTGATGCTATTTTCTAGCTTCATATCTACCTTTAGTTGGGCGATTTTAGTGTTTTTAAAAATCGGCTTTGAGGTATGGGGGTATCTATTTGCTGTTAGTTGAGCGAGAGGGCTTAGGTTGTTTAGGATGGCCCTCTCAATCTGTAACCATGCCGGCGTGCTGCTGGCCAGAGGTGCAATCCAGTATGAGACTTGTTTTGCTATAAAAGCTAGCTGAAAAGTTTTGAAGTCGGCTAGATTTACTCCTCCTTGATTTTTCTCCAGTCTTAGTTTTTTTATGCTTATCCGTGCTTTTTTCCTACGCCAAAGGAATTTAGAGATCAGAATATCAACTTTGCGGTGGAAATCATCTGTGGGGAGGAGTGGGAGCATGCTGATCAGACAGTTGATCATTGGTGTGATCACCGTTTTAATAGTTTCAATTCTTCCCCACCACATTATGAACTTTGGTGACCAGGAGTCTAGAAGTTTCTTAATCTTCTGTAGCATTATTTTCTCGTTATGATGTAGCGTGTCAATTAGGTAATTACCTAATTTTTTACCTAGGTATTTGATATACCCCGCTTGCCAGGCTAACCCCCCGCCCCCCAGGCTGTCACTCGTGCAATGAATATTTAGTGGTTTATCTTCTGATTTATCCTTGTTTAACTTATACCCTGACAACCCGGAGTATTCTGCTATTGTATGCATCAGGGCATCAATTGAGGTCTTCGGCTGTTCCGTTACTCTTAATATGTCGTCAGCATAGGCGGCTACTTTTATTTCAGCGCCATTGATATCTACCCATTTTATGTTCGTGTTTAGTTTGATATCTTAGAAGAGGGGTTCCAGCGCTAGTAGAAATAGTGAGGGGGATAGTGGGCAACCTTGTCTGGTACCCTGTTGTAGTGTGAATGGTTCAGAGAGTGACCCATTAACGACTATACGGGCTGATGGATTCCCATAAAGGGCCATAACCATCCGTATGTATCCTTCTCCTAAGTTGAAGGATTGCATGCAGCGCTCCAGGAAAGTCCAGGAGACTCTATCGAAAGCCTTCTCGGCGTCCAATGTGATGGCCACTGCTGGTTCTGTTCTAGTGGCCGCATGCTCCATAATATGGCACAGAAGTTGTGTGTCGTCATTGGACATTCGAGTACGTGAGAAACCCACCTGGGAGTTGCTTATTAGTTTGGGAAGAGCGGAACTGAGTCTGACTGCCAATATTTTTGCATATATTTTGCAGTCCACGTTAATAAGGGATATGGGTCTGTAGTTTTTGGGTGATAAGAGGTCTTTACCTTCCTTTGGGATGACTATTATGTTAGCTTCTGATATGGATTGTGACACCTCCCCTCTAGATGCAGAGTGGTTAAAGACCTGTTTCATGGTTGGTTTCAATTGTTTTAGGAAAGCCTTGTAGAAGGTGGCAGTAAACCCGTCCAGCCCAGGGGCTTTGTCTTTCAGTGATTTGACCGCCGTTTCAATTTCAGCAATATTAATTTCTTGACCTAGCCTGAACGTTTCTTGGGTGCTTAGCTTTGGTAGCTGGAGTCTATCAAGGTATCTTGAACATACCTCTGTATTGAGGCTCTGATCTTTCCTGTAAAGTTCTTGATAGAACTCTTGGAAGGTTTTAAGGATTTCTTTGTGTTTTGTGTTGGTTTTGTTATTTGAGTCTGTGATGGAAGAGACAGCAAATTGGTTACGTTTGTGTTTTAGGTAGGAGGCAAGTCATTTACCTGCTTTATTGGCCTCGCATAGGTTGAGGGCTTTGTATTTATTAATCCACAGTCCTGCTCTCTCACTCAGTATTTTGTTGTATTCGTACTTCTTCTGTGTTAGTTTAGTTAGGAGCTTGCTATACTGTATGGCCTTAGCATGGGCCAGTTCTAGGCTTTTGACCTCCTGCTCGAGCTGTTCTTATCTCAAATTTGTTCTCTTGTTTATTTTTTACTTAATCTCAATTATTGTGCCTCTGACCGTTTTCTTCAGGGCATCCCATAGGGTGTTGGAGCTAGTCTCCGGGGAGTCGTTAAATTTGAGTTAGTCCGTTCTAGCCTCCTCAATCCTTTTTTTTGTTAGCAGGGTCCGACAGCACATCGCTGTTAAACCGCCATCTCCGGGGAACGGCTTCGTTGTGACACCCGCTCAATTTTAGGCTGATACATGAGTGGTCCGATACTAGTCTTGGAGCTATGTCTGAATGTTCGATAGATGTGTATGGGTCACCGATATTACTATGTAATCTATCCTGGTGTAGGAGTTGTGGGGGTTAGAGTAGTAAGTGTAGTCCCTTGTGTCCAGGTGCTGGAGGCGCCACGCATCTATTAGGTTATAATTGGTGTAGATATTTTTGGAGGGCTGCATGCGAGTTTGTGGGGTGATATTTACAGGAGGATTGTCTATCTATTATGTGATCCAATGGTTTGTTAAAATCCCCTGTCAACAACATGAGGTTGCTTTGGGGGAAGCTCTCTAGCGTGCGGGCCACCTCTGCCCAGAATGTTGGGTCGTCCGCGTTGGGGCCGTATACATTTGCCATGTGGATTAGCTCCTCCCCCCTTCTCAGGTGAGTCACCAAAAGCCTACCTCCGCTATAGGGTGATTGTGATTCTATTGTTATGTTGGATTTTTTGGATATCAGTGTAATCACCCCTCCCTTTTTTTGTCGGCAGGTGAGCAAGCCGTCTGTGAGATCCAATTACCTCTTGCTAGTTTGGCATCCTCCATGAATAGTTTGGTCTCTTGTAGTAAGATTATATCTCCTTTAGTTTTAGCTAGGTAGTCTACGACCTTCCGGCGCTTAATGGGGTGGTTAAGACCTTTCACATTGAGGGACACTATGTTGAGGTTTGTTGCCAGATTGAGTGTGTTATTGTGGACCATCATCTAGGATGCTACGTGGCGGGAGCTTCCGTTCTATCTTCCCCATCTTGGGCCTTGTAGATGCGAAGCAGAACTATTTGTTCAAGCTCCCTGCACCAACAGTATAGTGCATCCGCGTACCCTCAGTGCTTTGCAGACAGTGTACATAATATGTCTGCGTATGCATATATGTCAGACCTCCCAAAAATGATTGCTAACAGGGCCTGCCAGGTTATAGCGAAGAAAGAGGTGAAAAAGGAAAGGAAGGCAGAGAATATAGAAAGCAAAGAACTGAGAAACCCCCCCCCCCCCCTCCAACCAATCTTGTATATCGGACGTGCGACGACAGGATTGTCGTCCCATCTCTCGGAGAATAACTTTTGGTTGGATTATATAGCTGTAGTCCTAAGAGAATCTATTAAGTATTCTCCAGTCTCTGCCTTTTGTAGGTCCCCCTTTTTACGCATTATAAAAACCTGAGTATCGTCCTCTTCTGCAAAGAGACGGTCTTTTAGGCTGTGCATAGGAATACCGTGCCGTTGTCTTGCCATTGCCGGGTGCCTAATGGGCTGCGGCTGGAGACTGGGGTATCCATTGAGGTAGACGAGTGTATATAATTGAGGTACTTAGTGGTTGCATGACTGTTCTTGAACAAATGGCCCACTGGGGTAGCTGGCGTGTTCATTGTGGTTATTGTCTCCGTCGCAGACACCAGAAGGGTGGGACCTGAAAGTGGTCTAGTAAGATAGCTGTGTTCACACGGTGGCCGGCTCTAATGACGCTCTCCTTTTGCTGGATCCAGCTTGGTAGGCAACCAGTTCCTTATGGTCGTTGAAGTAGTGTTGTCTTCCGGAGTCGATTATCCTGAATTTGGCTGGGGCTATGAATGAGAACTGTATGTTTTTGGTCCTTAGTTTGTCGCGTAGGGCAAGGAATCCCTTCCTGGTGTTGACCGTGGGCTTTGAATAGTCCTGCGTAAAAATTATCTTGTTACCTTTCCATGTTATCTGGTGGTTTTAACGTGCAAAGGCAAAGATGGCCTCTGTGCGCTGTGATCTCAGCAGTTTGCAGATGATAGGTCGGCCTGCTTGTCTTGTTGAAGATTTAAAAGTGGGGACTCTGTGCGCCCTGTCCAGCTCAAATTGGCGGTCAAATTTTAGATTTGTAATTTTTCGGATCAGATCCTCAAAGGCTACACATGAACCAGCTGGGTCTTCTGACCCCTCCGGGAGGCCTAGTATACGAATGTTCCCAAGCCGATTACGATCTTCAAGTTCCACTGTCTGTTTCTGGAGTGATGAGGTAATTTTTGTTAGAGACTTCAGCTCCTGAGTTGAGCTGTGGGATATATCTTCCACATCACTGAATCTCTGTTTGGCTGCAACGAGCCTATTATTGACTGTATGTAGGTCGGCCCTGACTGCTGCGATCTCGAGTTGTATTGCATCCGTGGTGGTTTTTGTGGATTTAGCCAAGTCGTGGACCTCTGCTAGCTTCTTTAAGATCATATCTAGGGTGCTATTGATGTCTGGCTTCTGTTTAATTGGGGAATCCGAGATCGCTGGTTCTCCCTTGTGTTTTTTTTTTTTTTGCTGTTGTCGTCTTGATTCTCTTTCCGCCATGGTTGTCGTATGGGTACCCCTGATGTACACCAGAATTGTGCTGGGTCACGGTGATTCTGTGTATTTGTTATGTTACTCCCCTCTTTCTTGTTGTTGTCACCCTAGCGGTCTCCTGTAGTCTGTTTTAGAATGCTGCTTCCTGTGTACCCCTGTGGGGCCTGGGCCCCCTTTGCTGTCTCTAGAGTTCTGGTGGGTGTGTGGTGGTAGAGCCCGGCAGCCTATTTCTCCCCTCCCTTGATATTTCTGGGTGTCAGGCAGTGTTGAACCTCAGCATCGTTTAATGGTTTCTGTTCTCTACTGTTCTCTGCCGTTCTCTACCGTTGGCCTTCACCGAAGGCTCAGCGGCGTCACTGGGTAGGTTGCGGGGACTGGACAGTTGAGGTCGGGCAGCGTGTTCGCTCTCTCTTCACGCCAACTAGTTTTTGCCGCTCTCTGTGTTTTAAATTTTTTTTTTATTATATATTTTTTTTTGATTTTCCGAGTGAGGCATCAGTGTGTGGGGACGTAGACGAGCATTACCAACTCACTGGTGTGGTCGATATTGCAATGCCGTTACCTTCTCCTGCTTTTGGCGCGCCCCTTTGGGTTGTACCGTGTGTATGGCGGTTTCGGTTTCACTCCCTTATTTGAGCTCCGGACCCCCAGATACCTGTGTGGGTGTTCTTTCCTTCATGTTGGCTCAGTTGCTACTCCTTCTAGAGCCCCATATTTGACCACTTACTCTGAGGTTTAGCGATCAGAGTAAGGCTGGTCCCGCTGACACCATTTTAGTTCGGCTGGGTTTATGGCGGATTCACTTTCCCCTTTTCCGGAAAGACCCTCTGGACCTCAAGCTCCCGCTGGACCTCAAGCTCCCATGCAATTGTTCGTTCTATCCGCCGTCTTACACACCCTCCGATTGGAGCCTTCACTCTTTTCCATGCACACAGTCAGCACCTGCTCGCAGTCAGCCTCCCTGTGCTTCGCTGCCGCCGCTACCTTCTCGCTGTTGCCCTCCGCGTGTCAATCGTTTCGCTGCTCAGAGGTGCAGGCAGTTACAGGGGTGTGTTGCTGGTGTGGCTGATGGTGCTATGTCGCTTTCTCCACCCGCTTTTAGTACGTTGGTCCCAGCGCCATTTTGGGCTACGGCGGTTTCGCTTTTTATTTTTTGTTTTCCTTAACGGAACGCTGGACCCCCAGACCCTCTCTTCGTGCTGCCCCACGCTGCCTCATGCTCAAAATCCCTTGGTCTATACCTCATAACTCGTGCACACGTTGGGGTATTACCAGACAGAGTCGGGGTGTTGGCAGCCTCTATTCCGTCACCAGTACGTCGCTGTTGCTGTGACCTTCCTTCTCACAGCAGCTCACTGTGTGTCAGCATATGTACTCCAGCTCGCTGTTTTTCTGGGTTAGGCTGACCGTTTCATGGTGCACCGGAACAGGTTATTGGTACTGGCGCTGGCACTGTCGCTTGCTATTGGCCCCCTTTCCTCTGTGTTGCAGTTTTCAGTTTTGATTCTGCGTTCTCCTGATCGCCATCTTGCCGCTCATCCCGGCTCTCTCCCTCCGTGTTTATCTCGATTTACCTTCCATTACTTGCTTTTGGGGACTTTGTGTTGGTGCCCTCGATTACTGATAAAGTTCCGACACACTAAAATCCCTTTAGAGCCCTTTTTCCTCGTGTGGATCTCTCAGGGCTGCTGTTCTTAATCTCCGACCCGGATGAGTACATTTTAAAATATTATATCCTGGTCTGCAACAGAGTGAGGCTGCTTCTTACTACCACTAGACAGAGAGCCCCAGTTTCACGACGATGGTTTGATCACTCCTGTTCCATTTCTCATAAAAAACTTTTGGAAGCCTTAAAGTAGAAACTTAGGGATAAAGACAGAGTCATCCCCTGTCGTTGATTATAATATAGCCGTTAACAAAAGGAAAATTGTGTTGAAGGTAGAGGCCTGGGAAGATGTAATGGAATCATGTTCTACTATACTAAACTACATTTTGGGAAATATTAATCGCCCCATTTTTGCTACACTAGCGATGAATTCTGTATCACAGCATATCACCCCAGAAACCTGGCGCGAGTGTGTTGCAGCTATTTATGACGCCCATGATTCCAACTGTTTCTCTGATATTCTGTTGGCTAACTCACTGTCTTCCCCGTTGTTGACCCCTTTGTTAATATTTAATTTGGAGGTCAGGGATTCCTCAGACGTTTGCTAAAGAATAAAGCCTCAGGACCAGATACAGTCCTTCTTGAGTGATTAAGTGCAATGCTGACTTATGGACACCACTTTTAACACTCTATATTATTGCAACCATCAGACATCGAATTCCACTTTCATGGACCAATTCCGTAATCGTACTGGTCTTTAAAAAATGCCAAGAAAACGATGCATGTTGCTAATTCTTGATCTATTCTTCGGTCAAGTTGATAATTAAAATGCTATTGAGTAGACTGACTACGGGGGTCAATGATCATCTTGTCTTGACTGATGTGCAATATGTTTTTCAAACCAGGAAGGGGACGGTGGACCAATGTCTGAATCTTTATTGCTCATAGCCTATTATACCAGAACAAAAGCTGGCTAACTTACTTCATTTGGGGTTTATGGTTTTGAATTCAACCTTTGACAGTGTTAATAGGGTCAAGCTTTAGAATATTATGTTGGGCATGGGGATTGATACTTTTTTACACAATCTACATTTGGAGCTCACAGCTTCTGTTATGGTCTTAAGGTTGAGTGTACGAGGAGATTCACTCTAAAAAGTGGTGTCAGTCAGGGCTGCTTATTAGTTCCCTTCCTATTTATGCTGTATGCTAATAATCTGGATTAGGTACTCACAGTGGAAGGGTAAGACCTACCCTTGGTGAGTTGTCGGGCTGTCCCTTTATTACTTTACGGCGCCAACGCTGTCCTGTTCTCCAGAACTGCTTTAGGGTTCCAGCGGTTTCTGAACAGCTTCCTTGGCTTCATGGACAGCCATGACCCCAATACAAATTTAACCAACTCTGACATCATGGTAATAGGATCCACAAATTGCTAGAGCAGATCCCACTGTCATCAAGGATGGTTTCCACAAACTAGTACGCCCAGATTTGTTTCTCAACCAGAATCCATTGTTAAGGGAGACAAGACATGCATCAAGAAAGCCTTGATGACATTGAAGGCGGACAGAAGGGAATCTGTTGCTTTGCCCATGCCTTATGTTAGATCTTATATTTTGGTTCAAAGTACATTTTCTCTGGAACCATATCTTATTTATGGGATGTCACATACCCATCGTTTTTTGTTAACCCGTTTTAGGTTTAACTTAATACACCATATGTTGTGAGTACCCAAGTGCTGGGCTTATGAGGCAGACAATGTTCCCCGTTTATTCGATGGTATATCCATACAAGGCACTGTGCATTTTGTTTTTGTATGATCTCTCTATTCTTGTTTGCTCAAAAGATTCCTATAGCCACTATTGGCCGATTAGAACTTCAGTCAAGCTAAGCCTGCTTTGTTGTGTTTACAGATGTTGTTGATATTGGAACTTGGTATTATGTTGCTTTAAAAAAAAGAAATTGCAGTTAGAATGAGTAGCCTAATATTAAACTGATGTACTGGATTTAAGCATGGCCTATGCACTTTATTGTGCAATGTATGAAGTTTGGGATGCCCTCAATGTGGTCCATTATGCAACTTGTAAGTATTTTTTTAATGAAATTGTGTTTTATTTATACTGAATTGTTTTTATTGTCATTTATGATTTACATGTTTTAAACCAAATGAAGTATATTTGATTTGGTTCAACAGGTTAAAAGTGATCAGAGATAGTGTGGGGCTAGCCCATTATTACCAACCACCTTGGCACTGTCCTGCAAAGTATTGGGGTCGATCGTGTGAAAGGCAGCAGATGAATCCAGTACGATTAAAATATTTACTTGGCTGAAATCTAAATTAAATCTAAGATTTTAAAGGGTGGATGACCTAATCACCACCGCTGTGAGCAGGACATATCCTTCCTGAAAGGTCTTTAACAAGTTATTATCATTGAGGTAAGAGCTTATTTGTTTAGCGACCCGGCTTTCTGGAAAAAAGAAGGGTCAAGGGGTGAAAGAAAGTCTTACTAATCTGTTTGAATACTGAAGTAGGGCAAGGGTGTTTTGAGAAACCCAGTGTCATCAGACAGATCAGAGAGGATCTTTTGATTTCACAGAAAGGTGTGTAAGCCTTGTGAGGATCTGGGCAAGGTATGTTTCAGAAGAGGCTGTAGGAGGTTATCCCTGATGGCAATCTTTCCAGATGAGCGTACTTTTAGCAATAAAGTAGTGGTTATTGCTCACGCTTTTCTTGAGAAGAAACAAATGTCCTAGGACAGCCTGGAATTTTCATGGAGTTTATCAAGAATTTGAAATGCAGCTTTTTGGGCGTGCCCTACAGAGACCATTTTTCCCTGCAAAAAAACTTTTGTTTTAAAAAAATATATACATGGGCATTTGCGCTTTTTAGTCTTCTTTGGTGTCAGTGGTATAATACTGTCTCTATATCTATTCTGCCTGACAGAGTTTAGTTTTTGCTGTATGTAATGAAAATAGTCAGTCTCCATGTTTCAGAATCTGATATTTACAGCGGATGCAAAAGGATCATCCTTTGATGTTTTTTTTCCTTTTCCTTAAGTGTGTTGAGACGTATTGTTACTTTAATAACACAACTGGCACATGAGCTGGCGAGTAATGGAGCTATGAAGACCCAAGTTGACCATGCAAATGGAGCAGCCAAAAAATACATGGAGGAAAATGAAAAGCTGAAACAGGTATTATTTTGTCTACGTAAATCTTTTGTACCATTGAATTGAATTGATTCTCCTTCACATAAACTATAATTATATAGGACGTTTTTCACAAAGGGGTGAATACCTCCTTTACTTCTGCTAGGAATTCGGAAAGCGATTCTTGTCGGGCTTAAGTGGATTTACTACTGCAGATATCTGCTCCACATGTGTGGAGAAATCCGCAGTAGTATCTCCCACGTAAGGAGTGTGGCAAGGCAAAGCATTGTTTGCCTTATAAGTTTGTGAATGCTACAAACATGTACAATTGTGAGCACAACCCAAGATCTGGCCCCTTCGATCCTGGAATTAGTCAGAAAGCTACTCCAGCCAGAGCATGGAGTATTATCTAGTCCCCTTCCAGTATTGGAAGGGGACTAGATAACTTCCATATTTGGCAGGGATAAGGGGGGGGATTGGGATTGGGGGAATGGGATTGGATTGGAGCCTGCAAGACATGTTGCATGAGTATTTTATCAGTAAAGTCAGTCATATTTATGACTCCCTGGGAAGTGACTTTGAACGGGATCCGCATCCAGCTACTAATGGCTGTAATACAGTTAGTAAAGATACACCTACCTTTTTAGTATTCCCTCCGTTAAAAAGCAATGTTATTTGGGAAGTAGCAAAGACATTTAAATCTGAATACCCCTTAGACCCTTCCCCTATAGACATTTTGCTGAAAGGAGGAGATATCATTTTATCAGCCCTGGCCAATCAATATAATCATTAGCTGAAAAAAAGGACAAGTCCTTGACCGCTGGAAACACGCGGTTGTCAGTCCATTGCTGAAAAAACCTTCCTTGGATCGTGACAAGGCAGAGAATTGTAGACCTATATCTCTGCTTCCTGGTGTAAGCAAGAGTTTAGAGAAAGTGGTCAGTGGGTACTTGACCAGTTTTTTGCAATCTCATAATCTCTTAAATCCAACTCAAACTGGTTTTAGACCGGGGTAAGGTACCGAGACTACTCTCCTAGCCACGGAAGAACTTAAGAGAACATTGGATCAAGGTGGCTCAGCTGCGCTAATCCTTTTGGATTCAAGTGCAGCTTTGGACACTGTTTCCCACCCTATTCTTCAAAGTAGGAACGAGGCGCTAGGAGTCATGGGTAATGAGCTAAATTGTCAGACCTCCTTTCTAGAAAACAGAAGCTCCCAGGTCAGGGAGGGACCTTGCTTGTCGCAGGACGTTCAGCTTAAATACAGAGTGCCCCAGGGCTCGTTCTTGAGCACCACTCTCTTTAATGTATTTCTGTGCCCCTAGCGGACATTCTGTTCAGCAGGTATCACAGTAGTCTCATACGCTGATGACACTCAGATTGTTGTCTCTCTTGCATCTAACATCTGCCAAACTGAGGCCAGTTTAGCTGCACGCATGGAACAGATGAATACTTGAATGTATAATAGTCGCCTCAAACTAAATGGCGACAAGACAGAGTTTATGGGGGTTGGGAACAGCCCCTGCCTCTGGGATAATCTGCCTTCGTGATTGTCCCTCTCCAAAAGAGGAAGTTAAGAGCCTGGGAGTATTCCTAGATAAGGCCCTTACCATGTCATCTCAGGCCAAGAAATTGGCAGGAACGTGCCTTGGCCTTCTAAGAGCTCTTAGGAAGACAATTAAATGGCTTCCTATTGAAACCCGTAGAATAGTGTTACAGTGTCTCATTTGGATTACAGCAATTCACTTTATCTTGGCAGCCCTGCATATGTCCTCAGAAAGCTGCAGATTATACAGAATGCTGCTGCTAGAACTTAGCTGAACATTCCCAAATCACAATCTGTGCGCCCGGCTCTGGTCAGTCTTTATTGGTTGCCGGTAAGGAAGAGAATTGAATTTAAAACTCTTTGTATTGTACATAAAGTAAAGCACGCCCAGAAACCACATATTCTGAGGCAGTTCATTGCTCAGCATAAGAAAACACGTGATTTCAGGTCAAACAGTCAATTTCTTTTGGCTATTTCCAGAATAAAAAGGACCAGAAGTGGAGGGTGATCTTTTGCTTACCTGGCACCTAAGCTTTGGAATTCCCTTCCAATTGGTCTGAGAGCCAATAGCAGTTTGCTCAGTTTTAGAAAGCAACTAAAAATGTATCCATTTACCTGAGCACTATGTCACCCCTCTAGCATGTCCTACTAGTGCGGGGAAGCCATTTTGTGGGTAGCCATGTGCTCTATAAGAATTTGTAAATAAAATAAATAAATAAACATTACATTTTTAGTAGTATGTCTGTCTGGAACACTGTCCGTGGTACAAGTTCCCAAGGGTTCTTCTTGGAATGTTTGTGAAAGTGTTCAGATAGAGATGTAAATTTCCACCCATACTGGGTTTTTTTGTAAATCAAGTCTCAAGCATTTTCATTTACAAAATGTTTTTTTTTTTTAAAGTCTAATATTGACCATTAGGTTTCCTTAAAAATAAAGTAACAGAAGCATACCTATTTGAACATTAACACTTTACCTATTAGAAATCCTTAAAGGTTGTACTTTGCACATTCCCAGTATTTGATCTTTCGTACATTCAAACGCTTGACTCATTCCCCCTCATCAGGCTTTGAATCCCTAGTACTTTTAAATGGCAATAAACAGTGTTAAAATACCATAGACTCACCAACATTGTTTCTTTAACAAATCTACCTCTTTAGAAACCACCCAAACTTAAGCAGTGGAGTCTCTACTTCTTTCTTCCGGTTTGAGTTGGATGTAAGAGATTATGAGAGGCCCCAAAAACAGGTCAAGTAACCATTGACCACTTTCTCTAAAATCTATCTTGGCACATTTTCTACATTGCAAGGATTTCAACCTTTCGTTCACTGTCCCTGGATTTCTGCCAGCCCTATCTTCAGCCACACGGTACAGTGACTTGTTTCTGGGGTTACTTAACTTTTTTCTGAACAAGAGTAGAAATTTCACTTATGTCTAGCAATTATGTTGGCATTTCTTCCACCCCAAGCATAAAGTCTCTTGCTTTGAGATCTGTCAGATATTTCCTTCAAAAATCATCAGAAGCCGTGAAAGAGGGCAGTCTTTGCCTCTCATGAGGAGAAAATGTTCCCACCTTAAATGGATGATTCTGTGTGCAGTGCTCCACAAAGTACTTTTCCTAAGTGGCGCAGTAGTGGAAACATTTAGAAATTCCAAAGCTGGAATTCTGTAAAAAAAAAAAAAGTCTCTGTCCTCTTCTCAATAGGAGAAATTCAGAGTTCCTCTGACATGCTGTTGGAAAAGCACCCAGAGCACAAGATGGCCCTCAAATACAGCTCAGCGGGTCTGATACAGTTTCCGACTGCACCGTTGTACCGTCCCCCTTGGCTGGTACCTTGTTGATGAGAAATTGCCTCGATGTGGTTTGCAGTCAACAGTGGAGGCAGTATTTTTGAAGCTGAAGTGTTTTGCCAGTGAAGACACTGCCTCCATCATAGACAACCCACCCCACCAAGTAACAAAGTCACCAATGATGAAGGCCCTATCATTAGCAATGAAGACCCTATTGAGGGTTGGTCAGTCAGCGATGACCACGATGACAAATTCAGTGAAGATCGCTCCATTGATGACTCTGACGATTACCTCATTGCCATTGCCCACTAATGACACTGTTGTCAGCAGTACCTCTTAACATCTTAATTTCATCCTCACTGGAGGCGCCAGGATGTTTTTACGCAAATTCACACCTTGCCATTCAGGATCCTCGCAAATGTCACATTGTGGATCCAGAACTAGAAGTGACCAGCCTCAGTCAAATACAGTCTACTGTCCAACCAAATTGGGTGTACTGTATATTCTATAAAATGAGCCCTTTTGAGAGGACTATGGGCAATTGCCCTGCAATGGAGGAAGAAAGGTAAATACATCTAAAAAAGGACATTGGTTTACACAATCTGTAGTTCGTACATTTTACTATGCTCTCTGCTCACCTAATGTCTACACATTAAGTGTACTGTGGATGAAATGTTGTTTTTACAATTGTTATCTAAACTAGAAAAGTTAAACTTCCCACCCTCTTTTGCACAGGCCTTAAATGTTAATAAAAGAAACGAAAATGACTACCTAGTTGAAGCAGAAAACAAAAAACATAAGGAGGAAATTGAAAAACTGAAGAAGACATTAGATACAACTTCAAAAGGTAGTATTTTTGTTAACACTTTACTTGTTCTACATTAATTAATACCTTTAGTAATGTATTATAGACATGTTTTCTTTAAACCGTTTTATCTCACAATGCCACTTGGTTCTGGTTTGAAAGATTAGACTAGTGTCCTCTCGTTTGTGTGTCTTTTATCCAGCTATTTTCAAAATGGCTTAAGCCACTCCTACAAAGATTGAGCCTTAACTGCATATATTTATTTTGTCATTTTGTGTTTCATGTACATAATATAGTGTTTGACAATTCATAGTAAATGTAAATCGCAAGGAGATTGTTTGGTATTGCTAATAGTCATAATTGTACAATTCATGGAAAAACAAATTATGAAACACAATGGCCAGATCATGTATATTGCATCTGTAGTGGGCAGATATGTCTTAAATTGACATTTGTTCCAGAGATCATTAACAGTTTATTTGGTGTAAATGGGATATTTCCAATGGTTGCTGGAGGAAACATCAGTGCAAGATTGCACAGTAAGTGAGGAACCTCCTGGCACTAGTACGAGTTGTGTGTTCTGGCCCAAAATCTGAGAAGATAGCTTTTACCTCTCAGGCAACTCGTACTCTGTCCTTAAAACTACTTTGAGTTGAGTAGATCATTCTTAAATGTGCATACTCTCTTGCGCTCAGCAATGTCACGTACCTGCAAACACTGGAAAGTGATTTCCTTCAGAGTTGGTTGATACAATATAACTCATTTGTTTTTGGTATCATGCCCATGTAACCAGTTGTAATGCATTATTGCATGGGTGCTGTGACAAATGCAAATTACATTATAGTTAGCTTTATGTGTATTTGCGTTCACCCCTTGGCGCTTAATAACAAGTGTTTGTTACCTCAATGGTACTCATTTTATCGACCTTGGAAGGATGGAAGGTTGATGGGAGCCTGTGGCCATAAGATCAAACATAGGTTTCTGGAGTGGTTGCATTAGTCCACTGAGCCACCATACTCAGGCACTTGAACATCACATACCACAACCTAGGAACATCCATGCCCACACAGACCACTTAATTTTAATGGTGCATGTTACATAAAACCAACAAGCATTGGCATAGCCAATAGGTCTCGCCTTTGGGACCTTATAAGTATTTAGTTATGCAGCATAATATTCTTGGTGCAACCACATCAACTGTTGCATAGCTAAACACTTCTACGGTCCCAAAGGAGAAACCTATTGGTTATGCCAATGCTTGTTTAACATTGTCTTTCTTCGTTTTAACGATCAGCCAGGGATCATTAAGACAGCTATAGAACCAATCTAAAAGTGATTTCTTCTTGTATGTACCATAGACAAATAAGTAGAACTAGAAATTGGTATCATTCCTGAACAGAGAAGGATTACATGGCAAAATCACTGACACAGGACAGCACACATCCACGGAGTTATAAGGCAAGCTAAACATACGAAACACACAAAACACCAATGTTTTAGTGGCGGAGAACTTTTTTCAGGTTTTGAAAGCACAAGGAAAAAAAGATACTGTGGATCTCCCATGTCACAATGTAATTGAGGATGTGGCCTAATTGCTCGAGCTGTCGAGCTTGAAGCTGCGGGATAGGGTTCCTGTCTCTGCAGGGATGCTCAACACCCTGTGATTCTGAGCAAATGTCTTAATCTCCCTGTGCCTAACAAAATGAGTGTGCCACTCTGCAACATAACTGGCGCTCATGTAAAACGCTCCGACCCCTTCGGGTCGAGTTCAGCGTAGTATTGAATTTTGGGGTGTGTAGTCATGGTTTTCTAATGGCAAGCACTAGAAAGTAAATTATAAAACGTTTGCGGGAGGAGCTAGTGAAGAAATACGTATGGAATATTAAAGGAAATTATTTGGATTGAATTTAAAAGGAAAAAAACAGCCCTTTTTCAAGACTTGATTTACCATAAAAAATTGTCATTTTTGTCCAAAGTGATTTGAATAATGTATTGTAAATAATGATCCACGAAATAAACCCCTCGCCCTGTGTATTGGAATCTGGTAACCTTGTCCTGGAGTACCTTCAATTGCTGATCACAGCTCTTCGATGCCTGCCACAATGCTACATGAACGAGGCAAGGGCCAGGAAGCGCAGCAGGGAATGCCTTAAAACACAGTGCTTAGGAGAGAGAATGTGAGCACGCATAATACTTTAACCAATGTGTCTTTTCAGTAAAAAGTGTTGGCATGCCGGGAACTGAAAAGCTGTGAGTGTCCGGGACATGTGGTTTCTCTAGTGCAGGCTAGCGCCTAGCGCAGAACCCGCCTCCTCGGCGCCCCGCACACCTCTAGCTCTTACCATGCAGTTGAAGTGAGTTGCCACCTCGTCATCGGGGGTATTGTACAGGATGCCGCTAACCGGGGTCTGCTCGCGCTGGTGGCAGAAGCCGCAGACTCCCTTTATTTTCTACTTTGGTGGCCGCGGGGCCATGGTGCTAACTCAGAAACACAGCTGACAGAGGTAGATCTGCAGCCAGGTACTGCAAAAAAACTATGCGGGATCTGAGTCTGACGCCTCAGTGCGCAGCCATCTGCGCTGTGAGTCAGCTATTTCGGTCAAAAGCTCCCAATTGTTTAGTTGCAGGCATAGTTTCGTTTTCAAGGCAGAAACCAGCTGCGCGGGAGAGGGAGCCACGCCCCCTGACAAGCCCAGTCCGTGAGATTTAGGTTTTGGTTTTGTAGTAGGCGGGATGAAGCCGTTGCGCGTTCGCATCTGTCCCACAGAGGGCCGTGTGCATCGCCCTTATGAGTTGTTTTACTGATAGCTGACTAGGCTTACAAACGCCACTTCGCTTGTTGCTTTAGATTTGCATACATGCCAATGACACTCCCGATTCTTGAAGTAAACAAGCGTTAAAACACAAGCGCGGCCCCGCGGCCGCGAAAGTTAACTATTAACTGACAGGAAGAGCAGGAGGTGAGCCTGCGAGCGGTGCGCGCGCGCTCCTGGAAGTGGCAAGCGAGAGGAAAGCCAGATGGCGCCTGCTTGAGCGATGCTCGTTACTATGCGCATAACCGCACGCTCTAGGCCAGCAAAAGCTTGTGGTAAGATTTCTAAAGCCTACTCACTAAATGTCCCGCCAGATCAGCGCATGCACTGGCTCAGGCGAGACCTAAAAAATCAGTAATAAAATCAGTGATAACACCAATAAAACGAAATGTTTAACACCAAATGGGTAGACTAAGCCCTGTGTGCAGCAAACGGAGAAGAAAGTAAATTGGTCTGCCATAACCATAACAATGCACATTGCCAAGCTTCGATAAGCAGTAGGCTAGTTTTTATTGACCCATTGGTTTGCCCAGATATTCTTCTTAAAGGTGGGAATACAAAGTGCATTGCTAGGGACATCAACTTTTCAAAAAGAATCCTGGGATTTTGAAGTTATTGCTGTGTATAACTAATGTGTATGGCATTTTTAATATGTAAAGCAACACCCCGGAACGAGCACTAGATGGAGCTCCTTCTTGCGCAGGCAAAGTAAGTGATCTTTGAAACACTAAACTGCGCTGAGCCAATATTCTAAGGGGACATAGAACTTCTGTAAAACAGCATCTATGAAATAATATCATAGGCATAATTTTGGTCATTTTGAGATCTCTACAGCGAGAATAACAAGCATTTGCAATGCAATTGGTCTCGCCTTTTAGACCTTATATGTTTTTAGCTATGCAGAACATTAGCCTGGGTACTGAAACATCTACTTTTCTTTAACATGGTGTGAAAGTGAGCACCAAACTGCGTGACACAGCAGGTATGGGAACAGATGGAGAGAAATATTGCCTTTCAGCTGCAAATGGTTTAGTCCAAACTTCTGCTTTTAACTTAAAATCAAGGCCTTCGGTGGTCATATCACTGAAAATACA
The DNA here is from genome assembly GCF_964204655.1 of Triturus cristatus. NCBI lineage: Eukaryota > Metazoa > Chordata > Amphibia > Caudata > Salamandridae > Triturus > Triturus cristatus. The sequence continues at coordinate 1,112,055,222 of NC_140585.1, read as the reverse complement.
AGATTTGAAAAAATATTATTGTCTGAGTGCTGGTGGAAGACAATTCCTATGGAGTGGAATCTAGAGAATGCTAAAGTGATACTGGTGTTTTACTGACCTCTGCTGGTCGTTTTCTTTAAGTTTAAATTTGATTGAAGAATAGATTGCAGCATACAAGGAAGTAACATTATATAGGATAAATCACAGCTTAATGAATACTTTGAATTTTACAACAGACAAAAAACCTATGAGTGAAAGAAAAAGGGGCAAAGGAGGGAGAGAGGGGATTGGGAGAAGGAAAATCCTGTATGGGTAGAAGAAACCATTAGAGCCTGAAACTCTATTGAATAAACAAGCAAACTAGTGAATATACTGTAATTATAAATTCATAAAACACAATACTGAAAAATAAAAAGGAGCAATATCGAAATATACACTTAGCACTGAGTTAAAGAGACAACATAAGATTTATGGAGGTTTTCTGACTTCATCTGGAGTATTCACTATAGTGGCGGAATTAGAAGCTATATCAGTTAGGTAAGAGGATAAAGGAAGCCATAAAAGATCCCTTTTAATAGATAGATATGGGAGAAACATTGCTTGTGTCCAATCTATGATTAAAACAAACAGCATTCCACCAAGCATTGAAAGTGACTTTGTCAGCTTGCTTCCAATTGGAAGCTATTAAATGTAGGGCTATAGCTAATAGTAAGTCAATTAAAGAGGGATTGGGAGTTGGGTGTGACCAGGAAGGTGATAAGGAGCCTAAAAAGACGTTAGATAGGGAAAATGGAATGTGGGTATTGAAAATTTTATTAATTTGGGACCAAACTAGAAACCAAAAACGGGACAAGGAGGGACATTGAAAGAGCATGTGTTTTAAATCCGCTGAAGCCCTTTCGCATGTCCAACAGGCCGAAGAATATTCTGTAGAAAAAGAAGCTAATTTCAAAGGGGTTAGACGGAGGCGTTTGTAAACAAAATGAAGAGTTTTGAGAAGTATTCGCTGCCCTAGATGTCTTATGAATCTTTAACCATAATTTATCCCAAAATGCGATAGGCCAACACTCCCCAAGATCCTTTTCCCAAGCCAATTCAGCCTTCGCCTTGACTCTATCAGAAGAGAAAAACAAAGTTCTATATAAAGAAGAAGCTGATGAATTAGAAGATAATAAAGGAAAAAGATTAGAACATTTGGAAGGGATATTGGGACTAGGCGGTAGGGAAAGAAGATATTGTAAGAGAGGAGGAAGAAGAGAGTCCTATTGAGATTTACATGAAGGGGGTAAGGAAAATTGTGATCGAAGCTCTGAGAAGGATAGCGGAGTATTATTTGATACCAATTGTGAAATCCAGAATAAACCTTTGAGTCTCCAAGATTTCCAATAGATAGTCCGACCCTTGACATGTAGTAGAAGATTATTCAGATAGGTTGTTGGTCTAACGAAGAAAGAGGGATACGAGGATGGAAGTAATGGCATTAATATTTTACGTGAATGAGAAATAACTTGAGAGCGAAAAGAAGAAATAGTGTCAAAGTGTTTTTCAATATTCAACCAAATAGGGGGATGAACATATTGATCTGGAGAAAGCCAACAAGAGGATTGTCTGAGAGAAAAGGCATAATGATAGGATTTAAAATCAGGGAATTTGAGACCACCAGAGTTTTTGTCAGCTTTAAGGGCGTTGAGAGCAATTCGAGGAGTCTTATTTTTCCAGAGGAGTTTATTTAATAAAGAATCAATTTTTTTAAAGTACAAACCAGGGATATGTACCGGGATCATAGACAAAAGATAGAGAACTAACGGAGAAAGCATCATCTTGATAGAGTCCATACGCCCCCACCATGAGAGGAAGAGTGGATGCCAACGATCAATAGATATAGATACATTTTTTGCAAGATTATCAAAATTTTCTTTCAAGGTTTCTGGGATAGTAGGAGAGAACCATAAACCTAAATATTTTATTTTAGAGGTTTTCCAGGAGAAGCCAGTGGAGACAAAATCCTGTTTTAAACAGAGAACATTTAATGGAAGAACCTCACATTTATCTGAATTAAGGCGGTATCCAGAAAGTTGAGAAAAAGTATCAACTTGGGAAAGAAAGGCTGGAAGAGAAGTAACCGGATTTGAGCAATAAAGAAGAATATCGTCAACATATACCGACAATTTAACATGAGTAGAGGTCAATTTAAAACCAGTGATTCTATCGTCTAACCTAATTTTTGTTAGAAAAGGTTCTAACGTGATTATGAAAAGAAGAGGGGATAGAGGGCATCCTTGACGAACACCTCTAAAAAGATGGAAGTAGTCAGAGGTTTTCCCATTAACAAAAATAGAGGCCTTCGGGCCAGAATATAATAAAGAAATAAGAGAAATCAAATTAGGAGGGAAACCAATCCATTGAAGAGCGTGAAACATAAAATCCCAACCGATTCAATCGAATGCCTTTTCCGCATCCAAAGCTATTGCGGCAATGGGATAGAAGAGGCCTTACTTAAAATGTTAAAAAAGACTCTGGAATTATCTGAAGACAAACGACCTTTGACAAATCCTGATTGCTCTGGGCCAATAAGGTTCGGGAGAATGGGATCAATACGAAGAGCAAGAATCTTAGCGAGAACCTTATAATCTAAATTTACTAGGGAGATCGGACGATCATTTTTACAAAAAGCGGGATCGTTGTTCTCCTTGGGAATCAAACAAATCATAGCTTCTTGAAAAGACCCTGAAGAGGAACCATCCTTGACAAAAGACTGATAAAGCAATAAGATGCGGAAGTAATAGGGACGAGAAGTGAGCATAAAATTCGATAGTAAATCCATCAGGACCAGGTGCTTTACCTCTTTTCAGTACGGACACAGCGTGCTTAATCTCAGCTAAAGTAATGTCTGTTTCTAACAGGGAAAAATCAGTATCATGCAAAGGGGGGGAATTTATTGATTGGAAGAAAGAGGACAGTGCATCTGAAGTTGGCTGATGTTCTGGTGTATACAGATTTTTGAAAAATGAAACAAATTCATTTAGAATGTCATTATCTCTAAACAACAAATCTCCTACATTGTTACGTATGGAGTCTATTTTAGTCCGTTCGCGACGGATATTTAAATAATTTGCAAGCAATTTGCCCATCTTATTCTGACCTCCATAATAACGGGCACTACTTTTTAAGAGATCAGAGGATGCGGCTTCTGTAGAAGACTTATTAAAAGAGATTTTTGCTTCAATAAGATTCATTAACGATGCTTCAGTATTAGAGCGATAATAACCATATTCAAGTTGCTTAATCGTGGCTAGTAACTGAATATTTTTAGCTTCAAAAACTTTTTTCTTTTGTGAAACAAAATTTATGGTAAATCCTCTCGCTGCAGCTTTAAAAGAATCCCAGATCATTACAGGAGATGCATCCGGAATGGAATTAAAAGAAAAGAATTCAGAAGCAAAGGAAGTGAATTGGCTTGTGAAATTAGGGTCTGATAATAACATGTTATTAAAACGCCATCTACCAACATTAGGGGAAAAGGGCAGCAAATCAAAATCTACAAAGACTGGAGCATGATCTGATATGAGGATAGAACCTATTTCAGCATGAGAAATATGTTGGGATAACGGTTTACTGAAAAAGAGATAATCTATCCTAGATTGTGAATGGTGAGGAGGAGAAAAGAAAGTGTACTCTTGTAATTCTGGGTTACAAAGTCTCCAACTGTCAATTAAAGCTTTACGACGTATGGCGGAAATGAATTGTGAGTGCATCTTGGTATTAGAACATTTTACAGTAGAGCGTCTATCTAATATGGAGTCTACAACCTGATTACAGTCACCTCCAAAGATAACATAGTCATCATCTAACAGAAGAAGTTTGTCAGAAATCTGAGTCCAAAACGTATTATCCACATTAACAGGTGCATAAACATTAAATAATACTAAGGGTATTTGATCAATAAGTAATTTAACAATTACCCAGCGACCATCTGGGTCGTTTTCCTGAGATATAACTGAAAACTGATGTTTCTTATGACATAGAATCGATGCACCATTCTTCTTTCCTAGGGCCGGGGAAGAAAAAACATGACCCACCCAACATCTTTTTAGCTTAGCTGCTTCAGCATCTGATAAGTGAGTTTCTTGTATTAGAGCAATATCCGTATTCAATCTAGATAAATGGGTTAACACGCATTGTCTTTTGATATGGTTATTAACTCCTTTAACGTTCCAGGTTACAACTCTATAGGCAAACCATTAAAAAGAACATGCACAAGTATAATGAAAACATTTGAAAAATATCTAGCAAAGAAAATATGAGCAATCAATATGCAAACAATATAAGAGTTCAGATTCTTATTACCTAATAGACAAAAAATAGGGAAAGAAGGATTGCGAACTATATTCGGGATAAGGGAGAGGAACAGGATATGTATAAAAGGAGAGAAGACAAAAGGAATATAGTTTAGAGTAGAAACTAAGATACCGTAAAAGAAAAAGGGGAGAAAGAAGGAAAAGGAGAAGAGAGAAAATGTCTGAGGGAGAAGAAAACGGCGAACAAAGAAGTGATTAAATATTAACAATTGACAGAGAAAAAAGACAACAAAAAGACATACCACAAGAAAACAATGAGACTGGGGATAGTGGAACCACATGAGGAAATCAGCACACCAAACCAAAGACTCCACAGGAATGCGCAGGGGGAGAACGACCTCCAAGTGAGTACGAAGAACACACAAGTCCAGTGTCACAAAACCGCGCCTAAAAGAATACAAAAAGAGATATTATTAAGAACTAAAATCACAACAGAAGACAAGCAAATATAAAGCACAAAATATATATTACAAAAGACCAAGTACGGAATACAAAATACTAAATACAAAAGGGAGAGTAAAACAGAAACGACATCAGCACGGAATATCATTCCAATATATAAAAAGCACTTTATGCTCAATAATTATACTCGAGGGATATCCATCAGTTCATTTGTACAAGAGTCCAAGAATTGTTGAAGCACAGCCGGGTCCTCATAATTCGTCGTCTTATTGTTATAAGTCACTTTAAACAAACATGGATGAAACAGACCATAACAAGCATTCAAAGAACGAAGAGCAGTTCTCGTCTCCAAAAACCTCTTGTGGCGGTCTGCAGTAATTTTGGCGTAGTCCTGAGCAAAGAAAAGGTTAGAGCCATGCCAAGTAATTTTCCCCTTCTGCTTAGCAGCCTGAAGTACTTTGAGTAAATCTGTATATTCTAAAAAATACAGAATATCACCCCTGGGTTTTGATACAGAGGAAGAAGAAGCACTAGATGAACGAGAAATTGGACCCAGGCGATGCGCTCGTTGGATGTTCAAAGCTGGAGAGCTTGGGAGACCAAGCAGCGTAGGTAAAAACGTTTGGAAAAAGGATATGGAGTTTGATCCTTCAAGACCTTCTGCAAGACCGTAAATGCGTAAATTATTACGCCTGCTTCGATTTTCTAAATTTTCCACTTGTAGCTTGAGGTTCTGAATTTCTCTGTGCATACTAAGAGCTTGGTCAGTGAAAACTTGAACTGACGCAATTGTCTTTTCAAGACGCTCAACCTTTTGTTCAGTATGCAACCAGTTGTCTTCAAGACATTGAAGTCGGGCATTCGTTTCTGCCATGTAGGGTTTGAGTGAACGGATTTCCTCTAATAAAAGCTCCATAGAGATGGAGGATGTTGTATTTGTAGGAGAGGGAGGATTCGCTTTCACTCGTTTCCCAGATATAGAAGCAGAAGAAGAAGGTAATTTAGCTGAATTTTTTTTGCCTGGACGCGAAATATGAGGAGAGGAGCGTTTTGCGGCAATAGTCATTGGGTGAATCTTCCAAATTCTCCTGCAAGACACTAAAGGGGTTAGCATCTTCCAAAGGCACGTTGGCAGCATTAACCTGATGAGAGGAACTCCGGTTACCGCGCGGCATTGCCATTGAGAAAATGAGGTTTAAATATGAAAATGAAATAACAATTCAAGAAGTAAGTCGGATACTTGACAAACGTGAATTGCAAATGCTGCAGTAAAAAATTCCCAAGAGCTACTGTTCCAAAACAACAGTCCACGAAAAAGAATGCCACAAAGGGTGAGCGACGTGGCGAAACTGGATGTAATAGTACCTTATCCGTCGTTTCCACAAAACAGGGCTAAAAATACTTGAACAGGGAGGAGACCACAGTAGAAACAACTTATCCCCTCAAATAGATAAGCAAAATAAGCGACTTGCAGAAATTTGAAGACCAAGGAAATCTACTTTGTAGCGTAGAAAAATAATGAGGTGAAGGCTAGTGAGGAGATTCCCCCATCAAAAATGGCAGTTAGATGAACTTACAGCTGAAAATAGAGCAAAGTCAGTCAGAAAAGAGGTTTCCATTACTTAAAAATCAACAATGAAGGCAAATATTCCAACATAAAGGCGCTTGACAAATCCATGTCGTCGTGAAGCTGAGTGGAAAATATGCAGCGTTCACTGAGAGGAGAGTATGCAGCGTTCACTGGGGGAGGCAGAGAGCACAAAATGGCGGCCGCACCTCAAGCGTGAACCGCCGAAAGTGCAACGGCGAAAAAAGGACTATTTCGCTCACCCCAGTGAAGCATGAAGACAGCAGATGAAGCAGCAGGCATTCCGCCGATGATTTATGCGGTTTTGAGGCACCGCTAGTCGCTAGGAGCACTTGAAGAACTCCCGTCGCGGCTACGTTCCCATGGAGCTCTCCAGAGCAGCGGCCATTTCCTTCGGCGCCGAAACCACGCCCCACTGCTGGTCGTTTTCTCTCAGGAAAGTTAAATAGAGGCAGTTGCCAAAAATTTTTTAAAAAGTCTCTCAGCAGAAAGCAATTCTGGTATTTTACTGACCTCTACTGGTCGTTTTAAATAGAGGCAGTTGAACAGGAAAAGTCCCTAAGTGGAAGCAGACAAATCCTAGGGCTGATCTCCAGAGCCCACAAAGTACATACACATACAAGTATATACTAAAGTATATACAAGAGGTCTTGAATGGGTGGCCTAAAAAAGGAAATGTCCCGATTTCTATTGCTGATCACAAACACTCAAACCAGTATAGCTATTATTCGAGTCCCCTTTGTTTGTGAGGCAACTTAAAAGCAGAGCTCTTACTTCCTGATTACCAGTTTGGTGGTCTCTCAGCGGGCCACCATGCCAGGGCCCTGCTAAAAGACCGCCAAACCTGTAGTTAGACCGCCCCCCGGATTACAAGTTTGATCCTGGAGGGCGGTGCCACAGCGTTGCCTTTCTAAGGCTCAAAGAAGAGCCATAGAAAGGCAGCCCCGCGGGAGCACCAAAGCAGGTTCCTGCGCAGGAACTAGGGGTGCTAACATGGAGGGGGGCTGCATGCATCCCCCTGCACAGAGGCAACAGGAGGTCCTAAAAAGGCCCCCCGAGTTGCCTCACCGCCATCCTTTTCATGGCAGGTTCTCAGTCATGGATAGGGTCGCAGTGAGGCAACTCATAATATGCTTGGCGGTGCTGCCTTTGCACCGGCATCATATTGCAGCCTCAGACCACTGCACGACCACAACTGGATCCAAACTCTAATTAGGGCGATCGGACCACCGTTGCTCCGGTGGCTGCACTGCTACCATTGGTTTGGCAGTCCGTAATTAGGCCATAGTCTGATTATGTCATACAGTGGATATAAATTTTACTGATAGCAGTGACCCAGTATTGTTCTATGCCAACTCCAATTTTTCAGTCAATAGGAGCTGATCAGTACACCTAATCGGGCTACAAAAAAGTCTCTCTGTACTTACTATATAAAGATTTAAGCTCCGCAAAGCACTTCGGGTTGCATTTTTGGTGCATCCCAAAAATAACACAGACCTAGGAACCTCAACAGATTTGTAATATGCAGGCTTTAAATGGCTTTTAGGGTACACCTATAGCGCAAGCCCGAATGATTAGTTCATAGTCACACTCCAAGCCAGATGTGATTATGTTCACATATATATGACCAGGATAGGCTAGATATTAGTTATGGTAATGTTAAACAGTATCTTCTTTTTCTCCTCAGAGATCAATAGTAGCATTTTACAAAACCACATTTCACCCCTGTAGAGAGTTCATACCAGATTGTTTGCCCCAGTGATCTCTATTAGAGCTGATAATGTACACTCATCAAATTTTTTATTTTCGTAGTAAAGGACTGAAATGGAGTAAATCGGACGCTATTTGTTTTTGTTTGTTTGATCAGTCCATTTCCTACATTCCTCAACAAAGTCTCTCGGGTAGTCCAACTAATGAACCAACATTGTTCCATGAATTTGAATTTGTATGCGATGTGAAGTACAAATGAATGCCTTTAAGAGTCTTGCACAGATATTTATTTTTTCATTGAGAGGCAAGTGTCATTAGCGTACAAGAATAGGGAGTAGAATTATTGACAGAAGATGCAATACTTGCCAATCTGATCTAACACCAACCATGTTTTCAGCATCTAACTTATTATTCCATTCTCCATGTTTTTTAAATCAAACCCTCACAAATGTGATCTAAAGCTTGCTGATCCCATCAGCTAACCATAAATCCACCTTCATTTGCAAAAGGCTCTCAGCAAGACTCCAAGAGAACTGTATAACATTAAACCTGCCTCGCACCATGACAGCTCTCTCCTTCGACGGTAAAAGATGACTTGCCTGCCTTTGATTCTTGAGGTAACTAAGCATCATCTTACCAAAAATATTATATACATGCATATTGCCAACACCACCAAGAATAATATAGAGGCTCTTTTACATGCAAAAGTTGCCTATACAAGGAGGAGTCTCTCTAATCCAAGCCCCTCCAAGACTGGTAGGGCCATCTGGTGCCTTCCACCTACTGGTTATTTCCCCCTTAGCTAATATGAAAGCCAGGTCCTGAAACCTGGCGGTAAATTTGGTCTTGGCTGTGTGCCGGAACATGTTGAGCAAGCAGTGTGCCGGTGTACATGGTACTATTTTATCAGTGATTCGGGCCGTCTCCCTCGTAACCTCCTGCCAGTAATGCGCCAATGCTCGGCAGTTCCACGTCATGTGGATGAAATACGCTCCTACTTCCCTGCATCTAGGGCATTCCGCGTCTTCTCTGTGAAAGTATCGGTTTATTCGTTCCAGGGTAATTATGCTTGATGTAGCGTGTAAAAACTTAGCCTGAATAGTGTGTTTCTAGACACCCTTGATGCCCTTCGCAAAATATATTTTCCCAGTCTTTATCCTCCAGGGGGCGTCCTATATCCTCCGCCCAGCGGTTCCTTATCCCTTCTAACGGCCTAGCAGAGTCTCCTCCAATCGCCTTGTAGAAGCAAGTGACTGCCTTTATAACCCCTCCGGCTATCCCAGTATATTCAAATGTGGCATGTTGTGGTGGTTCTATTGTACCCATCTGCCAGTGCCGTTTCACCCCTATCTGGTGTGATCTTTCCCGCTACCCATTGTGTAAGTCTCTGCAGTTGCACTGCCAAGTAGTATGCATCGAAATCCTCCCTCCGTCGAAGGCTGCTTTTATGTGGCTAGGGCCACCCGTCGCCTCTCAGATCCCCAAATGAATGCCGAATGGTATGAGTCGACCTCCCGGAACCACGCCCTGGGGATCCACACAGGCAGCTTGACAAAAAAGTACAGCAGTCGGGGGAAGCCCACCATTATTAGCAAGGAGATCCTTCCCGCCACCGAGATGGGGAGTTTCCCCCAGCATCCCATGTTATCTTTTAGGGTATTTAGTGCCCCCCCCCTAGGTTTCCGTCCTGTACGTCCTTGAGCGAGTGGAAAATCTTTACTCCCAAGTATCGGAAGCAGCGAGGCTCCCACCTTAGATCCCCCAGCCCCTCGGGTGGTTGTCGGTCCGCTACCATGGGGAACAGTCTGGATTTATTCCAATTTATCTTTAGGCCAGAGAGAGCCCCAAACTCCTCCATCATAAACTTAGCTCCCCACTGGTCCTCCCCGGAGTCTTTCAGGAACAGTAGGAGGTCATTAGCATATAACGCTATATGATGTACCTGTCCCGCCAGCTGCAGTCCTCTGTATATGTCCCTCATCTGTGCCACCTAGGCCAAGTGCTCCACCGCCAGTGCGAATAACCAGGGAGAGAGTGGACACCCCTGACAAGTGCCCCTCTCCACCCGATACTGCTCTGAGATTGTGCGGCCAGTGCACACCCTTGCCTTCAGGCTTGTGTACAGCAGTAACCCAGCGCAGGAATCCCTGCCCCATTCCCATCTTCGCTGACACAGCGTAGAGAAACTCCCACTCCAGGCTGTCAAAGGCCTTTTCTATGTCTTTGGTGAATATCCCCCCCCCCCCCCCGCCTTTCTGCTCTGCTGCCCGATTCTAGGATTGAAAGTAGTCCTCTTATATTTAGGGTTGTATTTCTGCCTGGTATGAACCCCGCATGATTAAGATGGACCAGGTAGGTCATGTGCGGGAGCAACCTGGACGCCAGTATTTTACTTAGGAATTTGAAGTTGAGGTGCAGCCAAGGGGGACCTCGTCGGGTTTTAGAAGTAGGATCACAACTGCCTCCCAGGTAGTCTGTGGCAGGATTCCCTCCTCCCCAGCCGCTGCGTATAATTCCACCAGTCTGGAGGCCAGCTCCTCCACGTAGGTGGCGTAGAATTCCGTAGGGAATCCATCTGTTCCTTGGGTTTTGCCTTTCGCCAGGCTCTTAATGGCTACCCTAATCTCGTGTTCCGAAATGTCAGCTCCCAGCTGGTCTGCGTCTTCTCCGGATATTGTGGAAAGGGGGATCCCCTCTAAGTAATCGCTTATCGCCTCTCTCCCTCTGGACCCAGAGCTCTTATATAACCGTTTATAGTATTTGAGGAACCTGTTATTTATGTCTGTCTGCCTGTATAGGGAGCGTCCCACTGGGTCAGGTCATTTTATAATGTTGTTCCCTCTGCGGGATGGGTTTGCCAGCCATGCCAGTAATTTGCCTGTCCTGTCCCTTTCCGCATGAGTCCGGTCCATGTACCTTTTGTAGCCAAAGCATCTCAAGCGTTCCTCCTGGACAGCCACTTCCTCCTTTGCATCTAGCAGCTGTGGCGCTCCGTGTGCTCGGGGCATCTCACCTCTAACTCCCTTAGCACGCGGTCAGCTTTCTCTATGTCCGTGAGTAATGTCCGTCGCACCCCGATTGATGCTGCCATGCATCTTCCCCTTATCACTGCCTTGAAGGCCTCCCATTCCACCAGTCTAGTGTCCGTGGAGTGGGTGTTGTCAGTAAAGTAGGAGCTGATGTGACCCCTGATCTCTTGCTGGAATACCTGGTCCTCAGGCGCCATGTTTGGATTGGCTGAAGCAGGGTTCCCAACTGCATCCTCACGAGGAGGGGGTTGTGATCTGATATTGTGTGAGTCAGGTACTCTGCTCCTCGCATCGCAATGTACATGTCTGGAGAGCAAAGGACCGTGTCAAGCCTTACATGGAGTTCATATGCATGAGAGAGGTGGGAGTATTCTTTGTCCAGTGGGTGCGTGCGTCTCCAGGTATCTATCAATTCCCACCGGGTTTGCCAGTCCCAAAAACCCCTGGCCGCCCTATGTACGGGATAGTCATGGAGCAGAGGGTGAGAGCGGTCAAGGTCCGCGTCTGCCACGCACTTGAAATCTCCCCCTATGATGATTGAGTCAGTCATATAAGGTGCCATTACCCCACTCATCTTTTCCAGGAAGGCTGCTTGGTCTGTATTCGGCCCATAGAGGTTGATCAGCGTTACGTCTTGTCCGTCCAGTTTCCCTGTGACTATGAGGTACCTGCCCTCCGTGTCAGCTTTGTGTCCCGTGTGTTGAAATGGGACCCCCGCCCATATCCAAATTAATACCCCCCTCGCGAATGCTGAAAACAAGGGGAAATAGGCCTGGCCCCTCCACCTCCGTTGCAGTGCGGCCCCCTCTGAAGCCAGGGTGTGTTTTTCTTGCAACATGGCGATGTGTACTCCCCGTCTGTTAAGGTATGAGAATATTTTATGTTGCCTGTGCATGGAGTGCATTCCTCTTATGTTCCAGGATATCAAGTTATACAATACTCTATCCCTCATCTTCAATTATTTGTCTTGTTCCCCCCCCGATCTCCAGGCTGGGATCCCTCAGTAGGCAGGTTCAGCGATTGTGATAATTGAGAGCTCTTTCTAGTTCTATTTCTAGTGGCCTGCTGTGCCCCCAACTTAAAACTCTAGTAAGGGCAAGTAAGGTTCTCTCCCCCATCCAAACTATCCACTCAAGTGCAACTTTTAAATAGTGTCCAAAGTTCTGGTAGTGGAGGGTACGATGCCTACTTGGGAAGGAGCCACGCTCTCCTAACACCACCTCCCCCCGGGTCTCCGCCATGCCAGTGCTTGTAGGATTTAGTCAGCAGAGCATGTTCCTAGGTTCTCCCAGCTCATCAGAGCGTATGGTCAGTGTGCTGGGTCCCCCCCACGCTTATTAGTGCCTGAATATACTTGCGTATCTCGTGGTGGCTTCATATGATATCGTGTGCTGATCTGGGGGTAATGTCTGGAAGTTCCTGACTGGATTACCCCACAGTGGTAGTGCTATGTTCAGAGTCCGAGTCTCTTAGGTCTTCTCCGGATGCTGAAGCTGCACCCAGTCGCCCATGTGTGCTAAGGGATGCAATTGCCGCCACTGCACTGTCCCTTTCCCGCTGCGTCTCTTTCGCTGTGGGCAGGCTCACTGGTTTCCCTCTGTTTCCTCCAAGTCGGCCCTGCTTCTGTCTTGTCCCCGTTGTCTTGCGTGCTTGTTGGTCAATCCATTCCCACACTTCCAGTGGTGTAGTGAAGAACTTGGTCCCGCCTACTATCGACAGTCTTAACTTGGCCGAGAAGACCATCGAATATTGGATGTTCAGTTGCCTCAGCTTTTCTTTGGCAGCTACATATGACGCCCTTTGTCTCTGGACTGCCCGGGAAAAGTCTGGAATGATCATGACGATGCTGTTCGCCACATTAAGTTCTCCTTTCTGCCGGGCCTGTCTCAACACATGGTCTCTGTCCTGGTAGAATAGTAAGTGTGCCACCACCAGTCTCCTCGGCCGGCCAGGCGGGAGCACTCTTGCGGGAAATCTGTGCGCTCGCTCCAGCGCAAAGTGTAGGGATAGCCCCTCTTCTGCCACTTCGGTGTAGATCCATTGATCTATGTAGGTCACCTGTTTCCTCCCACCTTCTCCGGAAGGCCTACTATGCGTAGGTTGTTACGCCATGCTCTGTTTTCGGCGTCTTCCGTTCTAAGTTCCAATGCTTGTACTCTTTTCTCCATGTCGGAGAGCCTTTGATTGGCCGTGGTCATCTGGGGTTTCTGTTCTCGTACTTCTCCCTCCGTTGTTGAGACCCGGTCTGCTAGTTTTCGGTGGTTCGCTCTCAGTAGGCCCAAGTCTTCTCTGAGGGTATCGATTTTGGTCTCCACCGTCATCCTTGATGTTTCTATGGCCCGGAGGATGTCCAATAGTGATGGGTCTTCCGGTGCCTTTTCCCCCGCATTCTGTCCTGTTGTCCTCGTGGACGTGCCCCCCCGATTCGTCCCCCAGCAGTTCTTGTTGTTCCTGGTTTAGTCTTTTGTTGGGTTTCTTCATGGTGACTTTCTCCTCGTGATGGGAGCCGCGTTTTCGGGTTTCTTTTATGTTACCCTCGGTTGTGGTAGTCAGACTGTGGTCTGGCACTCCTCGTGCCTTAGGTGGGACCCGTGCGTGTCAGCCCACGAAGGAGCTATTGGTCTGGCTATGCTATTGTCTTGTTTGGCTCCTTTCGTTCTCTGGCCGCATGGTGCGCTGATCGAGGGACACAATGTCCGGTTTGAAATTAGCCCGCCGATCCGGGTTCTACTCTGGGATGGTACCCAGCCAGTCCCAAGTCCTTGGGCTCTCTTGCACCCTCTTGGTAGGCCCTATTCAATGGTTTCAGGTCTCAGGTTTTTCTCGCGTGGACCCGCCTTGCGCTGGTGCTGTACTGTCCTTGCCTCTCTCTCCTGTTGCCAGCTAGCGATCTCCGGCTTGCCTAATGCATTATGCCAGTTGCCGCCGCTTCCGTGCTGGACTGGGGGTTAGAGGTTACTTTTGACTTCTGGCCGGGCTCTCCTGCTATTCCCCTCGTTGTTCCAATGGGATAGTCTTTCACGCCCTACATCGGGAGCTGCCTGCTTTCTGGTGACTCACTCTGAACTGAGCGCCGGACCCCCCTCTGGATGTGCTGAGTGTATGGTGGTCCGCTCTCTTGAAGCGCTGCTCCCCTGTCGCCTCTTGCCTCCTTTATGCCTCGGGGTTTTTGTCCCACCCTTCTCTGTTTTCCCCCACTGGTGGCGTGTCTTGTGCGCCCTGCGCCTGTGGGGGGGGTGCGGGGGGTCTCACCTGTAGGCTCTGGTCCTCGCGGAGCGTGCGCTCCCCCCTGGCTCATTCCTCTCCTCCTTGTAACGTTGCTGACAAAGCCTGAATAACTGCAACCGAAGCCAGGTGTGTGAATTATAATAGATATGCTTTATTGGCTTACAGCGGGAGAGCGCCGGGCAAGACGCGACCTCGCGGTCTTATTCCCGACTCGCGCATGCGCAGTAGCCCCATTAGCGCTGTCCTCGCGCGATACGTAACCGCGTAGCGTGCGAGGACTAGAGCGCAACACTACATATCTCCCTCCTTTTTAGGTCTCGCTGGCGTTACAGCGGGAAGCGCTGCCGCCAACGAGACTATTGTTACCGTGTTTACTCCCAAGGGAGACAGACCTGGGCACGAGCCGATTCTGGTCTGTGAACGCGCTTCACAGTGGAACAGCTTGTGCGCGTTAATTCCAGTTGAGTGCTCGTCTCCGGAAGACGTGCTGCGCCGATTTCTGGTCTGGGCACGAGCCGATGCGCATTAATTATAGTTGAGTGCTCCAGCAGCCTGGGGCGCCTGTCGACATGCTGTGCTAATGATTACTGTGGGGTCTCATGCTGTGATAATTCTCACTTTCTGTGTTGTGATCGGGAGCATGCGTATTACTGGCGCCACCGCCACGCCTTCATTAATCATAAAAGCTGCATGGCAAGCGATAATTAGGGCGGCATGTTTTAGGACATTTTTAGCAATTACTTTGTTTACTTAGTGCTATTAGTGATATCTTTCGTGCATCCAATGCTCTATTTAAACGTGCAGCACTGAACATTTTCAAAGAAGGCGAATCAGCGACATTCATTGGAGACACGACCTATTTGAAGACGCTTGTTTTACTGGGGTAAGTTCTGTGAACTGTTTAGTTTGTTTACTTTATTATAGTATAACTGGCAGGGTTGGCTAAATTATGCGAGAAAAGGAAAAATATGCAGGAGATGATGGTATGAGGCAAGTGTGGCAAATGTATAATTATGCGTACACCATATAAAAGCAAGTTGCAAAATGTCCGGTGTTGGGCGGATGGGTTCACTGTGCTGTTGCGTCGCCTGTAGGTGTGGTTATGAGTGCATGTGACTAGCTGGCGACTTGTCCTTGTACTGTTACTTGCCTTTGCACTTGTTTTTTTTTTGCATATATATATATATATAGCACAAACTCGACCCGAAGTTTATTGGAGCGCTTTACACGAGCACCGTATTTACATTACACATTCAGGCACGGGGAGATTAAGTGATTTGCCCAGAATCACAGGATGTTGATGCGACCTCGGGGCTCAAACTCTGGTTTCCGGCACCAAAGTCGGCAGTTTAGCCGACGGACCACATCCTCGCCCTTGCCCTGCTGATTTTCAGGGACGGCTGCTCTGTTTTCACAAGGGTCGGGCGAACTATGACTCCGCTGCCTGACCTGGAACAGATCTGTTAGGTGTTTGTATTTATTTTTTAGTTTTTTTTATTTAGCGCAAACTCAATCCGTAGGTATTGGAGCACTTTACATGTATACCACATCCATTATAGAAGGACACATTCATGTTTGGTAGGTACGTGGCTATTAAGTTATTCATAACCGGCGGAGGCAAGGCTGGTCTCTCTACCTCCGGTTGCTGCTCGCGCCTCGTGTATAGCTGGTTTTCCTAGTTATCTGGCGAATACAAAAGCGGGCTTTGCTGTGTTTCTGTTTAAAGGCTACACATAAGGGGCTCAACTGATCGAATTGTAACCAGCTGTCCAACACAATACCGGCAGAAGGGCTCAGTGAGACGTACACTTGTAAGGGGCAGAGGTTACACTCCCGGCAAGTCTGCCTCAGCCTTCATTCTTCCGAGGTGGATCAATTGAATACCATTGATTGGGTAGTAGTTATATCTGTTAACCGAGCGTAGAAATGGAGCAAATTTAATACGGAGGGCTATTTGAAAAGTATAATTTTTTTCCAATGTGCCAGATGAATTTGTCTTTATGTTCTTGGGACTTATAAGAATCTTGTAGTGTGTACATCAGGCGGGTCATGTGTCTTTGAAAAACTAGCACCTTTTTGTGATATTGTAGTTGCATGATAGTTTCACATTATAATAGTGGGGGCTCGGATGTCAAACCTCCTTTCCGGGTGTTGGTCCTTGCCAGCAGTCATCACCTACTGCCAAAGACCTGCTTTTTAAAATGTATATCACCTGTCCACCTCCTTCCCCTTCCGGTACCCCCCTCACTAGTGCCCTCTCTCCCTTTCGTTTTCACCCTTCCAGCCTCTCTTCCCCCGTTCTCTCTCGGTCCGCCATTTCTCTCCATGCCCCCATTTCTCTCTCCCTGTGCCCCCTTTCTCTCTCTCCCTGTGCCCCCCTTCCTCTCCATCCCATTTTCCCGTGACACATAGCTTTGGCTGCAGGTGTGTTGGCACAACTCCTGTGAGAGAAGTGTCTCTAGATTAGGTGGCACGTGCCCCTGCTGGGACCATGCTCAGGCGTTTGTCTCTTACACAGAAAACCACGTCTCCGTTAAACTGCAGTTTGAGAGTATTTTTGGTTATTGTGTTTATTTACTGTACCAAATGAATCGTGGTGGAACCGGGAATCTTATGCCAGAGCATCCCAGGAATCCAAAAAGTAAAACTGAAAAAACACATTTTGGAGAAAAATCATGTGATGTTGCAGAAATCGCTTCATCTCTTAGTGGTGTTTAATGTAGGTTCATTTACAAACCCCAGCCATCATATAAGGTCTCTGGAATGCCTTAGACCTGGCAGAGTCTCTTGATGCCCATGAGCAACAGTAAAGAGCATGTTCACCGCTGAAGAGAGTGACCACTTCACCATTCATCCCTTTGTGCCTGCAAACAGAGCTGAATACTTCACCTTTCACCACTTTGCATCTGCAAACAGAGCTGACCACTTCACCAGCTGAACAACATTTGCACAAGCGTCGCTGACACCCCGTACTACTGATTTTTTTTATTGCATATGATGCCCCAATCGCTTCAAGTACATTTGTTGTGATCGGTAGTCCCTGTCCCCTGCTATACATTCCATCGTAAATGTTTAGATCCTGTTTTTTGTATTTTTATTCATCCATTCACACTCCTTTACGTTAAAATAGCCATAGCTTTACTGTACAGTTGCTAGAATAGCTTATAATATGGTATAGTGTGTAATTTTTAAATAATCACTCCACTGCAAACAAAAACATTGCTAAAAAACACTGCCATTTACAATGCCAGTAGCTCCAACTGCAACAAATGCGAGACCTATTGCATTGCAAATGCTTGTTGTTAAACAAAGAATATTGTAGTCCATACAGTCCTTCGGGTTGCTTAGCTTCCCTCTAGTTCAAAGTCTCGGAAGTGGTTTGGTCTTACCACCACTCTGCCTGCTCTAGTACGCCTTACCGGATTGGAGGAAGCGTCTGGGGTACCATCCTCTGCGGGGCTCCCCACCTTGTCTCTCGGTGTACCCCGTTCTTCTCTCCTCGGGGTCCCGCTCTCCTCTCCAAGCTGTTCCTCCATCTCGGTTGTCACTTGATCTCCAAGCTCCTCGCAGCTCCCTTCTGCCTTCATGTCCCTTTCTTCGGCTGGGTTACTTCCTTCATTTTCTCTCGGCTTTGGGTCTTGTTGTGTCTTTTCATTCTCTTCTAGGGGCCATCTTAGGATCTTGTTGCATTTGAACATGCGGTCTTGCGACCACACGTTCCCATCGCTGAGCAATGCTGCCCTATCGTACACTTCTTTCACTTGTAGAGGTGGGCTGTACTTGCTGTCTCCTTTCCTTTTACGTATAGCTAATCTGACTCTCACCCATTCTCCTCTCTCCAGGGTTGTTCCCTTCACTTTTCTCCTCTGATTGTAGTACTCCGTATATATTCTCTGGGCCTTCTCTAGATTGTGCTGTACCACCGCAGGAGACCATTTGCTAGTGATCGTCTTCTCTCTCCATGTTACGTTGTCCTTGGTGAAGGGATGTCTTTCTCTTAAGATTTGAAAAGGGCTATACCCCGTGCCGGTGGGGGTGATGCTGTATGCCCATATCATGTTCTGCATCTCTTTCTCCCAATCCTTGCCCATCATGATGGCTGCTTGTATGGACCCCATTATGACTCTATTGAATCGTTCCACCTGTCCATTACTCGACGGATGATACATGGAGGTGTGTTATTTTTCGATTCCGTTCCTCTCTGCATACTTGTACCACTTTTCCGAGGTGAATTGAGGTCCATTGTCGCTCAGGATGGTTCTCGGGATACCTTCCCTGAGGAAAACTGAAGTTAGAAACTTAATCACTGTCTCCGCATCCATTACTTCCTGGATGTGTATCTCCGGCCATTTTGAGTACTTGTCGACCAGAACGCATAGATATTTGGGCGTTCCTTGGGTGTCCAGCACGGGTCCCAGAATGTCCACTGTCACTTCTTCCCACGGGCCACTCGGTAGTGTGAACTTCCCCAATGCCGGTCGTAAGGGATTCAGTGTTTTGTCTGCTCTTTGGCATTGATCGCATTCTCTTACGTGTCTCTCCACCTGGACGTCCATTCCTGGCCACCAGTACATGTGCTCCACTCTCATCTTGGTTTTCACTATTCCTAGATGTCCTCCGTGTAATAGCGCGATCAGTCGAGAAACTAACGCTGCCGGGGGAATAACTTTATCACCTCTGTACAGGAATATGCCTTTGTCCCCCACTGACAGTTCCTCTGTGACTTCATAGAATTTCCTGAGCGCCTCCCGCAACCGTCTTTTCTCGGGCCATCCATGTATTATGTTCTCTTTGACCTCACTAATCTCCCTATCTTCTTAGTACGCTTGGGTCCACTCTTGATTACTTATCACTCTTTCTGGATCTTCCATCACCGCTACCATTTCTTCCTCTTCTGTTGCTGGGTTCAGAGCTTCTTCCATAGCTGCCGCTCTACTGAGGTAATCGGCTACTTTGTTACGTGTCCCCGGTATGTACTCTACATCATACCTGTACTCTAGTAATTTTAGTGTCATCTTGGCGATGCGTGGCGCTGGCATGCCCACTCGAGGTGAGCACTTTGACTAATGGCTTGTGATCAGTTTTGAGTTTGAACCTCGTTCCCCATAGGAATTGGCGGAAGTTCCCCATGGCCCACACCACCGCTAGCATCTCCTTCTCGATTACGCTATATTTCTGTTCTGGGGGTGATAACGATCTTGATGCGAAACTGAGGGTCTCCGTCGTTCCTTCTCTCCTCTCCTGCATGAGGACTGCCCCAATCCTTTCTCACTGGCATCCGTCGTCAATACCGACAGTCCGAGCGGGTCATATCCCTGCAGTGGCACAGCTTGGCTAATGTCACTCTTCAAGGCTTCACATTCTTTTTGTATTTCTTCTGTCCACTTGAATGCTGATTTGTCCCTTGTCAATTGTCGTAGGTGGTGTGTCTTGGTGACAAAGTGTTGCACAAATTTGCTATAATATTCTGCCATCCCTAGGAAGGATCTCACCTCTTCTTTGTTGGAAGGAGCCATAGCATTGCAAATCGCTTTCACATTTGCGCGTTTAGGCGTGATGCCCTGGACTCCCATTTCATGTCCCAAGTAGGTGACGGATGTCATTCCCAGTCGGCACTTTTCCCATTCCGCGCTCAGGCCGTTGTTTTCTAGCACCCGGAGTACCTTATCTAACTTCTTATCATGGTCTTTCCTGTCTGTCCCCATCACCAGTATGTCATCTTGGAAGTACTGAATACCCTCGATGTCCTGAAATAGACGATGCATCAATTTCTGGAACACCGCCGCTGCTGAGGCGAGGCCAAACGGCATTCTGCGGGATTGGTAGGATCCGATGGGTGTTATAAAGGATGTCAGTTTCCGGCTTGTTGGATGTAGATCTATCTGTTGATAGGCAGAAGTAAGGTCAATAGTGGAGAACCACTTTACCCCCTTAGTCTTGGACAACATTTCTTCAATGCGCGGCAATGGGAATTTTTCCACTATTAGGCATTTGTTCAGTTCTCGGAGGTCTGCACATAGGCGGACTTTGCCATTGGGTTTTATTGCCACTACCAAGGGGTTGAGCTATTTTGAGCTGTCTATAGGCTCTATTATTCCATTTTCCTCCAGTCTGCGAAGTTCCAGGTGTACTGCTTCTTTTATGGCTAGAGGCACATTGCGGACTTTGTGGGATACCGGTCTGGAGTTCTCTTTGAGTACAATCTTGTGTGTGAATTTCTCCAGTTTTCCAACCTTCCCTCCAAATACCTTCGGGAATTTGCTTTTCATCTCTTCCAGTTCCGGCCAGCTCCCGGGCGCTGTCATAAGCACTTGCGTGTCCCCTCCTGGGTCTAACTTGATCCCTAGGTCACCTTGATCCATCCACCCTAGGACAGATGGGCCCTTCTCTGCTACATATAATTTGCACTCTGTGCTTCTTCCTCTAAATTCGAAGTTCAACTTCCTGTATCCCACCATGGGAATGGGTTCGCCTGTGTCCGATACTGGTCGTATATCCGGTGGTTCTAACCTTGATCCCAAACTGGGCTCGAATTCTTCCTTCCACACTGCTCTTTGGACGATGGTGTATGGGGATCCCGAGTCTACTACTATCTTGATTCTCACTCCTCCTATCACCATGTCACATTGCGGTTTGCGGGAGCGCTTGCCTTCAATTCCAAGCACTTGTTCCTCCACGCATAGTACACCATTTTCCTCCTCTTGTTCTTCTTCTTCCTCCTGTTGATCTTGCATGACGTACTTCACCATTGGTCTCTTCGTTTTCCGGCGACAAACCTTTTCGTAGTGCCCCATTATGCCGCAGAACATACATTTCGCTCGGAACGCTGGGCAACGTTTGTCCTGGGCTGCATGTGCTTGACTTCCGCACCTGTAGCACATCGTTTTGTTTTCTCTATTCTGCTTCCATGTTTGTCCTTGTTTCCCTTTCCATTTATTTGGTCCTTTCCCTTCCGGCGGCATGGTTTTGCTCCTTCCCTGTGGTTCAGCGTCGTCCACCTTGTTTACCATGGTCTTCTGGAGGGTCTCCCTTTTCGCTACGTCAGCACACCTTTTTGACAATTCCGCCTTTTTTACCATGGCAATTACTTTTTTAAGCGATGCCTCACTGTTCGCCCACAACTTGTCTTGCACTGTTTTGTTGGTGGTGTGCATGACTATTTGATCCTTTATGAATTCATCATGCAGGACTCCATACTTGCATGTCACCGCCAACTTTCTCAATGCTGCCACATAATCATCTATGGATTCACCGGTTTCTTGTTTCCTTTACTGGAAATTATACTGGTCAATGGAAACACACACCGCGGGGCGGTAGTGATTGTCGATCTTCTATGGCGTGCCTGGATACGTCGTCGTCGGCGTTCTGTCTGGGTGTGGGAACCAGGTTCTGAAAGACCCTTATGCCTTCCGGGCCCAAGTTGTGTTGGAGAATCCTTTTCTTCCTCGCGCTGGGGAAGGCCTCCCCATTTTCGTCTTCTAGAGCTGCAATGTAGTTCTTGAAGTACTCTCTCCAATCCTCCCACTTCATTTGGGGTTCTCCAGGTCTCGGCAGAAACGGGATTGGCATCTTTAGTGAAGATGCCTGCGTGCTCATCGCGGCGCGTCTTTCTGGTTCCGCCCCTGGGCCTCTCGGACTGCCTGGCGCGTCCGCGCTTTCACTTTGCGCCTGAGCCGGTCGGGTTTCTCCTGCTCCCCTGTCTCTGCGTGCTGCTGCTTCCGCCAGGATCTCTTTGGGTTGGAGTTATTCTCCGTCCTTATCTTGCCTTGTACCCCACTACAGGTACCTCACCCTGTGGTTGGCTTCTGTCCCTTCTTGCTGCCTCTGCCGCGCTCTCCTGCCGTGTTGCGCACCTTGGTGGTGGTCTTCCTTCCTGTGGTCCCCGGTGGTGGCTTCCAAGCTGGCCTGTGCTTTCAGGGGTGGTGGCGACGTTCTTTCACTCTTCCTCACCACATATTTCTCCAAAATCCCATCCTCGTCGCCACTGTAACGTTTCTGACAAAGCCTGAATAACTGCAACCGAAGCCAGGTTTGTGAATTTATAATAGATATGCTTTATTGGCTTACAGCGGGAGAGCGCCGGGCAAGACGCGACCTCGCGGTCTTATTCCCGACTCGCGCATGTGCAGTAGCCCCATTAGCGCTGTCCTCGCGCGCTACGTAACCGCGTAGCGTGTGAGGACTAGAGCGCAACACTACACTCCTCAGTGCGCACTGACCCGGCGGTCTGCATCCCGCCGGCAGGCTCCGCCGTCCGCTTCCCCTCCGCTGTGTCGCTGATTATGTTGCAGCGCTCCCCACTCCGGGCGCCCTCTGTATACCCCGCTGCTGGACCTTATTTGGCTGTGGGTCAGCCCGTTCTCCTTCCCGTGGGTCCGCCCTTTCACCTTCCCGCTGCTGTGACTCACCGGTGGGGGTTATGGGCTGCTCCTGTCCCGAAAGCTGTGGCCGGACTCAGCTCACCGCCGCGGGCACGATTTTGTCTTCTCTCGCGGTCCCGTCCCGTCACCGGCAGCTCCGCGGCTCCATCCTGCTTCGTTCTCCAGATCAGGCTGCAGACCGTTCTCTTGTCCCGCGTTGCGGGAGTCAGGGGGGTACTTTATTCGCCGCTAGTCCCCCTATAAACTTCAGGATAGCGCTAGATGGGGGATTGCCGGCGGTAGCTTGGATCTAGGCTTCGTCCGCCATCGGCGCCTGGCCATGCTCTCTGGAACAGTGAAACTGTTGAGGATGTTCCAGTAATAGACATCTGGTCATGTAAAATACAGTCAGATACTAGGGGATGCAGTGATAGTTGTGTGGATTTTGTGCCACGTTTTGTAGCTGTTGGGAATTTTGACTGCTGTTCAGCAGTGGCTAATTAATCAGCGCCGCAGTTGGAGGTGGTGAAATGTCTGTTGGCATAGTGGGGAAGGGAGCTAGGGAAAAGAGGGACACCCCCTGTAGAAATATATTTTTTTTTAAATGGCAGTAACCACGGGCAAACACTGTTGGCAAGAATGTTTTGATGTTTGCACCACAGTGAAATGTGCGCAAATGCAATGGTGTGTGTCTCATACCGTGGCCCGAACGCCTCACTAATACTTTTCTAGAAGGTGTTAACTTCTCCATTGGTAGAGCTCTAAAAGCCGTGGGCAAGTCATGCCCCATGTGTGTAAATTAGACATGTAAGTTAAAATTATTGGTTGTTTGGTGGTTGGGACAGTTTCACTTCATTGTAAGTTGGGGGCTTAGGTGTGGGTGAGAGGAGGGTGATTTTAGTTTGTGGGATTTTCTTTTTACAGTACACCATTTAGAATTGATTGTTGTAGATTACATCAAGGTCCATGGCCAGAAGGTATAAGTTGAAAATTATACAATATGAACCTTTACAAATGTGTTCCACAACCAATGCTTCTGGAAGGTTTGAGGCATTAACCCGAAGAAACATAAATTGTGACTACATACCTTGACCTACATGGAGTCAATGTGGCATTCCTAGAGCAGACACTTATCAACCCGAAATATATGAAGTCTGGTTGCTACAGATACTTGATATCTTTAAACTCCTGCTGCAACAGTGTCACCATTATGATAGTTTACACTATCTACTTTAAACCATAACAGGTACACATTGACCCAGAAGGTAGAGTGTTACTTGAAAGAGGCCTGATCTATGATGTCTTGTTCACATTACAAAATATATACACCCACAGCAGTGACTCCCAGTTATTCTTTGAAGTACTCCTGTTGTGTCAGAAATACAATACCCTTAATATTTATTATACAGGGGATTTCGTCTTCCTGTTAATCTGTTCACCAGATAATGTGAAATCACAGGGAGCGTCAACCTTCAAGTCTCTGAAAACACTCCACCATATAATGAAAATGATAGACCTAGTCGAGTTTAGCAGACAATTTACTGCTCTCAATGGGCATACTCCTTTATTTCTTCTTTACACTTTTCTTCTTCACGCATAAACGACTGTTGAATGCTATGAAACTTCCTCTATGGATCACAGATGTGTCTTACCTGCCGTACCTTGTGATCACTCACTGGTTCAGCTGAAGTTGGTAATCCCTATCGGTTTTATGCCACACTTTAGGGCTGTGTCTGTATCCTAAGAGGCACATCAAATCTATCAGACAACTGCCTTGGCTCCATGGAAAGTTCCATCCTAGACCTAGAACAAATATTTATTGTAACCTTTTTACAGAGATTAATGAAACCCTGCTCTCTACCAGAGACATCAGATCATGATGTGAAATATCTAAGCAAATATGCTGAGCACGCCGATGTGTTGAAGTGAGCTTTGGGATACTTAGGCAATAACAACATTTGAGAAATAGAGCTGTCATGCATACATCAGAGGGTAGCATTGCTAACAGCAAGGACATACTGGAGGCCTTTATAACCTAATCACGGACTTTCACACTCCTAGGCTCACAGCAGACTTTTCACATATACCTGCATATTTAGATTTTAAAAAATGATTTTGTTGTCCTGAAATGCACATACCATCACCCCCATCCCAACTGTCAGCAAGGAGCATTGTCACAACAAAAATAAGCTGTCATTGTGTAAAATTCATCTAACTCCCCACCTTTTCCTCTCACCCACCCCCTAACAGTTGTTATAATAACACTACAAGGGAATACAGTGGCCACGAAAGCCAAGCTAGTTAAGTATTAATCAAACATGGGGATTGTTGATCTTCAGAGGCTATTCAGAGGTTTTCCCAGGCACTGTCTGCCAGAATGTGACACAATGCTTTCTGTCATTTGGGCCATGTTAGCTCCCTATATTGTGGAGTGAGAATCATCTGAATCAAAGTAGAACATTCTGTTTTTTATGCATTTAATTTGTGTTCTATAGAGGGAATTATTTGCTCGAGGCATATGAGCTGCAGATTGTATACTTTTGCATAGATAGCCAACTGGTGTTGGGCTCGGATGTTTGCACTTGTTTTTGTCTTAGAAGAAGTCTTTGTAGTCACGAGGTAGGTGACTCCTCCCTAGGACGATAATGCGCATGGGCATTGACTCCATCCTTAGATTGTTTTTTTCCGCCATCAGGTTCGGATGTACGTTGCTGCGCTCCGGGTCAATATCGGTTTCGAATCCCCCTTCGATGCGTAATTCTCTTCACTTGACGGTATTGTCTCGATCGCGTTTCCCTTTTTGACGCTCATCTTCAAAACACACTTCTCGACCTACATATTCGACGCGGGCCATTGGGCCTCTCCACGCCGACCACGCCTGCAGTCAATGGAAAGGACTCCTTTCAAAAAATGCCCCGGGTGTGGTGCTAAGTTTCCACACACAGACTTGCACGAGGTGTACAATCTCTGCCTCTCCCCTGAGCACGAAGAAAATAACTGCAAGGCCTGTGGATCGTTCAGGTCAAAGAAAACCATCCGTGATCGTCGGGCTCGAAGTCACGAAATGTCTTGCGGAAGCAGCTCGATTCCGGACGTCTTCGGAACAGATCCCGAAATCCAGCTGGAACAATCGGGTGACAAAGAAGACATCTATGTCTCCGAAGCTGATGACTCCGACGCTTAAGAGGAGACAGTCACCACGGCTCAGCGGTCCATGAGTACCGAAACCCCTCTCCCCAAAAACAAACCGAAGGCCCTGGTAACACCCTCGTCCTCCAGCATCGGGTCGATACCGACAATATACTTTAGATGCCCCGCCCTTGGGTCCGGCTCTGAAACCGAAACATAAGCCTTCCGACTCAGGCTCCAGTCAGCCCCATTCCGGCGCCGCGAAGTCCTCCCCTGCACCGAAGCCACAAGGCAAAGATTCATCATCGACGTCAAAGCTCTCGATGTTGAAGCATACCAAAGATGAAGACTCGGAACCAAAGAAATCTTCGGAGCCGAAAAAGGCTTCGGACTCCAAAAAGTCGTCCGAGCCGAAAAAGGCCTTGGACTCCAAAAAGGCCTTGGACTCCAAAAAGCCTCGGAGCAGAAAAAAACTCACTCAGTCCAAGGAAGGCTCGGTTCCGAAATCTTCGTCTCCGAACAAAGACAATGTGCCCACTCAGTCTGATTTTTCAGACCCAAAACAAAAAACTTTGTTTATTGATCCAAACACGGGCAAACTAGTTGCCAAGCCTCCACAAAAGAGGAAACTGGACACTTCAGAGGACCCTTCAATACCGCCTGAGAAACAGGACATGGGCACTAACTTTCCCACCTCCTTCTCCTCCTCCTCCTCCAGTTAATCCACACCTATTGATTTCTCCACCACACTCCCCACAACCTATAGTTTCACCTCAGACATCAGATACGGACGATGACGTAGGTGGGGATACAGATCCACTGGGGGATGATGATGATGATTCACATACCATCCCACATAACGTAGACCCTTGGGAGGACTACAATACAGACGCCGACCCACATAATGACCCGGATGTCTATCCATCGAAGCAGTCACCACCAGATGACAACACTGGGTTCGCGCAACTAATCACCAGAGCTGCCCAATACCATGGAGTCCCCTTACACTCTGACCCCTTAGATGAAGATTGTTTGCTAGAAACCTTTGCACCCTTGCAAAAAAACAACAAGCACCCTGCCAATGTTAAAAGGCTTAATAAAAAATGCCCCAGAAGTTTAAGGACCCAGTCAGAGCCAGGGTTCTCAACCCCAGGGTGGATAAAAAACACAAGGCAGCTCCTAATGACCCAATTTATATTAAAGGTCAGATCCCCTTGGATTCCCTTGTGGTAACTAATGTACGCAAGCGGGCCAACTCACAGGGTACAGGCGACATCCCAACTCCTGATACGGAATCCAAATTAATAGGGAAACGTATCGCATCACAGGCTGCAAACCATTGGCGCATAGCCAAAGCCCAAGCTTTATTGGCCAGATACGACCGAGCCCACTAAGACCAGCTTGAAAAGCTCGTGGAACACCTTCCTGACCAGTACAGGCAAAAGGCTAACAACCTTATCCAAGAGGGCAAATTAATTACCAACACCTCAATAAAATGTGCGTTGAATGCGGCCGATACCACATCTCGCGCAATTAATACTAGCGTCTTGTTGCGCAGACACGCCTGGCTCCAGATTTCCGGATTCAAGCAGGAGGGTCAAACTGCTATTTTGAAACAGCCGTTTGATCAGGAACATCTATTCGGGCCTACAGTTGACACATCCTTAGAAAAGATGAAGGACACCGAGACTGCTAAGTCTATGGGGGCCTTACAGTTCCCTTCCCCTAGAGGCTCTTTTTGCCACTCTTTCTACAGAGCCGACTCAAAAACCACAGGTTCTGAACAGCCCTCTACCTCATACAAAAGCCCCACTCAAACATCCCCCAAAGGATACTTTCGCGGTGGATACAGAGGCAACAATAATAAAGGAAGAGGTCGCGGCAACAACAACCGCACCTCCCTTACCACTAAACAGTGACTTCCCTCCACTTACCCCTGATCATCCCACTCCTTTTGTGGGACGTCTTTCACAGTTCCTACCTGTCTGGAATTCCATCACAACAGACAAGTGGGTAAGACCAATTATCCAGTATGGTTATTGCCTGGAACTCACTTCTACCCCCCCCAAACATTCCTCCCAGACAGCACCCGATGTCCTCAGAATATCTAACACTTCTCATACAGGAGGTTCTCTCTCTATTACAAAAACATGCAATAGAACCAGTCCTCTTGCCTCATCAAGGTACAGGGGTTTACTCCCTCCACTTCCTAATTCCAAAAAAGGACGGCTCTCTCAGGCCCATACTGGACCTCAGGCCACTAAACCTTTACATTCAGTTAGACCACTTCCACATGATCACTCTACAACAGGTGCTTTCACTACTTCAGCAGGGCCACTTTCTCTCCACTCTGGATCTAAAGGACGCCTACTTCCATATTTCCATTTACCCCGCTCACAGGAAATATCTCAGGTTTGTGATGGATGGTCAACACTTCCAATTCAAAGTCCTCCCGTTCTGGATCACTACAGCACCCAGAGTCTTCACCAAATGCCTTGCGGTAGTTGCAGCCCACTTAAGGAGACAGCACATTCATGTCTTCCCTTATCTGGACGACTGGCTCATAAAAGCCAAATCACACAGCAGCTGTGTGCAACACACACACACAAGACAATTCAACTGCTTCACAGCTTGGGATTCACAAAAAACCTCGCCAAATCCCATCTCCAACCGTCCAACATAAAATAATACCTACGGGCTACAATAGACACTTAAAAAGCTGTAGCATACCCCAAACCAGTCGGGATAAGCGCGATATAGGCTCTAATCCAAAAATGTCAGCCTCAACACTCACTGCCAGCGCAAATGTTCATGTAGTTAACGAGGATGATGTCCTCCTGCCTTCTCCTCGTCCCATATGCAAGACTCCAAATGAGTCTATTGCAGTAATGTTTGCCATATCAGTGGAACCAGGCTCAAGGTCAGCTAGCAGATCTGGTGTTGGCAGACGACCGCACCCATTGTTCTCTGCAGTGGTGGAACACACAAAACCTTTCCAAAGGGCGGCCGTTCCTCGACCCGGTTCCACAGACAGTGCTAACAGCAGACGCATCACTCACCGGCTGGGGAGTTCATCTGCAAATCCATACCATCCAGGTCATATGGACCCCCAACAAAGACAATTCCACATAAACTAGCGTTAAAATCTTTTCAACTCCACCTCCTAGACAAAGCTGTCCTGGTCCGTACAGACAACATGACAGCAATTTACTACATACAGAAACAGGGGGGGAACACTCTCTCTGCAGCTTTCACACCTAGCTCAGACCATATGGAGATGGGCCATTCCGCAAAACACATATCTCCTTGCAGAACACCTACCAGGTGTACACAATCAGATAGCAGATCTGGTCAGTCGTCCGACACAGCAGATCCACAAATGGGAACTTCATCCTCAATTTCTTCTTCCATTCTTTTGCATGTGGGGCCACCCAGAAATAGATCTGTTCACTACACACCAAACCGCAAAATGCCCATCCTTCGCGTCCACGTATCCACACCCATTGTCCAAAGGCTATGCGCTATGGATGAACTGGTAAGGCAAATTTGCTTACGCTTTTCCGCCCCTCCCGTTCATTCCGTTAGTGGTTCAGAAACTCAAACAGCATTCCCTCACAATGATCCTAGTTGCTCCAACATGGGCTTGACAACCATGGTTCACAACCCTATTGGAACTATCAGTAGTTCCTCATCAAAAACTACTTCTCTCACCCAAGCTTCTCACTCAGAACCATGGAGAGATAAGACATCCAGATCCCAATCAACTCAACCTTGCGATCTGGCACCTGAGGTCTTAGAGTTTGGCTACCTAAATCTTCCGCCAGACTGTATGAATATCATTAAAGAAGCTAGACGCCCTACCACCAGAGCATGCTATGCAGCAAAATGGAAACGATTTGCCATGTATTGCACAAACAACAAAATCAATCCACTAGATGCTTCTATTCAGAACATTATCTGCCACCCGTTGCATCTACAACAATGTAACCTAGCATATACATCTACTAGGCTACATCTAGCTGCTATAGCAGCCTATCTCCAAAACAGACAACATTTGTCATTGTTTTGAGTGCACGCTATCAAAGCTTTTATGGATGGACTTAAAAGAATAATCCCACCCAGAGTCCCGCCCTCTCCATTGTGGAACCTAAATGTGGTCCTTACTAGACTCATGGGTCCCCCTTTTGAACCTCTCCACAAATGCGAACTACAGTTCCTCACTTGAAAGGTAGCTTTTTTGGTTGCTATCACATCTCTCAGGAGAGTTGGTGAACTCCAGGTATTAACCATACAAGAACCATTTTTACAAATCCATCATAACAAAGTGGTTCTTAGGACTAACCCTACATTTTTACTCAAAGTCGTATCTGCCTTCCATCTCAGCCTGTTGAACTCCCAGTGTTTTTCCCTCAACTAGACTCCGTGGCAGAACGAACTCTTCACACGTTAGACGTTAAAAGAGCAATACTCTACTACATTGAAAGGACAAAATCCTTTAGAAAGACCAAACAACTCTTTGTGGCTTTCTCCCCACCTCATAAAGTCAATCCCATCTCAAAGGCAGGAATTGCAAGATGGATTGTTAAATGCATCCAAATATGCTATATCAAAGCCAAATTCACACTAACCATTCCCTCTAGAGCTCATTCCACACGCAAACAAGGGGCTTCTATGGCATTTTTAGGGAACATTCCCCTAGATGACATCTGCAAAGCAGTAATTTGGGCTACACCACACACCTTCACAAAACACTATTGTGTAGATGTGCAGGCAAAACAACAAGCTAGTGTGGGCCAGGCTGTATTAAGAACACTTTTTCAAACCACTGCAACAGATACAGGTAGCCACCGCTACGGAGGTAACTGCTGTACAGTCTATGCAAAAGTATACAATCTGCAGCTCATATGCCTCTGTTCTTGGCATGTAGAGCTGCAGATTCGTATACGCCCACCCGCCTCCCTGAATACCTCTATCTGTTCCAGTACTATCTTACTTAGATACATTACACATGGACATCTCTTTCTACTTCTTACTACTCCATCGTAACCCTTCATGGCAAAAACAATCTAAGAATGGAGTCGATGCCCATGCCCCCTATCGTCCTAGGGAGCAGTGACTTACCTCGTGACTACAGATACTTTTTCCAAGACAAAAACAAGTGCAAACATCCGAGCCCAACACCAGATGGCGACCTATGCAAAAGTATACGAATCTGCAGCTCTACATGCCCAGAACAGAAGCATATTGGTAAGTAGCATTTTCCTTTCCTTGGCAAAGATCTCCTATAATCTGCTCTACCAATCACCCGACTGTAATCAGCTTCCTTTTTAACGATCTGTGAGATCCCCTGCTGTTATTGCAAGCCTAGAAGGACTACCCCGCGTCCCTTGGGATGTTCACACCTAAAGCTAAATCAGTCTGTCAGGATTATTTCCCAGTATTAATGGAGATAGTTTCATAACTATAACAAGGCATGAGTCTACCCACTGATCCGCACCCTCTCCAGCATAGATCATACCCTAACACGTAGCTTTCTTACCCGGGAGCTGGTACCAATTTTTAGGGATCACGCTTTGGGCCGATAGGCAAGCCTTGCCATAAAGAGGCTCCTAGTTTCTTGAAGATGTGGTCACTCCAAGGTCCTCCTCCCACTATCATTGACAGGGCATGTTTTTTGGCCATATTAGACCCAAGCAAGTGCCTATAAAGAGTTGATATTAGATGTCAGTTGTTGGCTCCATCCTTGAGCCATTGTTTAAGAGGTGAGAGGCTGTGTTGCTCCTTGTTTAATGTGCGGGTTTAGAACCCAATGACAGACCTGCTTGTATAGTAAACACTCAGACTCAGGAAGTTTATATTGTTTTTTTATTTCTTCAAATGATTTATCTGACTATTCTGGAACATTTAACCTATAATAACACATCTACTCGTTCTCTGTATCTGGAAGGTTTGCTTATCAGCAGCCGTCGTAAAGTATGAGTTGGTATGAAAGGAGACGGATAGGAGGTTAAACTAAACGCCAGCCACGATGTCCCATATTGCTAAAGTTACTCTGATGATTTGAGAGTAGTATAAACCACAGCTGTGTTGAGCT
Organism: Triturus cristatus; assembly: GCF_964204655.1. Taxonomy (NCBI): domain Eukaryota; kingdom Metazoa; phylum Chordata; class Amphibia; order Caudata; family Salamandridae; genus Triturus; species Triturus cristatus. Next base: position 1,112,023,345 of record NC_140585.1, on the reverse strand, counting down.
CAGCTCAGCCTAGGTACCTGCCACATGAAAAGTTCCTTCCCTGTTTTACGGGGCTGTAAAGCGTCTTACTTGCTAACTTTGGGGTCACTCCCAGTCAATTGAAATTGTTAATTGCTGACTGTAGCTGCTTCTACACCATTCCCTTCACTGCCAGAGGGATTGTTTGAAATCATTTTAGGACCATTTTAGGATTCTGGGTAAGATGTTTATTTTTACTTTGGCAACCCTGAACAACCAGGAAAATATTTCATGTGCCAAGACTGAAAGTCTAGTTTAACATCTGTCAATACACAACCAAAGTTAAAAATCCCCACATGAGAGTTGGTGTGAGCTAGTTGGGTACTGTCCAGGTATCACAGTTTGAAAGTATTAGATCGTTCAAAGGCTCTGATTGCTGCGATAGTGCGTTAAAAAGTAGGGACTTTCCTATATTGATCTTAAAGCCTGAGACCATCCTATATCTTTCATATTCTTCCAATAGGAGAGGCAAAGAGACAACCCGGTCTTCTAAAGAAATCTTAATATCTTCTGCAAACATCCTAAGTTTATAAGTATCAACCCCTTCTATCTAATTTCACATCGAATGGCATTAGCCTGAGGTTCCAGTGTTAGCACAAAAAGGACAGGTAATAGCGAACAACTGAGTTTTGTTCCTCTGCCCATCGCCAACTGTAATGATTTAACCCCTTGACTTTGATGAAGACTTGTAGCGAGCCATAACTTGCCAAAGCTCAGGTGCAGAAATGCTGTCCAAAACTTGCTCTGCGCAGAACTTGTACCATGAAAGTAAAATCCACTCAGTTGAATGCTTTCTCAGCATTGAGCGAATGTAGGAGGGTTTTAGTGTATATTCCCTTTGGGTGTGCTCTATGATGTGGATGAGTTTTGTTTTGTTTTTTTGCATTATCCCCTCATTGACGGCCTGGGATAAAACCAGATTGGTCTGAAGCTATAATTTCAGTAATGAGTGGGTTTAAACAAGACACTAGTATACTTGTGAAGATTTCTATATCCAAATTCAACAACGAAATGGGCCTATAACATGAACAGGACTTTGTATCCTTACCTGATTTGTATAACACAGCAATCACAGCCTCCTTCAATGAAGGTGTCACCCCACCTTTCTCACCAAAACTGTTAGTCTGGCCAAAATAGGGACCAACCTATTGCAGAACATCCCATGAAAAATAGCTGGACGCATCTCCTGTTCCGGTGCCTTGCCTAGTTTGTTTAGTGACCACTAGGATCATTTCTCCAGTATTTATTGGTTGATCTAGCTTGTCTATTTGTTCTCCTGCCAAGGTTAACCTAAGGTTAGAGCGTCAATAGAAGTCTACTTGAGAGACAGACACTTCATCTCTAGTGTTTAAGGTTTGGTAGAATTGGCTGAAAGTGTTTAATTTTGCCTTGTCTCCAGTTACAAGCTTCCATTCTGGGTGTGTGTTGGTCATACCCCCATATTCATTCAAGCTCTGAGTTGGGAATCTAAAAGACTACCTGACTTATTGACCATTAATAAAATTTTATTTTTTTTGTTCGTAGGAGAGCATGTTTTGCTTTCTGTATCACGGATTCGGAATTGGTAGTATAAAGTATTTTGCTCCATAAATGTCAGAATGGACGTTTGTATTTCCTTTCTAGGTTGGCAAGCTGGGATTCCAAAGAGGTTCTATTGTCCAGCATGAGTTTTTTTTCATATGTGCAGCTAGCATGAGTTTTTTCATATGTCCAGCTTCTGAGATAATTATGCCTCTGGGGACCACTTTGAGTGCATCCTATACTGTGGTTATGGGGTTCTCTGGCCTGTCATTTTCAGATGGGTAGTCAGTGATAGCTGTCCCAACCTCTTCTCTAGTGGAGGGTTTGTGTAAAAGGGAGTCTTTCAGCCTCCAAATGGAATTCCTGTTTGGAGCTGCCGGATCCAGAGCATGAGGGACAGCAGGGCATGGTGAGAAAGGCCATGGGGCCTAGGGAAACGTTTGTGAATGAGGATAGTGAGCCAAAAAGCAGCAGGGAGTGGTCACCATGTGCTTTCTTCCAAGCATCTACTAGCCGTGCATTGTTCAGCTGTTCCCTAAAGCCCTTGTTGATCATCTTTCCCCATTGTATATTTGATAAACGCGGGCCCTCTGATTGGCCCTAACTAGGTTAGTCACTTTCATTTATCACTCATTCCTCAGCAAATTCAAATGTTGATGATATGTCAGATTTGAGGAACTATTCCTGCCCTGAGGTTTGTGTGTAGGTAAGGTATGGCATATGTATTGCTAGCTATTTGCAGAACCACTCCGAGCATTCTTCTAGCCATACCTAGGCTGTCCTTTTGATCGTGCCACTGAAGGAAATACCACAGAGGATGGTCACCCTGCTGATTTGGAAATATATGATGAAAACAATTGTAGCAAAAAAAGAAATTGAGCTTTCAGTCAAGCCCAGTTGGATTGTAATAAGTGTATTTCTTCAAGGAGGCAGTTCTCCACTTTGTTTGCAGGTTAATTATAACCCTTCTCGTCTCAAGAACATTAAGACCCTTAGCACCAAGGCTGAATAGCAACCTCATGTTTGTATAACGGTGGTCAGAGATGTGATGAGATACTTAAGCCCTCCCTCCTCTAGGAATCGCCACCTCCCTTGTCTGTGGGTATCCCACCTCTTTCATAGGGGTTTTGCATGTTGCTGTGGCACCATGGTCCTCTAGAACATAGGCGAAGTACTCCCTCCTGTACCTTGCTTCCAGCTTAAGTGTTATATAGTACCCCCATGCAGCCACCACGAAAAAAATCCACTCTTACCCTGAACACTAACCCAACACATTTTATCCCTGAGGTTGACTATCCAAGAATTGTTAATTATCATTTCATCAGTGTCCATAGTAGCTCCCTCTCCCCACATATTCATGAGTCGCTTGTGCAGCTCCCTGGGAGAGGCCAAGATCGCCTTGCATGATGTGTGGTCTGAAGTCTTTTCTTACTCACCAGGTGTAGGGGCCCCTGTGCCGCTTTGGCCTCGGTCTTCCCCCCTGTAGCTTCACTATCTTCATCAAAGCAGCTCCTTTGGCTTTTTCAATTTCTTTTCTTTGGAGGTGTTCCCTTGGCTATTCCGGTGCATTTCACATCTCTGTCAACCAGCGGGGACCCATCCAGAGGTCTGAATCTGTACCAGTTGAAACTCCACCAGTAGCCATAGAGTTTGTTTAGATTCTTCCACAGATTTGACAAAATGCTGAAAATAAGGCAAAATCGGTGTCCTCATTGGTAGCAAATTTTGTGTTTGCGCAGATGGTCGGTAACTTGGCAGAAGTCTGTTCTTCTCTTCAGTGTTGCTGTAGCTAGGTCCTGGTATAGCACTTGCTTGCAACCTTCATATTCCACAGTCTTTGGACCGAACAAGTGCCATGATTCAGTGTTCCCATCAAAATGATGAATGCGCTTGAGAATGTTTGATGGAGCTTTGCAGCAGGGACTCTATAGCCTCCATCCAATGGGTGCAGTCCAAGCATATCGGACTGTCACCTGGCCTGTCCCTGATGTGGCCATGCTAGTCCCGCATGTCACAGATGCTCACACCCATACATAGGCTTCATTTATTTTGTTTGTTGTTAACCAGGCGTATGCGACTGCTGGTTGGAAATCACAGAGGCAGTGTCCAAAATAGTCAATACACATTTCTATTTCTCACCATTGAAGGTACTGCTGTGTTACGTTGCAAGCATTCCAAGGCCTGTCTGGCAGTTAGCTGCCCTGTTTCTGTTGCTCACCCTATGCTGATTAGCGATGCTGTGGATGAAGTGACCTCTTCTGAGGCTACAACATTGGATGGTGTTTTTTTGTAATGATAATGCGGACTACTATAGCTATAGTCCTCATTGTAACCGATTACTGCAAGACGGTGGAACAAAATGTCATTCTATGTATCTAATAGAACCTTGTTCAGTACCCTCCTACATTAGTAGACATACTAATTCAGTCATGAATATATTAGGATCGCAAATATAGTTAATCCATATCATTTTAACCCAAAATGTCTACAGTTATTGAGTTTCTTAACTCAGAAGTGAAGATAATACAAGAGTCCAATTGTTTTTTCAACTTAGTTCCACTGTTGGTTTATTCATTGATACTTCCAGCACAGTTCAGCCAACACTTGTTTTGTCTTTTGTAGACGTTTTCAAGGCTGTAATGGAAATATAATACATGTTGTCTATGTTCATATAAAATGATAAGAGTATCATAAAGATGAGAGAAAAAGAAACCAAGTATTGTGCTCTTAGCATGAAGTTTCGCCCAAAAGAAAAGAGTGTGATAGGGCACTAAAAGTTAAATTAATCCTTGACCAAAAGTCATATCGAAAAAATCTCTGCGTGATTCCGCCCAGTTCTAAGTTTACTTATCTAGTTATCAACATCCATGAATATCCATCGCCACAACGTCAAAATTCACGCCTGGGCAATTATGCATAAATCAAAATCTGAGACGGTGAAAGTACAGTCAGTCATTTTAGTGGACAGATGAAAACAAGACCCATGGGAATGACACACACTGTTTATTAAATATAAAGTTAACCAAACTCCAGTTAACGTTTTTAGAGTAAAGTGCATATGGCAATACGTTTAAAAGGTCCAATTATCTGTTAGACATGAGCCTTTAATATTGTGCAAGAAAGCATCCCATATCTTAAACTTGTACTTTAAACGTACTTGTAAGTCATCAAAAGATCAGTCCATTCTCCAAGTGAACCGTCCAAGTTCGAAAAAAATACAAAGTTGCCTAATAGAGACGTAAATGGCCATGTTATAGCATACTATGTATCCTATCATGATGCAATATAGCTGTCAAAGATTAGTGATCAAAGATTATTATATTCTTGAATATAGCCAGTGTTCTACTCTTAAGCAGAGCAAGCGCAGAACTGTTTAGAAATTGTTAAGTGAAGTGCCAGTTCAAAGTTCAAATAACTCAGGGGACCGAATTTTTTAGTAGTCCTAAAAAATATATAGCCAGTGACCTAATCATAAGCAGTGCAATCGCAAATTGTTTGAAATGAACATATTTGCCATAAGGTCAAAGTAAAGTCCTAAAGCATATAGAGGCTTGTCATTTGGAATCGAAAATGGGAAGCACTGAATCGAATGCGTGATGAGGAAGTCCCTGATAAACTTTCTCGCTGTAAGACAAATTAGCACAAAAAGATAATATTAATGAATCACACTGGTTATGTATGAGGTCCCTTCAATGAGTTAATATATCATAACTTCATACTCTCATTTTCCGCACTTGCCCAAGTATCGGCGCTTTTGGTAATCCTGGACGTGGGTCCCTGTTCACTGCAACGAGGCTACGCGGGCATTTCCCTTGGTGTTTTTGAAAACCAGCTTTAGTCATGTGACTTGCACACATCCGTAACCAACGTTGGATGCGTCCCGTTCCAAAAACAGTGCAAAGAGCAGTGCCATTGTGGAAAGGTTCAGTTTCCCATAAGGTGAATTCTAGAGTCAGCATCAACTTCAATAATTGTGCTCCAATGGGTATCCTTTTAGTCAACAATGAGTTAACTGATTGTCCTGCATAGCCTCAGAAAGTAATTCTTCAAGTTATAATTTTGAAAGGTAAAAGGGAATATGTTCTATTCCTAATCAATAAAAAGCATTAATGCTTCTAGTATCATAAAGTATGGTAGTCATCATGTTAACGTAATGAGCGTTTAAGAAACCGTATACAAGTAATTTAATTCTAGCATGCGGAATAATCGGCGATGCCATATATCGTCATAGTACCATACTAATAGTTACCATGGGTCAAAGTGCATACCAAAATTATACTAATACTGATGTTTCAAAATGTTAGGGATGATAATACATTGTATCCTAAGCTTAATATGTAAAGCCCGTGGTGTCATTCTGCGATATGTTATCTGTCAATACCACCGCACCCGCCAATACCAGGCTGTTTACCAAATCCGGAGAATTAGAAGTAGGATACAGAGATAAGTTGCACAAAATGTGTTCACCCTTACTATCGCACTCATAGTCCAAGATAGTTGCTCGTCACACCAATTGTCACAGATTATCAGGGTTCACCAAATCCAGAAAGTGAAATTAGGTGCATAGAGAAGAGAATAAGCCATGCGTATATCAATAATTAATACATACTGTTTGCGATTTAAAACTTACAAGGGGAAGCAGTAATACGTATCAATAACAATGTGCATAATTCTTCTTGATTCAGATTACGTTTAATGTAACCACAGTACATTATATTCCTCCATTATTGGTTACAGTCAAATACATATTAGTACAGTTCTTGAGTCTCAAAAAGCTTGCGCACTCTAATGAAACATCAATTTCAATCATGTAGAAAAACATGTACCTCTCTATCCACAACCAGCCCTAGGTCTACAGCTCTACATTTTATTGACCATTTATGCCAGTCTTCTCAGTGCTAAGTTCTGTCCCCACCCCATGCATTTTCATCCGCTATCCATGAAAACTGAGTTTTAAAACCTCCCATTGTTGCATGCGCGTTATAGTGGACAGCAATTGGGTAGTTAGTATTACCATTCCGGATACCCCTGTGGTGCTCCTTGATCCGTTCTTTTAAGGGCCTGATTGTACTCCCCACGTAGATTAGGCCACAGAGGCACACAATACAATACAATATATTTAGTGTTGCAGTTTATAAAATGTCTTCTCTTAAGCAACTGTCCTGTGTTGTAACTAAAGCTCATTTTCTATTTTCTGCATATTGGCACACATTACATGCAGAACACCTGTAGAAACCCATAGGTTTATTAGGAAACCATGTCTTAACCTCTCATGTCTCTACTGGAGGAATATAAATGGGCACAGTATGTTCCTAAGTGTCCTACCTCTACTGTATGTGATCAGTGGTTTTGTTTTAGCTACGTGTTGGTCTAAGCTGTGATCTAGTCTCAAAAAGTGCCAGTGCTTATGTAAGACTTCAAAAATATAATTACTGTGTGAGTTGTTTTGAGTAATGAGTGCCACATTGCTCCTCTGCTGCTTTTTTCTTTTTCCAGATCGTAGAAGCTTGGTGCGCGATCTTTTCCTTATCCTACTCTGTGCTTTCTCCAAAATGATTCGGTCATAACCTCTGGTTATAAAACCAGATTTCATAAGATCCAATTCCTCCTGAAAATTTGTCAGTACTTCAATTACTTCTTAAACGCGTCATCTCCCCAAAAGGAATAGCTCTAATCTGTGTGATGGGGTGCGCACTGTTAGCGTGTAGTACAGAATTGCATGCAGTTGGTTTGTCAAAAGGTTAGATGCAATCTTGTTGTTTTCGATATACAGGGTAATGTCCAAAAAGTCATCTCTTTTTTATTGATCTGGCATGTGAACCCCAAATGGTATGCATTGTTGTTGAGATTTGAGATACTTTTTTGGAGAGTCATCATCTCCACCCCAGATCATAAGGATGTCCTCTACAAATCGACCCCAATAAATGATAGAACCTGTCATGTTAGACGGACCGTTTCTAATATTTAGAGCATTAACATCAAGCTAAACAAATATAAATTCCTCTGACCAGACAAGGTCATCTAGTTTGTTCAATAAGTCCTTAGTAGCTCAAATAAATGCTGGTAGGTTTTGTACTATAGGCTGTAGAAATATGTCAATATACTCCGAAATGTGCCCTGTGGGTGACCCAATCCCTGAAATAATGGGTCTACCTGCTGGTGATGTGCGGTTTTAATGCATCTTCCATAAGGTGTAGATACATGGGGCTCGTGGTGTAGGATTAAAAAGATATTTAAATTCCATGTCTGGTAATAGACAAGAACTACACCAATAGTTCAATTTCTTTTCAATCAGCGTTGTTACCCCCTTCAGTGGATTATGCGGTACCTTAATGTAAGCATTTGTGTCCGCTAACTGGTTGTCAATTTCTCTGATGTAGTATTCAATATCTAATCAAACAATATTGCCCCCTTGTCTGCCTCCTTGATCCCCACCTCTGAATACGTTGACAATTGATGTAATGCTCTGCGTTCATCTCTACTGAGATTATCTTTGAATTTAATGTGTTTGCGATGCAATTTGTCTTCTAACACATAGAGATCATTTGTTACAGCCTTGTAGAATGAATCGATTAGATTCTCTGGTGGCAACATGGGTACAAAAGTAGATCTAGTCCTAAGTCCACTATCCAAATTTAACTTGGTGGCTATATCTGAGTCCTGTAAAATTTCACCAATAGTTGGTGCTGACCCAGTGCACTCATCTAGTGACGACAACATTTGTAGACCTTGAATATCTTTAATGGTTTTGTCGCTCTCAGTGACCGAAAAGATCGGAATTGGACATGGTTTCTGATTGGCATCAAAATATTTTTTAGTTTTAACCTGCGCACAAATTTAAACCAATCAATGTACATCTGAGTAAAATCGGGTCAATAAAACTTAGAAATGCAGACCTAGGGCTGGTTGTGGATAGAGAGGTACATGTTTTTCTACATGATTGAAATTGATGTTTCATTAGAGTGCGCAAGCTTTTTGAGACTCAAGAACTGTATTACTATGTATTTGACTGTAATCAATCATGGAGGAATATAATGTACTGTGGTTACATTAAGCATAATCTGAATCAAGAAGAATTATGCACATTGTTATTGATACACATTACTGCTTCCCCTTGGAAGTTTTAAATCGCAAACATTATGTATTAATTCTTGATATACACATGGCTTATTCTCTTCTCTATGGACCTCATTTCACTTTCTGGATTTGTTGAACCCTGTGGCAATTGGTGTGGCAAGCAACTATCCTGTACTGTGCGGTAGTAAGGGTGAACCCATTTTGTGCAACTTTTATCTCTGTGTCCTACTTCTAATTCTCCGGATTTCATGAACTCTAAGATTTTATGCAATGCACAACAGCCTGGTGTTGTCAGCGCGGTGGTATTGACAGTTAACATATCGCAGAATGACACCACGGGCTTTACATATTAAGCTTAGGATACAATGTATTATCATCTCTAACATTATGAAACATCAGGATTAGTATAACTTTGGTATGCACTTTGACCCATGGTAACTATTAGTATGGTACTATGACGACCAGTTTAATGTGGCACTGCCAATGATTCAGTTACATGACTAAAGCCGATCTTCAAAAATACCGAAGGAAATGCCCACTTAGCCTCGTTGCAGTGAACAGGGACTCACATCCAGGATTAACAAAAGCACCGATAGTTGGGTAAGTGCGGACAATGAAAGTATAAAGTTATGATATATTCACTCATTGAAGGGAATTTATACCTACCCAGGGTCATTCATTATTATCTTTCGCTGCTAATTTGTCTTACAGCGAGGAAGCTTATCAGGGACTTCCTCATCACATGTTCGATTCAGTTCTTCCTATTTTCGATTGCAAATGACAAGCCTCTGTATGCATTAGGACTTTACTTTGATCTTACGGTAAATATGTTAATTTCAAACAATTTGCGATTGCACTGCCTATGGTTAGGTCACTGGCTATATATTTTTAGGACAACTAAAATAATCCGGTCCCCTGAGTTTTTGTAACTTCGAACTGGCACTTCACTTAAAAATTTCTAAATAGTTCTGCCCTTGTTCTGCTTAAGAGTAGACAGCTGGCTATATTGAAGATTATATAATAATATTTGATCACTAATCTTTGACAGCTATATTTAATACTAAGACCTTGTATCATGATGGGATACATAGTATGCTATAACATGGCCATTTACGTCTCTTTTAGGCAACTTGGTATTTTATTCCAACGTGGACGGTTCACTCGGAGAATGCACTGATCTTTTGATGACTTACAAGTACGTTAAAAGTATAGGTTTAACATATGGGAAGCTTTTTTGCACAGTATTAAAGGCTCATGTCTAACAGATAATTGGACCTTTTAAATTTCTTGCTGTTCGCACTTTACTCTAAGAATATTAACTGGAGTTTGGTTACCTTTATATTTAATAAAAACTAGAGTCTCGTTCCAATGGGTCTTGTTTTCATCAGTCCACTAAAATGACTGAGTGTACTTTCACCGTCTCAGACTTTGATTTAGGCGTAATTGCCCAGGCGTGAATTTTGACGTTGTGGTGATGGATGTTGATGACTAGATAACTAAACTTAGAACTGGTAGACTTTATACCAGTCCACTAAAATGATTGACTGTACTTTGATCGTTTCAGACGCTGATTTATGCGTAAATTTTGACGTCGTGGCGATGGATAACTATGGAGATTAACGACTAGATAATTGAACTTAGAACTGGTGGGTTTTTCAGCTTTTTAACCACTATTTATACGTTTTATAAACTAGGTGGAACCACGCAGAGATTTTTTTTTATATGATTTTTGGTCAAGGATTAATTTCACTTTTGGTGTCCTATCACACTCTTTTCTTTTGGGTGAAACTTCATGCTATGAGCACAATACTTGGTTTCTTTTTCTCTCATCTTTGATACTCTTTTCTTTTGGATTGATCTATTATTAAGATTTGGATCTCCCCCTTAAAAACGTCTATAAAAGACAAAACATGTGTTGGCTGAATTGTGCTGGAAGTATCCAAGAATAAACCAACAGTGGAACTAATTTGAAAAAACAAAATAGAGTCTTGTATTATCTTCACTTCCGAGTTAAGAAACTCAAGGACTGTAGGCATTTTGTGCTAAAATGATTTCGGATTAACTATATTTGTGATCCTGATATATTCGATTATGTCTACTAATTTAGGAGGGTGCTGAACATGGTTCTATTAGATACATATTTGGTTGTACATTAGATTTCTATTGTACTAATTGTCATCTTTGGTAGTAGGGTGACAGAACTTTAATAGCACCTCCAAACTACAACAATTGGCCTTAAGAAAATCTTTCTCACACACAAATTCAACGGAACAAAGAGGAGTAAAAAAGTTTTTTGAGGTGCAGTAATTTTCCCGGTTGGAACCACTACTACCACATTTAAATTTATTGAATAAAATGTCAGACTGATTTAACTTTTTGAGTCTTCTGTGATACCATCATATTGGCAGAAGGGCTCTCTGTGAACTGTGGCTGGAATTTGATAGTGTAAGGGTTTGGATTAATGTGAATCAATGGCTGGTCAGGTTGCAGATGCCCTGCTGGAGAGTCCTCTACCATATATGTTAAGCTTATAACACTGTCCAAACGTTCTATAGGTTTCTGTCACTGCTGGACAGATGTTGTAGTTGGCACTGATGGTGTTCCCACTGGACAAAAAACCCCAAATAAAAATAGTAAAATGTATCATTAATATCATCTGTATATTACCTGTGTCTCAATAAAGTAGAATAAATCCCCTGGTTAGTTATCCAGTGGACAGCTCAGCTATTCTTTTGGTAAACTAAGTCTAATTTCTGTTTTTCTAAATATGTGAATTATTTGACGACTTTCCCTTTGAACTAGTAGCATAAATGTTTGTTTTGCTTTTTCTTTAGATATTTTCCTAAGCATTTAATTATATTCATAGCATATCTCTGGGAATGTAATTGTTGTCTTTTGAAGTTATAAATATTTACTCCTACTCTGCAATATGTTCCTCCAAGCCTGATACTTTGGATTTAATTCCATAAACGTTACTGAATATGGCCACAACCCTAATTGTGGCTTTGAGTGCATCCCATTACACGGTTCTAGAAGTATCTTTCACTTTGATGTCACTCAGTAGTTATTTTCGAAATCACAATGTTCTTTTTCTTTTACTATGCTTCAAAATGTAATCCGCATTTTGGTTCAAAATGGCAATTGTTTGACATGTCATCAAATATTCTGAACACAGTTCCTTAAACATAGTACCAGTCATAAAATGACAAGGCAATTAAAAATAAAGGTAAATTCTGCCTTGTCAGAAATGTGATATGCCATTGGTCAGCTAGTGTTTTTTTTTATTTTTTATTAAAACCCCTTCTGAATTACAATATAGCTTTCAGTATTCCAGATTTAGCCACAGTTAACCGATGAAGTAAAAGATCACTAAAAACATTAACTACAAGCAGTTACGAGGAATATATTTCCAAGGTTATACTTATGCAGAATTGGGGGGTCATCAGAATTTGGAAAATATTTGTTTATTAAATAAAGACTGTACAAATCTATATTGGTTTTGAAATAAACATACCTCCCCCGCTATCATGGTCTAGAATTCGTATTTTGAATTATTGTTTTTCAAACAGGATTAACTTACCGTTTTTTTTTTTTTTTTCGTTTTTTTTTTTACCTCTGAGGATCAACTAGAACTACCAACCGAACTATATTTTGGTTAGCAACTTGGTTTTCTTGCAAAAAAGAAGTATCAGTTTTGTGTCTAGTCCCCTGTCTTTTTCTTGGTCCGGTCAGTATTCAAAATGACGATCGTAATTGTCCTAGACTTATGAATTCTTCCTAATATAGTAACAACTATATACCATTGAGGCAATACTTCTTTTTCGATAGAATATCAAATTAGCTGTCTGGGATAATTAGCATAAAGATAGCTTGCTTAAAACACATATAACTAAAACGGAACTTGGGCTAAATCCAGACCACTTCCAAACTCTAGCTTTTTCAAACAAAAAAGTGAATTGTCATGATAAAAATCAAAGTGTCTGTAAGAAATTGGGTTATTAGTTGAGAGGAGCGTAAACCCTATTCAGTTAATAAACATACTCCTTGTAATGTTGAACCACAAAAGTCACTAAATAAACCTGTGCCTAACACTAGTAGCTTGGCTTAAAAGCATCAGGCTCAACTTTGAGGCAATGTGCAAAGTGTTTATGCTGCAGTCAAAACAGTAGTAAAGTGAAAACACAACAAGAAAAGCCCCAAACCAATTTAGAAAAAGAGCCTACATAAATGACAACAAAAATCAAATCAGTAGAACCAAAGATATGAGTTCTTAAAGTTGTAGGTGAAAATAGCTCCAAAAATCACCACTTCGGATAAGTGGTCGTGCTGGACTGAGGAAAGTCACATGTTCAGGCTAACCACAAAGGAGCATGAGTCAGATACAGGGACAATATTTGCCCCACTGAAGAGTTGCCTTCTCAAGTCCACATGATGAGCCCTTCGCATTGATGTGGGCCATGAGGAGGAGGTTGTCGGCGCAAGGGGCAGGTCGAGCATCGCTGATGGTTGCTCCTTTAGAGCGAAGAGCCGTTGTCATGGTAAATTCACATTGGTGGTTTACTCAGGCTGTCGCTGTTGGGGTAAAGAGCAGGTCTGGTTGGAGCTTTGCGTTGGCGGTCATCACTGAGAGTTGTTTCGCCGAAAAGAGCAGGTCCTGTTGGTGCTTAGTGGTGGCAGTCATTGCAAGCTGTCGATTCTCGGTCCGAAGAGGTCTTTTTGCTATCTCGAGGATCCCAGAACTTGTGTCTTCACCTTTTCTTCAAAACGAGTTCACACTAATACCAGCTAGGGTCCAGTCTTTGGGGGGCACCTCTTGGGGAAACAGTGCTCACTCAAGCAGAGGCCAGCAGAAGGGCTGAGGCAGGACCAGTTGGTGCTGGTCTGCTAGACATTTGCAGGGAAGACTCTGTAACTTGTTGTATCCCTCAAGCAGGCCCTTGGAGTCACTCAGGAGGGCATGGGTTCAAGGCAAGCATGCACAATCTTCCTTCTACAGACAGCAGGACAGTCCCTCTTATGAATCTTCCACAGGTCCAGGACTGTTCTGATAAGAGGTTCTAAAGACCTTACTTTTATACCTGGTGCCAGCTGTTCTTTGGGGGAATTCCCCATTAGTAGAATTTAATTTACAGGCCCTGAGTACATTTAGTACCATATACTAGGAACTTACAAGCATATTCAAAACATCATTCAGGTGTAGGCCAGCTTGTCCATCTTTTAGAAGGGAAAGCACAAGCACTTTACCACTGATCAGCAGGGAAAACGTGCACTGAGTCCTAAAAGCCAACAAAACCAGTTTTGTAAAAAGGAGGTTAAGGAAGACAAAAATCTGGGGGGGGGAGGGGGGAGAAAGTGCCTGGTCCAACTGTGTCATCTTAATAAACCATTGAACATAAATATTACCAGTGTGTGAAGATGAAAAGTGATGAATGATAAACATCTCACTCCTCAGTCTTATGCACATTCAGTTAACTTGCAATTTTGATCTAAAAGGGCAACAAAGTTAGCTGGAAAATGAAAGGATCTTGAGAATTATTTTTTCAAAATAGCATAGAAGAATAGAACAAGCCATGTTTGTGCACTGCTTATCTAACCTAGAATTTGAAGTGGGTAATTAAAGATTTTAAGCAACTAGGACACCCTTAAGGGTTGAATATTTTATTGCCTCCCACTAATAAGAATGGAATATCTCTAACAGCATTCATAATTTAATTTAAGTAGTTTAACTCAGTTGAGTTTGCAGAATGCAGGCGTTCTGTAAATATTTAGCAATTTAAAATATTCAGTACATTTGCTCTAGTCTTACATTTCAGGATTTATTGGGAATTAAAAATGTGTAAGTTATTTTATCTGTTCTTATTCCCAAGATCAGTAGGAGCCTTTTTCATGGACAAAACTTGCCAGACTGTAGGAAGAATTTTCTCAACGTTAGATTTTCTCTAAATTTGACCACACTATCTGAGTTTTTCATTAAAGGTTTAGCCATTGGTCTTGGAATACTTTTAATATTATTGCTGTTAGTATCAGTATTGTTCAGTACTACTTGAATATTTGGATGATTTGAGGTTCCTCCCTGTCTGAAACCCGTAGGATGTCACTGTGTTTAAATGCTGCTAAATTTTATTTTGCACTGGAGGTGGTGAGATGGCACATGTCAAATTGCTATGTAGATAACTGCTATTAAATGAAAATGTGCAATTTTTGTAAGCTTCAGGAACGCCACTTTTAGTTACAATATTGAATGACAAAAGATAGGGTAAACCGCAATGATCACTAAATGATAACCCCACCTCACCAGAGTGCCTGATGATTTCACACAATTTTTTTTATAGTAGATTAAAATTCCCACTACAAGTGAATTTTAACAAATACTATTGTCAATTATTTATATTTGAGAGCTACTTAATCTGCAGTGTTGCGCGTAAACCTTTCATGTTGGATTTCTGACACTGTCTGCCAGTGATGACACGTATGATCTCGAGTTCTGAGACACTTCCTTTGTATCCTCTGAAGTAGGTTCTAAAACCACTTAAGAATTTATGAATGCTGCAGTTGAGTTTAGGCATAATTTAAGGGGATAACATTTTGCCACCTGTATTAAAGTGCTGAACTCCTTCTGTAAAGTAGTAGTTTTTAGATTTCACCTGACCCAGCGCTTGGGCGCTGGTCTGGCGAGACCTTAAGCGAGGGCTTCAAAAAATGCTACCGGCGGCTACAGCTTGCAGTGCATGTGCGCGGGTGTGCGCAAGCTGTGGCCGGCTGTAGCATTTTTCCCCCAGCTTTTTAGCCAGCTTGCTAGAACGCACAACAAGCACGCGCGATTGCGCGCGCATCCCTTGCGTATTTTAGCGCGTCATCGTGATCACTTTCGCCTTCACAGCGATCGTGATCGCGATGACTTTCGTGGCCAATGCTTGTTTCCTCCAGTTTCCTCCTTACGTTTTATTTATTCCAGTTCGCGTGTCGCCTCTTTCTTCCTTTGCCCATCCAACCTCCGTTTTTGTTCTTCCTTTTTCGTTATATCTCCTGCCCCCTTTCCACCTAGTGTGCTTCCTTCCCCTCCCTTGTTCCTCCCCTCCTTCCCGCGTGCACCATGCAGTCCTTCCGCGTCTCACCTCTTTCCCCACATTTCTACCTGCGCCGCCTCTAATCCTAATAACCATGCTCCCCACTTTGCTGACTCTTTCTACACGTGGTCTGTCTCATTTCCCTCGTTCTCTGACTGCCTTTGTCCCTGTACCTCCTGATGCACACCACCACACGTCCCTCTCCTAACCTCTCTCTCACGCTCCTTCTCTCCTACGTCACTCCCCCTCATTATACCATGCTATTGCACCTACTCCTCTACCCCATCTCAGCCTACGTCTCTCTTCTTCCACATCATTACTTCCCCAGCCCTCCCTTTGCTCCCTTTCACCACCTTTATGCATCTTCAGGTGCACACTCTTAAGTGTGCACACACCCTTTTCATGCCCTGTACTCCCTTTCCTCGTGTCCCCTCTAGAGCAGCACTCTCTTTTAATGTTCTCTCCTCCACTTTCTTCCTTCCCATCACTTCTCTTTGCCACCCATTTCTTACAATATCCCACCCTTGACCCCCCCCTCACTTTCTTTTCTTCCCTTATTACGCTTCCACATTTCATTCTTTCACCTCTTCCCTCTGCTTCTCACGGCCTTCCTCTTGCCTTCTCCACTATTCCCTCAGAAGCCTTTTCTCTCCCTTTTCCTATGCTCGCTCCCCCACCCTTCTCCCGCCCTCCACGCCCTTCACTTCTCCAGCCTCCGTCTCATCCTCTCATCTGTATCTCATTGTTTTCGTCTCCACCGCCATCGTCTCATCTGTATCTCGTTATCTTCTCCACTCTCGCCTCATTGTCCTTATTTTCTCCCCCTCTGCTTATTCTCCCTCACCCCCTCTTCCGATGTTCTTTTCTCGCCTTGCAGCGTCCTTCTACCCCTCTACCTGCGTAAAACCCTTCTCTTCTCCACGCCTCTTTTATTCTCTCCATGCTCGCTACTAGCACGTTTTCCGTCCCCACCGCCCCATATTCATCTACTCTCCCCCCTCTCCATCCTCCCTTCTAAACTCTTTCTGGCCTCACCCTGCCCTCGCACCTTATTTCCTTCAGGAGCGTCTGGATGCTTCACAGCTCATCTGGCCTTGCTAACCCCCCCACCCCCCAACCTCCTCATCTTTCTTGCCCCCTCTCCAGCCTCTCTCTCCTCTGGCCTCACTTCCCTCCCTGCCCTCCACATCTTTCTTGCCTTCCTCCTCTCCAGCCTCCCTCCCCTCTGGCCTCGCGCCCCCTCACCATCTCTTTCTTCCCCCCTCTATAGCCTCCCTCTCCTCTGGCCTCGCTGCCCTCCACATCTTTCTTGCCTCCCTCCTCTCCAGTATCCCTCTCCTCTGGCCTCGCTACCCCCCCCATCTCTTTCTCTCCCCCCCCCCCCCTCTACAGCCGCCCTCTCCTCTGGCCTCGCTGCCCTCCACATCTCTTTCGTGCCGCCCTCCTCTCCAGTCTCCCTCTCCTCTGGCCTCGCTACCCCCCCGATCCTCCTCATCTCTTTCTTGCCCCCTCTCCAGCCTCCCTCTCCTCTGTCCTCACTTCCCCCCGCCCTCCTTATCTATTTCTTGCCCCTCTCTTCTCCAGCCTCCTTCTCCTCTAGTCTCATACCACTCCCATCTCTTTTTAGTTTCTTTCTTCCACCTACATCCTCACCCTTATCTCAGCCACTCCCCCTCTTCTCTCCACCTTTCATCCTTTTCTCCTGGTCCTTCTCTCCCACTCTTTATTCTCTCACCTCCCCATCTCTTTCGTGCCCCCTCCCCATGCTTCTCCATTTCTATTTTGTTTTCTCTCCTTCCACAGCATCTGCTCTTTCTGTACTCGCCCCTCCCTATCCTGCCCCATCTTATCACCTTTTAGGTCTCCACCCTCCATCTTCCTCTTTTTCCATCGATGTTCACTCCTCTCCCCCGCCCTTCTATCATCTTTAGATCCCATTTCATCTCCTCTAGTATGCCCCCACTCTCTTTCCCCCTATCTAGTCCCCTCCTAAATCCGACACCTTCCTACTGCTGTCCTCTCTTCACTTCTCCTTCACTTTCTCTTCTCTCACATTCTATCCCCACTGAACCTCCTGTTCTCTTTATCTCTCTTTGACTTCCTGGCACACTTCTCACTAATTTTACATCCCCTTTCCTCTTCTTTCCTCCTTCCATTCTCCTTCCCTACCTCTGCCCTCCCCAATCCCCTCAACCACAACCACACACACACAACCACACACACAATAACACAAACACACAACCACACACACGACCACACACAACCACAACTACACACACAACACACAACCACACACACAACACACAACCACACACACAGACAGAACCACACACACACAAACAAAACCACAAACAAACACAACCACTCACACACAAAACCCCAAACCAACAACCACACACACACAACCACACACACACACAACCACCCCCACCCCCCCCCACACACACAGCCCCACACACACACACACACCCACCCCCACACACACACACCCACACCCACCCCCACACACACACACCCACACCCACCCACCCACACACAACCACACACACACAACCACACACACACAACCACACACACTCACACAACACACACACAGTTCTTGGGGCTGTCAGCATAAATACGCTGTCACCAAACACGATGAACACCTCGGGAAAGTTTGGGAAGTCACCCCCAACTTTGAAACCACTTGCTGTTGCAGAGTGTGTGCTGTACACATGGCAATACCTTGACACAGCAGACTGTTGCAAGAAATGCTTTGAGCCTCGGAGGCTGACAGACCTCAGTCTGTGCATTAGTTCACCCCGTCTTGGCGCTGCATAAAAACAGGTTGCCCACTGTCCAGCATGAAGTGAGACATTGTGATCGGGGCTCGAGATGCTGTTTAGCAATCTGCTTAAAACATTGTGTTTCATTTAGGGCATTAAACATAAAGGAGCACTGGCATCGCTGATAAAATGGAATTAATTTTGAGTAGTGACTAAAACTTTTAAAAAGCCTGCAGTACTGAAACAAGCATTCGCATTTGCAAAAGTTTCAGCTATTGTCATTGTTCATGACAATGCCTTTTTTATCTATTTTATAAAACAAACACATAAATAAATGGCATTATCATTTACAATGCCAATAGCTAGTGTTGCATTATTATTAGCAATGCCAACTGCTCACACTTTTATAATGCGAGTCCTATTGCATTGCAAATGCTTGTTTTTGTTCTTATTCTGTCCTTCCTTTTAAGATGACTTGCTAAAACATGTCCACAGCACCTGGTTAGCATAAATAACAAATAAGACCCATTACAATTCAGTTATTTTGAGATTAATCACCTACGTATGTGCTTGTCTTGTTTTTTTAGACCGTATTTTTGGACAATTTTTGTCCAGTTTTTTTGGAGAATCACAGTAGCCTATTACCTAATATAAGGGCACACTTGGTGCACCCCTTCTGGCCATACAACAGGTCCAGGACCTTGCATTGTCAGGGACCGAATCAGGCCTCTGTGTACACGCTAAATTAGTGTGACCTCAGGGCCAAATATAAAGTGAGTATACCAGTTTCTCATGCAGTTTGCCATTCAGTGCAGGGGTACAGAATATCAGAAGGTTAATATTATATCAGATGCTCATTTTAAGCAACCACCATCAATCTACTAGGATAGGCAACTGATATACTCCATCTTATGTTACCGAACTGTGACAATCCCCAAAGCGTAATTTCCTAACCAAATATGGTCTTTGAATTATTTTCCTGTTTAAATTACATATTCTCTCCCTCACCCCACCCCCACCACCAATTAGGATTAGACACTGTAGGGGCGTTCTTCCATGTGTTCATATCAGTATGTTTTTTTCCAGGTGTGGTGCCTCATTTAACCAGTAAATAGCCTGTTTAAGTTTTGTCACAAGGTATAATTCGAAATCTCGAAGGCCTAATTCTCATTCCAATTGCAGTCTCTTATTTATAGGCAGTTGTACTCTTCTTTGTGTCTGTGCACAGATCAGCTTTACCAACATGTGGTGTAACTCTCCATGCTGATCACTGAGTCCACCCTACAGCCATGGCTGTGCTTTATTGGAGCATTCATGTACACTCAACACAAAATCCAACTGAAAAAGAATCCCCCAAAGAGAACTTAGAATGTAACATAAGCATTACCAATACCTGACCAATGAAAGCAAAGATAAAAAACAATCATGTTGGGAGGATCATTGTACATGTGATTGGAACAAGCTTAGCTGTAGAACATGTAGAAAACCTAGGGCCAGATGTATGACCATGTAATTTTGCATGTCGCAAATTACGCTCAATTGCGAGTTGTAATTTGCGACTCACTAAATGACATGTACAACAGTGTCCGAGACACTGTTAGCGATTGTCAATGGGGTCGCAAACCAAATTGCATGCCTTATCAATAACAATGAGGCACTCGCAATTTGCGATCCCATTGGGAATGGCTGGCCCTCCCAGGTATGGTGGCCTGCTGGGCTCAGCAGACCTCCATATCTGGGACTGCTTTTAAATAAAGCAGTTTTCTTTTAAATGCAACCCGTTTTCCTTAAAGGAAAATGGGAAGCATTTAAAAAAAGAAAAATGAAATGTTTTCGTTTCAGTTTTTAAGGACAGGTAGTGGTCCCAGGCAAAACATTCACACATAGGGTAGCGAGTCGCAATTAGGAAGGGACGCTCTTGGAACGCCCCTTCCTAATTGCTAGTCGCAAATCCTATTTTGCGAGTCGCAAATAAATTGCGACTCGCTAAATACGGTTTGTACATGGCCCTGTAGGTTTTTGCATGCGCAAACGGGTCGCAAACTCATTTGCGCATGCAAAAACGGGTTGTACATCTGGCCCTTAGACCGTACACTGTAAAACCTATCACAAATAGCTTTTTTTTTTAAACATTGTGCTTTGTCCGTCAGTTTACTAATGGACTCGGTCTGCCTTTCCTGCAGTCTGAATTGATTGCACACTAGCTAGCAGAGGAACTTAGTTCCTAGAAAACAACGTGCTTGGTATTCCGAAGTACGGAATGTTCCACAGTGTGGGCAGATCTTTCTACTGTTTGTCAGCTAAGATGCACAGCAAGCAGCCATTGGAGCGAAACTAATGTGTGATCATTTTTCTTCCAGAAAAAACACGGGTTAATAACGAGATTTACGTGGTGTTTCTCCTTGTTGGTCTGAATTGACTCTTTTTGGCCTAGCACTGGGGGGAGACCCTTGGGGAATCGGCGCGCTTTATTAAAGCTATTACATCGAACAAATTACAGAAATGGTCCGTGTAGGAGCTAGGACTAACGAGGATTCCAGTCAGATACATCAGTTAGTACGTCTGTGAACCATCGCCCACGTCACTCGCCTGTCACCTTGGAAACCCAGAACGCACCCTGCTGTCCGGCTAGAAGGAGGGCAGGGCCTAGTACGTTGGGCAGGGTGCACCGCTGCCAAATAACACTCCTCCCACCTGGAGAGTCGTCTTTGCGGGCAATCAGCCACCACTGTATGAGGTGGAAAACCTATCTATCAAGCTTGCTTTATTCACTTTACAAAGGAATATAATTCACGGTAGTCACTTGCTGCTAGTAAATAAAGCTGCAATAGCAATACTTCACATTTTACGCAATATCTTGCATGAGAAATATCAGGTGTACACCGTTCTCTCTCAAAACATTCTCTGGGAGCTCGCGCTTCAGGTTGGCGTTGCCCCTCATGCCAAGCAATCATCGTGCATTGCAAAAACATATTTTTACATCGTAACCGCGACATTTTTAATATAAGTATTTATTATTCGAAACAAAAAAGTGCCCTATGGTATGATTATTTTATTGTCCGCAGCATTCTATAGAATGCTGCACTGTAGAATGAAAAGCGTTTTCGAATTTCATTTTCAACAATGTATCCCTCTGCACAGGATATGTTTTACATTTCCTACAGTAAAAATTATTAATACAGACTGTTCCTCAAGTCCTCTAAAGCCATTTTATTGGTGATCATGTGAGCTTTACAACAGTCTGACATGCGACAGCACGCAGTTTAACAGAATACACTCTGAGGCAGAATGGACCGCGGTGTGATCTTCACAAGGTCACCTACAGTGTTGTGTAATGCACGCGTTTTAAATGTCACACGCCCTGCAAGAGCTACATTGGACATCTTAAAACAGGTCTGGTCTGCTTTCAGCGCACAGTGTTGTGCCAGTGCAGAAAATAAAAACTTTCAGGGTAAGTACTTGGTAACAAGAGGTATCATGCGACAAACGTTTATGGCCTCATCAATTTAGATACATTGTCTGACGGGAACATCCACATGGGTGTCCCCGTCGGGCACGGTCACAAGAAGTTTTCCCCAAAACATGGTTTAAACATAGTTTACGATACCAAGAAATGCTGTAAAGTATGTTGCAGAACATTGCCTTTTAATGTTGCACTTCCTTGATGATTGCTGCTTATGATTAATAAGAATTTCATATATTGAGAATTGGTTGACAGCAGCAAA
The DNA here is from genome assembly GCF_964204655.1 of Triturus cristatus. Classification (NCBI taxonomy): domain Eukaryota; kingdom Metazoa; phylum Chordata; class Amphibia; order Caudata; family Salamandridae; genus Triturus; species Triturus cristatus. Next base: position 1,112,001,172 of record NC_140585.1, on the reverse strand, counting down.
AGCTGACGCACAACATTTTCTCCAGTTCCTTTCTTTTACGTTTTCTTTGCGAACATTTTTAATAGAATAAACGTTGCTTAGCTCGGAAACTTTTGGCCTATAAACCACTTCACTTGACAGACTCATTTGGAACACTTCAGTTCTGCAGCGTGAATTGGTTATCAGTTTTACCAGTGTGGCTGCTCTCTCTGTAGTGACAAAGAGTGCATGTTCTGCTGCATGTTTGGAAGGAATTTGTTGGCAAAGACCTTATGACAGTTCCCAGTTTGGGAGAAAGCCTGCCATGCATCAATATTTGTCAATAGCCATGTTTAAGACCTTTTGCACAGATCACTAATTTGTTGTTGAATAGACAGCCAGTCGCGCTCATTCTTTCTCTCCAAGTCAATGATCTCCAGCTCCTTGATCTTAACCTCTTGACTGAGAGCTACCATAAAAGGTCCTTGAGCCATGCCTTCCTGTTCTGTGCCGGTCTTGTCGTGTCTGTGTTTCACGCGCTTTGTTAGAAGTAGGGTGTTACTGGGTGAACTTGAAAGTAAACGCTCCTAGGTCAGGCAAGGATGGAATATTGTACCCACTGGTATAAGGAGACTCTTACCTCTAACTCTTCTACGCCTCTTAATATTAATGAGGAGCTGCCAACCCGTAATAACCCCACAGCCAAACTGAATCTGCGCTCGCCATTGTCCGCAAACAGATGTTGAGTCTGGATTTCAGACCTGGGAGAATACATGTTTTTGTGTGCGAGCGTGGAATTCTCGCACTTGTGGAAGTTTGCTGCAGTTTGGAAAGGAAAACTTAGAACAAAGCAGGCCCAGATTGCTCCTCTGCAATGAGGCTACAGAAGGGACATTCAGTAGGCCTAGTCTTTGGACTTGAGGATGCACAGTCATCGTCTGCTGTTACCATTTGGACAGACAGTGCAACAGGCAGTATACGATGTAATCGAATTTTTAGAAGCTCGCGGGTCTGTTTTGAACTGTTGCTGTGTCAGCGACATGTGGTTGCAGATGTAGATATCGTCCGTCTGTCTGTCAACTTAGTGAGCACAAACCTTGCTATCCATGGTGGAAATGCATGAAAACGGTCAACCGTGCTAACCTATTCCTTGATAAGTACATGAGGTGCAAAACAGGAGAGCCGACCACACGGGTGCTGAGGGGTGAGGAGCAAGTCAGAGGAGTCAGCGATGCACATTCCAACAGTTGCGATGTTTTTTACAACTTGATGAAAACTTGTTCTACTCCTGTTTCTTGAAGGCGCTGTATTTTATGTACAGGATTGTTGTAGATAACCTAACACTACCTTTTTGGAATTTAATCCTGTGTGTTTCTTCACTCGCGTTTGTGTTCCTTATAGTCTCTGTTTGTACTTGTATAGTGTACAATCGCTTTCCATACTATACCAGCCACCATGAAAACCGTGAAATCACATCTACCGTTTCTTCTAAGACCTAGGGAGCCACCACTCTTCTGTGAAGATAGACATAGGACCTATAATGTTTTTTTAGGGGCTGTTGAGGGTTTCGGTTTCCCGTAAGTCAGAAAATCATGTCGGAACACTGCTTGCGAATAGAGGGACAGCACTTTGGCGTACTTGCCAGCATGTGAACCATCAGAAGAGGGTAAATATGATTAGTATGCTGAGGCAGTGAAGCAACTCAAAATATATTTTAATTTGCAGAAATGTATAGCACTAATGGAACAGGGGGGTCCATTCGAGTTTTGTGGGACTGTCCCTCTGTTACAAAGTAGCATATATTTTGTTCTGCCAAGTTTGTGGTTCCCATGCTCCATTTAGTCGTGGGGAATCACAAGGCTTCCGATGGCCAAGTTTTTGGTAGCTCTGCTGTTGGAAACTTATGAGCTGATGACCCGCCCTCTTGAGGACCACCATGCAAGACTTGGCAGTTCTGGTTAGGCAAATCACACACTTTTCTCTATGCACTACTTGTGCATCTGCAAGAACAAACTGATACTGTGGGATTTTGCTCTTTTAAAATACAATTGCGTGCTGAGAGAGCACATCAAACACAACGTCCACTCGGTTAAGGATCAATGTCTTCAATGGAGCTGTTTGGCATGGATCTTTACATTTTGGCAGTCCTCCGTTAGGGGGTGGAGGCCATAACCTCTGCTGATATGGCAGACTGCCACCAAGGTCTAAGTGAGCCACATAGATTCCTAAAAAAAAATAAGTCAAGGAGATTAATGATTCCTATGTATCAGTAGTCATGGAATTGGTAGTGCCCTGCAAGTTTGAAAACTTTACTCGGCTGCTAATATGCGATCATTCGGGATTGAGGTGCTTTGACAAGAAAAGTCAGCAAAGACCGGTGACATACAAAAATCCATCTTGGAAACTGTGGACATTGGGAACAGTATTGAAAGCTCACAAAAAAGCAAGAGTGCTCAGTAAGACTGGTGAAGATACTTCCTTTACGGTTCACCCTGAGTGGTGAGTTGAGAGGGGTGGTAACAAGAAAATACGTAATTTGTTTTTTAACTGAGGTTTGACAGGGCACGGGGAAAATTTGAAAATGTTGCCAAGCATGAAAGAAACATTGAAGAATTCAAAGTAGTTGAGGGTCTGTTGGAAATTGGGTTACAGATTGAAGGGGGTGAAACCCTACTCAAGCGGCAACCATAATCTCTGTCAAGGTGAGACACAATCAAACCCCAAATTAACCCGTGCATAACCCTCTGGTAGCTTGGCTAGGCTTAACCTAGAGGTAATGTGTAAAGTAATACGATAAAAACACAGCACAAGAAAATCCCACTCCAATTTAGAATAATAGATTAAAAGTGAATGAATTATTTGAGACCAAAATGTCACGAATCCAATCATTAGAACGGGAGATGTCCAATTTAAAATATTTCGGGTACGTATAGCGCCTAAAATAACAAAATGCCACTCGCTGTTATCTAGTTGTGGAAGACTGAATGAAAGTCAAGTTCAGGCTGACTGCGATGGAGTGCAGGCCGAATACAGGAAACAGGTTAGTCCTAGTGAAAGAGTTACCTTCAAAGTCCATTTCAAAGTGTGCCGCTCACAGTGGAGGGGTCTGCGAGGAGCAGGGAGAGCATTGCAGATGGTAGTCGATGTAGCAAGAAGAGCAGGCCGGGCAGTGCTGACAGTTGTCGCTGTTGCGCAAAGATCCTGTTGCAGACATTCGTTGCTGGAGCTTCACGTTGGCAGTCACCAGCTGTTGATACAGTAGCAGGAAGTGCAGATCTTGAGTTGCCGGCTGTCGTTGGCAGTCACTGTGGTGTTAAGAGTTGGGTTCACCAGAGCTTCGCATTGGCAGGCGGTGCGGGCAAGCTCAAATATTCAGCAGGTTTGTTTGGGTGAGAGAGCTCAACTGATGCCACACCAAGAGTCCTGTACCTGAGGGGCACCTTTTAGTGGGGTCAGGAACTCACTCCATTAGAGGCCAGCTGGGCTCAGGCAGGTCCAGGCAGCAGGTCAACTGGACAGTTGCAGGGAGCCTCTGGAGCTTCCCTTAAGCTCAGAACAGGCCAGTCAGCTGATTCTTGGAGTCCCTTGAACCTGAAATGAAGGGTGCAGGTCCAGTTTATCTTCTCAGCAAACAGAGTAACAGGAAGCAGAGAAGCAGAGTAGCAGGTCTACAGAGTGGCAGTCCTAGCAGCAAAGCAGCACAGCATTTCTCCTCCTGTAGTATTTACAGGCCCAGGAGTGTTCTGAGGGTCTACTGTTTATGCCTGGTGTCATCTTTGAAGTAGGCGACAGTTCTAGAGAATTCCCTTTGAAGTTTCCTGCCTCCCTTGCCCTGGCTCCAAGCTGGCTGCATGAACAATGCAGTGGTTACAAGTCCTTTGTGTGACGGCAGGGCACAGCCTATTCAGTTGCAAGTGGGGCTGTGCCAAGCACCGCACCCCTCCATCCTGCTAGTTGATGGCTCATCCAGGCAAACCAATCCCTCTATTGTGTGGTTTTCTGGAAGAAATAAACAAAGTCAAACTACCAATGACACCCAGTCATGTGATCCAGTAACAGGCTACAAGCACCAAGGACCACATGTACTGAGCATTTTTGCAGTCAGAAACTGCTGATCGCCCATTTCCGACTGCAAAAATGTTTTTGCATATGTACAAAATCCAAATTGTGATTCAAGAGCATGTTACCAAATCGCAATTTGTGTTTGCGATTTGGTATATGGAAGAGGTGTGTTTAGGGCGTCCTTTCCAAATGCCGAATCTGAATGATATGTATGAAATTTTGTGACCAAATATAGTCACAAAACATTCAGAATTTACTGACTCATTCAAAGAGGTGGTAACCCCCTCGCAAATAGGAAGGGGTCCCCAGGGGAAAAAGGCTTGCCGCTCAATTGGGAGGTAGGAGCAGACAGAAAACACCCTAATCCTCCTCCTCTTGTTTTCCCGCTAGGAATGGCACAGCTTCAGAAGCGGCTGAGCTGATCCCTCAAGGCATTTTACTGATATTGCTGATTAAATATCTCATTATCCCATCTAGTGTTTTCAGATTAATGGGAAAGACGGCGAACATCGCTGACAGCCAGACATGGGAGACGATGATATAAGAAGCGATAAGGCAAAATGCAATCCAGCATGTAGGCGGCCCCTTGGAATAATCAAAGCGCCTCCCGTAAGACAGAGAGAGCACGGCCACGCATCACGACTTGGGCCGCGCGCCCGCCACGTCGCCACCAAGTGTAAGATTGCAGTAACTGAGGTGTGACATTAGAAAGGGCCTTGCTGAAATGGGCTGCGAAGAAGCGCTCTTCCAGGCGTGACGCAGCTAAAGCACCGCTCTTCGAAAGCGCAAGAGTTCCTGCCCAGACCCTTACCTATTGCATACATGCCAAAATACCCGATTCCGGCGGATGGCTTCCGATTTTGCAGCCAAAAATGACTTTCTTTTAGCTGCCTCCCGCCTGAAATTGCTTCTGCTGACCCAGAGACAATGGGGAAAATAGCATACATGCCAACATCTTGGAGCATACAAGTCGGACATTAAAAAAAACAAGCATTGGCATAACCAATAGGTCTCGCCTTTGGGACCTTATAAGTATTTCGTTATGCAGCACAATATCATTGGTACAACAGCATCGACTGTTGCATGGCTAAACACTTATAAGGTCCCAAAGGCGAGACCTATTGGCTATGCCAATGCTTGTTATAACTGTTGATGCCAATAACATAGGCACATCCTTCTCCAAAAAGACGGAACACATGGAGAAACTACAGAGGTATTTGCTTCAGGTATCTTCAGGCAGCAGCAGAGACATTAATCTGTAAATGTAAAGACCAATGTAAGCCGGTCTATTTATATTTGGAAAGTTTCTTTCCCTGATCATATGCGAGTTCCAAGTCTGGACCCCTTAATACTTCTCTGTGTGGGAAACCGCTTAGACGTACAAAATCAAAGCAATGGTTACTGCAAAACCTACTCTTCAGCCAATTATTAGCCACTTTACAAATAGTTTCCTACTGGATATTATTCTGCACAGTCAAAGCAACAGGTTTATCGGGCATTGGGCTCACAATGCAACATTTTACCAGTCTGCTATTGTTCTATGCCAAAGAGTCTTTGTTATGCGAGATTACTCACCTCAAGGTACCAGGTTTCAACTCAAATTGGATTCTAGCTGCTGAACAGCCGGCTATTGGCTTCAAAGGTGCCAGAATTCTTCAATGCTTACTAAAAATAGCATAAATATCGTACAAGGCTGATTAGCCTGAAAATCTGAAAATTAGGCTGATTATTTTCTTTGCTGATGTATGGTTGAATCAGAACCTTTTCTAACTTTAAAAAAAAAATAGTTTGTGTCTGCCCTCTGACGATGAAGATGTGCGTGTTCCAAAAATTAGCAAAACCTAGCCTCCAGTCCTTCCACCTAAGGAAGACATCATGAATGTATTTTGTTTCAGAAGGAACGGTGGGATGATCTAAAAGTCCTGTTGGCTATTCTACTGTAATTTTAGACTGCAGGAAGGGGGTGCTAACAAATTCATATTTCCTTGCAGCAACCAGTGCAGGCCTTCTGTGCCCTGATGACATGATTATCTAGTTTAGAAAGAGCTAGAGGCAGTTAGTTCTCTCCATTCTGCAATGTCTAAAAGTGGTGCATTGGGTGCTTGAAAATGGCCATTAGGCATACATCCTCATATGCAGTCTCGCATTCACTACTACCCAAAATAGGGAACTTCTGTATAATATTTTTTTTTTCACTGAATATATCTAAGGAATGTTGTAAATTACAATTCTTGCCTTTAGGCTTATGGGCCGCAGGGTGTCAAGCTTCTTTATCAATGCAATATTTGGACAGCAAAACAAGTCACTAGCCGCATGAAATGAAGTTCAGTCTATTTAGCTTTGTGACCATAGGGTTCATATACAAACCATATCTATTTATTGTTGTATTGTATTGTATTGTAATTGCATTTGTATAGTGCTTACTACCCCTGATGAGGCGTCGAATAGCTTTTTTCGGCGAGTAGCACACTACTTCGGCGCACATAGAGGATTAGTGTTGAATTCGTATAGTGAAATATACAAGTACATTTTAAGTGGTGGATAGGTTAGTCAGTTATTTGGATTCGGAAGGATAGCAGAAGGATAGAAGAGGGTTTGTATTTATATAGCGCTTGTTACCTCTGATGGGGTGTTGAAGCACACTACTCTGGAAACCCATAAAGGATTAGTGGTGGATTAGTATGGTGAAATATGAAAGTAATTTGAGTGGTGGATATTAGTCAGTTATTTGGAGTGAGAAGGATAGCGGGGGGATAGAAGGGGAAGAAAGGTTTGCATTCATATAGCACCTGTTACCCCTGATGGGTGTTGAAGCGCTTTTCTGGTGAGTAGCACGGTACTCAGGAACCCATAAGGATTAGTGTTGAATTAGTATGGTGAAACATGAAATTAATTTGAGTGGTGGATATGTTAGTCAGTTATTTGGATTGAGAAGGTTTGGGGAGGGGTAGAAAAGGGAAAAAAGGTTTGCATTTATATAGCTCTTGTAACCCTGATGGGGTGTTGAAAAGCTTTCTTGGCGAGTGGCATGCTACTCTGGAACCCGTAAAGGATTAGTGGTGTTAGTATAGTGGAATATGGAATTTGAGAAGTGAACATGTTAGTCTGTTATTTTGATTGAAAAGGATAATGGAGGGATTTAAGAGTGAAGGACTATTTTTTTTTAAAACAAATTCTTTTTTTTTAGGTCATAGCAGTAGGAGGAGGCTTTTGGATGCGTAAAAAGGGTTTTTGGAGGGGACGAGACAGAGGGAAGAGTTTAGAGAGGTTTGTTTTGGGGGCTCGGTATAGTAAAAGAGGTGTCCGATGATGCAAGGAGGGGTAGAGTAAGAGAGAGTCTAGAAAGGGTTATTTTGGAGATCATAGTAGTGGTATAGGGTTTGGGATAAATGAGAGAGTGGATGTAGAGGATATATTGATAGATGTATAGGGTGAGAGATAGGGTAGTGCTTTGGAAAGAGTAGTAGAAAGAAGTTGAGATGAGTCAGAAAGTTGGGTTAGAAGTACTTTGAAAGTATATTGAGAGAGGTACAGGATGAGAAATAGGGTAGTGCATTGGATATGCTTTTTCAGGAGAAAAGTAACAGACACACAGATCCAAGTACACGAAGGTACATAGATGCACAATGGAAGCAAGTACATGTAGACCAAAGATTTTTTTTTTTTTTTTACAACATAATTATTCTACATGTTTATACAAAGCAATACACAAGATAGGCGCATATTTATAGTGAGAATAAATTGTGGTTGGGTATTACTGAATAAGAACATGGGCAGCATATCTGGCCCTAGACCCGTGCAGTCTCGAACATGCAACTGCCTTTGTCCTCTCTGCCCTTTACAGGCACAAACAGGCAACTGCCCTTGTCCTCTCTGCCCTTTACAGGCAACTGCCCTTGTCCTCTCTGCCCTTAACAAGCAGGAACAGGCAACTGCCCTTGTCCTCTCTGCCCTTTACAGGCTCACAGGCAACTGCCCTTGTCCTCTCTGCCCTTTACAGGCACAAACAGGCAACTGCCCTTGTCCTCTCTGCCCTTTACAGGCACAAACAGGCAACTGCCCTTGTCCTCTCTGCCCTTGTCCTCGACGCCCGGGCTGAGACGCCCTAACCCTGGCCTTTTATAGCCCTAGTAATCAGGTGACCCCTCCAGCCAATGGGAACCCTAGCCCTAACACTATCCAATAATAACACTACCCTTAAAATCTGGAACAAGTAGGAGACCAGGACATTACAGCCAATCTTGGCCCTAGTCCAATCAACCAATCAGTTTTAAAAAACCTGATCTCTACATCCAATAGAGGCCCTATACCTACCAGTAGTCCCAACCCAAGTCCAAGCAACCAATGGCACAGGAAGCCCTAGTCCCTACTTCCAATAGAAAGCCTAACCCTACTCTTAGTCCCACACCTAGTCCAGCAACCAATCACACCAGAAGCCCTAATCGCTACTTCCAATAAAAGACCTAGCCCTTGTCCCAACAACCAGTAACACTGGAAGCCCTAGTCCCTACTTCCAATAGAAATCCTAACCCTAGCCCTAGTCCCAACCCTACAGTGATTGAATCACAGACCCAGAAACCAATCACAACCCTCAAATACCCAACCATTGAGGACACTAACCCTAATCCAATAGAAACACCAGATACAACCACCAATCAGTGTACACATGTACCAAACAATAGCATACTATATAAGGTCCCAGCTACCTCAGACAAGGTTTGCTGGCCAGGGAGTTGGAAGCTGCTGCTCTGTTCAGAAATCTCCTAGGAGACAGACAGGCTCAATCCACACTTTGGACTTCTACAGGTAAGGGCCTAACAAACTTGTGCTTTAACAATACTGTTTGAATAAAACTTGACTCCCTCTCCTGGCCATAAAACAAAGTGCACAGTCCCTATTAAATACAGTTTAAACAGCACACAGCAGATTACTGCTGTCTCGGAGCACCCTCTGATGTAGAATATCCTTTTTGCTGGTGGGAGGGGGGCTGGTTTTACTGACTTGTTAACACAAAATGGTGGCTGGGGGTGCACTGCTTAACATACAGGTCTTAGCACAGAGCAAAGGCGAAATTTGCAGGGAAAAACTGGTAGTCCAGGTGCAGGTGTTCACAGACAAAACCACCGCCATATGGTACTGCAACAAACAGGGCGGGGTGGGGTCATGGACCCTATGTCAGGAGGCTCTGCGCCTCTGGACATGGCTGTAACATCAGGGCATTTCCCTGGTGGCTCAGCACCTGGCAGGTTCTCTTAACGCCAGGGTGGAGTAACTCAGCCGCAGGTGCATGATGGATCACGAATGACGTCTTCACTCGGAGGTGGTGCAAGGTCTTTTTCAACAGTGGGGAAAGCCTTGGTTAGATCTATTCGCCACCGAAGAGAACGTGCAATGTCAGCAATTCTGCACGTTGGAATTCCCAAGGCGGCACTTGCTAGGCGGCGCTTTTCGTCGCTAGTGGAGTTGCGGTTTGTTGTATGCCTTTCCGCCTATACCACTTCTGCCCAGAGTGCTGAAGAAGATCAGGCGCGACCGGGCCCAAGTCATTCTTGTGGCTCCAGATTGGGCATGAAGAGTCTGGTATCCCGAGCTGCTCAACATGGCCAACGATCCTCCGATCTGACTGCCTCTTCGGGAGGATCTTGTGTCGCAGCAGATGGGGCCGGTCCTCCACCTGAACCTGTCCAGCCTCCACCTCCTTGCGTGGAGATTGAGCAGCGGCAGTTGACGTCGTTTGACCTGCCTCCCGAAGTATGCTATGTAATCTTGGCAGCCAGGCGTCCCTCCACTAAGTCGGTATACGCCTGTCGGCGGAACAAATTTGTGGCATGGTGCACAGCAAAGGCTGTGGATCCCCTCTCGGCCCCTGTTTGAGGTTCTCTTGTTCCTCCTTTCTTTGGCCCTGCAGGGCTCTGCTCTTGGCACTATTAAGGGCTATCTCTCAGCCATTTCTGCCTTCCTTCGGCTTCCAGATCAGCCTACTCTTTTCAAGTTGTGGTTGTTAATCGTTTCTTGAAAGGCATAACTCATCTCTTTCCTCCTATTCCTTTTGTTATGCCTCAGTGGGACTTGAACCTGGTTTTAACTTATTTAATGTGCGCTCCCTTCGAGCCACTTCACAACTGTCCTTTGAGGCTTTTAACTCTCAAAACTGCATGACTGGTGGCCATCACCTCTGCCAGGCTCTTTCTTCAAAGTCTCCTTTTCTTTCTGTACATCCGGACAGTTGTCCTCAGAACCTGTCCATCCTTTCTTCCAAAGGTTGTCACTGCCTTTCACATTGGGCAGAACATCACTTTACCCACCTTCTTTCCGCATCCTTCCAAAGAGGAAGAGAGGCTCCACCGTCTGGACCCAAAATGTGTGATGTCTTTTTATCTGGACAGCACAAAGCAGTTCCAGATGGATGTTGGCTACGTGGGGGCCAAAAAAAGTCAGGCCGTACACAAACGGACTATCTCTCGATGGGTTGTTTTGTATATCAAGGCCTCTTATTCTCTGGCGAAGAAGCAACCTCCAGTGGGGCTGAGCGCCCATTCCACCAGGGTGATGGCAGCCACTACTGCTTTAGGTCGAGAAGTTCCTCTGAATGACATCTGTCAGGCAGCTACGTGGGCATCGTTGCACACCTTTACGAAACACTACTGCCTGGACATTGATGTCCGGAGAGACGGCTTCTTTGGCTGTTCTGTTCTCCAGAATTTTCTGGTGTAATGTTAGTTCGCAGTCCCACCTCCGGTGTTGGTATTGCTGGGGTATCTATTCTAAGGTAAGAAATCTGTACATAACGTGTTTCTTTCAGATGAACAAGTTACTTACCTTAACGATATATCTGTAAGAAACATTAGTTATAGAATCCTTACCGCCTCACCCATCCTCCCCGTTCTGAGAACTGATTTCTAGGGTTGAGGATATCCTTTCAGGGCACTAGTTTTGTGCACCAGTGGTCAGTGTCTTGCTTGGCTCTGCATTTCTGGCGCAGTAAGTTGTGTACAGAACTGACGTCAGCGCACGAGGGTGGCTTCTAAGTACCTACCGCGACGTAATCCCGGCATCACGACGCCAACAACCGACGCGGAGCCGACCGACGCCACCTTCCGTCGCACAGAGGTACTGCTGACGAAAAAGTTTCCGGAGCCAGTCTGATGCCTGGGGGTAATCCTAAGGAAAGGAATCTATAACTAACTAATGTTTCTTACAGATATATTGTTACCGAAGGTAGGTAACTTGTTCTTTCATGCTACTTAGAAAAGCCCTACATTCCAGTCTTTAGCATTTCCCACATGTTTGTAGTTGCACATTTTTATGGTTGAGAACCTCCTCAAGATGTAAATTGTAGAGGGAACATAGCAGGTATACAATGTTATTTGTGGTACCTTCTGTTGCAAAAGTTATCCAGCCCTATTTACTTGGTATGGCTTTATTGTGCAATAAAAACAGCACATTACTCATGCAACGCCTGCTTGTACCATCCATCTCCAGCTTTCATGAGATTGTGGTGACAGAGTAATTTATCTGAAACTGGTCATGCTTTATGTACGTATGAGTTAATAATAGCAGCAGCCTCTTCGTAAAGTACATTTTGTACAGAGCTTTATTTAAAAAAAAAAAAAACACACACATACCGAACTCAAAGTACCCTGATGTGTGTTCTGTGCTTGCGGATAACCATTTAGGTAAAAATCATTTTTTTTCTTTTCATGTTTCTTCATTGAACTCAAGATGGCGCACAAGGGGTTTCCTCTTAAACGTTGTGCGCATTCGAGATTATTTCTGTCTGATTGTACCCGGTCTTTTTAATTAGCTCGTAATCTGAGGTTCTGCATTCAGTCACATTGCTGCTGCTGTCGTTGCCCGTGAGTACTGTAGTTGCTGCAGCTGTCTGTGCCTGACCCTATGTCAAGACCGTAATATGTACATCGCCCTATTGCTCTCCAACAAGATTGATACAGCACTGTCAACACTTCGTTTAGATCTTACAATGTCTTTCAAATAGGCAGCGGTTCATACTTATACAGAGTTGCACTGATCTACGTTGCTCCATGTCTGCTGTGAGTAACTTTGCCAGTTCTGTTTTTCCTTTTTCCTTCTGTTTTGTGAGGTCCAGCATTAATCAAAGAAAGTAAATTACAAGTACCAATATTCAGCGAATAAGGTGACTGACTCAATTACTGGCCTTTTCTGGGTCAGCTTGAGAGTCCCTGTTTGTTTTTACTGGGAACCTACAAGGAAATCTAGATCTGGCCATTCGAGTACCACACTAACCAGGCTGTCCAACATCTCTGAATGGTTCAGCAAACATACAGTATAATGTGACTACCCAAATATAAGTGAAATCGACATGGAATTTTAATATTTATCTCAGTTTCCAACAAATGCATACAAACCAAGGCAAGATTGGATGAGAAATATGATGAAAGAGGAAAGATATGTACTCGTTCTTTTGCGCACTATTCCACCTCAGTTTGGACCCAGCTGCAGGCGAAAAATGTTCTAAAATGCGACCCAAGCGATTGCCAGTGGCTGAGATTAATTTACACATTCTATCCGTCACCTTGTTGTTGCAGTCTACGCTTTAAGTGCGACAGGTATGCCAAAGCGTGGGTACTGTGCTCCCTACCATAGGACTCAAACTGTACCTCACTCATGATACCGAAGTAGATCGCACCCGGTATGGGGTTGCTTGTGGTTCCTTCTGGAGGGGACCTCGCCTAATAGTTCAGGATGAAATGTTCACATGAGGAGCATGGTGGATACTGATTTGCATAAGGCGGACCTTTGTCTTTGGCATGGTGGGTGAAAAACAATGGACTAGAATGTGTGGCAGGGCGATCGTCAGTGGCTGAGGTAAATTTAAACATTCCATCCATCACCTTATTGTTGAACTTATTGATAAAGCATTATATTTGTCATGTTGACCCCTCTCTGCAAGGATTTCTTTAAACCAGTCAGCATAAGTAAGCCTTTGCTCAAGTATTTGACATGTCATATTATATATAGACCTTCCTTCTTCCTAATGGCACTCTTGGCTACCAGCAGATGGTTCATTAAACTCTTTTAGTAGTGCCATTCTTAAATTAAAAGGTGTGTGGATGTGTCAAAAATAGGAATACTGAGCTGGGACTGTCATTCTTTCATGTAAAATGTACAACTATATGGAGACTGCATTATTAGTGCAACCATGACTGTCATCGCCTCAGTTAAGTGCATGTTCCCTAAAACTAATTCCATGGATTAACACTGGCAAACACCTGCTCAAATTAAGTTGTAAAACTGCCTCTAATTATATTTTGTACCATCAATGGTGTACCTCTATAATCTGTTGTCTATGTGGTCCTTAACCTGTGGTCTGTGGACCCCTAGTGGTCTGCGACACCCAGGGACATCTTAAGGGTTTTGGGGGCCCAGGCAAAACGTATTTTGGGGTGCCCTGTTTGGAACAGCTTTACATTTATGATCTATTTTCAGCTCTTTGATGCCCTCTTTGGCCAAGGCATTGACAGTGCCCAGGCACACTCCTCCAAATTCTAAAAGTGTTTACAACTAATATTCAGGGATAGTGATGTTTTCAATATTGTAACACAGCAGCTCACTAATATTACTGCAAACAGGGCCGTTTCTAGGTGTTTTGCCACCCTAGGCGAGAATTGAAAAATGCCACCCCCTCCCTTTTACTACCATCACTCTCTCCCCCTGTCATCCAGGCTTTTCAATATAAAAGTAAATATTTTTGTTGTGAAAATGAATTGAAGCAGAGCTGAAGATGGCCTGGGAGCTCGGGACTGGAGCTCTGTGAGGACTGAGGCTGCTAGGGGATGAGAGTTGAAGGTGCCGAGGCTGCTAGTGGATGGGAGGTCTGAGGGACCAGAAGCACTGGGACATGAGCTAAGAATGCCCTGGGTTCCGGAGAAGGCCCGAGCTGCTAGGGGTAGGTAGTTCTGATACGACTGGAGCTGCTAGAGTGTGGGCCCTTTAACGGCCAGGACAGGATCTGTACAGACAAAAAGGGTTTCGAGAAGACCAGGACTTCTTGAGGATGGGAACTAAGAGGACGAGGCTACAAGGAGACATAGGCTCTGGGAGGACTGGGGGGCGCAGCAGCTAGAGGAAGGGGTCCGTGAGAGGGCTGGTGGTAGCTCCGAGAGACTGCCCCGTGGCGCTGGGTGGTCCAAAGGGCAGGGGGCTGCTAGAGGCAGCGAGCTCCAATAAGGCTGGAGCCACTAGGCGATGGAAGGTCTGAGAACACAGGCTGGTGTTAAAGAGAGTCTCCGAATGTACCGTGTCTTTGCCTCCCATGGGCTGAGATTTCAACTCTCAGTGCGGCCTAAGCCCTGTTACGGTTTTGAGAGTGCTTGTTCTCCAAGGAACCTGTCCCTACCTTCAAGGCCCTTCTGCCGAGATGATGGACAGAATGCAGAATAAATTAAAACATTCACCCCAGTCAAGAGATCTGGGTTAAATTTGACGTCCTTTTGCTCACCGTGCTACCCCAGTTTAGACCCACCCATATGCAAATCTGTCTTGCCCCTGTTGGGAACAGTCCAGCCTGAACTGCCAGGCCAGGTCCTCCCTGGACCAGAAATGTGAGCCCTGGGACCGGTTTCGGGGTTTCACCCCTCTTCAGCCAGGCTAGCTTGAATCCTGATCTGTAACTGGGGTGAATGTTTGATAGGCTCAGCATTCCAACCATCATATGTTCTTTTTGCAATTGTCACCCTAAGTGGGAAGGGTATGCCCAGACGTGGGTCGCATCATGCCCGCTACGCCACCAGATTCAAGCTAGCCTGGCAAATGAGGGGTGATGCCCCGAAACAGGTCCCAGGATGCTTGTTTCTGGTCCAGGGAGGACCTGGCCAGACAGTTCGGGCTGGACTGTTCCCATGAGGCACAGGGTCAAGACTGATTTGCATGTGGCTGGGTCTAAAGTGGAATGGCGTGGCATGCAAAAAAAATGATGGATTTAACCCAGATCTGTGACTTTTTGCAGGTGTCAGATAAGGTGGCAAAGAGTGTGTGTACCTACAACATCCGAAGCCACATCCCACTGGCGGGCTTTCACTCGCCCATCTCCCTCCCTCCTCCTCGGCCCACCGACTGGGCCCAGATCACACAGAGCGCACTCCACGCGGTGCGGGAAGCAAAACCTGTCTCTGTCTGAAACATACACGAGGCTCCTACATAAAAGGTTACAGTTAAAGTTCACTGACTCGAAAGGAGTGGTGGTATTTCACAGAGGATAAAGAATGTAATTACATATTACAGAACTTCATGTATTAATGTTGGAGGTAACTCAGATTTTAATGTAGCATGAGACCTGTACAGAACTGGAATTCTATTACTAAGGAGAGTTAAAGAACGAAGGGCAGAATATTCCTTCTGGAAGAATGGGCAAAGGTTTCCTCGCGACCAAAGTAAGCATTTCTGCTTCGTAATGTGACAAAGGTAAATATTCTTGTCTGGAGTGTTGATAAAACATGTCATTTTAAGCATGTTTTGTGATATCTGATAACTAAGGATGTGTGCATGAGGGCTGGGAGTTATGCTGAGGGCACTGTGGGTGTCTGTGTGTGTGGAATAGGTGGGCACTAGGAAAACAAAAAGAAACAGGTAAATAAGCAAGAGGCGAACTGTTGGGGTAACAGTCAGAGACACTCAGGAAAGGTATGGGGTACATATGAAACCCAGAGCACAGGCCGTGGTGGGCTGTGGTGAGGGGGCCGGAGGTGTGTGCGAGTACCCCTTCTGTATCATACTTTCATGGCAAATGCAACTAGAGGGCGACAAATGTTATTCAATGAGAGATAGGATCAGACTCTCAAAATCCGACCACTAACTTTGGGGAAAATAGGACGGAGAAAATAAAATAATGACCAGATTTGAATACCCCTTTTGCCAATGAACATCACCCCCCCCCCCCCCTCCCCCGCGCCCAGGCTCCCTGCACAGGCCCTTTCAGGCGCCAATATTTACAGCTGTTGGACAGCAGCGCGCACAGGCCGAGGCGCTGTGCCGGCCTTTGTACCGGCTGTAAGAGAGGCCTGGGCAGCGCCCACCCTTCTGGGAACAGCTTGGTCCCTCTGGGCGCTGTGAAGAAGCATGCGGTGACAGGCTGCTCTGCCCCCCCCCCCCCCCCTCCCCTGACCCAGGGCCCCCATTCATGCCCATCTCTTCCTCCAGGTGATAAATCGCTGACTGTCTCATAGGAGCAGGGTGGGGGCGTCTCACCCGTGAACCTCATGCACTTGGGTCTGCTGCTGTGTCTCATTCTGGCACGAACATCACTGGCCCTCAATTAAGTCCCTCATTTGAGCCATTCAAAGAAGTCGCTGCTTTGTTTTAGGCTCTCTTGGACAAAGATCACACAAGTAGTCACGTCGTAAGTCAGAAATGTCTCTGTGACCCCAGAGCCTCTGGCCAAACTCATGTCTTTTGCCGCCCTCCCCCTTTTGACGCCCTAGGCGGCCGCCTAGGCTTGCCTAATGGTAGAAACGGCCCTGACTGCAAATAATCCCTGCTACACCCTCCCATTTTGCGTATGCCGAGGTCCTGTTTTGATCTAAAATTGTATTAATGGATGTTGCATGAAACACAAACACAACATTTCTCTGCAAAATGTGATAGACTCCCACTCTTCACCCAGATTACAAATAAATAAAAGGAAAATGGTATTTAAAACAATCTGTTTTAGGAATTATTCAAGGTCATCAGGGCAAGACTCTGCAGAATAGAGCTGGCTCTATCAGGGGCCCCCTGAAAGGCTGGGGCTCTGGGCCATAGTCCACTTTGCCGATGCATTAAAACGTTTCTGGCGACACCTACTCAATGAGCCCATGGCTGCTTAGAAAATAAAATACTAACAAATTAATAACGTTTAAATAGATAAATAGGCACAGTGGAAACTGGAGAATTTAAAAATGTTCGGTAAATGAGAATTAATTTGAAATTGGAGGTTAAAAATGTAGGTGGTATCCTCAGATTGATTGATTTGGGAGCAGTGAAAGTGCTTCAAACAGAATTTAGTGTGGTCAATTGAGTTTTGAAAAGCTCCAACATTCAATTAAAATTTGGATTTCTAAAAATATTTGTGAATTAAATAAAATATTTAATCATTTATGTTTTTGACGAATGCTTGTTTCTGTAATTTCGTGTATTGTTTTGTGGTACACATCTAAACTGCTTGGGCTGTCGTCACCGGATACCAATAAGGACTCATTAGAATTATTTCTGAAACAGAAAGGAGGAAGATTTTGAAGAAAATGCAGGATAATGTATTTTCCCCCATTGATTGACAAGGAAGTGCGGGACATTTTAGGCGCGAGAAAATACTATTCATTGGGCTTTAAAAAAATCGGGGAGTTTCCCGCGTGAATCGGCGAGTTTAGTGTAGAAATGTCGTTGTTCCCTTCGGGTCCTGCCCAGCCCGGCTTTCCATACATAGTGTCTTTGGCACATATTCTATCACGATTCGCCTGGTCTGCTGCTTTCCCATGTGTGTTCAGGGCAGGGCTCTTTGTGAACCACCACCAAGTCATACTGTGCTGCTTGTATTAACCTCTGCACCTTCTTTTGACTCCGTTTGAAATGTAGACCTGTACCGCACTGTTGCACTGGGCACCGTTCGCGCCAGAGGTGCTGTGGGTGTGAAACCACTCGGGGGTGTCAATAAATCACGCTGCAGGGAGTAGGCTAGCTTCATGCTTCTCCCTTACCTTAGGTTCCTCCCTACGCCTTTTGGTGGTGCTGTCTTTTTACCACCCCTCCCCGTGTGCTCATGTGTACATTTTAGCAGGCCTGCCTGATAAAAGTGATTAACTATTTAGGATAGTTTCCATTTCTGCTTTAAAGCAACAAAAAAAGAAACCTATTTAGCAGCGTTGCCGGAAGTCATTTTCTCCACGAGGCCGTATTTGAGTCCAAACACGGCAACACTGCAGTCAGCTGTTGTTGGCGCTGATCTTGCGATATCGTGTGCTCTCGATGGTAGATAACCCTGTTGTTAGTTTACAGTGGTGGAGCCTGCCCGTAAGGTGTCCACAAACAGCACATTGCTACTCCTGGATCCGCTCACACAGGGCCTCTTCTCCGGCCCAGTCAGATCTCCACACGTGACCGCAGCACTCCCCAGGCCCTGAACTTTCAAAGCAGTCATTCAACTAAAATTGCACTTTGCAAATGTATTAGTCATTGCTGCCCTGTGCGGATGTCGGGCGCCTCGGAAATGATGGATCGAGTTCTAGAAACGGATCTTCAATTCTAAACAAGTAATTGTAATGAAAACGCATCCTACTTCAATGTGGCAGCATATTAAAAGATACATTTACAGATGCTCTTTCCAATGCTTTTCGTGCAAAAAATGCTGTTAATCACATTCAAGTGTGCTTTATTGGCTATATAGTATGCATGTGTGAGATACAGAATTGAATTTGACAAACGGAGTGATGGTTGATTGTACACTTTATGTAAAATAAATAATCTTTTGTGTATTCCATTGGAAGTAATTCTGGAAAGATGCACCAAATACCAGTAGCATGAAGTGAGAGTTTTAATTATCTGGGTGCATCCAAAGCCCTCTCCATGCATTGTGTGAAGAATTTGATAACAGTACATCTTGCAGACAATTGGGCTGTCGAGCCAGACCTAAGAAGCGTCCAACAAATGGAGATATCTATATCAGATGTTTTAGTGCTTGACTGTGAATACAGACAGAACTAGCCCGGGCTGCTTTGCACGAGCGGTCTCCACGGTGTTTTCTGCATGAGTAGCATTGCTTGCAGGATGTACGGGCTATTTTGGTACTTTCAGTAAAATGTTGTGTATTAGACTGAGGCTGTGAACTGCACCCCCTTATGATGAGGTTACTTTTCGCAGACATTATTAAGCTCCGCGCTCAGGGGCGGCTCCTTGAGAGCGGAGGAGCGTCGCCCCGCCTGCTGCGAATGCAGCAGGCACACACAAATAAGTAAAATGACACATCAGTGACATTTTACTTACAAGCGCAGTGTGAGTGCAGGAGGTGGGTCTGAGTCATGCGATTGCAGGATTACAGCTATCCCTGCGGTGCACATGTCGGGTTGGCTGGCTAGCTTGCTACGGCCAGCCCGACATGCGCAGTGTGCACCCAGCAATCCCATGGCTGTGAAACAGCTGGAAGATTAATGGCACAGGTCCCCAGCCTCAAAATGAACACTGGGTTAGCCTGCTCCCACCAATCATGGATTGCATGTTGGTGTTTCCCAGAGCAGGAAGGAAGTCCTTCCTTTCCTGCTCGAGGACGCTGATATGGGGAAAGTGCCGCACCCGGGGGAACAGTAAATATGGTGAGGTTGGTGCTGTTGTGCCCCACCATATTTTTATAGTTTTAGTCACCACTGCCCGCGTTGTGTGTCACGATAATGTTAGAAGATGCTACAAAATGTGGATGACAAAACATTAACTTCTCTCACTGAAACTAACAGCACCACATCTTTATGGAATGCTGTCCGCATTTATTTGTCCTTAGCAAGCAACTAGCCTGTTTCTTAGAAATAATTGCAGGCAGTGTTTGCAAGAGGTGTTTTTGGAATGTGAGGTTGGCTAGTGCTTTTTCAATGCTTGCAGTTACACTTTTTGTGCAAACACCAACATGCACATCAAAGACAGACAGCCCAGCCCGGTAGTAGCGGGCTATGACCTTCACCATCTAGCCCTTGTTTGCAGGGTTTTGACTGTTTTGCTTTTTTACTTTTGTTGTTCGCTCCTCCCCTCATCCGGTACTCCCCTCATCAAGTCAGAGAGGGCCCATCTTGCCAGCACCTATTCCCCCCTTTCCCTTACTGTCTGGGATAAATACACAAAGACTAACAGCCAGCTACATTTCGTCATGTGACTGAGGATACAGTCTGCAGGCACAAAATGCCTCTAAAAGGCATTTTCAGAATTGACTTAAAATCCGACTTTACCATTAAAGAGGGGTTTACATTACAAATCTTAAGACACCAAACTGGACATTCCTACCTGTTCCCAATTGCTCCCAATTGAAAGTTATCACTTATTAAATGTAATAGGTTAACCCAATGTTATCATATAGGAGAGGCAGTCCTTGAAGTAGTGAAAATCAAATGAGTTTTTCACTACTAGGACATGTAAAAGTTAAAATTACATGCCCAACTTTTTAAATGCACTGCACCCTGCCCTATTGACTATTTAGGGCCTACACTAGGGTTGACTTACATGTCTTGTATAAAGGAAGGTTTAGGCCTGGCAAAAGGTTTATATTGCCTGGTCGAAATGGCAGTTTAAACTGCTCACACAGACTCCAGTGGCAGGCCTGAGATGTTTAAAGGGCAACTTCATCCCCCTCGGTACATGTAGTGTAAGTACAGTTCAGGCGGTGTGCTATGGCATTCGCAGATATTGTATTTTTGTGTTTAAGCCAAACCCACACACACTTGTTTCATACAACTTAAAGCCCTGACTCTGGGGCACAGTAGAATATTGTAAAATTAAGCAAAGGATGAGCTTGTATCTTCTATTTTGCTATTTGCTGATCACTTAATGCCAGTGCTATCGGGGAACAGGGACTCCAACCCCCAGGCTGCCACGCGGCGCGTACGCCGCCTTTGTTGTTTCCTTGCGCCAGGAGGTGCATAAACTCTGCCCAGGGCTCTCGCAGTGCGGGAGCTCATATCTTCTATTTGCTGATCACTTACTGCCAGTGCTATCGGGGGAGCAGGGACTCCAACCCCCTGGCTGCCATGCGGCGCACACGCCGCCAACGCTGTTTCCTCGTGCCAGGAGGCGCATAAACTCTGCCCAGGGCTCCCGCAGCACGGGATGCCTGCAGGTGTGCCCGGGCTATGCCTGGGCCAAGGGCGGGCCAGTCTGCGCCTGTCCGAGATCGGACATGGCTGGGCTGGGCCCCTTGGTTTGTCACTGGAAATCCTCTACCACTTCTCTAAGGTAACACCTTTGTGCCTATTTCTACGCTCCAGAGCATCCTAAATCTACTCTCCAGTGGCAGCTGCAGCGGACAAGGAGCAGGTAGGAAGGCTGTTTGCCATAACCAGTCCTGTATTGTTATTGGCATCAAGCACGTCTGTCTGCAAGCTGGGGGTCTTTGGCACTCCTATACCTTGGAGATAACTTTGAATCTAAATAAGTCAATTATCATAATCAACTATAACTTCTGGCAGCTCTTGGGCCAGAGACTTGTTATCAAGTACAGTAATTTGGTCTTATCCTGGTAAAACTCAAGACCTTAGCCCCTGGGAGGGCCCCGGCAGGCACCACAGCGTCAGTGGTAACCATGGACTCATTTCTCCAGCATGCCGCAGCTGTGTTGGGTAAGGAGATTGAACTTGTAAATCGCCGTCTTTCCAGGTCTCCTACCACTGTTTCATCCCTTATGCTCGCAGACACTCGATCATCTCTGGTTGGAGCTGAGGGTGATTCTTTAAATTTCTAGGGATTGCGAGAGAACATGCAGGATTTTACTGGGACAAATAGCCAACCAATAGCTCAACAGCTACCTCTTTCTCTGGCCATTATAATTAATAACCAGGAGGATGAAAATGTACCTTTAAATCAAAGGCACGAGGCAGTTACCTCCAGTAAGCACTCGGTTAGCCTAAAAGTTGCTGGTCCTACAACAAGCGGGAGCCTAATAGTGGCTGAGCTGGGCAGCTCAGGGACTGGCATAAAACGAAAATCTCTAACAACGGGGGGTAAGGCCAAAAGATCAAGACCCAACTTGACACCCCATGTGTCGTCATTCACTCAAACACTGACCAAGGCAGATCTGATGGGCGTTTTAGAAGCTTTCCAGGAGTCGTTGAAGACTATACTGGACATTAAACTGGGTTCGTTAATCCAACTGTTAAATTCCTATGAAAAGGGCCTATCTGATCTCAAATTCTGTGTTTCAAAAGGAGGGGTAGTTGCCAATCCTGAACCAGGCCCCCATTGGTTCCTCTAATCCTGGATAGTTCTATCCCGTCAGGCCCACCTATAAACATCAGGGGACTTCAACAAACGTCAAAGGGAGAGGTTCCCGCAAGCCTCCTAGTTCCCGTCCAGGATGTTAACCATGGTCACACGGATAGGCCGGCCACGCGGGATCATTCAGCCTTCGAGAACCATCTATCTGGGGGCCACCCACAGGGGGGAAGGGAGGCCCTGTGCAAATTTTTACCGGTTATTAATTTGCCAGCTGAATCAACGCCCTATGTTGTGGTATTGGGGAACGTGCCAACTCTCCCCCAGGGCATTAAGGAGGTTTTTTTCCAATTAAAGAACAAAGTCCTACATTGGCTCTCGAATAACACCACCTTAGGACTGAGGGTGGAGAAAAATATTAATATGGTGCGTAGGGTTAACTGGATCGGCAGTTCCTTTAAACCATTTATGGGTGATTGTGTTATTATAAATTTTAACAGGCCCCATATCGCGGAAAGGATCCTAGCATCAGATTTGCACCTTGTTCCTGTAGGTCATAAGTCGTGAATTATGGCTTTACCCCTCGGCTTTTTCTATAAACCAGACTCCTTGGGCCACAATCATATGGACATTGTCAACATGGTCCCAGTTAACAGATGGTTTCCGGTAGACCGACTCAACAGGACCGTTCGTCTAAACCTGCCCCCCACCCTAGTCCACCGGAACCTGATGCTGTTGAGAAGACAGGATCTTGGTCCACCCCCTCTGGAGCCATCAAACCGGTTTAACTCCCTGGCTGCAATGGATGCCTGTGATTGACTTGGCAGCCCCTCCCCATGGACACAGTGAAACTCATCGACCAGCGGGTTTCTCCACGGCAAAGCCATGGGTGTTTGGGTGAAAGTGTTAACAACTTTATATCCTGGAATGTTGCAGTACTTGCCAAAACGTTTTCTGATCCATCCTGGATTGCATTTGTGAAGCAATTTTGTGTGCTATGCTTGCAGGAAACATGGCTGATGGATTTTAGTCAATTTTTAGAAGGTTACAAGTCCTTTTTCGTCCCAGCATCCCCCTTTTTGGCTGGCAGACCAAAGGGTGGTCTTGTAATGTATATTTCTCTAGCTGTGAAATGTAAGATAGTGGTCCTGTCCTCATTGAGTCCGTGTATACAGTCTCTGGCGCTAAGCAGGGGGTCGATTAAATTGGGTCTTATTAATTTTTATAATTCACCATCATGTTCCAATGGTGGGTGTAATATCACTACAATAAGTTCTTTCATAAGGCAACACTGTAATACCGCTCTTCAAAATCTTATGATTGCTGGGGACTTCAACATCCACCCATGTGGAGACCCGGGGGCTGTAATGTTAGCCGATCTGGGTTGTCCACGTGTGAGGGGAATTCATTTTGAACATTCTTCACAGGGGGACATGTTGAATGATCTCCTCCGCAAATTTAATGTCTCTTCTGTCATTATGTGACCCTTGCAGCAAGGCTGTTGTTCGTCATTCAAAGGGAGGGGCGGTGGTTCACTCATCAACTTTATTCTAATTTCATCGTCTGTACAAGTTTTGTTTGCGGGATTCAAGATACAAGCAAGTGCTCACAGTGACCACAACCCCCTGTGTGTTGAAATCCGTGGTCCCTTATTAATGCCAAAAAAAGCTGGGCATTGTGGGTCTGTGAGACCTACAGATGGCAGAAGACGGCTCAAGTGGTCACAGATCTCCCCAGATGTATTTTATAAGTCAGTGAAAGATTCATGTGCCAGTGAGCTAGCACTGTGTACCTCTCAGTATACAACCCCAGGGGAGGTCATCAGTGCATTTAACACCATTTCTGCTAAAATAGGTGACCTTTTAAGCACACTGACGCCAAGCTATTCAGACACCTAGATGGTTTGACTCTTCCTGTTCTCTTGCAGTGCGAAAGCTGCAGGAAGCCTTAAACTGTAGTCCGAGATATCAGGTCCTGGTCAGATTGTAGCGAAGAGACTGTAAAATGGAACTGGCCATGCGTAAGTCCTCTTTGAAGGAAGAAGCATGGAGGGTGTTAATCGAGGCTATCACTTTGAGGGATAGCTCTAGATTTTGAAGCATTATTAATAGTCCCTTTCTAAATCACGATGAAGGCAGTGCAGTAGGTACACATATCACAGAGGATGAGTGGGTGCTCCATTTTGAAACCATGTTTGAGAGCCATTTGGAGCTAAACCGTTTGCCAAACCATGGGGCAGCTATTTCGGATCTGGTCTTTAGTATAGGAGATTTCAAGGAGGGTATCGTCGGGCTGACAAGTAACAAAGCCCCTGGACCCGATGGTATCCCTCCGGATCTCTTCAAATCAGATCCAACTTTCTGGGCTCCGGTCCTTGCTGCAGTAGCCAACGCTGCGGAAAGGACAGGTTGCCCTGAGTCCAGGGCTACCTCGACCATTGTGCCAGTCTTCAGAAACGGAAACCATGACAGCACCCACTGTTACAGACCAATTTTGTTGCTGGACTCAGTGGTGGGCCGAGTGCTTGAAGAAAGGCTGACGAGCTGGGCAGTGGAACATGACACGTTATCAGATGTTCAGTATGGGTTCCGCCCAGGCAGGTCTACGGTGGCTCAGTGCCTTAACCTAACCATGATTCTTAATAAATCAAGGTTGCCCGCTCTGGTACCATATATCTAGCATTCATGCCTCTGTCTTCCGCGTTTGATCGCATGAATAGGACCAAACTTTGGCAGTCCATGATAGAAATCGGGGTAGACAGGAACATTCTTTTTTTTTTCTTAATTTTTTTATTTTTTCTTAAATTTCTTTTTTTTTTTTTTTTTAAGAAGATCTACATCTTGCAACTAAGGCCCATGTTAGATTCTCGCAGGACTTAAGAGTCTTACATCATTTTTATATAAGGAGAGGCGTACGCCAAGGGTGCATTTTAGCACCCTTTTAGTTTAATTTATACATTAATAATTTAGACAAAGCCCTATTGTTAATGGGGGTATATTATCCGCATGTTGGCCCTGGGACTCATTATTTTAACAGTTTTAGATTTTTTACTGAGGGTCAAGGGTACACTTATTTAACTTTGCACTTCAGGTTTTGAACTAATATGGTTTCATATGCTGAAGCCGAATAAAGTTGTTTGACTGAGTGTTGCAAAAGATCACAAGACTATTCGATCTTTCAGAAGAAGTTGACTGCACAGAAACTGGCTCACAAAGCAGGATCTTGTGGGCAATTAATAGAATAATTACTTTATATAGGTAAGCTCTTCCCCTTGACACTTCCACACTAACTAGAACAGTTTTTAAAACGGACTGTAAATTATTAGAATGAACACAAAGATGGGCTTTAGTTTCCAGTCCAGTATTCAATATGTAGTCCTATTCCTGTAAATTCCCCGGTTAATGTAATCTGGTGGCAGAAGTGCAGAATCCTGACACATGATCTCTAAAGATTCAATCATAGACATTACAGTTGGGACAAGCATGGGACAGTGAGGAATCTATGTATACCAAAGAATTGATCCGCTGTTAATTCACTGAATAGGTGCCTGACTCCTTAACTGATCTAAGAAAGGCCCCTTTTATGGAAGCAATGAAGTTCCTAAGTTAATTAGCTTGCCAGGATAACAAAGAAACAGCAGAGAAGAGATTCCGGCATTGCTGGCCTACCTCAAGAATAGGTGGCTGTTTGCAGTTTTGATCCAAAGAAAATCTCTCTATCTCATCTGCCTAAGAGGGATCAGAGGGATATCCCACACAAGTTGCTCTTTTCAGAGAGTGTAACTGTACTTAAGCATTGTCGTGAAGGTCTGTAGCCGTGTCAGACTATCTGGATGCCTATATCAGATAAATTTACTTACTAAAAAATACACACAGAAGATTTATAGTGTCAAAGATTAGCCTGAAGATCTGCTATTAACCGTCCCTCCTGGACTTACAGTGGACTCCCCTGCTGGTGCTCTGATCTAGTCCCATTCTCAAAGGGAAATGTTGCTTTTTCTTAAGTAGGGAAGACTCCCGAGCCAGAGGGTGCTGGTTACAGTGGCACACCCCCACCATGTAGGCTGGTCTAGTTTGCTGCTAATCAATGCAAAACCGATATAAGACGGAAACCATTCTTTATGTGCTGAGTTGGTGAACTCTGTTCAGCTATTTATACAAACAGCAACAGCCCTGTGTGTTGCCATTTCAAAAGGTTTAAGGCAGACTTATTTCCTATAACCCTAATAACTAAAATAATTTCCAAATATTATTCTTATAATCAAAGAGACCTAGTCATCGGTTTTGGTATGCTCTCACAATCCTCATACGTGAAGAGGCGGATAATGTGGTGGCTCTGTTTGAGATGTCCAACTCCTGTGGTCAGATGTATCTCAAAGCATTTAAGAGAAGTTTTTTGACTGAACTTCACCAGTGCGAGAACTGAGGTCTTATTGTTGTCCTCTGTTCCCGACCCTTCCACTGCTTTCCTTCTTTGCAATGACGTGATTGAAGTTGACAATGCTTCAGAATCTGCATAGCTTTATCCTTAGATGTCCATCACCATAGTACTCTTTGTTTGTTCCCCCTTAATCCGTTTTAGTCAATTTGTTTAAGAATCTATTGTAAAATGTCAACAATAAAGCAGATTATTAAAAGTGTGACCTTCTTTTCAATAATATTTGATTGGTTGTGTACCTTTTGTATATGGGTGTAATTTAATTTCCAGTTATGAGGATGATCAGTGCTTAAGGTGAGAGCGTCCATTTGACAAGCAGTGGTAATTTTGAACAAAAGAGACACTCTTAAGTTCTGGTTTAAGTATGCAAACATAATTCACATGTATGAGCCTGTACTTTAGGGTTGATCCAAAGATCGAGTTTCAGAAAACCTCTGTTCGAGGCATATGAGCTGCAGATTGTACACTTAGCATAGATCGCCATCTGGTGTTGGGCCCGGATGTTTGCAGTTTGTTTTTCTTCTTGGACAGTCTTTGGAAGTCACGAGTTTGGTGACTCCTCCTTCGGTCCGTACTGCGCATGGGCTTCGGCTCCATCCTCAGATTGTTTTTTTCCGCCATCGGGCTCGGATATGATACTTCGTGCTCCGGCTTCGAACTTCTACGGTTCCAGCCTCGACGGAAAATCCTCGTTTCTTCGAGTTTCTTCATCATCATCTTCATCTCTCGAAGCGGCACTTTCTCCATCCCGTACATCGGCACCGGCCTTCGGGCCCTCCTCGACTCCGGTCCCGGCCGATGGAAAGGACTCAGTTCAAAAAGTGCCCAAAATGTGGGTCTAAATTTCCCCACACCGACCTCCATCAGGTGTGTAATCTTTGCCTCTCTCCAGAACACGAGGCCAGAGACTGCCCCGCCTGTAAGTCTTTTCGATCGAAGAAGACCATCCGGGATCGAAAAGCTCGACGCACCATGGCGCACTCATCGTCTGCAGCTCCACCGGACATCTTCGGAGACGGCGCCGAAGCTTCGGGGCAAATACACACCGAGCAGGAGGAAGACGTTGTCAGCGCTTCCGAGGCCGACGACTCCGACGTGGAGGACATCACACCGGCGCAGCGGGTCGTGAGTACTGTGCCCCCTCCCACCCCCGCGCCCAAAACCAAAGAGACTCAGGTTACACCCTCGCCTGCTGGCCTGGGCAAAACCAAGACCAAAGCTTCTATCACCCCACCTTCGGGCCCGGTGTCGAAGCCTCCAAAGTCTCACGGCAGCTCGGGATCGAGCCAGCCGACGCCCGGTGCCGAAAAACCGCATCCGGCACTGAAGAAAGTAATATCCAGCTCGACTCCGAAGCCACCGGTGCCGAAGCCTGGACTCTCGGCGCCGACCAAACACAAATCAGTCGGCACCGACGCTCCGGCGCCGAAAACTCCCTCGACGCCGAAAAAACCGGAGGCCCCAAAAAAGCATGGCGTACAGAAACCATCGAAGCCCTCGGTTCCGAAATCACCGGTGCCGACGGACGATTCGGCACCATTGGCTCTGTTTACACCAGACCCTTTACAAAAGACTCTGTCCAAAGATCCAAAGACTGGGCTATTGACTTTAATTATCAAGAAAAGACGCCTTGATACTCCGGCTCCTCCTCCACCGCCCAAACGGAAGGACTCTGCTACTTCTCCCCTCAGAGTGCCCTCCCCACTACCGCCTCCCCTACCTCCTCCACCTCCTCCACCCCCTCCCCCTCCCAGGTCTCCGCCACCTTTACCTCATTACTCTCCGTCCCCGTCCCCAGATCCAGACGACGGGGACCCGAACAATTACCCGGCGGACGCCCCAATGGATCCCACTCCACCGGGGACCCCAGACCCATGGGAGGATTACAATAACCCTGATATACCCGATATACCTCAGGACGACCTATACCCATCCGGCCGTCTCCTCCAGAGGACTCCTTAGGGTTTCATCATTTACTGCAGAGAGCAGCACACTACCATGGGGTGGACATGCACACTGAACCAGTGGAAGACGACTTCTTACTGGATACATTTGACATACAGGACAAATCCACATCTATTTTACCCATGCTTAAGGGTGTCACCAAGCATGCCGCAGAGGTGTTCAAAGACCCTGTCAGGGCCAGGGTACTAAACCCTAGAATAGAGAAAAAGTACAAGGCGGCACCCACAGACCCTGCATACATTAAGGGCCCTGCTCCCTTAGATTCCCTAGTTGTCTCTACAGCTAGAAAGCGGGCTAACTCCCAGTCCTCAGGAGAAGCCCCACCGCCAGACAAGGAATCCAAACTCCTAGACGCGTCTGGCAAACGTACCGCCTCTCAAGCTGCAAACATGTGGCGCATTGCAAACACACAAGCGCTACTTGCGCGCTATGACAGAGCACACTACGACGAACTTGAGGCTCTTATGCAGCACCTTCCCGAGAAACACAAGCGTAGGGCTCATGAACTAATACAGGAGGGTAAACTAATTACAAACACCTCCATTAAGTGTGCCCTCGATGCAGCCGACACTGCTTCTAGAGCCATAAATACCAGTGTCCTGCTTCGTCGCCATGCCTGGCTCAGGATCTCAGGGTTCAAGCCTGAAGTCCAGGCGTCCATACTCAATCACCCCTTTGACCAACAAACTCTCTTTGGGCCAAAGGTAGACGAAGCGTTGGAAAAGATGAAAAAGGACACAGACACAGCAAAGTCTATGGGGGCACTCCAAACACAAGCCTCTAAACGTTCCTTTCGACGCTCCTCCTTTCGTGGCACAGGCAGAGGCTTCTCCACCGATAGCACCTCTACCTCCTACAAGTCCCCTCCTCAAAATACCTTTTCAAAGGGCAACCAAAGGGGTGGTTACAGAGGCAACAACAATAAGGGCAGGGGCAAAACTAACACCACCCGTTCTGCCACCCCGCCCACACAATGACTTCCCTCCGCTCCCCCCAGACCATTCCACTACGGTCGGGGGCAGGCTACAAAACTTTATCCATGCATGGGAGGCCATAACATCGGACAAATGGGTGACCCAAATCATTCGGTCAGGGTACTGTCTCGAGCTAACATCTACCCCACCCAATATCCCACCAAGGCACCGTCCAATGTCTCAAGAACATTCCACACTGCTCAAACAGGAGGTACTCTCCCTCCTCCAAAAACACGCTATAGAACAGGTCCCCGTCGATCAGCAAAATCTAGGGGTTTACTCCCTATATTTCTTAATACCAAAGAAAGACGGGACCCTCAGGCCCATTCTGGACCTCCGGCCTCTAAATGCCTACATACATTCAGACCATTTCCACATGGTCACCCTACAACAAGTCCTCCCGCTCCTCTGTCAGGGAGACTTTCTCACAACCTTGGATCTGAAAGACGCATACTTTCACGTTCCAATACACCCCTCTCACAGGAAATACCTCAGGTTCGTGGTGGACGGGCAACATTACCAATTCACGGTTCTCCCCTTCGGGGTCACCACTGCACCACGGGTGTTTACCAAATGCCTAGCGGTAGTAGCAGCACACCTCAGACATCAACACATTCACGTCTTCCCTTACTTAGACGACTGGCTGATAAAAGCCGCGTCCTACCACCAATGTGTGCAACATACAAACAGCACCATCCAACTGCTCCACCAGCTAGGCTTCACGGTGAACTACCAAAAGTCCCACCTCATACCATCTCACACAAAGCAATATCTCGGGGCCACTATAGACACCTCCAAAGGTATTGCCTATCCAAACTCAGCCAGAATCACAAGCATTCAAGCCTTACGCAAAACATTTCTTCCCCAACACTCTCTTCCAGCAAGAGTGTTCATGAAGCTCATAGGAATGATGGCGTCTTGCATCTTCATAGTGCCCCATGCAAGACTCCACATGCGTCCACTTCAAGAGTGCCTAGCACAACAGTGGAACCAGGCCCAGGGTCAGCTGACGGATCTGGTGTTGGTGGACGGCCGCACACATCACTCTTTGCAGTGGTGGAACACCACAAACCTTTCCAAAGGGCGGCCGTTCCTGGACCCGGTTCCTCAGGTGATTCTAACAGCGGACGCATCGCTCTCGGCTGGGGAGCGCACCTCCTACACCTCACAATGCAAGGTCTATGGACGCCACAGCAAAAATCGCTCCACATCAACCATCTGGAGCTCTTGGCGATCTTTCTAGCCCTAAAATCTTTCCAAAAACAGATTTCGGGCAAAGCAGTCCTCATTCGCACAGACAACATGACTGCAATGTATTATATCCAAAAACAGGGGGGGACACACTCTCCCCAGCTCTCCCGCTTAGCCCAGAGCATATGGAGATGGGCAATTCCCCAAAACATCTTTCTCCTGGCACAGCACGTTCCAGGCGTACAAAACACCATGGCAGATCTGCTCAGCAGACAAACGCAACAACTACACGAATGGGAACTGCATCCACAAGTTCTTCACCCATTCTTCCAACAATGGGGGCATCCTCAGATAGACCTCTTCGCCACCCACGAAAACAAAAAATGCCCAAGCTTCGCCGCCAGATACCCACACCCATTGTCCAAGGGCAATGCGATATGGATGAACTGGTCAGGCAGATTTGCATACGCCTTTCCACCTCTCCCACTAATTCCATTAGTGGTAAGGAAGCTACAACAACACTCCCTCACACTCATTCTAGTAGCTCCGACGTGGGCCAGGCAGCCGTGGTACACCACGCTACTACAACGGTCAGTGGTACCACATCAAAAACTGCACCTATCCCCATGCCTCCTAACCCAGAACCATGGAGAAATCAGGCACCCGGACCCAGCTCAGCTCAACCTGGCGATCTGGCTCCTGAAATCTTAGAATTCGGATACCTTAACCTTCCCCCTGATTGCATGAACATCATCATGGAAGCCAGACGTCCTACCACTAGAGCATGCTATGCCGCAAAGTGGAAAAGATTTGTAATTTACTGCCGTAACAATACAATCAACCCTTTAGATGCATCCATACAGCACATCATATGCTATCTGCTCCATCTTCACAGGTGTAACCTGGCATATTCATCCATACGCCTACACCTAGCAGCGATCGCTGCTTATCTACAAAACAGACAGCATTTATCACTCTTCAGAGTGCCCGCTATTAAAGCCTTCATGGAAGGCCTTAAACGAGTAATTCCTCCCAGGGCACCACCTTCCCCTGTATGGAATCTAAATTTAGTTCTTACACGACTAATGGGTCCGCCCTTCGAACCAATGCATAAATGCGAGCTACAGTTTCTCACCTGGAAAACAGCTTTTCTCGTAGCTATCACTTCCCTTAGAAGGGTTGGTGAAATACAAGCGTTCACTATACAGGAACCCTTCATACAAATACATCACAGCAAGGTCATACTTCGCACAAATCCGAAGTTTCTGCCCAAGGTCATTTCCCCCTTCCATCTCAATCAATCGGTGGAATTACCTGTCTTCTTCTCGCAACCTCAATCTGTTGCAGAAAGGGCCTTACACACACTCGATGTGAAAAGGGCTTTGCTATACTACATACAAAGAACGCAACCCTTCAGGAAGACTAAACAATTGTTCGTTTCCTTCTCTCCACCACATAAAGGCAACCCCATTTCTAAATCAGGGATAGCTAGGTGGATTGTAAAATGCATACAAATTTGCTATCAAAAGGCAAAAAGAACATTATCTGTTCCGCCTAAAGCCCATTCTACAAGAAAGTTAGGGGCTTCTATGGCTTTTCTAGGGAATATACCCTTAGATGACATCTGCAAAGCAGCCACATGGTCTACACCGCACACCTTCACAAAACATTACTGTGTAGATGTGCATTCCAAGCAGCAAGCTAGAGTGGGCCAGGCTGTACTAAAGACACTTTTTCAAACCACTGCAACGGATACCGGTGGTCGCCGCTAAGGTTGGGTACTGCTATATAATCTATGCTAAGTGTACAATCTGCAGCTCATATGCCTCGAACGGAATATGCTACTTACCAGTATGCATCTGTTCTTGGCATGTAGAGCTGCAGAGTTGTACACGCCCACCCGCCTCCCCGGCTACCTGTATCCGTTCCAGTACATCTTATTTAGATACAACACACATGGGTTTCTCACTGTTATTACCAAGCTCCATCATTTCCCTGTTGGCGAAAAACAATCTGAGGATGGAGCCGAAGCCCATGCGCAGTACGGACCGAAGGAGGAGTCACCAAACTCGTGACTTCCAAAGACTGTCCAAAAAGAAAAACAAACTGCAAACATCCGGGCCCAACACCAGATGGCGATCTATGCTAAGTGTACAACTCTGCAGCTCTACATGCCAAGAACAGATGCATACTGGTAAGTAGCATATTCCTTCTATAAAATATAACCTTTTTCCCTGTGTATAGAATAAACATTTATAGTCTCATTCATAAGTGTTAATCTTCTCAGATTGATTTTTGATCCGATTAATAATTCGCCTATTATTTCCATTGTAGCTCTTCATAATTCAGAAACAGAAATAACTGCGTTAAAGAAGCAGTTCGAGGGGCTTACAAGAGAATATGATCGGCTTATACATGAACACGAACAGTTGCAGGTAAGAATGTTCTTTTTGTTGTACTTGATAAGAATGAATGGTTATATCTCAAATAATGTATTGTTGCATTTGTTTTTTTTATTATTTTCCTACTTTTGTTAGCAGTTTTAATGGTACCGTAATGTAAGATTGTAGAATAATTTACTAAGTTGTCTTTAATGCATTCTACACTTAAATGGGTCGACCAGACTGCTCTAAGGCAAGATTCAAAGGGCATCATTTTTTATTGTCAGATACATATATGGTCCTACCCTACCTAGACGCAGAAGGAAACAGTTTTCGTTTTCTGCCAGAGCTCATGTAATTGCTAGAAAATGACATCCGATAATAAGGTGAGGAACTGTGCAATTATCGAAACTCTACTGTTCTTCCTCTATACTGGTATTTTATTGGGCAACAGCTGTGTTGGTTTTCTTATGAAGTAGTTGCATTGCAGTGCATGGACAGTAAAGTGTCCATGCACTGCAAACAAGATGCATTGTTTCATTTAATATAGATTTCCTGCCCACTGCCCTGAAAGAAACAACCTGCTTTCCTTACAAATTGATGCTGATGAGCCACTCATAAAAGCACGTTAGGCTTCGCCTCATGCTCTGCCCTCATTATTCCACGAGAGGTTCCATCTTTAAGTCAAACAGAATGGGAGAGAGGGAACATCTTTAATGTGTGCTGCTGCTCACATCGGACGAGGAAGGGATTATATTACCAATGCAGACATTAGCTGAGGGAATGGTGTACGGTAGAGGTATCCAACAGGATATAATGTCATCCGTTTAAGCACCTGCGATAGGTACTGCCAGCTGAGCATATTGAAGGACTTTTCTAGGTCATTCATTTTCAACATTGAGTATTCAGTCATGCAGCATTTCCTCAAGCACTATGAACAGGTGACGCCTGGCATTCATTGCCGTGTGGCGTTTCGAATGAACCCATTGTGGTTGGGGTGAACCAGCAATGCCAGTGTAGGAAGCATTCTCTTCCCAAAGAGTTTACTAAGGCTCTTGAAATAGCGGTCTATAAGAAGATCTTTCTATGGGTCTTTGCAAGAGTAACAATTAAGGCCTCTCTAATTTTGTAATGGAGTTGTCCCCTTTACAGGGCTGCTGTGTGCATTTGTAGCAAGCAACGGGCCAGTATGTCAGATAAAAATCAATAGGTAGGTGTGGAAAAGTGCCCCTTTTTGACATGGTCACTCCCACTCTTAACTTGCTATTTAATGCAATTTTGACTGAAGTGCACCGACTTCCTGATAACCAGGTACCCAGTGCAAGTACTCTTTCCCTAAAACAAGTTAGCTGCTCACTTTTCCCCCAATTGACAAGACCGTTAGCACCTCTGTAAGTCCCTTGTAAATGGTTCCTAGGGCATTGGTACTATAAAAGGGTCCCTAAGGGCTGCTGCATGTATTGTTCCACCCTATGTGACCCACCACAAAACTCAAGCAGACTGCCATTTCAGGCTGCATGAAATTGTGCTGACAAATGTGAAGACACGACATGGCCCACACCCTGTGGGCCATGCCCACAGCCACTGCATGCAAGTCACCCCTACTGAAGGCCTTATGGCCCTAAGGCAGGGTGCATTATATTACACAAGAGGACATATCTACATGAGCAGATATGCCCATGTGCTGTCTAATTCAATTCCAAGATTGTACAAGTGAACAGGGAAGCCATCTCAAGTGTATGTACTGGGCACTGGTCATTACGAGTGTGTTGGCTGACTGGTATTGTCCAGTCTGCCACCACAGACATGTTTTTGACCTCCCTGCTGGTGAGAGCCCGCTCTCTGAGGCCAGAAACAATGCCTGCTCTGGAGGAAGGTGTTCACACCTCCTCCAGCAGGACGGCTAGTGAATCTGCATACCAAGGCCAGTGACTTCAAAGCCCCTGCCACTTTTGATATGCGATCCTTGCTTCCCCTAGATCTAGGAGATGCAACACCTGCCCTGAGGCCCATTTGGCACCGGGTTCGGCTTGAAATTAGCTGTGGTAGGCAGTGTGGTGCACTACCAGGCCAGTCACACCCCTAAGGTGGGCTGCCTGATGTGCCCCACAAAAGAGGGGTTTCACCATTTTAATTTTGGTGAAAGTTGGAATTATGGGACAGGGTTATGACCACATGAAGTGGCCACAAAGGCGGCATAGTGACCCCAAGGGTAAGTAGCCCATTGGCTACTACCCTTCACTCCCTTTAACACCCCGAGAGTGAGCATTTAGATGGCTCCCTGACACCAAGAACTTGGATTCGACTGACTGAAGAAAGAAGTTGGCAAAGAAGAGCCGGAGAACTGCTGACTGTTGGTGGACTTTGGCGCCAAACCCTGCCTACCTGCTCTTGTGTCAATAATTGCAACACCCTGACTTGTCCTGCTGCTGTGCAGCCTCCAAAAGCCTCGGAGGACCTCCAGCACTCCCCCAAGCCGTCAGCATCTTCATTGAAGTGGAGGAGCCACTTGCCTGCATGTACCCGCCGCAGTGTTTGGTTCACCGTTCTGCTGTTCACTGGGTCCACTGATGCAGCAGCCACCCAGAAAGACGTCACTGTTCTCCTAGAGGTCAGATCTGTCCCCCCTCCAAGTGAGAAGACTCCAGGACCAGCTGAAGCCGCCCTGCACCAATACCCAGGTTAATGGACCTCTTTCAGTAACAAAACCTTGTTTGGGTCTAATCGAGACTCCAAGAAGCGCAGCGACTGAGCTGCCAACAAGGGACCTCTGTATCGCAAAGGCCAGCACAGAGTTTCTCATACCAAAGAGGGACGAGAGTCTGCGGCCCATCCTAGATCTCCGGCCCCTAAACACGTACATACACTCCGACCATTTTCATATGGTAACGCTTCAGCAGGTACTTCCGCTTCTCTCCCAAAACAACTTTTTGACCACCCTAGATCTAAAAGACGCGTATTTTCAAATTCCGGTGCACAAAGCTCACCGCAAGTACCTCAGATTTGTAGTGGACGGACAACACTTCCAATTCAAGGTGCTCCCGTTCGGAGTCACAACAGCGCCAAGGGTATTCACCAAGTGCCTAGCAGTGGTAGCAGCACATTTACGAAAACACATCCACGTCTTCCCATGCTTAGACGACTGGCTAATAAAAGCCGGGTCTTACAATCAGTGTGTTCAACACACATCTACCACCATTCAATTACTCCATCAGCTGGGCTTCACAGTAAACCACCAGAAGTCCCATCTCCAACCATCCCACATAAAAAAATACCTCGGTGCCACCATAGACACCTCAAGAGCACTAGCCTACCCCAATCCGGCCAGGATTGCAAGCATTCAGGCTCTACGCGCAAAATTCGCACTACAAAACTCCCTTCCAGCTCGAGTATTTATGCAACTAATAGGGATGATGGCCTCTTGCATTTTCATATTGCCTCACACAAGACTCCAGATGCGTCCTCTCCAAGAGTTCTTAGCGTGCCAATGGAACCAGGTCCAGGGTCAATTAACAGATCTGGTGTTGGTAGACGGTCGCACCCATCGCTCTCTGCAGTGGTGGAACACCACAAACCTTTCCAACGGTCGACCGTTCCTGGACCCGGTTCCTCAAATAGTACTGACAACGGACGCATCGCTCTCCGGCTGGGGAGCTCATCTA
This sequence comes from Triturus cristatus, assembly GCF_964204655.1. Taxonomy (NCBI): domain Eukaryota; kingdom Metazoa; phylum Chordata; class Amphibia; order Caudata; family Salamandridae; genus Triturus; species Triturus cristatus. Next base: position 1,111,964,629 of record NC_140585.1, on the reverse strand, counting down.
TTACATCTCACCACACAGGGCAAGTGGACACCTCAACAAAAGTTACTCCATATCAACCATCTGAAGTTGCATAGCAATCTTCTTAGCCCTAAAATCTTTTCCAAACTCAAATTTCAGGCAAGGCAGTCCTGATCCGAACAGACAACATGACAGCCATGTATTATCCAAAAACAAGGCGGCACACACTCTCCACAGCTCTCTCACCTAGCACAGAGCATATGGAGATGGGCGATACCCTAGAAAATCTTTCTCCTAGCTCAGCATGTCCCAGGAGTCCAAAACACAGTGGCAGATCTGCTCAGAAGACACACACAACAGATCCACGAGTGGGAGCTTCACCCGCAAGTTCTTCACCCATACTTTCAAATGTGGGGGCATCCACAGATAGACCTCTTCGCCACCCACGAAAACGCCAAATGCCCAAGCTTCGCCACCAGATACCCACACCCATTGTCCAAAGGAAATGAGATATGGATGAACTGGTCAGGCAAATTTGCGTACGCTTTTCCGCCTCTCCCACTCATTCCACTAGTGGTGCGCAAACTACAACACTCCCTCACACTAATCCTAGTAGCTCCAACGTGGGCCAGACAACCATGGTATACCACACTGCTGGAACTATCTGTAGTGCCACACCAAAAACTACACCTCTTAACCCAGAACCATGGAGAGATCAAACACCCGGACCCAGCTCAGCTCAACCTTGCGATCTGGCTCCTGAAATCTTAGAATTCGGGTACCTAAATATTCCCCCTGTCTGTATGAACGTCATCAGAGAAGCTAGAAGACCTACCACTAGAGCGTGCTACGCCGCCAAGTGGAAACGTTTTGTTGTTTATTGCCATAACAACACCATCAATCCACTGGACGTGTCCATTCAACACATAATGTAATCTAGCCTATACGTCCATTAGACTACACCTCGCAGCTATTGCAGCTTACCTACAAAACAGGCAACACCTCTCACTCTTCAGAGTACCTGCCATTAAAGCCTTCATGGAAGGCCTCAAAAGAATAATTCCCCCCAGAGTGCCACCCTCACCTGTGTGGAACTTAAATATCGTTCTCACAAGGCTAATGGGGCCTCCCTTTGAACCTCTCCATAAATGTGAACTACAGTTCCTAACATGGAAAACCGCTTTTCTTGTAGCCATCACTTCCCTTAGAAGGGTCAGTGAGATACAAGCACTTACCATCCAAGAACCCTTTCTCCAAATGCACCATAACAAAGTTGTTCTCCGTACCAACCCAAAATTCCTCCCTAAAGTCATTTCTCCCTTTCACCTAAACCAAACAGTAGAACTACCAGTATTTTTCTCGCAACCACAGACAGTTGCTGAAAGGGCTCTTCACACACTGGATGTGAAACGAGCCTTACTCTACTACATTCAGAGAACACAATCTTTCCGTAAGACCAAACAACTGTTTGTTTCTTTCTCTCCACCACACAAAGGTAACCCCATCTCAAAATCGGGGATAGCTAGGTGGATTGTAAAATGCATTCAAATCTGCTACCATAAAGCAAAGCGAACGCTATCCATTCCCCTGAAAGCCCATTCTACCCGAAAAATAGGGGCTTCCATGGCATTCTTAGGGAACATCCCATTAGATGATATCTGCAAAGCAGCTACATAGTCAACACCGCACACTTTCACCAAACACTATTGTGTAGATGTGCAAACTAAGCAACAAGCTAGTGTGGGCCAGGCTGTACTCAAAACATTATTTCAAAACACTGCAACAGATACGGGTGGTCGCCGCTAACGGTGGGTACTGCTATATAATCTATGCACAAGTGTGTAATCTGCAGCTCATATGCCTCGAACGGAATATGCTACTTACCAGTATGTATCTGTTCTTGGCATGTAGAGCTGCAGATCTACACACACCCACCCGCCTCCCCGGCTACCTATATCTGTTCCAGTTTTATCTTATTTAGATAACACACACATGGGCATCGTCACTGTTACTACTACGCTCCATCTTTCCCTGCTGGCGAAAAACAATCTGAGGATGGAGCCGAAGCCCATGCGCAATACGATCCAAAGGAGTAGTCACCGACCTCGTGACTTCCAAAGACTTTCCAAGAGGAAAAACAAACTGCAAACATCCGGGCCCAACACCAGATGGCGATCTATGCACAAGTTTGTAGATCTGCAGCTCTACATGCCAAGAACAGATGCATACTGGTAAGTAGCATATTCCTTAGTAATCATGTTGCTTCTTCACTTTCCTTCAAAAAGTAATTCCTCCATAATGCTAGAACTTTGGAAACTGCTGATGGGAAAATAATGTAAGATGTTGACTACTCATCATTAAAAAGTCTAATTCAGGTTGAAGGGTAACAGAGCACATTACGACATAGACTTGTAAATGTAAAATTGTAAATCCAGCATCGCCGTCTGGAAGATTGAGAGAGCTATTGGCCAGAGTCACATGGTGCTGGGTTAACCTGCCGCCGTTGCCGGGGATCGAACCGTGAGCCACTGTGCTCCGCAGCCAGACGCCATGGCCGCTGCACCACACCTCTTCCACGTACTTGTCCCAACTACCGGACACTCTAATATGAGCAGTGAAAGAAACTGGCATGATGATTAAATAAATATTGCGTTAGAACTGGGTCAATAAATGAAACACTGTGTGTTGGAGACCACTTACTGAGTCTATCACTTTAGAGGAAAACAGGACAAGAAATGTTAACCACGTATATATCAGATGGCACAACAGACATCTAAGAGCCCAAACAAACCCACATGACAGAACATACTTCCTCCCCAAGGGATATCCTAGCACCATTCACCAATATCGGGTGGTTACTGTAACCCAAATCAATGGTGCTCATTCTTGAAAACTCAGTGTGAAAGGCTGAGTGCACCTGTCTTGATTTGAACCAATGGCTATGGGGACAAGCACATACCCCTGTCAATGGATGCAGCAGCACAGCGCACAGCAGTAGTGGGCATCACTCATTATGCCTGTTCTCTTTCCAGAAACGTTCCCAGATGTAGGCTGACCACTCCTACCTCGAGGCATTTAAATCTCCCCTCCCCTCAGTGTAGGATGGCTCCGTTTTAGGTTAGCAGAGGCAGAAACAAAGTATTAGCACCACAGGGCCTGAATACCAGCTCTGTTAGTACATACTGTGTACTTAGACAAGGAAACAGTACTCAAGGAGGAAATACCCATGCACCCTCCGCCCTGGATTGTGTGTACTGTGCCATGTTAAATTGCCGAATAAATTGTGTGGTATGCCGTCGACAATTCAGTCATGAATATGCTCTTATAAGTTACATTGCATGCAATCTGATTAGCTACACCACTCTGAGCATTACATTTCATATTTCAATTTACTTTTAGTGACCGGGGATCACAAAATATGGGCCAGAGAAACGGGTACATGAGAAGCAGTAACTAAAGGCTACAACTAGAGTCAATATGTTAACGACATTAGGAGTACATGGTTCAAAAGTCAAGTTTCAGTCTGTTAAAGCTTACAACTCTCAGAACTGGACGAAGGGTCAAGTGTAGTTAATGCCCAAGTTACAAGCAATCCCATCGGCTCACCAGGCCTTAACATTACGATTATGCTAATCAGATAAATTACTTCATGACAGTCATTATTTCTTATGCTTCAATTGGCAAATATCAGTGGCTCCCATTACATGTCAGAAGATCACCAAATGTTCTAACAAAGTTATATGTTGCTTTATATTGTAAATTATCATGTCTAGAATGTGCTGTCTGTCAATTGACAGTGGTGTTACTCAGTCAGACCAATATAGAACTTGACAAGCCAAAACACACAAAACAGTTAATAAAAGCAGCTTTTTCCCCACAGGGTTGCGAAAAATTAATTACATGAATTACATGCATTTGGTTAAGTATAATGCAACCTGGCAGCATGTCAACCAAACAATTTATACAAGCCATTTACAATGCATTTATTTTTCATTTCAAGAGCATGTTTTGGAAAGTATATGCTACCACTGATGCTATTCTAGAGCTTGAGACATCAGGGGAAATTCATTTGTGTGGGCAATTGCTTCATCTAAGATAAGAACTTCAAGTGGAGACTTCACAATACATGGCTGTAGAAATCTTATATCATAGTGTTTACAAAAAAAAAAAGTCTATGCCTACAACCATTTGACCCAAAGTGCAGTTAAAAAAAAAATAAGCTTGCTTCATAAAATAATTTATATACATCACTCATGGGAATACTAATATTTGAGTCTCAGATCGCTTTGCAGACATATTTTATTTACGTTACTTTACATTGTCTATGCATATTCTTTACTCATCATGCGTCTTCTAATGTGCCCTAACAGAGGCCCCTACATCTTCCCTATTTTACTTCCGTGTAAGCATACCTTGTGCTATAGGGATATAAAGTCATTATACACTCTCAAAGTCACATATAGAAACAGTATGACCTTCTGTCTCACACTTTAAAGGTCATCAATCATAAGCGCTCTATGCAATAAACACATGAAAGGGAACTCTCACCTACGTACTTACACTTTTAGTCAAGGCATCACAGATCAACGATGCATTACATGTTCGATAATTCAATTATAGCAAACCAATCTGTCCAACAGAACGAATATTCTTACTTGAATAGGCAATTAAAAATTACTGCTACATGAACCAAAACACGAGCGTTATGAAAACACAAAATAATCCGAAGGGAACGAAAATCGTGCAAGTATAAAATATCCCCAAGAGATTTAGCCCTTAAGTGAGGGCGGTTCAAAGTAAAAATTAGAACACTTGGGAACTCAATGTAACCCTTTATGTAAAAAACAATTGGTGGCAAATGAGTTGAAAGGGATGCTTTCAAAATCAGAAGATGGGATTTTGAAACAATTCAGATCTCCCTGAACAGTGTGCTTCCAACCTAATTTTTGTTTTTTTAAAAAAAAGAGAAAATATGACTAACAAAAGATACCCGACGCCTGCAGAGGAAGGAGTGCTCGTAGGAGGGTTCCATCCAAAGGCGTAAAACATTAATGCCTCCCTCTAGCCGCCTGACAACTCCTCACAGGCAAGCAGCAAGCTTTACAATTACCAGACACTGCTTTATACAGCTGCCGTGACTGGAAAAAAAATGTCTTTACATCGGAAATCTGTCAGGCAACCAAATGGATGATGGGGCCTTGCCGTTAACAAACCCGGAAAGATTTCATGGGCGCCTGCCCGGATAGCCTGCTGCGCAGAGAGAAATGCAGCACGTGCAGCACACTTGGGAGGACCTCAGGTGAGGTCTGCGGGGACCAACAGACATGGTTTATTTACTACTTGCTCTGGCCGGAGCCTCTCTCTGCCGAAATAGAAGAAAGACTGAAGAATCCTACAGACAGCCACAGGAAACATAAATTAATGCAGTCCTGTGAAGTACTTGGGTGCAGTTTTAAACAAGCGTAGCCACGCTAATGAGAAACAGATGGCCCCTGCGCGCCGCTGCTCGCTCCCGCAAGGTGGATGCCAGCACAAGCACAATTGCTTAAAAAGGGCAGACCAATTCCAAAAGGTCATCTCCTAGAGCAGCGCATGCGAGCTGCCTAGGCGAGACCTAAAAATCGAGTGAATGTCACGTGACCCTCATCACTGCTTTCCACCTGCTTTTATAAAGAAACCTACAGGCTGCCACTTTGTTCGATGCATTTGAGGAAGACTCGTTAGAGTTGAAACGCGTTATGCATATGGCCTGCTAGTGCATGAATAAAGTTGGTTACAAAGGACGGTGGTGTGGCTTGTTTTGCATAATCCTGAAGTGGTTAGCAATTTTGTTTGGAATATTTTGGGGACAAGCGCGTCCCAACAAGCTCCGGTCCGACAGGCTGAGGCGTCCTGCAGCGGTGCCTTTCTTTTGGAATTAATGTTACAGGATGCCCGCCGGCTGAACATGAACAATGTGGACAAAATCATTGAAGCTCGGCCAGCATTGAATGCAGGCCCGCACGATGAACTTTGGAAACCTGTGAAATGACAGCTAGGATTTGCGGGGGTATTTTACCCTTGCACACCGTGCCTTCGAGAGAGAAGTGTAGGGCAAAATGATTTATTTGAAATCAAGAAGTTTTACAAGAAGTGGTAACACCGAAGCTTGCTTGCAGTTTGACTTAGCCACGCATGGAATTTAATCCTTTGAAAAGCAGAATGAGAAACCGCAAGTCAGGTCAAATTAAATGTAACTAAGAACTGCAAATTGAGAGTGATGAAGGAACACTGATATGAGTGACAACGATGCATTATGGATAATGTGGTCCCTTAACATGGAACGAGTAACAGTGCAACTAACCATGGGGATAATCGAGTAAACTGTTTGACGATTTACCTAAATACTATAAAAGTTGAATTATGCACTGTATACAAACACATTAAGAGACATTTGTCAGGAAGTGACTGCTACCATGAACAATGTTTATTTAAAAATTCAAAAATCGAGTCAATGTTACTTGACCCTCATCACTGCTTTTCATCTGCTTTTATAAAGAAACCTACAGGCTGCCACTTTGATGCAAGGGAAGTAGACTCGTTCGAGTTGAAACACGTTATGCATATGACCTGCTAGTGGTTACGAAGGGCGGTGGTGTGGCTTGATTTGCATAATCCTGAAGTGGTTAGCAATTTCGTTTGGTGTGTGTATAGATATATATATATATATATATATAAGTGTGTGTGTTCGAGGCATGTGAGCTGTAGATCACATGCTTTGCATAAGATAGCCATCTAGTGTTGGGTGTAGATGTTTGCACTTGTTTTTCTGGAAGAAGTTTTCCCTAGCTACGATGTAGGTGACTCCTCCTTCAGGTGTTAGTGTGCATGGTCATCGACTCCTTCTACAGATTGTTTTTTTCCGCCATCGTGTTCGGATGCAACTCGCTGCGCTCCGGTTCGATGTCAATCCTTCGGTCCTTCTCGGCGCTTATCACATTCACACTCGACGGTATTGTTTACATTTGCGTTCCCCTTTCTTCGCGGATCGTGATTCCTGAAGAAAATTTAGATCAGAGAGCTCATGGTTGGCCGTTCAGGCCTAGCCCTTGGTTCGACTCACTGTCGATGGAACAAACTCCTTTCAAGTTCTGTCCTCGTGCCAAGCGAAATACCCGCGCACCGACTCACACAAGGTGTGTAATCTGTTTTTTGTCACCCGACCACAGAGAGGACGCGTGCCGAGCTTTCCACTCCAAGAAGACTCTTCGCGATCGTCGGGCCCGACGACGCGACATGCAAAGACAACAAGCAGGTTCCATTCCAGACCTTAATCAGATGAGGAGGAAGGCGACGAGCCCATCGGAGCCGATGAAAAACAGGAGACCTCTTCGTTTCCGAACATAGCTCTGATGAGGATGAAGACATTCCTCAGGGACAACGTACCGTGAGCACAGCCCCTACCTTGCCCCACCTTCCACTTCCAACTAAGAAAAAGGCTCCGCACCAACCTGTGCCCTCGGGCCCCGGTGGGTGCCGTGAACAAGCTTCCAGCTCGGCACCAAAGCATACTAAAAAGCCTTCCGGCTCCGAAAAGTCCCACGCCAATCGGGCACCAAGCCAAAGACTTCAGAGCTGAAGAAAAAGTCTGGCACCGAACATTCTCCCTCGGCACCAAAACAAACTTCAGATCCGAAAACCCAGGCCCAGAAACCATCGGCGCCGAAGCATTCAGAGTCAAAACACACAGACGCCAAAGTCACTAAAAAAGCATGTTTTCGGTGATCCCATTGATAAACCGGTTCCGAAACAAAAAATCCTGGTGATACACCCAAAGACTGGCCTTATCACCACTAAAGTGACTTTAAAAAGAGGTGCTACTACAGAAGAGGAATACCATATACCACTGAAGAAGAGAACTGTTGGGACAAATCCTTCCCCTCCTCCTCTTCCTTCACCTTCTTTACCCCAGACTATACCAGTGCCAATTTCACCTGAGCACTCACCACCACACACACCTGACAATCAGGGTAATGGGGATAATAATGATGACGATCAGCCTGGGGACGTGTGGGACGACTATAACACTGATTCTCCCACGGATAACGACCCTGACACATATCCTACCAAACCCTCTCCACCAGATGATAGTGTTGGATTTGTTGAGTTGTTAAGTATGACTGCTACTTACCATGGAGTCCCACTACACAGAGAATCCCTTGAAGAGGACTTTATTTTTGAGACTCTACAAAACACACATTTTGCCCATGTTGAAAGGCATGACCAGACACGTAGACGACACTTTTAATGATCCTGTTAGCGCACGTATCCTTACCCTGAGGGTAGATAATAAATACAAGCCTGCCCCATCAGATCCCGTCTACATAAAAGGCCAACTACCATTAGATTCACTAGTAGTTTCTAATGCATGAAAAAGAGCAAACTCCCTGACTACTGGAGACGCACCACCACCAGATAAAGAATCTAAACTCCTGGAAAAGGAAACCCTTCGAGGTTGCTAATTTCTGGCGTATTTCCAATACACAGGCGTTATTAGCATGCTATGACCACGCACACTGGGATGAAATGGAGCAACTCATCCAGTATCTCCCTCAAGAACACAAATCAAAGGCACAAGACATGGTTCGTGAAGGCCAATTAATCCCTAACAACCAAATCAGATGCTCCCTAGATGTTGCTGATACATCTGCCAGAGCGGTAAACACTAGTATTCTTTTAAGAAGACATGCCTGGCTGCGCATATCGGGGTTTAAACAGGAGGTTTAGACTTCCATACTAAATACACCCTTTGACAAGGAACACCTTTTTGGGCCCGTAGTAGACACTTCATTGGATAAAATGAAGAAGGATACTGAAGTGGCTAAATCCATGGGAGCACTTCAGTCTCCACAAGGGCGTGGTTCCTTTCGTCGCTCCTTTTATTGTGCAGGATCTAAAACCACTTCCTCAGACCCTGCGTCCTCCTGTAAGGACAATAATCAACCCTCAGGGTCCAAGGGTTTCTATCAAGGCAATTACAGAGGAAACACCTGTAGGGGGAAGACTGTCACAATTTCTACCAAAGTGGCAGTCCATAGCAACAAACAAATGGGTTCTTCAAATTATCCATTCTGGTTACTGCCTGGAGTTCATCAACACTCCCCCAAACATTCCTCCAAAGTCCCACAGACTTCCACCGGATCACTTAAACCTTCTCAAACAGGAAGTATAATCTCTGCCACTAAAACAAGCCATAGAGCCGTACCACCTCAACATCGAGGGTTGGGCGTGTACTTATACTTTCTAATTCCCAAAAAGGACAGCTCTCTCAGACCTATATTAGATCTCAGAGAACTCAACCTTTACATACAGTCAGACTACTTCCACATGGTAACGCTGCAACAAATACTGCCTCTTTTGCAAAAGGGCTATTTTCTTTCTACGCTGGATCTATTTTCATATCCCAATCCATCCGGCTCACCGCAAATATCTCAGGTTTGTGGTAGCAGGTCAACACTACCAATTCAAAGTGCTCCCATTCGGAGTCACCACTGCCCCCAGAGTCTTCACAAAATGTCTGGCGGTTGTAGCTGGAATATCAGAAGACAAAGCATGCAAGTCTTTCCCTATCTTGACGATTGGCTCATCAAAGCCAGCACATACCAGCAATGTCGCAAGCACACTTCAGTAACCATCCAGCTGCTTCAGCAGCTAGGGTTCTCAGTCAATGTGTTAAAATCACATCTTCAGCCAAACAAAGTTCAGGATTGCCTAGGAGCCTCTCTAGATACTCAGAAGCCTCTAGCGTATCCCAATGCAGCCAGAATTCGAAACATTCAGGCACTCGTTCTCAAATTTCAACCCACTCAGTCTCTCCCAGCTCGAGTGTTTATGCAGCTGCTGGGAATTATGGCATCTTGCATCATGATTGTGCCCCACGCCAGGTTACACATGCGTCCACTTAAAGAGTGTTTAGCCAGTCAGTGGAACCAGTCTCAAGGTCTATTAACTGATCTAGTGTTGGTGAGCGACTGTACTCATTGCTCGCTGCAGTGGTGGAACACACAAAACCTATCAAAAGGACAGCCGTTCATAGACCCCATTCCACAGACAGTATTAACAGCAGACACATCCCTTACTGGCTGGGGAGCTCATCTTCAACAACACACAATGCAAGGGCTGTGGAGTCGCCAGCAAAAAATGCTCCACAGCAACCATTTAGAGCTCATGGCAATCTTTCTAGCTCTCAAAGCCTTTCAAGATCACCTATCTGCCAAAGCTGTGTTAGTCCGAACCGACAACATGACAGCTATGTATTACATACATAAACGGGGAGGACACACTCTCTCCAACTGTCCCACTTAGCCCAGGACATCTGGAAGTGGGCTATTCACCACAACATGTATCTCCTAGCGGAACACCTCCCAGGAGTCAACAATCAGATTGCGGACTTCCTCAGCAGGCAGGAGTATCAAATACACGAGTGGGAACTTCACCCTCAAGTTCTCCACCCATACTTTAAAGCTTGGGGAGTCCATCACATAGACCTGCAACACCTGAAAACGCAAAATGCCAAAGCTTCGCCTCCAGGTATCCGCACCTGTTGTCCAAAGGCAATGCTCTATGGATGAACTGGTCAGGATTATTTGCCTACGCTTTTCCGCCTCTCCCACTCATTCCATCCAGGGTTCAGAAACTCCGGCAAACATCACTCATACTGATACTAGTAGCTCCAACATGAGCACGTCAGCCCTGGTTCACAACCCTGTTGGAACTCTCTCTGGTACCATACCAAAAATTACATGCAACTCCCAGTATCCTCACACAGACCCATGGAGAAATCAAACCTCCAGATCCCAAACAACTGAACCTTGCCATCTGGCTCCTGAAGTCATAGAGTTTGGCTATCTCAACCTTCCACCAGACTGTATAAACATTACTAGAGAGGTCAAGAAACCTACCACAAGGGCCTGCTATGTGGCCAAATGGAAACGTTTTGTTATCTATTGCAATAACAATCACATCAACCCTCTGGATACTTCCATACAGAGCATACTGTGTTACCTATTGCATTTGCAGCAGTCAGTATTGGCCTATATATCCATCAGATTGCATCTTGCTGCCATAGCAGCTTACCTTCAAAATAGACAACATTTATTGCTATTTTGAGTGCCTGTCATCAAAGCATTTATGGAAGGGCTAAAAAGGGTAATACCACCAAGACTTCCACCTGCACCAGTATGGAATCTTAACATAGTCCTCACGAGGCTAATGGGCCCGCCATTTGAACCCATGCACAAATATGAGCCACAGTTCCTTACTTGGAAAACAGCTTTCCTCATTGCAATCACTTCATTGAGGAGAGTGGGTGAACTACAGGTACTAACCATAGAAGAACCCTTCTTTCAGTTACATAAAGATAGTGTTTCTTCATACCAACCCTAAATTCCTTCCTAAGGTTGTAACTGCATTTCACATCAATCAGTCGGTTGATCTACCTGTATTCTTCCCTCAACCTGACTCTGTGCAGAGCGAGCTTTACATACCTTAGATGTTAGACGAGCTCTTTTGTATTACATTGAAAGAACAGTCATTTCGTAAAACCAAACAGCTCTTTGTAGCTTTTGCACCACCTCACAAAGGCAATCCTATCTCCAAATCAGGAATTGCTAGGTGGATTGTCAAATGTATTCAGATTGGTTATCCAAAAACCAAATGGACTCTTACAGTACCCCCTAGAGCACATTCAACTCGCAATTTAGGGGCTACTATGGCTTTCTTAGGGAATATCCCTATTACTGATATCTGCAAAGCTGCAACATGGTCTACACCACACACATTCACCAAACACTATTGTGTAGATGTGTTAGCAAGACAACAAGCTAATGTGGGTCAAGCAGTACTTAAAACGTTATTTCAGACAACCCCAACAGTTACAGGATGCCACCACTTCAGGGAGACTGCTGTATAGTGTATGCAAAGCATGTGATCTACAGCTCACATGCCTGGAACGGAAAATGCTACTTACCCAGTATGCATCTGCTCTTGGCATGTAGAGCTGTAGAATCTCGTGCTCCCACCCACCTCCCCGGGTACCTGTGACTGCTGTAGTTCTCTGTTTTTACTAAACAAACTGACGCATGGACATCTCTGTTCTTTACTACTACTATTCCATTCTCTCACCCTCTGCGTAAAACAATCTGAAGATGGAGTTGATGACCATGCGCAATATCACCTAAGGGAGGAGTCACCTACCACGTGACTAGGGAAAACTTCTTCCACTAAACAAGTGCAAACATCCGGGCCCAACACTAGATGGCGATCTTATGCAAGGCATGAGATTCTACAGCTCTACATGCCAAGAACAGATGCATACTGGGTAAGTAGCATTTTCTATATATATATATATGTTGTTTGAAAGCTCCACCAATGCTGCTGAACACATTAAGACGGGTGCTAAGCTTGTGAGGGTAGACTCGCGTAACGCGTTTTGGCGAAACTGCCATTGGACAATAACATTGTTTGGTATATGGTTATGAGTGGCAGGACTGTCTAATTGTGTGTGTTTCTTCAACATCATCCATATAAACTAAATACTGCCATTTGGTTTAATTGAACATTTACATGCTAGTATGACGGCCGTGCACAGTGTTCAGCTTGGATGGCACAGCCCTTCCTTTGTGTCCACATGCTATTGTCCAGCAGAGTTTTGCTGAAACGTGTTTGCTTGCAGGAGGAATACGTCTTTGTATTAACCCCTTGAGTGCCTGTACTTCTCTTTTAGAGAGAGAGAGAGAGAGAGAGAGAGAGAGAGAGAGAGAGAGAGAGAGAGAGAGAGAGAGAGAGAGAGAGAGAGAGAGAGAGAGAGAGAGAGAGAGAGAGAGAGAGAGAGAGAGAGAGAGAGAGAGAGAGAGAGAGAGAGAGAGAGAGAGAGAGAGAGAGAGAGAGAGAGAGAGAGAGAGAGAGAGAGAGAGAGAGAGAGAGAGAGAGAGAGAGAGAGAGAGAGAGAGAGAGAGTGTGTGAGAGTGTGTGTGTGAGAGTGTGTGTGTGAGAGTGTGTGTGTGAGAGTGTGTGTGTGAGAGTGTGTGTGTGAGAGTGTGTGTGTGAGAGTGTGTGTGTGAGAGTGTGTGTGTGAGAGTGTGTGTGTGAGAGTGTGTGTGTGAGAGTGTGTGTGTGAGAGTGTGTGTGTGAGAGTGTGTGTGTGAGAGTGTGTGTGTGAGAGTGTGAGAGTGTGTGAGTGAGAGTGTGTGAGTGAGAGTGTGTGAGTGAGAGTGTGTGAGTGAGAGTGTGTGAGTGAGAGTGTGAGAGTGTGTGAGTGAGAGTGTGTGAGTGAGAGTGTGTGAGTGAGAGTGTGTGAGTGAGAGTGTGTGAGTGAGAGTGTGTGAGTGAGAGTGTGTGAGTGAGAGTGTGTGAGTGAGAGTGTGTGAGTGAGAGTGTGTGAGTGAGAGTGTGTGTGAGAGAGTGCGTGTGTGTGTGTGAGAGTGCGTGTGAGAGTGTGTGTGTGTGTGTGTGAGAGATGTGTGTGTGTGTGAGAGTGTGTGAGAGAGTGTGTGAGTGAGAGTTACGAAACAGCAAATCCTGGCCTGTCTGCTTCCATCGGAACCTCCCAGATACGGAGTTTGCAATTAGCTTGGACTTTCCAGATGGCATAACGGACTGGATTTTAGCCCATTTTTAGGTCTATCTTTTCGTTTTTTGTCGCTCTGGCTTTTGCCCCAGAAGGAAGGTATCTTGCTGTTAAGGGCTGTTTTATGATTTTAAACTAAACCTCATTTTAACAGCATTCCCTTGATTTTTAATCTTAGGCGCAGTTATGTTCTTTGTTTTTTAACTTTTGCATTGTTTTCTTCTATGGTTCAAGGGCTGAAATAAAGTATGTAATTGTAGATGGAATGTTAGCTTTTTTTATGAAGTATCAAAAACACATTTCAAATTAGGGTCCTAACCAAAGATGATTAATGATTGGCTTACTTTTATCTCAACCTCAACAGTTACCAACATGAGTTTGCTTGCTTCACTCCAATAATGCATCAGAACCAGACACTCTGAAACATATCAACAAAACCAGTGCACACATACAATATTACAATAGGCAAAGTAAATGCATGAGAACAGAATTGAGCCAAATCCAACGAAGATGTCTAGTCTTCTTTAATAAGTTGTGAACAAAGGAGCCAGCCGACACGTGTTTCATCAGAGAGACAAAGTTCTCTGAATCTTCAGGGCTGTTAGCTCTAATTCCAGAACAGCATAATCCCTACACCGGTGATAGTTCAAACCCGGTAGGGCATTAATCGACCAAATGCAGAAGTCTCTATTAATCCAGGATTGTATTGGGGCCGTCAGGACGTCTCGATTCCACCAATTTCTAGTGGGTCGTTTAGACACACCACACGTGTCTTACCCGGAACTTCTCATTAAGACAACTTTCTCAGGACCGTAACACATGGCTGGATTCTGTCTTGGGGTTTTGATTGTACTGGTGTGATTCTCAAATGGCATTCTCATTGATTTAAGACTACTTTGTTCACCTGACGATATACGTATTTACCGCCTCATTTGTCTGTGTTCTTGGAGTGGTTACCGATTTTACGTTCATGCCATCAGTGGCTTGCACCTGGCAGCTATTTATGTTCGCGCTCAATAGAGACTTCTGCATTTGGTCGATGAATCTCTTGTCTATGGGTTTTCTTGAGAGAATTTTGCCAACTTCCAAGGCGTCCAGTATATGCTATGAAGGATAAAAAGGTGATTTTTCTTCAAGGCAGCAGTTTTGACTTTGGTGTAAAGCATGCTAAGAGATACTTGCCATGATTCTTCTAGCTCCAGCATTGGCAAGCCTCCATCCCAGCCAGTCCACCCCTCCTTCATCTTCTCCTCCTCTAACTAACTCCCAGTACCAGACATAGGCTTCCTTCTTGATTGTTAATCCATCCCGAATTTTCTCTTCAAAGTCCCTATTATCTTCTCCCATCCATTTTTGGGAGGACCACCATGTATTCGACGGGACGTGCTTGAACCTAGATAGAGCTCCTGATGTTAAAGCTAGCATTTTTGCCCAGATACCAAGGTCTTCAACCATTTCTGTAATGAGATCTACTTCTGTTCGATGAGACTCCCTGAGAGCTACTATTAGCAGTGTAGGAATAGTGACCATATCAGTCAAGTTTACATTAGCGGCTACTATATGCAAGATTACTTTCAGCCATCATGTGGGAGCATCAGGCGTGGTTGCCAACCGTAAAAGGGCTTTGCCAATTTGGAATGCCTCTACATGGGTAATATATAACAGTGACAGCCACAATGCCTCTGATACCAAGGCATGATAAAAAGTCTCCCCAGTGCCACATGAATTATCACTCAAAAATCTGATTTTATATATTATGGCAATTCAGCCATTTTTCTCCAAACATCAGTTTGAGTTCTAAAATTAAAAACAATTGTCTCAAATATACACTCTCAATTTTGGTATATCAATTCAACCAATCAAAAGCTTCTAATTTAGAAGGATTGGCTGGACAGAGGAAAGCTACTTACAGGTAGCTGCAGAGCTACCAGTAGTGGAGATGACTGGCCATCTCTCAAATGTCCCCAGCAGGTAATCCCTGTCATATTTAATGGAGGCTGCGTTCGTCATCTAAAAAGACTGGTATCCTCGGTGAGTAACAGATAGGCACTAGCTGGGTGTAATAATGTATCCCTACCAATTTCCTAAAATGGAACCATATATTTAAAGAGGCTTTTAAAACTTTACACCCCATACATCTATAGAAATTTGACTTACTATTTCTTCTGCCATAATTTCCTTATCTAATTCTGTTTTTTGAGTGGATGTAAGTCTAGGCAGTTCCCTGTTAGGCAACCACTCTTTAATCTTATTTACATCTGGAGATCTTTCTTTCATGTATAGTCTACTAAAGATTTTAAGCATCTCATTTTCTGTATCCTCTGGGCACTGATGTCTCTTCCCAAGACATGCTTTATTAAGGTACTTATAAAGATCTTGGTCTCTTCAAATCTAGATTTCCATGCTAGCAGTGCTCTGCATTTCTCCCCATATGCAAAGTATCCCAGTTTGCTGGCTCTCCATCGCTCTTGCACTTTCTTTCCAACCTTATTTTGTACTCACTCTTCAACTTTACAAATTCTAATTGCAGTTCTGCCTTTTTACTTGGGATGCTTCCCACACAATTACACAAGACACTACCCAAGTTATAACTAGAAAAACTCTTGGGTCTTCTCTATTAACTCCTGGGTGATATTTGTATCAAGCAATAAGGTTGATTCAATGTCCATCTATGTTGTGTATTATCTTCCTGAAATTCTAAACAGAGAGTAACTCCACTATGATCAGAAAGATGGGTGGGGGTCAATGTCTCGTATTTGTTTTTTTATTTTTAATCAGGGAACAATCGAGGAGAATGTAGTCTAATCTGAAATGATGTTTGTACTGCTTACTGTAGAACATGTATCCTTTCTCACTCTCACCTTTTTCTCCGCCGGCTATCACACACACATCTTTGATTATATGTATGAGCTTGCAATACACTTTGATTGGAGACGTACTTGTTTTTGGAAGATCTGTCTAACTCTTTTTCAAAGACTACATTGAAGTCCCCTCCAACAGTTTGGAAATGGTTTGTACATATACTGCTTCAGATTACCAAAATCACATCTCTGTGGACAACCGTTTTAAAAATGTAATAATAATAGTAGATAAATAATAAAGCTAGACGTAAAATATACAAAATGTAAAATTGAACATTTTCAAATGTTCTGCAAATGTAAAAGAATTTACAATTGGTGACTAAAAAGTACATTGGTAGCCTTACTTGATTTGTGGGAGCACAAAAGTAGAGCAAACAGAATTTAGTATGGGCATTTGGTGAACTCCATTGATTACTGGTATACAATAACAAAAAGAGTTCATGCATAGGGAGCAAAATAGAAGTGATATGCTATAGTCTAGCGCAGAGGTCTTCAAACTGGGGGGGCGGGCCCCCTAGGGGGGCCTCAAATGATTCCAGGGGGGGCGCCAGGCTGTGGCCAAAAGAAGCATTAAGCTCACAGCAATGCTTTGTTTTAAGCAGGAAATAAAATAGTGGCAGTAAGCCTCACTGTAATGGACCATCACTAACATCTTTTGTCATTTATATCTGGCTTGGAGAAGGTGTCAAAAGGGAAGGGGCTCTACATTTTCTTCTACACCCACACCCACATTTCTATTAATCACACTGTGGGTATTTTTACACGTTAGTAAGGCCTGCCTGACCAGAATAGTATGTTTGGCAAACGTTTATTTGGTTGCATTTTTTAAACAGTAAGAGAATTTAACTAATGTTTGAATATGTCTTCTCCATAAATAAGTCGAGACATATTCAAACATTGCCAATATAATTAAATAATTGTAAAAAATTCTGAGGGGGGCCAGATTAATTTACATTTTTCACTGGGGGGGCGCGGGTTTAAAAAGTTTGAAGACCACTGGTCTAGCGTTTCGCTTCACCTTGTAGCAATAAAACCAACATCTGAAAAGATTAACCTTCCCATTAAAAATTATGATATTTGTATTTTCTGTTTGACTTAGACATTTTCAAATATGCCATTTATTTGTTTATTTACAATTGTTTCTATATTTTGTACGTTGTTTTGAGTTCCAAATCATGGAAATTGCTTAGACTGAGATCCTTCGCTTCCAGTGGTGATTCATTGGGGTCTGCATTAGACAAAAGGTTTGGAACCACTGCACTGTGATATGAACACACAACTGCGGCTGTGACCATCAAAACAAGACCTTGGGAATTTCCCTAGCATCATACACTCATCCCTGATTCACACCTGATTCTGGAGCCCATCTACTGGGACACAGTGCCATGAATAAAACGATGCTAAGATGCAATGTGAATGGTGTATGCATTGTAGGAAAGTGGGTCCCAGCTTCCTACATGCATTCTATACAAAAAGTAATAGCATAACATGTCCAACTTTGTACGGTCTCTGCACTTCTACACCTAGTTTGTAATAGTCTCTCAGCATGGCCAACAATTCCAGAAGTTGGTAATTTGAAGAAGCCTCTGGACTTGTTATGTAAAAATGCATCTGAAAGAGACAATTAGTTATAGATTCCTTAGCTTAGAATTACCCCCAGGCGTCAAACTGGATCCGGAGGATTTTTTTCTTAACAGTACACCTGCGCGTCGGTAGGTGGTATCGGTCGACTCTGCGTCCGGCGTTGTGGTCACCGGAATGACATTGTGGTGTCTACTTAGATGCCGCCCCTTCGTGCTGATGTCAGTTATTTCTTTTTCTGCCCCAGCCAGCGCATATCCAGAGAGAGCGTGCCCCTTAGGTACTTTTTGAATAAACCCTTTTTCGACTTTTGTTGACCTCTTTTTGAGTCTTCGACTCCTGGTAGCACAAGGGATGTCCCATCGTCGGACTGGCTTCAAGCACTGTGACTCCTATCACAAGTTGTCGGTCACTGATCCACACCTCATGTGCCTTTGGTGCCTGGAGCACGACCACAATCCGAAGTTGTGCTCCAGGCACACAACCACAACCCGAAGTCTTTGCGGGAGCTGTCCAGAAAGCTTTTAGAGGCCCAGCAGCCCGCTCCGGGTCCTCTTCGAGAGGAAGGTCGCGGGACCGGTTACGGAGTCATCACCATTCCTTTTCGAAGTCTTCGCACTCCTCCAGTAAGTCAAAGCACAAAAAGAAGACAAACATTGTTGCTCTTTGCCTTCTCCCTATCTGGCGGACGACACAACGCGGGACCTAGAGTGTCGTCGCTCTCCGGCTCATTCCACGGAGCCCGCTGGGACGGCTCCGCGCTTCCCTCCCTTTCCCGGAGCCAGAGCACCCCATGCCCAGCTTCGTCAATTTTATGAAGCACTGCACAGCATCTTTGGGCAGCCCTACTCAGCAGGTGTGCCTTTGGGCCCCACGGACTCGACTGGGGACCCTAGGCCTTCGATGCCGGCGGCTTCGGCCCTGGTGCCGCAGGGTCCCCAAGGATCCAGGCCTGGATCAGTAGCAGTGCCGGTCGACCTCACGGTACCTTCCCTGGCACAAATTCCAGTGGTGACGCCCCCGACACCGGTTGTGCCACCATCCGGCGTCGACCCCAGCCTCACCCCCGAGGTGGACACGGTGCCGGATCGTCGTCGACCAACACCGGCGCCGGAGAGTAGTTTTGTACCGATGTTCATCCTTGGTGTCCTGATTGGCAGCCAGAGAAGGGTGAGGAGGAGTGCCCTATAGCAGACCAACTTGAGGAGCCGTACTGGCGAGAGGAGTGGATGATGCCAGTGGTCTGGATACCTCTCCAGACCTTGGTATGCTTTCTCCCCCTACCTTGGCTACGAAGGAGGAAGACTCCTACGCTGTGGTGTTGCGTAGGGCGGCTATGGCCTTGGGCCTCGAGCTTCCTACGGTGGCTGTCAGGACTAACCTCCTGACTGAGGTGCTTCAGCCGGCAGCAGCCTCTTCGGAGCCCCTGCTGCTTTTTAATGAGGCCCTCACTGACATCCTTCTGGGAAGTTGGTCCAAGCCTAGCACAGGGGCTCCTGTGGACAGGATGTTTGCCCGACACCACCGGCCGGCCCCGAGCGACCCACTTTTCCTCTCCCAACACCCTATCCTGAGAGCTTGGTGGTCCAAGCCTCATCCTCAAAGGGTGCATTCCCTACTGCTCCCACGGAGAGGAAATCCAAGAAGCTGGACCATCTTTGAAAGATGTTTTCTTCCGCCAGCTTAGGAATGTGGTCGGTGAACACCGCATGTCTCTTGGGTCGTTACACACAGACACACACGGTGTGGGGTACGGTTGCGCAGGTGCTGCTACAGTGCCCAGAGGTGGCTCGGCGAGTGCTCACCTGTGCTGTTGCTGAGGGTCGATATGCAGCAAAGTTCACCATCCTTTGTAGGCTGGATACGCCGACTCGCTGGGTAGAACGGTTTCTACGTCGGTAGCCCGCCCTGAGGTGTCCTACGCCTGGCTGAGGACGTCTGGCTTCTCTGGGGATGTTCAATCTACCCTTTTGGACATGCCCTTTGATGGCAGTCACCTGTTAGGTGAAAAGGCAGACAACGCACTTGAGAGTGTAAAGGACTTTAGGGCTATGGTCAGATACCTGGGCCTCACGACAACTTCTTGCCCCATGCAGTTTTCCTTTCGCCCCTTTGGTGGCTACGGAAGAGGTGCCCCACCACGTTCCACCCAGAGCCACGGGACTGGGCAAGCTACCCAGCCTCTGGGTGGTCGGGGATGTGGGAGCCAGCGTCGTGGGTCTGGTGGTCAGCAGGTGGGCCAGTCCACCAAACCCCCCCCCCCTGCAGCAGCCTCCAAACCTTCCTAGTCCGAACTTCCCTGGCCACCAGTTGCCAGTGGGTGGCAGGATCTGCCATTACCTCCCCCACTGGCGCAACATCACTTCAGGCAGGTGGGTTTTGCAGATAGTCCGAAGGGGGTACTTCCTCCAAAACAAGACTACCCCTCGCTCCATGCCACTAACACTCCATTGCATGTCGGGGGATCATATGGCCCTCTCCATCAGGAAGTTACGGCTCTCTTGGCCGAGGAAGCTATTGACCGCGTCCCTGTGCCAGAAGTAGGCCGTAGTTGCTACTCCTACTACTTCTTGGTACCCAAGAAGAACAAAGGCCTGCGTCCTATCTTAGACCTCAGCGACGTCAACCGCTTCCTCCGGAAAGAGAAATTCAAGATGTTAACCTTGGCTCAGGTCTTGTCTGCCCTCGACCCTGAGAGGTGGAGAGGTGTGGCTCACTAGTTAGAGGCGGCAGACCCGTAAGCAGAGAATCGGCCAGGGACCAGGGTTCAATTCCCGACGCGGCAGGGTCGTGGACCAGGGTCAAAAAAACGGACTCGATAATTCTCGCCTCGGTACCTACTCTAACCAGGAACACACTCAGCAACTCTGGGCATTAAGCTTGCCTCATCTCTACAATGGCCCCCCACAGACGCCGGGGATGCCTGGTTTCACCTTGGAGATACCCAGCAAGGGACCATCTCACAGGGATAGCCAGGACGGGTTCCCCAGCGGTCTACAGCGCCGGGACGCCCCGTTGCTGGGGTAGCTGTGCGCTTTACAAGTCTACAACATTTTACCCTGGAGACTGGATGGTAGCGTTGGACTTGCAGGGTGCTTACTTTCACATCCCCGTCTTGCCTGCCCACCAGCGTTACCTACAGTTCACGGTAGGCCGTAAACATTTTTAGTTTACTGTGCTCCCCTTTGGCCTTACCAGCGCCCATCGGATGTTCACGAAAGTGATGGCAGTGGTTGCAGCTCATCTGAGCAGATCAGGGGTTCTAGTCTTCCCTTTTCTCGATGACCAGCTATTGAAGGCAGGCTCGCCCCAGGCTGTCGTCTTCCACCTCCAGACTATGGCGGACCTCCTGTATTCACTGAGGTTCACAGTCAACGTGTGGAAGTTGCACCTGATTCCCTCCCAGAATCTCCTTTTCATCGCAGCGGTTCTGGACACAGCGCAGTTTCGGGTTTATCCTCCCGAGCAGTGAGTCTGGGATATTCTGACTGATACCGATGTTTAAGGCTCTATCCCGGATTTTGGTGAAAATGACCCTGAGGCTGCGGGGCCTCATGGCCTCCTGCATACTGCTTGTGGATCATGCCAGATGGCGTATGCCGGCTCTGCAGTGGGACCTGAAGTTTCAGTAGGCGCAGCACCAGGGGAAAATTTCCGATGTCCTTCAGATCTCAGAGGGTACTGCAAGTAAGTTGCAGTGGTGGCTCACTAACCAGTATTGGGTCAACGGCAGATCCCTCTCACTTCCCTAACCAGAGTTCACAGTAGTCACTGGTGTGTCACTCCTGAGATGGGGGGCCATATGGGAGAGGTGGAGTTCAGAAGCCTCTAGTCTCCAGCGGAGTCTGGGCTCCACATCAACCTTCTGGAGCTCCGGGCAACTCGTCTTGCACTGAAGGCGTTCCTTCCTTCTGTCAAAGGAAGAGTGGTGCAGGTGTTCACGGACAACACCACCGCCATGTGCTACTGCAATAAACGTGGCGGGTGGGGTCCTCGACCCTATGTCAAGAGGCTCTTCCTCTTTGGACATGGCTCGAACATCAGGGCATATCTCTGGTGGTTCACCACCTGACAGGTTCACTGAATGCCAGGGCGGATGAACTCAGCCGCGGGTGCATGATGGCTCACAAATGGCGTCTTCACTCGGAGGTGGGGAGAGCCTTAGTTAGATCTGTTCGCCACTGAAAAGAACACGCAATGTCAGCAGTTCTGCACGTTGGAGTTTCCAAGACGGCTCTTGCTCGGCGACGCTTTTCTTCGCGAGTGAAGATGAGGCCTCCTGTACGCCTTCCCGCCTGTACCAGTTCTGCCCAGAGTGCTGAAAAAGATAAAGTGCGACCGGGCCCGAGTCATTCTTGTGGCTCCAGACTAGGCACCGAGTCTAGTACCCCGAGCTCTTGAGCATGGCCATCAATCCTCCGATCAGACTGCCTCTTAGGGAGGATCTTCTGTTGCAACAGCAGGGGACAGTCCTCCACCCGAACCTGTGGAGTCTCTACCTCCTTTCGTGGAGATTGAGCGGTGACAGTTGACAGCTTTCAACCTTCCTTCTGAAGTGTGTAATGTAATCTTGGCAGCAAGGTGTCCCTCCACTAAAACGGTATACGCCTGTACATGGAACAAATTTGTGGGGTAGTGCACAGCCAAGGATGTGGATCCCCTTTCTGCCCCGCTTTGAGGTTCTCCTCTTCATTCTTTCTTTGGCCCAGCAGGGCTCTGCTCTGGGCACTCCTAAAGGCTATCTTTCGGCCATTGTGGCCTTTCTTCGCCTTCCTGATCAGCCTTCTCTTTTCAAGTCCCCTATTGTTAACAGATTTCTGAAGGGCATTACTCATCTCTTTCCTTCTCCTTTCGTAATGCCCCAGTGGGACTTGAATCTTGTCCTCACTTATCCTATGTCTGCTCCCTTTGAGTCCCGACATCATTTTCCTCTTCGCCTTCTTATTTTGAAGACTGCTTTCTTGCCATCACCTCTGATCGCAGGGTGCGTGAGCTTCAGGCCTTAGCTTCCAGACCTCCCTTTCTTGTTGTCCATATGGACAAAGTAGTCCTCCATACTAGGCCTTCTTTACTGCCCAAAGTGGTTACCTTTTTCCACATAGGTCAGACCATCACATTGTCCATCTTCTTCCCACCTCAAAAGACTCTGGGTGGACGATCAACTCTTATGTGGGCACCAAGAAGGGTCGGGCAGTGCACAAACATACCATCTCTCGATGGGTTGTCCTATGCATTAAGATCTGTTATTCTTTGGCGTATGACTGCGTGCCCACTCTACCAGGGCGTCAGCAGTCACTACTGCTTTGGGATGTGGAGTTCGGCTGGTTGACAGCTGCCAGGCAGCCACAAGGGCATCCCTGCACATGTTTACTAAGCATTACTGCCTGGACAGCCAAGTCTGGAGAGACCGCTTTTTCGGCCGTTCTGTCCTCCCGGACTTCCTGGTGTGAACTTAGTCCGCAGACCCACCTCCGGGGTTGGTATTGCTGGGGTATCTATTCTAAAGTAAGGAATTTATAACTAATAGTCTCTTTCAGATGAACAAGTTACTTACCTTTGGTAACGATGTCTCTGTAAGAGACATATATTAGTTATAGACTCTTTACCGCCCCACCTATCCTCCCCGTTCTGTGAACCGACTTCTAGGGATAGGGACTCCCTTGCAGGGCCCTAGTTTTGTGCTTCCATAGCTCTGCGCTTCTGGTGTGGATAATCGTGTCAGAACTGACGTCAGCGCGCAGACACCGCAACGTCATCCCGGCGACCACGACGCTGACGACGGACGCGGAGTTGACCGACGCAACCTACCAACGTGCAGGGGTATTACTAAAAAATAATAATTATCCTCATCCAGTTCGATACCTGGGGGTAATTCTAAGGTAAGGAATCTATAACTAATAGAAGTCTCTTTCCGATACATCGTTACCGAAGGTAAGTAACTCGTTCAATACCACCAAACTAACAAGGAAATTAATAGTCCCTTGCCAGGTCATTGTTGTAGCGGTTGTTTTTTTCTCATTTTTAATGCTTTCAATAGAAAAACATTACAGAACTATCTGTGTCTCTTATGAAATGATGTTCTTTCCAGAAATGTAACTTCTATCTTTATTACAGCCGTTTTTGGGCAGTTATGTAAGCACTGTAATATTTGGCCTTGGTCTGAAGCTACGCTAATTGTTTTCCCTTTTCATATTCTTTGCAGAGAGTCGTTGAGGGCGAACACAACAAGAAAGCAGAGTAAATGTGGGCTCCGGATGAAGTCGTTGTGGAAGGGCAGAACTTGAATATGTGCTGCTTATGGAAAGAGATTACCTTTTATTCATGAGAACCTTGCTTCAGAGGATTACCCTAAAGTAAACTTGAGGGAGCCAACGGCATTTGCTTCTACACTGAGAGAATGAGATATAAGAGATGCTCCATCCCTTCTGAAGAAATCCATAAAGCTTAGTCGCTTAGCTTTCAGAGCACCACCTCTATCGAAGCTTAGGAGAATATTCGACCCTTGCCACCTGGGAAAATGCGGGCTTTCTTACAAAATGATTGTGATTTTATCGCCTTTAACAGACACCAACTGCTTGGTGTTTTGGGGCCATGGGTTGTTGCCTTTAATACTGAGGGCATCCTCATTCTGTGTATGGTCATTTATTCTTCTAAAAGGACCTAAAATAGTTGGGCATAGGCCAGCAGGCAAAATCACCGAAATCTGTGCCAACTTCTCTTAAAAAATCTTTTGTTTTATTTAGACATTTAGAACTGTACTTAAAATCATATCACATCGAATCTATATTCTGCACAGCACAGTCATGCGTGCATCTGCTTTTTGTACTGTGCAACACAAAATCATGTTGATTTAGAAAATGCTCAAGTTTTGGCAACACAACAAGAATGTTATTGTTGGCTGTCAGTACCGTGTGTTTATACATATAGAACATTAGGCTGTACTTATGAAACTGATAAATGTACTACAACGTACCCTGCAGGAGGCCATATTCATAAATCTGCTATTTTACTGTGACTAGCAGCCTAACTAAAGTGGGCATACAGCTTTCATACTCAAACTTCCCAAATACAGTCGCGCTTTCTCAGCATGTGGTCCTGCTGCTTTTGCCATGGTCCCACCTGGAGAGCATTTTGTTTACAGCTGTCTTGATACCTTTTTGTTACTAGATGTGCAGAACAGCACTGCTCACCAAGGGTAGCTTTTTGCTTTCCAACGCATCTTTCTTGCATGCTTAGGATTATAACCTGATGTTTACACTCGAATTGTGAAAAATATAACACCCAAAGGTTTTGCCCAAACTCAATAGACTCCCCTTCTAAATGAAATCGTAAAAATATATCAAGCTTAATTAGAAGCAGTTTATCACCTATCTTTTAAAATTTTGTAGTCGGACACCTACGCATTACAGAAAACACAATCTTAGTGAGAACGTCAGTTTATTAGTGAAAACCGATAAATTGTGGATGGGCACCATTCTACAGCAGACAGCTGTTCCTGAGCATAGCACATTGCATTTGCTCAGTTCACTGATCGACTTCTAGTGTTGAAACTGAGCTCTTGGGAAATGAGTGTCATCGCAGTCTGAATAGAATTTTTAAGAATTTGTCCAACCAACAAATTGTATACTTCTATCCAGCTTCTCTTAATACTGAGTTCCTGGAATTTCATACGAACATTACTCTTCTGGCCAGTGAAGAACTATGCAGTTTCGTCATATATGTGGTTTTGTAGCCTAACCTGAATTAAATCAGAATTGCATAAATTGTAGTTTTTCAAGTGCATCCTCCAAGATTACTTTTTTATAACCAAAGAATCTTAGCTGCAACTTTCACATTTTAAGAAAATCACTTTTTTGTGTGCCTTTGGTTGATGTAAAGAGCATTTCAGAAAGATTTTGTTTTGTCTCATAGACTTTGTCATTACATGTTTCCGTTATATCAGAGAGCTCTTTACATAAAGCTTTAATTTTTGTATTTTACTTGACTATGTTTCCCAGATAATGCTGTGTATTTTAAATCACCTGCTTTAAGTAGACGTTTTCATAAAAGTTAAAAACTGTCTGCCAGTTGATGATCAACATTGAATTTCTATTTTATTTTCAGTTTAATAGCTCACCAGAGAGTTGCAATTTATTCAACAACATAATTCACTAAGTATTGTGTGCAACAGCATTCAACTTGATTGCATTAAATGCACACCTTGCAAAGGTAAAATCAAAAGCTTTTTCACAGAATCCTGAATGATGAAAATTAACCTTTGCAAGGTGTACTTAACAATGTGCCAACATTGGCAAGCTTTGGGAGTTAGTGCTGGGATTCTGGATGTTTTGAATGTAGCAGCCTGCAAAGACAAGTGAACAACTACAAACTTGTAGATTTCTGGAAAGTCATATGTCTGTGGAGTTACTGCCCTGTAAATTAACATAAATTTATTCCTGTGAAAGGCAGCATATCTGTTTTCCATGGCAGGAAAGGGAAGGAAAAACTCCCTCTTTAATGTGAAGTGTAGGGGAATGTGATTCTCCCCAAATAATGTCCACCAGTAGAGAAAAATTAAGCTCAAAAGCACATTTGCATTACAATTTTGGTTCCACTTGGCATAAATGCACAAACGGTATACATTGAAGTGCTTGAAGAAATCAGTAACTCTTTGTCTACCCATGAATAGTTCAAATCCTACTCCAAGTGTTGGCATTGCCACATAGCAGAAAACAACAAACGTTTCCAACTGGTACTTGGTGAAACAGACCTATCATTATGAGCAGTTAACACTCAGTGTCGCATGATAATACTATAATGAGAAATTATGCAGATTTTTTTTAAATTTTATTTTTATTTTATTACAGTGAATTCTAGCAATACATTTACATTAGCTGTCAGTTGTGGGATATCTATTGAACATGGGTAGTGTATCTGGTGCAGTAAGAGGCTCTAATTTGATGATCGTACTTTACGTTCGAAACAAAAGTGAGGCATTTATTTCAGCTTTTGTCTGATATTGTCTTTGCTTTGGAACTGTTTTCGAGATATTCAAAAGTGATCCTATGTAAATGATATTATATTAATGCAAATATTAATAGTACCTGATATATTGACAAATATCAGTCAACATTTCAAATCGTTCTTTTCATGGTCTAATGTAAATTATAGCTTCATAGCTAGGTTAAGGAATGGTGAGTTGCCATGTGTAATATTGTGAAATCAATGACTACTTCCCAAACTAGAAAGTTAAGGAGAAAACTTACAATTTGAAACCAGTTTTGTGCTTTTTACTGTGTTCAACAGATCTTTGGAGACTAGGAGCATCATTATGATGCCAGGTGGTCAGACTGCCAACCACTATTGCGACAATCATGTGGGAGGTCCAACCGCTGTATTACGATGCGACCGCCGGGCTGGCAGTCGCAAACTCAGGGGTCATACTGCGGCCATGATTAAGGGCCACAGCCCATGCCTACTCCCTACATCTCATCCTACACGTCCATGCATCATGTGCCATGCCATACATGGTGCACAGAGGTGAGTGGGGGAAGTGCCCCCAGGGCCACTTTCAGTGGCCCATAATGGAGGGGGACACTGTTTGGGCCTCCAGTATTCCTTTCCGACAACCTTTTCATGGCGGTGTTTTAACCATGAAAAGGGATATAATTCCAACGGCGGTGCCTGCCTCTGCACTGTTGCCATACTAGGACGATGCTCCAACCGCCAGTGGCCTTTCGTCTGTCAACTGAGGGTCTGACTGCCAGCATCGTAATATCGCAGTCGGACCACCACCAACGGCTTGTCAACGACATGACCGCCTGACATCAAAATCAATTTACTAGGTCATTAGAGACTGGGGCATGAAGTGTCAATTCCAAACAAAGTGGCATTCTGATTTAGGAACAAGTACAACCTGCATCATGTTGTCTTCATCACAAAAAAGTTAAAGTTTTGTGCTTTGAAGTCTACTTAATTGAAGCAAATCACACCTTGAACATCTGCTATTGTAACTGCTGAATACCTTACAAATCCTTATTTAGTCAGTTATTGTGCATTCTTTTGAGATATATTGAAGCATCATTTATAGACAATCTAGTATCCTTGCACCTAATACTTTAGTTGACTTGTTTTATTGTGAAGAGTTAATTTACACAATTGTTTTAGTGTTGGTAACGTTTGTTTCTTTACTGTATAGGGGAACTACTTTACCAGTGCTGATACATGCTTGAATGATATAGGTCATAATTTCCCGAGCACGACTGTGCTAGCTAGCTACCCTTAATTTCCCGAGCACGACTGTGCTAGCTACCCTTAATATCATGTGAGCGTTGGTAACATTAAGATGTGGTCCATAGTCCTAAAGAGCAAATTCCATTCTAAACAGGAAATGTGCATATGATAACATGGTGTTTTGATTTGAGTAAATAATTTGATTGTTGTCTTGGGCAGTTTTTTCATTTTGACCTATTATTGTCATGGATGCCTTCCTTTCTCATTAGGCTACAAATCTTTCCAGGTCTTAGCTATGTTGATGTGCTCATCTTTTTTACTGCGCAACTGTCCCTTCTACAGTTTTACATAATGTTTGTTGAGAGTGCAGTGCTTAAGGTAGTAAAAAAGAGGAATATTGTTTAATTATCAGATTCCTCATGCTGTACCAACAATGCAAGTAAAAACTAAATTCTGAAAGTAATTGTGAACACTGAGCCTCACATCTTCATGAATAAAGAATACAACTGTTGTATCACCATTAGAGATTTATTGTTAAGTTTATATACAAAGTATATACAACGCATTTAAGAACTATTAGTATTTTTGTATGTGCACATTTTGCCACTTTTTGCTGAAAGTAAGAGAATGTTACTTGATATAAATAAAGTTGTGTGTGGAACTATGGTTTCAACTATTTTTGTTCCCAAACTATTTATTGCAAAATAAAAGAAAAACAAATACAAATGTTTATGGTGTGTAGCTTCACCACACAGCTAAATTTAACCATAGCCACTTATAATTTTGCATTATGTTTTCAAAGACTTCCTCAATACCGTATTTTAATGTTTTTTTTCAGATTTGTAATATCTACCCCAATCTCTTTATCCCTTTCTTTGAACATTAAATCCTCAAGCTATTGGATGTGAGGTTATCAGAAGTAGTTAATAACGCTGACCACTCCTAATGCCCTCAGTCTCCTCACTTGCCCCTGAAAAAATAGATTGACATTTAATAGATGGAGGAATGAAAATGAGAATTCGAGGAGGCAATCAACTGCCACACACTGGAGACTTTTATCTCCATTACACTTTCATTGAAAAGAGGTGGTAATGGTCAAGAAATAAGAGAATCACAGCTCGCTATTATTAACATGTTTGCTGCAACACATGCTTAACAGTTACGATATGGAGGAATACCTGGTATTCAGTGTACAAAATTAATCCCTTTACTTAGATTGGTCACTTTCTGAGGAGAGACTGAGTCGGAATACTTCAGAGTTTGCTGTTACCTCAAAGATCAAGAAGCCTGGTGACATTATTGTCTTTCCCACATTGGAACCACAGTGGGGAAAATATACTTGTCTCAGAGAAAGTCTCTGTAAGTTCAACTGCAAAGTCAGAACTGACATACAAAGCCTCAGGTATATTCTTAATTTAGGATTCCAGAGGAGGGGAATTAATTTCTTTATTTTTTTTATTTTTTATCAAACATTTTTATTTATTGGTAACAAAGGAATAAAATTTGTACGGTTCACATCACCATTATAAAGTACAATTACTGTCCGATAACCCTAGGACTTCATCAATCCGATTGTGGAACAAATAAATCTCCAATTTCAATTACCATTCTTACATTATTTTCACATGTCTCCAACAGTTTCTTCCTCAGATGTTTCCCCAGACTGTGACTTAGGAGGCTCACAAATGTATCCCCTAAATTTATTCCACCCTCCCCATACTTTATTCCATTTGCTCGGGCATCCTTGGTTACTATACACTGTCTTTTCAGTTATCATAACACCATCCATATTATTGCACCAAGCTGCTATCGTCGGTATTTCCTCCGAACCACATCTCTGTGCAATGTTCCGCTTTGCAACCATTATCCCCAGTGTAACCCACTCCTGAGCCATGAGCGTAAGATCATTTAATTCCCAAACGTTCAGTAGGCAACTCTTGGGCTCTGGCAGCAGTGATATCCCCTCAACCTGTGATATCGTCCTCATAACCCTGGCCCAGTATTCCGCAATTCTCGGACATTGCCATAGTGCATGAAAAAAGGTCCCCTCATTCCCACACCCTCTCAAACAGTACGGATGAGAAGCTTTCCCAATTTTGCAGAGGAGGACTCTGGTGTAATAAATACGATGCAGGATTTTAAGCTGTACCAGCCTAAGCCGCGAGGCTATGCCCACCTCCCGCGGGGATGCCGTTGCATCTTGCCAATCCGTGTCATTCAATTCTCCTACATCTCTGGACCACTTTTCCTTAAGCGCCTCAGTGGGGTCTGGTAAATTATTGACTAGTTTTCCGTAGGTGAAGGAGGTAGCTCGCCTGTGCGTATGATCTCTTAGTAATCTAT
The DNA here is from genome assembly GCF_964204655.1 of Triturus cristatus. Lineage (NCBI taxonomy): Eukaryota > Metazoa > Chordata > Amphibia > Caudata > Salamandridae > Triturus > Triturus cristatus. The sequence goes on along the minus strand of NC_140585.1, from coordinate 1,111,934,068 downwards.
CTTCTAAAGGGGTAGCTTCCGGAACCTTAACTCCCGCTGGTAAGGCGGCTTGTAATGCGTGTTCAATCTGCAGGTAGCGAAACTGTTCTGACTCTGCCAGTTCGTATTGGTCCTGAAGATGCTTTTTGCATCCCACTGAGGGAATCCCTTACTGTTCCTGAGTCGCCCCAGCCGTTTGGTGTCCCATAAGGGAGTGAGTTGGGTTATAACCCCCCGCCAGCCCAATTTAGCATGTGCCTTATGCCAGAGAGTGATAGTGTGTTTTGTAGGACCAAGCAAAGAGGGGGGTCGCCTCTCGTTGTATAGCGCCGACATCATACCTTCTACCCCAAGTTCGTGTCTATCAGCTTTAAAGGCAGGATCAGTTTGTGGGGCATGTATCCATTGGTTAACTATCTTCAATTGGGCTGCCCAGTAGTATAACTGAATATTTGGGAACGTAATTCGCCCCTGCATTCATCCCTTTACCAGTTTGCCCTGCGCTATCCTTGCCGGTTTGTTCCCCCATAACAAACTGGAGACCTGCGCCTCTATTGCCTTGAAGTAGCATGGGGGTACCAGGAATGGTGCATTTTCTATTACATAAAGGAATCGAGGAAGTGCCATCATTTTAAAAAGCGCCGCCTTTCCCAGGAGCGTCCACAGCAACGTGCCCCAATGTGTCACATCCCGCCTGATGAGGTATGAGATTCAGCTTATAGAAGGCCTCCGGGCTTACAGGTATATTGATTCCTAAATATTTAAATGTATCCTCTGCGACATGCAATGGGCAGTCCTTGGGGAGCCGAGGGGCGGTCCATGTAAAATAAATAAAACCGATTTAGACCAATTTATGGTATACCCAGATGCACGACAGAAAAGCTTACAGATATTAAGTAACGCCTCAATTGAATGACTGGGGGAGGCCATATACAGTAGCACGTCATCTGTGTTTAAGGAAATACGACCCTACCAATACGGCATCCATATCAGTCCCCGAATCAGTGGTTCCCACCTAATCCATGCCGCCAGCGGCTCAAGTACTAGAGCAAACAAGAGTGGCGACAGTGGACAGTCCTGACGTGTGCCACGTGAGAGTGGGAAATCCTGAGAAATGTGCCCATTAGCTGTCACATGCGCCGCTGGGTTAGTATACAGCAAGCGTATCATTGCACAAAATTTGGGACCAAAGCCCATGTGGTCAAGCACCGCAAAGAGGAAGGGTCATTCCACCATATCAAACGCCATACGGGCATCTAGGGAGAGGATAACTGCTGGTTCTTGTCAGGAAATTAATTGCTTAGTAGCAAACTGTCCTTTGCCTAATTTTGAACAGAAAGAAGATGCACTTTATGCATATGGAAATTATCCCGTATGTATGTATGTATGTGTCTTGTAAAGCGCACTGCTGCCCTGAGGCGTCGTGGCGCTGTAGACCGCTGGGGAACCCGACCTGGCTATCCCTGTGAGATGGTCCCTCCTGGGTATCTCCAAGGTGAAACCAGACATCCCCGGCGAATGTGGGGGGCCGTTGTTGAGATGAGGCAAGCTAATGCCCAGAGTTGCCAAGTGTGATCCCTGGTTAGAGTAGGCATCGAGGCGAGAATTATCGAGTCCGCTGGCCCTAGTCCACGACCCTGCCGCGTCGGGAATTGAACCCTGGTCCCGGGCCGTCCTCTGCTTCCGGGTCTGCTGCCTCTAACCAGTGAGCCACACCACTCCACGTACTCTGCCAGAAAAGAACAAGGATGCTAAAATTTGAGATACAAATCTAAGACCTTCTGTGTGATCAGAACATCAGCTGTGGAGGATAAGAGATTAATGCATTTAGGAAATAATCTTTCTAATCATTTAGATAATACTCTTGCCAAAACATTCCGCTCAAGATTCAACATTGTTGGTTGTATAGTATGAGCAGAGAGTTTTAATTTTAGCTGATTTAGGTTTGTGTGATAAAAGCGATTTCATTGTTGTAGGCTTGGTATACACTTTTACGATAACATTAAAAACTTCGCATAAATGAGAAACTGAAATTGTCCTACCTTATTTGTATACAATTCTTTAAGGAATCTACCCACCAATTAAGGTTTGCTGAATTTTAACATAGTAAATGGTATCATCAGTTGTCTTCTTTGAAATCTTCTCAGATTTCCCCCTGTCAAGTCCGGTAAATTAACCCCTGCAACTCATTTATCTTGAAATGGGAATTAGTTGTTTCCTAAAAATGCCACATTTTTCTTCATGTTGTCACTGCTTACAGCCCAATGTTAATTTTTAATCAGGAGACAAGATGAGTCTTCTGCCCTCGCTCAACCCGTAAACCGTAGGTTTAACTGTTCTTCCATCTTGAATGCAGTATATTTATTTGTTACATATCAAAATTAGTAAAATGTTATGTATAGAATTAATTTACATTAATGCAATTTTCTTTTTAAGTTAGACTTATTTTTACATTTAAAATGTTACTCGAATATTTTTTAATAAACATTTCTTTTATATTTTTAGGTAAATCAAATGAATGTATATGTAAAAAAAACAAAAATCATAGTTTAATTTAATATTTCTAGTGGGGTTCTGTTTCAAGTTCCTATGGCCATTACATTCTATGAGAGAGTGTTGCAGTAGCAGTGGTTAAACATGTTTGGTGCTGGAGTACAATAACTGTTTTGGATCCTTTTTTACTGTGCTAACTTCAAAAGTGCAGTTTGGTAATAGAAATTGTTTTACTCTTTTGGAGGTGGGTGTATTATGCCCTACTTGAACCCATCTCTAACCCTCCCTTAACCCAATCATACTCCTATGTAAACCCCACCCATTTATTAGTAATACCCATTTTCCAGCCACTGTCCCGTCCAGCCCATATTTGCTATAAAAATATAGGCGTAAGTGTGCGGCGACTCTGCACTTGGGGTGAAGATAACTGCACATAAAATATAGGAGTGGCAGAGACCTTCATGCGTAGATTTGTGAATAGCATTTTGTAGCATGTGAGTAGTGCTACTAAACCTGTTAAAAAATGCAGTTTGTGAATAGACCCCTTAGTCTACAAAGTTTAGATCCTACAATGTTGTGGATGCTGAATATCAACAAGGTTTTAACCGGTGTTATAACCTGATATAATCTTCCTTTCCTTTTTATAGCTAGGGACTATTCATTAAGCTTAGAGACAGTAGAAAATAGTCGATCTGTAATTACTTTCATGCACAAGAGGTAAGAAAAGGAAAGCTCCTGGATCTGGATCCAATAATCTCAAGTTATCCTCTAGACCTAGGCATAATTTTATACTACTTGTTGTGTCTCAATACCTGATTCCCTTGCATTAAAATAGGGTCTCCTTAAATCCTAATTTATATTTCATAATATTTTTTAAAGTTATCCTACCCTCCATTTGGAAGCTTACATTTTATCCAGAACCAAAATAAATACTTACTTGACTCTTTACAGGCATACTTGCCGTTTCCATCTTTTATCTCTTCTCTAAAAGTACTCCCAATTATTTATTAAATAGAATCAATTCCCCATTACTTTACTAGAAATCTCCATTTTAAATTACCCTTTTTTGGTTAGCCAAAGCTTTTAAAAACCTAATATCCTTTAAAATGCAGCTTGTTCTTCTAGAGACTTCTTAAGTCATATATTGTATGCTTCACATTTAGACACCTCCCAATCAGGATTCTGAGCCTTTTGTGAACTAGAATTCACGAACTCTACCCGCTGCACCATGTTATGGAGCATTCTCTTCAGCCATGTTTACCACTTCCTAATTATGTTCCTGTTTGTTTTCATGTGTGCCTTATCCTTCAGGGGATGCTTTCTCCCATCTCCTTGAGTTTGCAACATCCAGTTTCGTTCTTCAATTAGTTTTTTGTTTTTTTTGGTCCACTTGTTTTTTTTTCCTGACTATATGTAAAGCGCTCTGATACCCTCTTGTCATGTTTGCACTAAATAAAACTTTATAAACATTTTAAAACCACAGCACCGAGATCGTCCTGATTGCTGCCACAGACAACATCAGAACCCTCCTCGACCACGGAGAGACTACGGCCCTGATCCTTCTCACATTCTCTGCTGCTTTTGACACAGTTTCCCACCACACCCTCATCAACAGACTCTACAACATCGGCACTCAGCAAAACACCCTCAAGTGTATCACCTCTTTCCTCACAGGATAAACACAGAGCATCTGGCTGCCTCCCTTCACCTCTAAAGCCAATGACCTCTTATGAAGCATACCTCAAAGATCAGTTTTTTACGGTTTTACAGTTTATTCATTATGATTTGGGACTCCGAAGAGTTCCACATAAAATGAAGAAAATAATCTAAAAATCAACATTTCACTCCATAAAAAGATAGATTCTATGGATTTGTACGGTACTAAATTCATCATATCATATAACAAGCATTGACATAGCCAATAGGTCTCGCCTTTGGGACCTTATAAGTGTTTAGCCATGCAATAGTTGCATAACTAAATACTTATAAGGTCCCAAAAGCGAGACCTATTGTCTATGCCATGCGGCCGCGAAAGTGATCGCGATCAAACATCAAAGTGTCCGTGGGGCCGCGAAACTGAAAGTAATCGTGGTCAAGCGCGGCGCGCGCGCACATGCACTATTGCTCTAGGCTGGCCTGGTAGCACTTTTTGGAGCGCTCTCAATAAGTCTCGCCAGACCACCGCATGCGCTGGGTCAGGCGAGACCTAAAAACGAGGAGAAACATATAAATGGAAACCATTCAAGAAACTTTCAAGTGCCAAGAGGATTGATCCATAACAAATCAGATTACCATTGATGGATACTTGGGGGACTTTTACGAAGATTACAATCTAATGTTATAATAAAAACTTTCAAAATTAAAACCATGTAATAAAGAGCGGGATTTGTCAATTCACAATACAGTACATGATAACCAGCAGCATAATAACAGTGCAAGAATATTTAAAACTTCGGAGAAATAAAGAGTAATACAACTAGAGGAAAAATAAGCGAAAACTGGTAGTTGTAAAATATGCATAAAAATTAAAAAGCTCATTGTAAGGCAAAGATATTTAATTTCAGCATACAGTACTCGATAGCTAGCAGCAAAAAAGGTTGGAAAAGTGGAAGTGCTCAGAAACATACATAGTAAACCAATACTGTTCTAAAATATATTTAAAAATTGTTTAAAAAAGCTAAAAATGTTAAAACAAATTCAGATGGAGGTGCCAGCAAACCGTTACGGGCCTCTTCTGCTGTGATATTGTACTTTGTACTTTAAAAAACATCAAAGATCATCCCTCTGCCCCACCTTTTTCAACACCTACATGACCACCCTGGCAGACATCGTCAGATCCCGCGGCCTCAACGTAATTTCCTGCATAGAGAAGACTCGACTCATCCTCTCGTTCACCGAAGACCCCTCTACCACCGGAATCTAATTCTGCGAATGCATGGCCAACATAGCTAATTGTATGAGAGACAGCTGCCTTAAACTCAGCTCTGACAAGACAAGTACTGATCTTCAGGAAGAACACAACCGTATGGAACCACAGCTGGCGGCCAGCAGAACTTGGACAGACACCTACAGATCATGCATGCAACCTAGGCATCGTCCTCAACAGCGAATGGCCATGGAACAAGTCAACGCAGTTGCTTCCTCCGCTTCCAGACCCTTCCTACGCTCCACAGAATCTTCAGATGGATCACAGTCCACACCAGAAGGACCGTCACTCAGGCCCTTGTCACAAGCCTCCTCAACTTTGGCAATGCTCTCTACGCCGACAACTCCATCCAGCTCCTCAAAAGTCTCCAGAGTCCGGACCATACAGAATGCTGCAGCCAGACTCATCCTGGACCTCCCCAGACACATCACCCCCCACTTCAGAAACCTCCACTGGCTCCCCATCCAGAAGAGATGCCAGTTCAAGATCCACACACATGCCTCCAAAGCTCTGCATGATCAAGGACCGGCCTAAATCAACGAACGACTGAACTTCCACCTACCTGCAAGACACCTTCTCTCCTCCTCACTAGCCTCTGCGTCCTTCTCCTACAGTGCCTCCAAGACCTGGAACAACCTACCCCTCCATCCTCGAACAGCACCCTCCCTGGCAGACTTAGAGGAAACTCAAAACCTGGCTCTTCGATGGAGATGTTACACCAACAGCACCAAGATACCATTAGAAGTGACAGTACTGGGCAATACAAACACTGATTGATATTTTTAAAATTTCATAGCTTACAAATAAACCCTGTGACAAACCACTATGGAAGATACCAGCACTAAACAGGCAAACACATGAGGGAAAAGGCACACCATATAAAGTTTCTGATGGATACATCTGTCTGTGGAATCCTCACCTTTTGAATTACCCTTTTTTCATAGCTCTCCAACGTTGACGAGAACATCACAATGGTACGGCTCTGCTCGCTACTCCATGTGACGTCCTCAGAGCCATAAGAAGACCTTGTCGGGGTGGTGACGTCAGTTCCCTTTTTTCTGCGCCATCGACGCATAAAGTATTTTTTTTAGGACTCTCCATTCATTTGTGGTTTAACATTGTTACAGTTGTCTGTTATTGTAGCAGTGTGGTGGCTGCTTAGAAAAAGGCTGGTTTTAAACCTTGTAGGGAATTTTGGGAGGCATATGTTAATCACGGATCCCCACGATGATTGTCATTGGTGCCTCTCGTCTGACTACGACATTGAGGGATGCTCTTCTTATTGCCGTATGACGCCGAAGGACCTCAAGGAAAGGAAAGGGAAGCAAAGCTGTTCATGGCCCGGGCAAAGAAGCAGAAGAGGGGACAGAAGAGGACAAAGTTAAGGTCCAATTCGCCAGCGCCACACACCTCGAAGTCGTCAAGAAACTCAAGGAGTGGCGTCATAGCTTCAGACGTCTCTCTTCTAAAGACAAGTCGCCGAAGTTGGGGTCCCCAGCCCTATGGCTTCACAGGAAGGATGAGATCTCACCGTCCCCTTTACCAAAGGTGACTCCGGCTTATTCTCTGGCTCCGAGAGACTCTCCGGCACCCAGGGAAGCGACTCCTTAGCGTCTGAGCATTCCGCCCCCCCCCCCAGCGTCTTCAGTGCCACAGCCAGACCCAGACTTACGACATTGGGCTGTTCCGGAGCAGACGGTTCCGGATCCATACCCAGCTTTTCCAGCTCCAGTTACGGATTCTTCACATTTTTTTAAATGCAATGTATGGCATGTTTGCCAGGGCGGCTAATCCTTCCGGTGCACCTGGTGGCCCCGTGGGACCACTTTCCTTCAACATGGGCTTACTCCATCATTATCCCCAGGCACCTTTTATGCCTTTCATATGACCCCGAATTGGCTTCACCTCACGCTGAGGTTCTCAATGTCGATTTTGTCCCCGGAGGGAAGGATGGATAATTCTCCAGCACAATCTTGACTTTGTGCGGTGCCTCCAACCGTCCCTGAAGGGCCTCCATCGATGCCAGCTCTGAAGTCGCTGGTGCCGTGTCTGGCGCCGCTGAAACAGCAGATAGGATCAAGAAGGGAAGCACAGAGGCTTCTGGAAGAGGAAGAATTCCAAGAGCAACAGGAAGAAGCAGAGGTAGGGGAGATAGTGGATCCCATGCATGAATTTGAAGGGCTTCAGCAAGCTAGTGGGCTGGATACATCGCCAGAGTTGGAACTCTCTTCTCCTAAGGCTCTTCCTTCTCAGGAGGTTTCTTCCTATCACTCGGTCATCAAGAAGGCTGCTGACCTGGATATGCAGTTGCCCACTGCAGAGGTCAAGTTGAACATTCTGACGGAGGTTCTTCACTCTCCCTCATCTGTGATAGAACCTTTGCTTCCGTTCAATGAGGCTTTGACGGAACCTATTCTGGAAGTATGGCAAAAACCTATGTCTGCCCCAACTTTATCCAGATGGTGACTAGGCAATACAAAGTTGCGGCTGGGGATCCAACCTTTTTAACAATGCACCCTTCACCCGAGAGCTTGGTGTTTCTGACTTCATGTTCATTGAAGCAATCTTCAGGATACTCTCCGTCCACTCTGGTGACTGGGACTGGAGTAGTCAGCCCAAAAAAGTTTTTTTATCAGCTAGTATGGCTTTAAAGTCGACTAATGCTACATGTCTGCTGGTACGCTACATCCATGCGTTGATGGGCTCGACTAAGGAAGTGGTTGCTAAACTCCCAGAGGAGTCCAGGGCCACTTTGCAGAGGTGCTGTTGGATACTCAAGCTGCAGCCCATTATGGTTATTCAGTCTGGGCTTGACACGGTGTACTCCGCTGCTAGTGTTATGGGTTCCTCGGTGGCAACTCTGAGGCAAGCCTGGCTGAGAGGATCAGGTCTCCCTCCGGATGTTCAGGCCACACTTTTGGATCTTCGTTTTGATGGCTCTAGACTTTTTGGGACCAAGGCGGACTCAGCGTTACAACATTTTAAAGACCGTAGAGCTACCGCTAGATCCCTAGGTTTGCAATCTCAGCCTAGGGGTTTTAGATACTGAAGATTTTGGAACTTTGGAAAGACTGCTCCATTTTTGGCCTGACAGCAGTAGCAACAACAACAGGCAAACCCACAGTATAGAACAGACAGAGGGAAGGGTAGAGGTTGTCTGCTCGCCAACAACACTTCTCCTTCCTTTTCCCCCATACTGTTGGTCAACCATGCACGCTGGCACGTGAGAGCACTCCAGTGGTGCCTCTGCAGGGAATGGTTTCAACACAACAGGGATCTCAGGGAGGTGATCAGAATCTCCAGAGACACTGCAAAGGAGCTGTTATGGTGGAGTGTTCCAGGCAACCTGTCTCAAGGGAAGCCATTTCAACCTCCTTTTCTGGTGGCCACAGTGATAACGGATGCCTCCAGTCTGGGGTAGGGTGCTTATCTGGGGGCTTTGGAGATCAAGGGTCTTTGATCTCCAGAGAAAAGATTGCTTCACATCAATCTTCTAGAACTGCGGGTGAAACGTTTGGCTCTCAAGGCCTTTCTTCCCTCCCTTTCGCGGTAAGTCATTTCAGGTCCTGATGGACAACACTACTGCAATGTGGTACATAAACAAATGGGGAGGAGTAGGGTTGTATTGTCGCTGCAGAGAGGCTCTGCTAACCTGGTCCTGGGCTCAGGTCCATCAGAATTGTGTAATTGCAAATCATCGGGCCCGGGGGCTGATTGTGTGTGCGGACAGTCTGTCGGCAATACTCGACTGATCACGAATGGCGTCATCATCCGGAGATGCGCCATCACATTTTCAGAATGTGGGGGGGGGGGTTCCTCAGTTGGACTTACCACTCACGAGAACGCGCACCGCCCGTCGTTTGCAGTATCCGATGCGGGAGCATTGGGGGATGTGTTTGTTAGATTGGGGCTCACAGCTTCTTCACCCGTTGCCTCCCATACCCTTGATTCCTTGGCTTCTGAGGAAGATTTGCTACGACCATATTCATATTGATCGCCCCAGATTGGCCAAGAAGGGTTTGGTGCACAGACCTCCTTCACCTCTCATCGCACCCTCTGCTCCGTCTCCCTCTCAAGGCAGACCTCCTCTTGCAGTCGTAGGTTCTACACCCCCACCTCCAGAGTCTGCACCTTCATGCCTGGAGATTGAACGGGGCAACCTGAGTTCTTTCTCTGTCCCACCAGATGTGGTGGATTTTATATTATCGGCCAGAAGACACTCCACCAAATCTGTCTTTTCTGGTAGGGGGGCCAAGTTTGTTAAATGATGACAAGGGAGATCAATTGATCCTTTGAAAGCCCATTTATCTGATATTCAGATTGTTGCTCTTTCCTTGGTTCTACAGGGTTGTGCTGTAGCAACTTTTAAAGGCTACGTGTCTGCCTTTCTTTGCTTACCAGACCAACCCTCTTTGTTTAAGTTTATAGACATGAGATTCATTAAGGGTCTCACTAACCGGTTTCCTCCCACTCCATTAATCATGCCTCAGTCGGATTTAAATTTAGTTCTTACTTTCCTGATGGGGTTCCCCTTTGACCCTCTACATAGTTGTCCGTTGAGGCTCCTGTCGTTCAAGACAATTTTTCTGATTGCAATTACCTCGGTTAGGAGGGTTGGTAAGCTACAGGCTCTTAGTTCCGAGCCTCCTTTGACTTCTATTCAGGCAGATAAGATGTTTCTTAGGACCAGGGCTGCTTTCCTGCCTAAGGTGGTCACTCCTTGCTACCTAGGGCAATCTATCACTCTACCCACTTTCAATCCTACCCCTTCTAAGGAGGAGGGGAGACTTTACCGCCTCAACCCTAAAAGGCGGTCAGCTTGTACCTGGACATGTCTAAAGACTTCTGGCTGGATGACCAACTCTTCATTGGATATGTGGGAAAAATGAAGGGCAAGGCTGTCTACAAGCGAACGCTGTCAAGGTGGATCGTCCTCTGCATCAAGATCTGCTACACCTTGGCCAAGAAGGAGCCTCCTGAAGGTATTCGAGCTCATTCCATCAGAGCTAAGTCGTCTTCTTCGGCTGGTGTCCATGTAGTAGACATCTGCAAGGCCCCCCTCCACAGTTATGCAAAAATATTACTGCTTAGATACAGAGGTGAGGAGGGACGGCCACTTTGCACGTTCTGTGCTGCACGATTTTGTGGTATAGGTAGGCAGACAACCTCCTCCGGGAGCGGAACTGCTTAGGGATTCAATTCAAAAGGTGAGGAATCCACGGGCAGATGTATCCATCAGAAGAACAAGTTACTTACCTTCCGTAACGCTTTTTCTGGTGGATACAGTATCTGCCTGTGGATTCCACTCTGACCCACCCACCTCCCCGTTGTCTGCCTACTTACACCGAAAATAATTTTAGGTATGCCATTCTTGTATTTCATTGTCATTTGGAATGATCTGATGCTTGTCGCTAGCAAATGTCTGTATTTTAGAATTTCCAGTTTCCTTTCTTTGAATCATATGCTGTGTATATTTGTGCATATGTTGTATACTGTGTATACTTGTGAAATGTTGTTGGTTCACCCGTTCGCCATGAAGGGATGGAGAAAATGGATGGAACTGACGTCAGCACGCAGACGAGGTCTTCTTATGGCTCCAATGATGTCATGCGGAGTCGCGATTGGAGCCGTACCATTGTGACGTCCTGTCGACGTGGGAGAGCTATGAAAAAAGTTTCTGTGGAATGCAGTGCAAGGGGTAATTCAAAAGGTGAGGAATCCTCAGGCAAATACTGTATCCACCAGAAAAAGTGTTACAGAAGCTAAGTAACTTGTTCCTCTGAAACCATCAGAGAGAGGTAAGTGAATTTTCTGCTCCACAAGCAACAGTGAAAAATAACAACACATCTCAAGGAAGGAAAACCTGAGTTGATACAATCAAGAAGAGGAAACAACAACCTACCAGCTCTGCCTTCTTTAATAATAATTTTAAACAAACAGACCCATTCTCTTGCCAAACAATACCTTCTTAAAATTAAATAGAATCTTCTGACCGTAATCTGAGCCATGACGAACCCCCATCACTAAAGACTCTACAACCATGTCTCAACAAAATCGTTTCGGAAGAGGGCATTGTAAGATTTGACTTGAAGTCCTGCTTCAAAAAGTTTAAAGGTAAACTCATCTCCATAGGTGCAAGAGTAAACTATCTTTTAAAAACTGATGGCAACAGATGAGAAGAGTATCACCAGATGTGAAATATCACCCAAACGCTACAGTAGCAAAATGAGAAACTGGGTTCATGAGAACTTAAAAAATAACATCATATATAAATAATACCAACATGCATATCAAAGGATGTCCAGGTGGAATAGAGGGGAAGAATACAGAGAACTAGTTTTGAGACTTATAACATTCAATCATGACAACACCTGAGGATAAACCATGAAGTATAAAGCTAACGCATTAAGATGGAACTGAGGCCCAAAAAGGGTACCTCATGTGGAGTTGAGTGGCTGAAATTAATTCAAGTATTTCACCCATCATTGTTTTGGTTACTTCAGTGTGACGCCTTAAGTGCTACGGATATGCTCAGATATGGGTCCGTGCTCACTGTGCCACTGGAATCAAGCTGCACCTGACTGAAGAGCTCAACTAGGGCCAAACCGGCCTTTGGTTGCTTGTGTTCCAGTTCGAACTGGACTGTTCCTGTTGCAGCAGGACCAAGACTGATTTGCTTATGTCTTGGTCTAATCTTAGGTTCCCTGGTGGGCAAAAAGAAAATCTGATCAGGGATGCAGCCTGAGTTATTACCAGAGGCTGAGATTAATTCACTATGTTGTTTCAGTGCATCAAGGATGGGCGTGCAGGGGCGAGCTTGTCTGGTGTGCTTATTAATGGTTTAAGAGTAGCACTGTCAATGTGGAACCATTTTTTCACAGCACTGAAAGAAGAAATGCTGTGTTAACCATCCATTTAGCATTTTTATTTGCTATGGAAATTTAAATATCCTGCAAATTAATGGAGCACAGTGAATTACAGGAAATAATTCACAGTTAGGTCTTTTTTTTTGTAAAATTCAAGCTTAAAAACCACTAGAAATCATTTAATAAGAATGCTCACCTCACCCATGTAGTACATATAAATATAATATATATGTGGGTGAAGAGAGATTGGTGTGTTAATAGAAACCGGTTTAATACAAAAAATAAATTAAATAAAAAGGTCAGAATTTATGAAAAGATGTTATGGTCAAAATAATATACTCTATAGACAAAAGTTATTGTAAAATATGATTTTGAAAAGTGTGCAAAAGATGTTTTGGGAAATGATGTTGTAACATGTAACTCTGGCAGGTTCCACATTGGGAAAGATTTCAGTGGGGCGCCCCTCTGCATATGCTTCAAACAGAAAGGAGAAAAGGGTGCTCTTTTGGACCCTTATGGATTCCAAGAAGGTCGTGGAACTTAAATCCTGGGACTCTGGTCTTCCTTGCAAGGGATGCATGATGAGGAAGCCAATATGGCGGCATGTGACAAGGGGCATGTGATTAAGAAGCAAGTATGGCAGAGACTGAGAGTCCCTGGGAGGCATTCGTCTGACATGCTACAATATTGAAGGGAGATTGACAGCAGGGAGGTCAGTGCAACGCGCAGGAAACAAACAATTCATAATGTAGACTCACAAGAAATGGAAGAATTCTATTCACATCTCTGTGCTAAAGGGGATCGTTGTCCGAATTGGGAGATCCTACAATGCCAATCTGGGTGAGGATGGGCAGGAAGATGCTATCTAAGGTTTTTAGGATTTGTGATCCCCGGTGGAATCTTTCGTTAGGCTATCCTGGAAGAGTTTGTATTCACCTGTTTCTGCTTGGCATGTCTTCTTTCATTATTGTTAAGGCTACATGAGGGAAAGCAGTTTAGCCGAGCACAGGGTGAACCAGGGGCTGGCTTCAGCCTCCTTCCACAGCTATTGTTGTGAATGTTCAACAGCTAAGAGCCGTGGCCCTGCGTGCCGCTGGTAACTGATGAACATTCACAGCCTCAGTAAACTACAAGCAAAGACCATGAAGCACAGGAGATCGGCTGTGAGGTGTATGGATTGAATCTTAACCCGTAAAGATAATCGTATAGCATTAGGTGCCTTTTGTAGTTACCTTTACTGTGAGCAAGAGATGTCCTCTAACTACGGCACTTTGTACCTGGAGAGTTCACAGGTTCACACTGGGCCACATCGAACTGCTTGAACATACGGACTTGCTAAAATGCTGAATCGTTGGCTTACTGCGAAGATCACGGTTTGCCCAAAACGTTGTAGTTCGGGTAGTCTTATGTGTGTGCGGTCTATTGGTAGAGTGTCTGCGGTCCCAAGGAAGAGGTGCTCCCTGTAATGTGGTTGGACCAGTTTAGGCCATAACCAGACCCCTTTCTCCTTGAGAAAACACCAGGCTTGCGCACCGGAAGGGGTGAAACACGTGTTGGCTGATTGCAGCTCATATATCTGTACTATATGAATGATGTTTGAGTAGAACCAAGAGCTTGCAAAATAATAAACACGATACACCCCAATATCAAGACATTATTTTTATATATTGGGAATAACCCATTTGGGGCTTTTTGATTCATATACTGCATATGACTAACTGATACTTTTGGTCAATATAAATAATCATAGCCACACCTATTGCTGGCCCCCAAGCATTCCTATCCCCCCCTCAGCCTCCCTGAAAAATTAAATCTGTAAAATGGCTCAGCTGCGACCTGCAACGTGTGGCCAAACTGACTCTTGTATAGCTCCACCATTTTCCAACAAAATATCGCCGAAAAAATGACAACAGGAAAAGGCACGATTTCTTCAGGTTAAAAAAAAATAAACAATCTTTGACACTAGAATTCCTCAAAACATATGCAGTATGCCATACTTAAGCAAAACCTATAACACGTAGCCCTAATACCAAAGTTCAAGACACAGAAAAAGTACAAAAAAATCTCTGCTCTGATTGACTGGTAAACAACACTGGCTCCAGAATGATAGATCATTTCACTGTCTCCTTCCTGATGTGTAAAACATTCCCTGAGGCTAAATGTAATATCTTTCGACTTGACTTCAAATGCAAAAAACAAATTTGCCAGAGAGAGAGAGATCAGAACAATAGCCCAAAAGATAACAAGCATTTGTAATGCAATAGGTCTCGCATTGGTGAAATTTGGAGCTATTGGCTTTGTAAATGACATTGTTTTTTACTTATATTTTTTTGTAACTGCAGTCATCAGGTAATACCAGCCCGCACGGAATCAAGGCAACTCAGCGCTGAGGAGGGCGGGGAAGAGGGGGGATAAAGGGGGGGGCGGGCTCGGCACCTTAGAGCACTGGGCCGGTAACATCTTGCCGCTGAGTACCTGTCAGGGGACAGCCCTCCACCAGGGCACTGCGGAGCTCAGAGTGTACGGGTTGACGTTCAGCTCTCAGCCTTAAGAGAAGAGCTGTACGCCTTTACTGCTGAGCACCCTGGGGCGGGGGACAGTTCAGAGCTAAACACGGTACACCAGCCCCTGACCACGGGCTGTGAACAGCCAGGCACTGGGCCCCGGTCCCAAAACAGCTCAGCTCGGGAGAGCACCGCAGGCCGTGAAGTGCTTAGAAGTTAGCACTCAGCGCCAGCCTGGGTAACGGCTCCGCAGTGGCGGCGGGGTGGGGCTGCTTGTCACTCAGAAACAGGGGACAGAGCAATACTGACCGCCAGGCAGAGGGCGGCTCCGGTTTATACAGAGTCACACACTCCGACTGATACAAATATCCCTGTGCACAATTGCGAAAGCCATTAAACTTAAATGAAAGCGGGCGCCGTGCTCGCACTATACACATCAAAGCATCCTAAAAAAAAGTTCACCTCAGACACAATTAAAACACGAAAGCGGACGAAAACTGTGGTTAGGCGGTGCTGCATCCAGTAAAAACGGTAGTGACTTATCGCATCCACAGCTAAGAAGAGCAATGCCATAGTTAACAAATGGCAAGCGGCAGAAGAAATTACCCGGGAGTTTCACCCCTGATACAGACTACTTGAAGTCTCGGAGAGACAGCGCATGCACGCTGCCTAGGCGAGACCTAAAAATCATTGACCATGTGGAAACAGGTAAAGATGAGCAGTACCAAGTAGCTCGACATTTCATTAGAAGGATACTTTTGTGACTTCAGCCTAAATAAACAAAATTCCCACGAAAACTACACTTTGTGATCAGGAACAGGTTCATGCATTTCCTGAGTGACTATTGCAATTGGCAGAATTAAGCCTAAGGGGCTTTATTTAGAGGGTGATCTAAGAGCCCATTCACCATATTCTGAGCTTCTCGCATGCTGAAAGTGCTTTGACCTGGCAAAATTGAACTGCTGGCTAGCCCGCCATGTCATTGCAGTATGACAATACCCCAATGCATAGGGGAAATCTGCTGTTTTCTAAGTCTGGCATCATCTGAGATCTTTTATTTTTAATAAAAATATATATACACTATTGTGCTCCATTTATCAACAATAATCAACAGAAAGAGACCTCTGAGGGGGTGAGTTTGTGCTTTATAAATGACCAACTAGATCGTCAGATTGGCAATTGAATCCTTGGCTGAGCCCTGTGAATATAAAAAGACAGAGAGAAAAACGGCACAGCCACTGAATCCGTCTGAGAAAATGAAGGTATCTGCACAAAAGAGAAGCAAAGGTTGTTCCTCCTCTGTCATAGCCAGAGCTAGAATAAAGAGGGAACCAGCCGGATTCCGGATCTGGATGCTGTTATTAAGCCAGAGTGAAATGTGCTGAATTTGTCCCGTTCAATTTGTGAACACCAGGACACAATTCAGCAGCGTCCGCAAGTTGTATACTTTCTGTTTAGAGCAGCAATATACAGGCAATGAGGTTTTTTTTATTTTTATTTTCTCTTCTAAAATAAAGGCTGAATTTAAAGGGCCATCAGTCCTACTTTTGTTTGAGTATAATCCTGGCTAACACCTAGATGCCAATGCAATGAGGAAACGAAGGCACACCGCTTGTTATCACTTCACAAGTACTTAAGAGAAACTATGATTTGGAGGCTGCTGTTTCACTTTGTGCAACCACTATATGTAAGATTTTTATTTATTTATTTATCTATGCAATTTTATATAGCGCGGACATGGCCCGAAGCCATCAGATCGCTTTACAACAGTAGCATGAAACAATGATACAGCAAGTTACAGTTCCAATAGTTACGTTCAGACATATTGCATCGAAAGCAGCGACCAGGACAAAAGCAGCCGTTGGACAGGGACGTATATGGTTCAAGCATTGAATAAGGCGTTGGGGAAACACAATCGAGGTTGTTCATCTCCTGGTCATGGTACTTCGGTATGGTCAAGGGTGATTAACCTAGGTGTCTGTCGAATAGGTGGAGCTTGAGGTACTTTTTGAAGGTGACTATGTAGTTTGTTAGGTGAAGGGAAGAAGGTAAGGAGTTCCATATTCATGTGGCACTACCAGAGAATGACTGGCTCATGTACCACTCTTGACTGAAGGTGGGGAGTTCCAGGAGCTTCAATGGAAAGCCATTGAAGGGTTAACAGGGCCGGGGAAATGTGGTCAAATGTCTTGAGACCTAACACAAAGCATGCAGCTACAAATAGAGTTGCTCTCAGTGGGCATAGATGAACTTTGGGAATGCCTAAGAGAAGGGCAATTACATAATCTAGTCTGGAGAGGACGAGAGACTGCACCACTGTTTTGAGGTCTTGTTCTGGGATCAGCTGTCTGATGCACCATAGCTGCCTGAGTTGGTATTGTGCAAATTTGGCCATGGCTGAGATCTGGTTGTGAAGATTTAAATGATTGTCAAGAGTGATACCAAGGGATGTAGCACTGTGGAAAATGTCAGGGCAGCCATCCAGTACGGGAACGTTGGCCATCCATTCCTCAACTGAGCTTTTGCTTTCGGATGCGAGATCAAAAGAAAATATGTTTTAGTTGGGTTGAGTTTTAGATGATGGTTAGACATCAAGTTTTTAATCTTTAGGAGCATGATTGAAAGGAGGACAAGGTCTTCGGGGGAAGAGATTTTCATGTATATTTGAGTGTCATCAGCGTAGAGGTGGAAGAGAATCCCAGCGTTTCTGAGAATCACATATAGCGGTTCTAGGTACAGGTTAAAGAGGGTTGGGGAGAGGATTGAGCCTTGAGGCAGCCCTTGATGTACATTGGCTGGTCTCGAAAGCGCATTGCCCATTTTCACAATTTGGGAGAGGTTGGTTAGGTAAGAGGAGAACCTATTGAGGACTGTGACTCCACAGCACCTGTGCTTTGCAGGAGACACACTAACCCTCTATGCTACTGTATGAGGCAGACTGTGACTAGACAAAACACAGATCTCTACAGCAAGTGCATTAACCACCATAGTAATTTTGTCATTATTATTATTCCCTTAGATTTACTGCACACAAATCTCTCTGCAGCAGGTGCCTTAACTCATAAGATATTTTAAAATGCAGCCTTTGTAGCAGATTGTGCCACAACATATTTACTGATACCAAAGGGGATGATGGACGGAGCGTTTTGAGCTAATCAAATACTCACCCCCAGTCAACTGATCTGGGTTTAATCCATCATCATTCTTTAGCTCACTCCACCACCCCAGTTCAGATGTGGCCATATGCAAATCAAAACAAAACCAAAGGAAATGATGGACGGAGTGTTAAACATTGCAAGCACTCACCCCCAGTCAACTGATCTGGGTTTAATCCACCACCGTTCTTTAGCCCACTCTGCCACCCCAGTTCAGACATGGCCATATGCAAATCAGTCTGACCCTGTGCCTGATGGGAACAGTCCAGCCCGAACTGCCAAGCCATGTCTTCCCTGGACCGGAAACAAGCTTCCTAGGACCGGTTTCTGGCATTTCAGCCGTCTCCAGCCAGGCTTGCTTGAATCCAGTGGCAAAGTGAGCAAGGGACTCACGTCTGAGCATACCCTGCCAACTTATGGCAAACAAAGCAAAAACCAAAGGAAATGATGGACGGAGTGTTGAACATTGCAAGCACTCACCCCCAGTCAACTGATCTGGGTTTAATCCATCACCGTTCTTTAGCCCACTCTGCCACCCCAGTTCAGACATAGCCATATGCAAATCTGTCTGACCCTGTGCCTCATGGGAACAGTCCAGCCCGAACTGCCAAGCCATGTCTTCCTTGGACCAGAAACAAGCTTCCTAGGACCGGTTTCTGGCATTTCAGCCGTCTTCAGCCAGGCTTGCTTGAATCCAGTGGCAAAGTGAGCAAGGGACTCACGTCTGAGCATACCCTGCCAACTTATGGCGAACAAAGCAAAAACCAAAGGAAATGATGGACGGAGTGTTGAACATTGCAAGCACTCACCCCCAGTCAACTGATCTGGGTTTAATCCATCACCGTTCTTTAGCCCACTCTGCCACCCCAGTTCAGACATAGCCATTTGCAAATCAGTCTGACCCTGTGCCTCATGGGAACAGTCCAGCCCGAACTGCCAAGCCATGTCTTCCCTGGACCAGAAACAAGCTTCCTAGGACCGGTTTCTGGCATTTCAGCCGTCTTCAGCCAGGCTTGCTTGAATCCAGTGGCAAAGTGAGCAAGGGACTCACGTCTGAGCATACCCTGCCAACTTATGGCGAACAAAGCAAAAACCAAAGGAAATGATGGACGGAGTGTTGAACATTGCAAGCACTCACCCCCAGTCAACTGATCTGGGTTTAATCCATCACCGTTCTTTAGCCCACTCTGCCACCCCAGTTCAGACATAGCCATATGCAAATCAGTCTGACCCTGTGCCTCATGGGAACAGTCCAGCCCGAACTGCCAAGCCATGTCTTCCCTGGACCGGAAACAAGCTTCCTAGGACCGGTTTCTGGCATTTCAGCCGTCTTCAGCCAGGCTTGCTTGAATCCAGTGGCAAAGTGAGTAAGGGACTCACGTCTGAGCATACCCTGCCAACTTATGGCGAACAAAGCAAAAACCAAAGGAAATGATGGACGGAGTGTTGAACATTGCAAGCACTCACCTCCAGTCAACTGATCTGGGTTTGATCCATCATCATTCTTTAGCTCACTCCACCACCCCAATTCAGACATGGCCATATGCAAATCAGTCTGACCCTGTGCCTCATGGGAACAGTCCAGCCCGAACTGCCAAGCCATATCTTCCCTGGACCGGAAACAAGCATTCTGGGACCGGTTTCGGGTTCATAACCCTCATCAGCCAGGCTATCTTGAATCCAGTGGCAAAGTGAGCAAGGGACCCACATCTGGGCATACCCTGCCAACTTAAGTCATACAAATCGATACCAAAGAGGATGATGGAAGAAGCGTTTGAGCAAATCAAACACTCACCCCCAGTCAACTGATCTGGGTTTAATCCATCATCATTCTTTAGGTCACTCCACCACCCCTGTTCAGACATGGTCATATGCAAATCAGTCTGACCCTGTGCCTCATGGGAACAGTCCAGGCCGAACTGCCAAGTCATATCTTTCCTGGACCGGAAACAAGCAATTCACATGACACAAGATATCTGCTATGAGGGTAGCTCTTCACCAGCACATGACTCCCAAAAAACCACACATCACCAAATAAACAGGGATGGAATAACTGACGAGATCTGTCATTCATTGCTGAACAATTCATAGGACTTTCAAATAGTCCTCTACTGCCAGTCCCAAACTCTATGCATTCTGACCTCATCTTAACATCTCACAAAGACACTCAATAAAAAGGCCCACACCAACTGATCTCCCCAGTTCTCTCTCCCTCTGAGCATGCCAGCTCAGGACCACAACTGTACACAAAATCTCAAATTGAACAACCCAGTGCAGTAATCAGACAAAGAGACTATTCTGTAAGAAATACTATAAAGGGACCTGCAGAGCTGTTCAAAGCTACCAGCATACTGAACACCATACAACTGGGCATCTGTTGCTCACACTTCATCATCCACCACACTGCTACGTGCTGAGTGCTGTAACACGATAACCACACCTGGTGGTTATCACGCATGACATGGAAACACTTCCCACATAGGATCAAAACAAAGACAAAGTCCTTTCAACCACACACTTACCCTAAACGGTGTAGCATGCTACCAATATAGGCAAGCTCTTCAACTCCACATAGATGGATAGCAAGCGTTAGATAAATGCTACAATACAATACAGTATATGTAGCGTCTCTAGAGAGATTGATTATGTATGATTTCATTTGTGGTGTTTTGCATGAAATGTTTTGCAGCTGGTAGCGGGTTTTGGGTTGAGAATTTAACTGTATCTCGTGAAATTAGGTCCTGTTTATTTTTGGGACTGTAACTACTATGTCCCTTCAAATTAGGTATTTTGCAGGGGATTTGTGAGGTTTTATATGATTTAATATGTCAGCTTAGTGGAGTACCATAGCATCCCTTAGCAAGGTTTGTCATTGAATTTCTTGGACATCGTAGTACTTTCCTTTGTCGTTCGCTCACATTAAACACAGGGCATGTACTGCAAATAAGCCCTATGGTACTGCTGCACTCAGGGCCTATGGCCATGTTTCTTACAGGTCATAGTCTGAGGGCACAGAATATCGCATGACTCTTAGCCATGCCCAGTACCTGGGCCCAACATGACTTCAGAGCATACTCTAAGTCATGATTTGGGGCACTGTGTGAAGACTATGGCTTTTGGCCACAGTCCGTACTACTTGCCATGTTCAGTAGGTCAGCAACCCAGGCAGGTATTGTAAATCTTAAAAAAATAAAAATAACTGGACTTGAGTATAATTCTGCCCATTACCTGGATTGTTTTAAAAGTTTATTTTTACAAATCAGAAATCCCACCCTGTTTGTGAGTTGGGAATACAAGGTCACTCTAGGGTGATTGTGTTTAGGTTTTTAGGCAGAATCTTACCACCTGGGTTTCAATCCACTGCATAGTTCTTCCTCGCACCCAGAAGACTTGAGATACTGGGGGCATATCTACGAGGAAGTGGTGGAGAGTGGCGTTAACCTCCTTGACTTAATGGCGTGCTCCGCCACTTCTGAAACACAGGGCTGCACCGTATGTGTGCTGCTTAATGCAGCACATATAGAAGTTGCAAAATTTCATTTGTTTATGATTGTATATGTGCAGGAAGGGAAACATTCCTGCTCATAAACAATCAATTGCCTTTTGCTGTTTCTATGTGTGCTGCACAGCGCAAAACCAAGAAATTAAACATTTCTTCTTGTTGCGCCAGGGTAAGACCAGGTTTTCCCAGGTCTTATTTTTAGTGCTGCCCCATATTTACGCCCCCCCCCCCCCCTTGTAAATATGGGGCAGCTGCAAAATCAATGGGTGTTGCGGTGGTACACCCACCAACACTCATTGCTCGGCCCTTTCACGCCAAGTACAGCATGTAAGGGTGCCTTATTTACAAGGCAACGTTAAGCCACGATATGTGTCTTAATGTTGCCTTGTAAATAAGGCGAAGCCCCTACCGCCACACCAACGTCAGAAAAAGTGACATTGTGGTGGCAATTAGGGCTTGTAAATATGCCCCTAGGAGTAAGGCTAGACATGGCCTAGCACTTCTGGTACATTTATTACAGTCTTTGTTCCGCTCGTAACCGTTTAGAAACATTGTCCATAGTAAACAACCAATAATTGTGGCCTCTGCCTACAGGACAACATTGTGCATAGATTTATAGTATTACTTGGATTACAGCTGTTTGAGTTAATATCTCTGCATTTTACTGCTTTGTTTTGCTGTTCGCTATCTTAACAGACTTACATAATTTCTGTGTAATTAAAAACGGATAGTTGGGGGGAGGAGCCTAGCGCTTGACCAAGATGGCCGCATGAGCCTTGAGCTCCCGCGACCCCCGCACCCTCCTGCAATTATCCTGTCCTAAATCCTGTTTTTCATGCACGGAATCCTGCAGATGAGTCACAGCTGGGGCGATTGACGTTGTCCGGGCTAAGATCGCCCACCGGGAACCGAAGTTGTGCATGGCGGAAGATTGCGGCCTACCTCCGAAGGATGCCAGGGGCTCGCGCTGGCAGGATGCCCGGCCACTAATTGAACAACAGCGGCCTTGGGAGGTGTGAACTGGCGGACGGGTGCCGCTGCACTTTCACTTTCGCTTTCTCGCCCTTTGCTTGCTCTGGCCCGGGAGTGCTTCATGCCGATCCCCTGATATCTGGAAGACCTGCACTCGACCCTGGCTGGCTGTTGAAGTTCTGGTTGACCCTGTTTCCTCTGGCTGAGCGAGGGACGTCTTTTTGTAACTGACCGCCCTGCTGTTCGAGATGTCGGCCAAATCGGAGGTAGACAAGCCAAAGTCTAAGGCTACCAGGCGGGGAGGCTATACCCAATCCAACAATATGGATCGCTATGCCCAGCAGAAGGGGTCGCCTGGTGGATCGGGACAGTCGCTGGAAGCACAGAAGGCCGATCCATCCCCAGCCTCGGAGTTATCATTGCAGGATATCAAGGGGGCGATTGAGGGGATGCAATGATCGATTGGGCGACAGTTCGAGACCCTGGCGCACAAGGTGGACATGATTTTGGTTGATGTCAACTTGATTCGCGCGGACCTGGGCAAAACCAATGAGCGGGTCAAGTCCCTGGATCTCAAGACCACTGGCCTCGCGGATGAGGTCTCGGAACTCCAGGTTGAGGTTCGCAAGTTACGGACCGCGAATGACCTCTCCGCCCGCCGGCTCGAGGATTTTGAAGGTCGGGCCCGGCGCAACAATGTGCGCCTTATTGGGGTCCCGGAAACTTCGGAGGAGCTCTCCGTGGATTTACTCGTCGAGGATTTGGTGGTGAACCATCTTG
The DNA here is from genome assembly GCF_964204655.1 of Triturus cristatus. Classification (NCBI taxonomy): domain Eukaryota; kingdom Metazoa; phylum Chordata; class Amphibia; order Caudata; family Salamandridae; genus Triturus; species Triturus cristatus. The sequence goes on along the minus strand of NC_140585.1, from coordinate 1,111,910,891 downwards.
CGCCTAAGGGCCTCGGCAGGTTCTTTGCGGTTGAGCGGGCTCACCGAGTGCCTGGCGGAAGGCCTAAGGTGGGAGCCCCCCCGCGACCGATTGTCGCCCGGATCTTTAATTTTCGAGACCGAGACGCTATCCTGCAAGCATCGAGGGTGACAGGCCCGGTGCCTTTTCAGAATGCCTCTGTGAGCTTTTATCCTGACTTCACCCAGATTGTGCAGAAGCAAAGGCAGAGCTTCCTGGGGGTGAAGAGGCGGCTTAGGGAGATGGACCTGAAATATGCCATGCTTTTCCCCGCCAGGCTACGTGTGGTGTATGAGGATCGGACTTTCTTCTTCGAATCGCCGGACATGGCAAGGGACTGGTTGGATGCGCTCCCTCGGCGACAGCCCGGCGGGGACCACGTGGTCGGAGCGGAAGGCGACCGGGATGGACAGGAGTGATACCTCCGGTGTCGGTCTGTTTTGACTCAGCCCCGGACAGTGACTAGCACCCTACTGCAGTAATGGGAGGGCGGCGGGGGGAAGATAGGAGCTCTTTCCTCCCTTGGGGTACTTTTTGTAGATTTGTTTTTGATAGGGCGACAGGCACACTGCAAGTTGGGGGGGCTTTGCAAGCTGACGCAGGGGTGCAGGGAGGGGGGGGATTTGGGATGTTGGGGTTGTTGTTGGGGTTTTTTTTCTTGCAAGGCGTAGTAATTGTTGTCAGTATTGTCCGATTGTGGTTCTCCGGGGGGGGTGGAGGTCTCTTTGTGTTTGGGGATGGGGGGTAGGGGCTTAAACATAATTAGCTGGAATGCTAATGGCTTAGGGGATCGTATTAAACGGGGGATAGTCCTACAATTCTTGAAACGGACCTCGCCAGATGTGGTCCTCTTGCAGGAGACCCACCTTATAGGGAATACGTGTTATGCACTTAATAGAAAGGGTTATAAATTCATTGCTCACTCGGCGTTCTCCTCGGGCTCCAGGGGTGCGGGCATACTTGTTAGAGCTTCCCTACCATTTGAGGTTGACTCCACCATTGCTGACGATAGGGGGCGCTTTGTGGCTGTGGCGGGGAGGTGGGAGGGCAGAACGTTGGTATTGGTTTCTGTTTATGTCCCTCCTGCCCTGCAGGCCTCCACGTTTGCTGATCTGGGCAAGGCCTTGTTGGAACTCCCTGAAGGGATGCTGGTGGTGGGAGGAGACTTCAATGCGGTTGGATCTGGATTGCTCGATAGGTACCCGCCCAGGGAAACCGGGGGGGATCAGAAGTGGCTTCCCGACTTTATAGATACTTTTGGCCTGGTAGACTGTTGGAGGCTACGGCACCCCACTCAGAGACAATATACCTTTCACTCCGGGGCCCACGGTAGTCTCTCTCGGATTGATTACTTGCTCACTCTGGCTGCGCACGCCTCATTGGTATCTGAGGCTAGGCACATGGCACGGGGTATATCCGATCACTCGCCGGTGTGGGCCCGTCTGGATATTGGCCGGTTAGTGGGGGGCAGGGTGGCTCCCATTAACCCCTGGTACTTTCGTGACCCCAAGCTGCGCAGTGCGTTGCTGAAGGCAGTTGATCACTATTTTCAGGATAATCAGGGTTCCGTTGAATCTGCGGTGTCCTTGTGGGAAGCGTTTAAGACCGTATTGAGAGGGGAGGCCCTTTCCTTGGTAGTGGCCGCCAAGCGGCGGAGAGACGCCGAGGTGACACAAGTTGAGGACGAGATTGCGGCTTTAGACGTGGCCTTGGAGGAGGAGGTTGCAGCGGCCACACTGCATAATTTGAGCTTGAAGCAATTGGAATACAGGGATCTGGTGACGAACGCTGCCAAGACCCTCAATAGGGAGCAGCAGGGTCGATTGTACGATGTCGGTGATAAGGTCGGGAAACTGTTGGCGTGGTTGGATAAAAAAGAGCGCGTTAATCGAGTGGTGCCGGAGTTGTCGATGGATGGGGGAGAGGTTGTCACTGACCCCGACGGTATAGTCCAGTGTTTCTCGGACTATTTTCGCACGGTTTACACCTCGGTTTCGGACAGGCCGACTGAGGACTCGTGCGACCTTCTGCCTGATATTGCTCTGCCCTGCCTTTCTGCCATAGATAGGGATGACCTCGATGGAGATATAACTGTTGACGAAGTGGCGTGTGCTATCCGTGCGTTGCGCTCGGGTAAGGCCTCGGGCCCAAATGGTTTGCCGATTGAGTTGTATAAGCTTCGTCCGGAAAAGTTGGCTCCTCACCTGCGCGCCATGTTCGTGGAGGCGCGGGTGAATGGGTTTCTTCCGCTCGATCAACGTCTGGCGACGATTGTGGTAATACAGAAAGACGGTAAGCCCCGGTATAAGTGTGGTTCCTATCGGCCGATATCACTTCTCAACGCCGAGCCGAAAATCCTTGCCAAGATCCTTGCTAACCGCCTGGTCCGGGTGCTTGGAGATCTGATCCACCCGGACCAGTCGGGCTTTATCCCGCACCGTAACACTGCACTGAATCGTAGACGCCTTCATGGAGTGATTGCTAGGACGGGCACGATGCGAGAGCCGGCCATTGTGGCGGCCCTCGATGCCACGATGGCTTTCGATACGGTGGAGTGGGCATACCTGTGGGCTGTTCTAGCCAAGTTCGGCTTCGGGCCTGGCTTTGTAGGCTGGGTGAGGTTGCTTTATGAGGGGCCCCTTGCTAGCGTCGTGGTGAACGGGCGGGCGTCGACACCGTTCGAGCTCGGGAGGGGCACCCGGCAGGGCTGTCCCCTGTCGCCGTTGTTGTTTGCCCTTGCTCTTGAACCGCTGGCGGCGTGGATACGATGGCACCCGGATATACGTGGGATTCGTTGGTCGCCTGACCACGAGGACCGTATTTCGCTTTACGCCGACGATATTCTGTTATACTTCACCTCGCCTAAGAAATCTCTCATAGTGGTTTGTGACGTCTTGACTTCTTTCGGTAGGAACTCTGGTCTTGTTATTAATTGGGGAAAGTCATACTTGTATGTCCTGTGTGGCGATGTCCCGCCTGTCCCGCGAAACTGCTCGATCCAGATCACCCGGCAGGGCTTTTTGTATTTAGCGATCTATATTTCCACTGACCCCACTTTACGATACGAGAAAAACTTGCTCCCTCCCTTGGCACGTTTGCGGCGGGACGTGGCGGGCTGGCGGCGGTTGCCGCTTTCCCTCCTTGGCCGTGCCGCCCTGTTTAAAATGATGTCTCTTCCCCGTTTCCTCTATGCCTTGCAGAATACCCTTGAATTGGTCCCGGCCAGTTATTTCCGAGAGGTCGAAAGCCTCCAGCGCGAGCTATTGTGGGAAGGGCGACCGCGCATAGCGATTGCTAAGTTGACGCTTCCGTGGTATGACGGGGGTATCGCGCTTCCAGACATTCGACGTTATTATTGGGCCACTCAGTTGAGCGCGATTAACCATGGTGTCTATGGTCCGGCGCTGAGCCCCGGCTACGCCATGGACCGGTGGTTGCTGCGCGGGGGTAATTACCACAGAGCGTTGTACTCGAAGTCGTTGGACTTAACCCTTACGGGGCCCACCAGGGTGGCCGTGCACGTGTGGAAGGTGGCGACAGGTTCACTGGGCTGGAAGGGTAAGCTTACCCTTGCCACCCCGTTGTTTGACTCCGATATTCTGGGAAAGCTTTGGCATACAAAAGGGTTTGAGAAATGGGACCTGATCGGTATATCCAGGGTTGGAGACCTTTTGGTTAAGGGTAGGGTGAAGTCATTCGAGAAGCTGCAGAAGGAATATGAGCTAGGGAGCACGGAGTTCTTCCGATACGCTCAAGTGTGTCACGCCTTGCGGTCAGTCCTTGTAGAGGGGGAGACGGTGCCTGAGTCCTCTCTGTTAGAGGACCGGATCCTGGATGGCCATATGCCAGAGAGTACGATCTCTCTCATTTATAAGAAACTAATTAATGTACGGGCAGATCTTCTTCTAGGGTTGCTCGATCAATGGACTAGGGATGGCCTCGAATTAGATGATGAGGATTGGCAGTCTGCAGTTTCTTCTCCCAAAGAGGTCGCGATCCCTGCGCGCCTGCGGCTGGTGCAGCTTAAAATACTCCATAGAGTTTACGTGACAGGGCCTAGGCTGGTCCATATGGGTTTCTCTGAGGAGGGCTTATGTAAGAGAGGCTGTGGTATGGTGGGCACCTTCCTACATATTATTTGGGAATGCGGTGCGATCACGGAGTTCTGGAAGCGAATCCACGATGTGATGGGGGAGGTGACGGGCATCGCCATGCAGCCGGAGGCGCGGTGTTGTCTCCTGAATGTTTGGGGTCCTACTGACCACGACGCGGCACAGACTCAGTGGGTGACCCTAGAGAACATGGTAGCTAAGCGCGACATCGCTCGCCTGTGGGGCTCTACTAGGCCTCCTACATTGACAGCGTGGATGGAAAACATGGATTGGAACATGTTTAGGGAGAAGACAGTGTATTGTGCTCGAGGGCGCCCCCAGAAATGGCACACCGTATGGGGGCGATGGAACCAGTGCAGAGGGGGCATATGCCTGCCCCCAGACCCGGACCCGCCTGAGGAGCAGCTCTCCCCTTAGCATTCTTTCCGGCTTTGTATTCTTTGCTGGTATGTGTTTGCCTTCTTTTTTTTTTTTTTTTTTTTTTTAAAACCTTTATTCGTGCATCTTAAAAGAACAAATACGGGCCTACAACCGTCAGGCCGGCCACGATACAGTGAAGCACTAATACCCACATTACAGCCCCCGTGCGTCAACGGTCAGGATTGACAACGAGTTGGGAGTCACATACTGGAAATATCTTTGACACCCGGGGAAGGAGAGGTGAAGGTTAATTTTCAGTTTTTTAGATAATTTTATCAAAGAAAAAAGTCAGTGAAGGATAAGAACAAAGGAGATTCGAGTCCGCAAAATAGCTTCACCACACGGGAGAGCAGCAACATCAGTAAAACATCAATGGAAGTAAAATCTCAAGCAGTGAGGCAGTGCAGAGATATAACAGGATAGTCCCATGAACAAGTACGCACCCCTCCAAGGCCGCCCCCACTCGATCCACCCCACACCCGGACCCCGAATCGAAGAAAGTAGAACGCAGAGACATAGAAGAAGAAAGGCCCATAGAACTAATTAAGAACAGAGAGTATTACCCCCCCCACCCTACACCAATGCGGAGGCTACGGCCTACCCCCCCCCCCAGCATAGTGCCTGTCGCCCAATAAACCCGAAATATAGAGAAGAGAGAAAGTAGGAATAGAGTAAAGAAGTTAAGAAAACAGAAAAGAAGGCGGGGAGGAGCCCACGGGACACCAGAGCGCCCCAAACCATCAGCCAGTTATGGCCTCCACACACTGAGAGCCCACTACGCCAAAAAACGGCATGCGAAGATACCATGGCACCACTGTTTAAGCGAAGGGATACAAGTCGCGACGAGTGCGCCCAAAACATACATACAGTTCCAGTCCCAGGCCAGCCCGTCCATGAACCATGGCGATGGAAGTCAGTCTAGCCCTGGCCCGATCGCGGGCTTGGGATTAAGCCAGCCCCTACATGAAGGCCCCGTGTCCCGAGCAGACAAAGACAAGATGGCCGCTTGTGAGAGGATGGTGAAGTAGGATCACGAAATGGCCGCCGACCGTCGATTGAGGTCCCTCTTTGCACCACATAAAATCCAAACCTGGCAAGTAAAGTACAGGAGTTCCACAAAAAGGAGGCAGTAGGCCACCGCGGACGGTTCCTCGAAGCCGTTAGGTATCGCTCAGCAGGATATTCTTGCGGATGCGGTGAGGCAGGCAACAATGAAGCAGGCAGCCATGACCAGGGGAACAAAGTATCCGCAGTTGAGGTGGAGAGCGGTGGATCCCGGGTGCCGGGAACGCCAGATGAAGGCACCAGTGTAGCACAATCATACACCGCCGTTGCGTCCCCGCAAGAGGACAAAAGCACCGGGAGACCCACGCCCTGTGGATGACAAACAGAGCGCTCACGACCCGCAGCCGACAGTATGGGGTCAAACCGCTCACTCAGCGCCTGCAGGCCAGCGCACATCTGTAGTTGAAAGTCCCGCAGGACAGCCAGAACGGAGCCGCATGTCAGCGGAAGCTGGGCCCCCACATCGGCAGCGATCCGGGACGGCACTGCGGAGCTGGTGTCCGGAAGAGGGAGGGCGAAGTGGGCGGCGGGCGAGACCGGAGTATCACCCCCCAGCCGCGAGCAGGCACTCAACGCCATGTTTCGCCGCTGTACGTTGCAATGGCCCGGGGGGGGGGGTCGTGGCAAGGAGTCAATTCCCCTCAGGTCTACGCCACAACAGGAATGGCCGACAGTCGCTTCTCTTCCCACAGGTTCCCTTCGCCGCCGGCTAGGCAATAGGTGAAGAGGGCAGCAGCCTCTCACGGCGCGGCCCTCAGAGCGGGGCAGGAGACCCGCCGCACCGGGGCCCACCCCACAGCTCCAGCCCGTCAGGCACAGGGTGCAGAAGGTGTCCAGCCGGCCCTCCCCGGGCTCATCCGGCAACGATCTGTGGTGCGAGGTGAGATCGGGACCGCGGGGCCCCGGTTAGCGCTAGCTAGTCCGGTAACTGCGGAGCTTCCAGGGGGCCGGCAAAGGCCAGAATGGCGCAGGGTTTCAGTGCAGAGGACAAAAGCACCCAGAACTCGGGCATCCGGGCGGGCTGAGACTCCGGGAAAGCGGCAGCGCGGTCAGCGCGTCTTCGCACACGTCGCACCTCGAGAATCGGCAAGGATGGGCATCAGGATAGTAGTCCGAGGCCACGGGCCGACGGAGCCGGGCGCTCAAGCGTCTGCTCCGGTCGCCATCTTGGCTCCTCCCCCCTTGCCTTCTTGAGTCTCTGCCTTCCCCTCCTTCCCTTACTATAGACCTGTGTCTGATGGACGAAATGGGGCTCGCTCCCCCTGATGGGAACCCTTTTTGTGCTTTCAGTACTTATCGCCTTGCTTGTGTTTAGGTTTGGGTTTGTGTTTATTTAAAACAGAACCTTTTGATTCTCCTATCAGTGAAATATGGACGCTCGCTTGTGTTGTGTTTCTAAAGCTGCCGTACCTCCGGGTTGTCGGCTGAATAGCTGTGTCCCTGACTTAAAAGAATAAAGGTTTAAAAAAAAAAAAAAAAAAACAGATAGTTACAAAAAGTTCTAGATTTTTACTAGACTTTAAGTTTATTGAGTGCGATTACTTTGTCAACGTGTAACTGTTAAAAAATTATTGGCAAATAGGTGTAGTGTATAATCGAAAGCGTCTGAATGTTTCCATTTATTCAGTCACTTACCCATCCATCCATCCTTGCAGCCAATCACTCATTGTCAATGCACTTAGTCACTCATGCTTACACTCATTCAACTATTTGATCAATCATTGTCTCATTTTTGCATTCACCCATTTGGCTTTTCTGTTAATTTGTGCTGAATTTAGAGGGGGTCTGCTAGTGTGACTGCTAAACAGTGAGGGTGTGAGAGTACATCTGGTAGTGTGTGACTGCTAGTCTCTGAGGGATATGTGTGCTGTCAGCTGTGTGTGATTGCTACTAAGTGAGGGGTATGAGACTCCTGTTGATAGTGTGGGACTCCTGGTCTGCGATGGGTGTGAGAGCGCTTCTCTTAATGTGTGATTGCTACTTTGATAGGTATAAGAGTGCTATCAGTAGTGTGAGCCTGCTAGTCTGTGACACATGTGAGCGGGTCGTCTAAAGTGTGTGACTGTTAGTGTTTTAGTAGTATGCAATTGCTTCTGACAGTGCAAGACTGCTAGTCTGTGAGAGGTGTGAGATTACTGTCAGTAGTATCACTACTAGTCTGTGAGAGGTGTGAGATTACTGCCAGTAGTGTCTGTGAGAGGTGTGAGATTACTGTCAGTAGTGTCACTACTAGTCTGTGAGAGGTGTGAGATTACTGCCAGTAGTGTCTGTGAGAGGTGTGAGATTACTGTCAGTAGTGTCACTGCTAGTCTGTGAGAGTTGTGAGATTACTGTCAGTAGTGTCTCACTGATAGTCTGTGAGAGGTGTGAGATTACTGTCAGTAGTGTCTCACTGCTACTCTGTGAAAGGTGTGAGATTACTGTCAGTAGTGTCACTGCTAATCTGTAAAAGGTGTCAGATTATTGTGAGTAGTGCCTCACTGCTTGTCTGTGAGAGATGTGATATTACTGTCAGTAGTGTCTCACTGCTAGTCTCTGAGAGGTGTGAGATTACTGTCAGTAGTGTCTGTGAGAGGTGTGAGATTACTGTCACTGCAGGTCTGTGAGAGGTGTGAGATTACTGTCAGTACAGGGTGCTACTCTTGATCCGGGTTTGCAATTTAGACTACCAATTACAGTTTTAACTGAGGAGACAGTCATTACCACAGAGGAAACCATCATAGCCATTAATGCTCTACAGAGAGGGAAAGCTCCGGGCCTAGACAAGCTCCAGGGAGACCTGTACAAGGCTGAACCATCAAACTGCGGCCCCTTATTACAAGCAGTTTTTAATGCCATCTTCTCAGGTGGCAAAATCCCGGCAACCTGGAGGGGTGCTGAGATCATTCCCATTTACAACAAGCATTTGCAATGCAATAGGTCTCGCATTTATACGAGTTTGAGCTATTGGCATTGTAAATGACAATGCTTTTTATTTAAGTTTGGTTTTTGTAAAACATAAATAAATGGCACTGTCATTTACAATGCTAATAGCTCAAACTCTCGCAAATGCGAGACCGATTGCATTGCAAATTCTTGTTGTTGAAGGTTCTGTTGTGCACAAAACCAATATGTAAAGATGGCTTTGGGTCAGCATATTACTTGTGATTTGTTGACTTTATGTTTATCTGCCACTTCATGACGCACACCGTACTCGTGTAGTGATGCAGGAACAAACATATGTCATCATGCTGGAGTCTAAGCCAGAATGGCCTCCACGTCATGACATATGCATGTGCATTTTTGGTGTTGTATGTGTACATCATCATGCTTTGATCAGATTTGTTTTCTCTCATGCTATTTAGCATCTGCAACAAGTCTGTAACTCCGTTCAAAAGTGAGACCTATTGGCTTTGCCAGTGCTTGTTTTTCTTATTTTATGCCATTTTTAAGTAAGTTCAGTGTGCATTGGACAATGTTAAAATAGTATAGATTATTTTAGGTCACATTGGGGCATACTTTGGTTGTTTGGTTATTTCAGTTCTGGCCAGGTTAATGTACCAGGTTAGGTTATTGGCCGGGCCAATGGAATTGTGCGCAGGGGAGGACCAAATTATGTGGCAGGGTCGACCTCATTATGCAGCAAGATAAGGCAAGTTATGTGACCTATTGAGGAACATTTTGTGATAGTATTGCTTCATATTTTTTTCATGTTAACACAATCTGGTCAAAGGTTTCACCTCAGTAGTACCAGTTTAACACCAAAAAAGAGTAATAGGAACATGACCAGTCAACCTTTGCATAGGGCCTTCCACTGCGTGGCAACATGGGTCGCTGCGTTTTCAGAAAACACATTTTTTTGTATTAAAATCTGGAGATTATGCAGTAGATGATGGATTGTGTGGTTTATGCGGCAAATGTATTATTGTGCATACAACACTGCCGCCGCAGAATCACATAATTCCAGTGGTTCTGATTATTGGATATTTATTGAACTCACTATTTCCCAGCTTTTTGGCGCTATGGAAAATGTATCAATTTAGTAGCAGCTAGAATATCTGTTCTGCCGAACTTTCCGGTGAACGATGATTGTACGCATTATGTAATAACGCAATAATGTAACTCGTGATTATAAGAAGCGCTACAATACCTTAGGGCCGAGTTCGCGCTAAATGAATCTAAAAACAAACAAGCATTGAAAATGCAATAGGTTTTGCCTTTGATTAAGTTAAAGTCATTTGCTTTGCTAATGGTATTATATAGCAAAGCAAATGGCTTTAACTTAATGGAAGGCAAGACCTATTGCATTTAAAATGCTTGTGCTGTGTTGCGGTCCAATTTTCCCCTCTGGAAATTGTATGAGGGGGTAAGTACAGTGGAACCCCATCCCTTTTTCTTGGGTCCTACTTGACAGATCAAGATCACCCCAAAAGTTTCCAGAAAGGAGCTGAGGTAGATTACTTTGCTTTGTCGAAAAAAAAACCTGCTTTTGGCATATTTGTTCGGTAAGACTGGGGAAACTTAGATGGTACTAGGGGGCTTATTTGCAAGCCCCTCACACCACCGGTGCATCACTTTTAATGGGGAAAGGTGACTTACGGGTGGTGCAAGGGGCTTGTAAATAAGCCCCTGGGTGTCCTCATAAACTTGTGAAGGGTTTCTGGATTACATTGACGACATGAGCCCCATAAAAGGTTTTAAAAGGCCTGGCTGTCAGGAAGCATGAAGTCAATCCAGAGTGGATTGGCTTCAAGTGGTGCAAATTTTTTTGCATGGAATTGTGTGGTGTGAAATTGTATGGCGTGCAATTGTGTGCCATGGAGTGAAATTTTGAGACATGGTATTGTGAGGAGTGCCACTGCGTGACATGGAGTGCAATTGTGTTGAGTGGGATTAAGTGTTGTGGAGTGGAATTATGTGACGTGGTGTGGAATTATGTGGTGTTGAGTGAAAGTGTGTGGCATATAGTAGAATTCTGTCGCATAATTATGTGGTGTAGAGTAGAATTAGGTGGCGTGAAAAATTGTGGAGAAGAATTGTGTTGCATGGAATTGTTTGACATGGTATTGTGCGGCATTGAGAGGATTGGAATTATGCGACATGGAGTGGAATTATGTTGCTTGGATTGGAAATATGAGGGTGGAGTGCACTTAGGTGGCATGGAGTTGAATTGTGTGGTGCAGAATTGTGTTGCATGGAGTGGAATTGTGCAACGTGGAATTGTGTGGCGTGAAATGCAATTGTGTGATGTGGAGTGCAATTGGGTGACATGGAGTGTCACTGAGTGGAGTGCTAATTATAGCATGGAGTGGAATTATGTGACATGGTAATGAATTGTGTGGTGTTGAGTGGAATTACGTGCCGTGGAATTATGTGGCATGGAGCCGAATTATGTTGATTTGAATTGTGTGGCATGGCATTACATGCCATGGATTGGCTTTAAGTGGTGCTGTTTTTTTTGGCATGGAATTGTGTGGTGTGAAATTGTATGGCGTGCAATTGTGTGCCATGGAGTGTAATTTTGAGACATGGAATTGTGATGAGTGCCACAGTGTGACATGGAGTGCAATTGTGTGAAGTGGGATTAACTGATGTGGAGTGGAATTATGTGTGGTGGTGTGGCATTATGTGGTTTGGACTGTAAGTGTGTGGCATATAGTAGAATAATGTGGCATGGATGTACGTGATGTGCAATTGTTTCGCATGGCAAGGAATTGAGTTGAGGGGAAATATGTTGATCAGAATTATGTGGCACGAAAGGGAAGAGGCATAATGTGACACAGATAGCCATTATGTTGTAGGGGCTGAAATTATGTGGCATAGTATGTGGCATGATGTGGATTTATATGTTGTGCACTGAAGTGGAATTATGTGGTATGGAGTAGAAAAATGTGGCATGGAATTGTGTGAGTGGAAATTTGTGGCCTGAGTGGAATTCTGAGATGTGTAATTGTGTTGCATGGAAATTATGTTGCATGGGGTGAAATGATGTGGTATGGAGTGGATTGAAAAGAGGTGGAGTGGAATTATGTGACTTGGAGGGGTAATATATGGCATGAAATTATGTGTTGTGGAGTTGAACTACGTTGCGTGGAACTTGGTTGCGTGGGATTCTGTGATGTGGAGTCGAATTGTGAGACATGGAATTGTGCAGCAGGGAGAGCAATTGTGTTGCATGAAGGGCAGATGTGTAACTTGGAGTGCAAATGTGTGATGTGGAATGCCATTGTGTGGTGTGAAATTGTATGGCGTGCAATTCTGTGCCATGGAGTGAACTTTTGAGACATTGAATTGTGAGGAGTTCCACTGTGTGACATGGAGTGCAATTGTGTGGAGTGGGATTAAGTGATGTGGAGTGGAATTATGTGACGTGGTGTGGAATTATGTGGTGTGGAGTGAAAGTGTGTGGCATATAGTACAAATATGTGGCATGGATTTACGTGATGTGCAATTGTGCCGCATGGCAATCAATTGATTTGAGTGGAAATATGTTGATCTGAATTATGCGGCACGAAAGGGAAGAGGCATTATGTGACACAGAGTGGAATTATGTTGTAGGGAGTGAAATAATGTGGCATAGTATGTGGCATGATGTGGATGTATATGTTGTGCACTGAAGTGGAATTATGTGGTATGGACTAGAATTATGTGGCATGGAATTATGTGAGTGGCAATTTGTGGCACGAGTGGAATGATGAGATGTTGAATTGTGTTGCATGGAAATTTTGTGGCATGGGGTGAAATGATGTGGTATGGAGTGGATTGAAAAGAGGTGGAGTGGAATTATGTGACTTGAAGGGGTAATATATGGCATGAAATTATGTGGTGTGGAGTTGAATTACGTTGCGTGGAACTTGGTTGCGTGGGATTCTGTGATGTGGAGTCGAATTGTGAGACATGGAATTGTGCAGCATGGAGAGTAATTGTGTGGCATGAAGGGCAGATGTGTAACTTGGAGTGCAATTGTGTGATGTGGAATGCCATTGTGTGGAGTGGAGTCATGTAGGGAGGAGTGGAATTATGTGACACACATGGCATGTGACTCGTGTTGGTTTGTACAGATTTCTATCTGATTTTCGTAGCGTTTCGCATTATTGGGGCCCCATAGGTCATTTAAGTGCCTGCTGCATGTTTCCTCTGACATACGGTCACTTGAGAGCAATGTATCGGAGTTCAGAGTTGATCAACAGGACCCGATGTGTTCTCGGGCTCAGAGGGGAAACAGCAATTAAGGAGGATGTCTCTGTCTCCCTTAAGGCCCAGGGAGGAGGGAGATGCGAGCAGAGCATCAAAGGGCTGGGTGAGAAGGGAGGGGGGAATGCAAAGGTCAAAGCGCGAAAGTGAAAGTAATTCTGTCTGCCGTGTGGCACAGTGGCGCCTGTTGTCTGTTCCCAGCAGAGAGGAAGGAGCTGTAGAATCCGGCTTCATGCGCTTGTGGAGGAGGAATAATTATTCTGAAAAGTTTGCCTTGTCTCCAGGTTACCCAGAGTTTCGTCCAGACTAAAACCTCCCATGCTTGTTCTTTGTAAATATATAGAGCGCGTGCATGTTTACATTGAGGCAGAGAGCAATGGGGTTTTGGGGGTGGTGGGGGGGGATGGTTGTGGAGGAGGGAAGGCAGCTGAGAAAAGTATCACGGGGCAGCTGGCCGATCGCCTTGGCACTGATGTATGTCTGTGTATATCTACCTACTCACGGCTAAACTTTCTTTGCAGAACAAATAAAAGTAGAAATGAATGCGTGTGTGTGAATGTGTGAGTGCGTGTGTGTGTGTGCAGTTGAGTGAAGTTCGCATCAAGTTGGAAACTGATGCCTGCCAAAGCATTAAGCATGCAGGATGGCTCTCTCTGCTGTCTCTGCGTCTTTTGACACGCCTCTATGTTCCTTGGACAGTTTACCCAAATGTTCTTGTAACTAAATAATTTTTTATTGTAAATGGCAGACTCCATGAGAGATCAATCCAGACAGAGGCTTCGTAAAGAAGCAATGGGGTTTGGGGGGTGGGGGGTGGTTGTGGAGGAAGGGAGGCAGCGGCGAAAATTAGCAAAGGTCAGCTTGCCGATTGCCTTGGCACTTATTTATGGCTGTGTATATGTCACTGGTCACGGCTAAAGTTTCTTAGCAGGGCCTGCATGTCGGCCTTGCTTCAATGCGATCTCTTATCAGCACAGGGGTCCGTCAGCTGTGGCCAGTGTGCCCTGCAGCACTCACGTCTTTCACCCCTGTCAAGAGCCTCTTTCCAGTTACCCTGCAGAACATGGGTACATTCATGCGTGTCCACTCACCCCATGACATACCCCTCCTGGCAAATAATAAATAATATTTGAGACACGTTCCCTAACTAAAATATTTCAGCGTATTTCCATTGATTAACTCCAGCTAATACAGATAGATGTGGATACCCTTTTGGCTGACCTAGAGGAGGGGTGCTGTTTGACAGGATGTTTTATATAACTGCAGCTGGCAGGAGAGAAGGGAGGGGGAGTCAATCCGAGGAACAGGCTCTGTGTTCTCCGTCTCACCCCTGGCAAGAGCCTCTTTCCAGTTACCCGGCAGAACATGGGTACATTCTTGCGTGTCCACTCTCCCCATGACATACCCCTCCTGGCAAATAATAAACAATCTTTGAGACACGTCCCCTAGATAAAATATTTTAACGTATTTCCATTGATTAACTCCTGCTGATACATAGAGATGTAGACACCCTTTTGGCTGACCTAGAGGAGGTGTTATGTTTTACAGGATGTTTTCTATAACTGCAGCTGGCATGATGACAGGGTTAAGAGGTGTAGAGAAAGAGGGTTTAAGAGAGGGATAGAGAGAAAGCTGGAGAGAGAGGTTTAGAGCTAGGGGTACAGAGAGGAATAGAGTGTGAGTATAGAGAGCGATGGGTAGAGAGACAGGTATACTGTGAGCAGAGAAAGAGGGTTTAAGAGAGGGATAGAGAGAAAGCTGGAGAGTAGAAATACGTGTTGTCAAGTAGAGTGGTAATATGCTGCGTGAAATTTTGCCGTGTGGGGTGAAATTATGTGGCATTAAAGTATGTTGAGTGTCTTGGAACTGTGTGGCATGGAGCTGAATTGTGAGATGTGGAATTGTTTGGCGTGGTGTGGCATAGACTGCAATTGTATGGAAATGAATTATGTTCCCTGGATTTAAATTATGTGGCATGGTGTGGAATTAAGGGATGTGGTGTGGATTTAGTTGGCATGGCGTGGAGTAGGATTATATGGTGTGGAGTGTAATTGTGTGGAATGGAATTGTGTGTCATGGAATTGTGTTGAGAGGAATGGAAGTATGTGTCATGGAATGGAGTGTAAATATGTGGGCTTGAATGATATTATGTGGTGGACTTTAATTATGTCCCGCTAAGTGGAATTATGTAATTGAGTGGATTCATTAATAGTGGAGTGGAATTATGCGGCATGGAATTACGTTCCATGGAGTCTAATTATGTGTTGTGGCATGGAATTAATTGGTGTGGATTTGTTTGGTGTGTCCTCCAATTGTGGGGTGTTGAGGGAAATTGTGAGACATGGAATTGTGTGGCGTGGTATGCAATTGTGTGACATGGAGTGCAATTCTGCGGAGAGGAAGTATGGGGGTGGAGTTGAATTATGTGATGTGATGTGGAATTATGGGGTGTGGTATGCAATTATGTGGCATGCAATTCTATGCCATGGAATGGAATTATGTGGTGTGGATTTATGAGAAGTGGAGAGCACTTTATTTTGCATGGAATTATGTGTAGTGGAATTTGTTTGCATTCACTGAGATAGACATGTTACTGTGTGGCGTGAACTACAAGTATGTGACGTGGTGTGCAATTGTGCGGAGAGGAATTAAGTGCCGTGAAGTGGATTTATGTGACATGGTGTGAAATCAAGTGGTGTGGCATAGAATTAGGTGGCAAGGAGTGGAATTATGCTCTGTGGAGTAGAATTATGAGATGTGACATGGAATGGTGTGGCATGGAATTGTCTGGTGTGGAATTGTGTGGTCTGAAATTAGTTTGGTTTGGGGATCTTAAATTTAGGTGGTACAGTGTGGTCCAATGTGAAATTACGTGGTATGGAGTGGAATTATGTCTCATGGAGTGGAATTATGTTGCATGATGTGGAGTCGTGATGTTGCATGGAGTGAAATTGTGTGGGCTGGAGTTGAATTGTGTGGCATGGAATTGTGGGGTGTTGACTAGTGGAATTATGTGGTGTAGAGTAGAATTAGGTGGCGTGAAAGTATGTGGAGAAGAGTTGTGTTGCATGGTATTGTGCGGCATTGAGAGGATTGGAATTATGCGACATGGAGTGGAATTATGTGGCTTGGATTGGAAATATGAGGGTGGAGTGCCCTTCGGTGGCATGGAGTTGAATAGTGTGGTGCCGAATTGTGTTGCATGGAGTGAAATTGTGTTTCCTGGAGTGGAATTGTGCACCGTGGAATTGTGTGTCGTGAAATGCAATTGTGTGATGTGGAGTGCAATAGGGTGACATGGAGTGTCACTGAGTGGAGTGGAAACCATATAGCCTGGAGTGGAATTATGTGACATGGTAATGAATTGTGTGGTGTTGAGTGGAATTACGTGCCGTGGAATTATGTGGCATGGAACCGAAATCATGTCGATTTGAATTGTGTGGCATGGCATTACATGCCATGGATTGGCTTTAAGTGGCGCAAATTTTTTTTGCATGGAATTGTGTGGTGTGCAATTGTATGGCGTGCAATTGTGTGCCATGGAGTGAATTTTTGAGACATGGAATTGTGAGGAGTGCCACTGTGTGACACGGAGTGCAATTGTGTTGAGTGGGATGAAGTGTTGTGGAGTGGAATTATGTTACGTGGTGTGGAATTATGTGGTGTTGAGTGAAAGTGTGTTGCATATAGTAGAATTCTGTTGCATAATTATGTGGTGCAGAGTAGAATTAGGTGGTGTGAAATAATGTGGAGAAGAATTGTGTTGCATGGAATTTTTTGGCATGGTATTGTGCGGCATTGAGAGGATTGGAATTATGCGACATGGAGTGGAATTATGTGGCTTGGATAGGAAATATGAGGGTGTAGTGCACTTAGGTGGCATGGAGTTGAATTGTGTGGTGCAGAATTGTGTTGCATGGAGTGGAATTGTGCAACGTGGAATTGTGTGTCGTGAAATGCAATTGTGTGATGTGGAGTGCAATTGGGTGACATCGAGTTTCACTGAGTGGAGTTGTAATCATAGCATGGAGTGGAATTCTGTGACATGGTAATGAATTGTGTGGTGTTGAGTGGAATTACGTGCCGTGGAATTATGTTGCATGGAGCCGAATTATGTTGATTTGAATTGTGTGGCATGGCATTACATGCCATGGATTGGCTTTAAGTGGTGCTGTTTTCTTTGGCATGGAATTGTGTGGTCTGAAATTGTATGGCGTGCAATTGTGTGCCATGGAGTGTAATTTTGAGACATGGAATTGTGATGAGTGCCACAGAGTGACATGGTGTGCAATTGTGTGGAGTGGGATTAACTGATGTGGAGTGGAATTATGTGACGTGGTGTGGAATTATGTGGTTTGGACTGAAAGTGTTTGGCATATAGTAGAATAATGCGGCATGGCTGTACATGACGTGCAATTGTGTCGCATGGCAAGGAATTGAGTTGAGGGGAAATATGTTGATCTGAATCATGTGGCACGAAAGGGAAGATGCATTAAGTGACACAGAGTGGAATTATGTTTTAGGGAGTGAAATTATGTGGCATAGTATGTGTCATGATGTGGATTTATATGTTGTGCACTGAAGTGGAATTATGTGTTATGGAGTAGAATTATGTGGCATGGAATTGTGTGAGTGGAAATTTGTGGCCTGAGCGGTATTCTGAGATGTGGAATTGTGTTGCATGGAAATTATGTTGCATGGGGTGAAATGATGTGGTATGGAGTGGATTGAAAAGAGGTGGAGTGGAATTATGTGACTTGGAGGGGTAATATATGGCATGAAATTATGTGGTGTGGAGTTGAACTACGTAGCGTGGAACTTGGTTGCGTGGGATTCTGTGATGTGGAGTCGAATTGTGAGACATGGAATTGTGCAGCAGGGAGAGCAATTGTGTGGCATGAAGGGCAGATGTGTAACTTGGAGTGCAATTGTGTGATGTGGAATGCCATTAGCAGAGGAGCAGCTGTGCACGTGCATGTGTTCTCGTGCACTCAAGGTTTAGGCCAGCCAAAAGTGTGGGTAGCACTTTGAAAATCCCACATATAAAATGTCTCTTCGAGCCTTTGGCTCGCGAGACCTAAAAAGGGAGATAAAGGGTTGCTCTGCAACTATAGGCCAATCAGCCTTATAGAGGTCTCCCAAAAATATTTCTGTAAAATAATCTTGACTAGGATCCAAAACTGGATCGAGGATAACATTTTATCTGACCTCCAAGCAGGATTCAGGGCCGCCACAAGTACCACTGATCAAGTCTTTAGATTTCTCCTACTAATCTGGAAGGAAGTGACCATAAGGGGCGGCCACTTGTACGTTGTATTTGTGGATTTAAAAACGGCCTTTGATTCGATAGACCGCAACCAACTGTGGCTTGCTCTGAGCGAACTGCGTCTCCCAGATTATTTACTTAATATTTTAAATTTGTTTACACCACAATACTTATGCAAAGGTTAGGTGGAACACTGAAGGCAGTCTGACAAAAGATATATTGGTACAGAAAGGTGTGCGCCAAGGGTGTGTCCTGGCCCCAACACTATTCACCCTCTATATTAATGGTCTAATCGAAGAACTGTACAACTGTGATGGTGATCCTCCAAGACTAGCAGGTAGTTCTGTGCCCTGTCTACTCTTTGCTGATGACACCCTGTTAATCTCAACGACACCTAAAGGGATCCAGAATCTTCTAAATAAATTTGACAAAGTATGTAGGAAGAAGGGGTTAGAAATAAACTGCTCCAAAACAAAATACATTACTTTTGATCCCTACAAATCAAATAAGGGCAAATTTATGCTGGGTTCGCAACAACTGTAGCAGGTCAAATATTTTGACTATTTAGGTGTACGCATTAGCAATAGGTTGGCCTGGACGCCCCAAATAGAGAAGAGCGTCATGACCCTCCAACATGCTGACTGTGCTATAGTCAGGAGGGCCAGGGCGTCTCCCTATCGCCCAGTGTCACCTATTTTGGAACTACAAAGGGCCAAAGGTCTAGGAGCAGCCCTTTATGGTGCTGAGCTCTGGGGGCTGGAAAACTTAAAAGATCTAACCCTAGCTGAAAACAAATTCATCAGGGCGATCCTGAACCTACTTGTGAGCCCCCCCTATCGCCTCTAAGACTTGATCTTGCCCTAAAATGCATAGACCATTTTGCTATCCTGAGGGCACTCCTGTTTTGGATTAGAATCTGGACCAGTAAAACACAGGTCCTGTTGAAGGAGGCCATGAAAGAACTAATTTCTCTGCACAAAAAATATGGCTGTATAAAATGGTTCAAAGCGATACTAAAGGGGATGATGGACGGAGCGTTTGAGCAAATCAAACACTCACCCCCAGTCAACTGATCTGGGTTTAATCCATCATCATTCTTTAGCTCACTCCACCACCCCAGTTCAGACATGGCCATATGCAAATCAGTCTGACCCTGTGCCTCATGGGAACAGTCCAGCCCGAACTGCCAAGCCATGTCTTCCCTGAACCGGAAACAAGCATCCTGGGACCGGTTTCGGGTTCATAACCCTCATCACCCATGCTATCTTGAATCCAGTGGCAAAGTGAGCAAGGGACCCACGTCTGGGCATACCCTGCCAACTTAGGGCGAACAAAGCGATACCAAAGGGGATGATGGACGGAGCGCTTGAGCTAATCAAACACTCACCCCCAGTCAACTGATCTGGGTTTAATCCATGATCATTCTTTAGCTCACTCCACCACCCCAGTTCAGACATGGCCATATGCAAATCCGTCTGACCCTGTGCCTCATGGAAAACAGTCCAGCCCGAACCGCCAAGCCATGTCTTCCCTGGACCAGAAACAAGCATCCTGGGACCGGTTTCGAGTTCATAACCCTCATCAGCCAGGCTATCTTGAATCCAGTGGCAAAGTGAGCAAGGGACCCACGTCTGGGCATACCCTGCCAACTTAGGGCAAACAAAGCGATACCAAAGGGGATGATGGACGGAGCGTTTGAGCAAATCAAACACTCACCCCCAGTCAACTGATCTGGGTTTAATCCATCATCATTCTTTAGCTCAGTCCACCACCCCAGTTCAGACATGGCCATATGCAAATCAGTCTGACCCTGTGCCTCATGGGAACAGTCCAGCCCGAACTGCCAAGCCATGTCTCCCCTGGACCGGAAACAAGCATTCTTGTTTAATGTTCTTCCAGGTGAGATTGGAGTTTTGTCTAGTAGAAGTTTTGTCTTGTGGAAGTTTTAATTAATGGCAAGGTAGCGCCGAAGGTTAATATGCCTGCTGCAAAGAACATGTACTATGCAGATCACAAAGTGAATGTAATGTAAGCAGGTCAGTGGGTTACTGCTTTTGTCAGAGACTTCCTTTTGTTAGTTGCAGTTTGCAGTGAGCTATTAACTGTCAAAGAACTGCCTGCAGACTTCAAGGTATAGATTAGATGTTATGGATTTTTTCCCTAGACTTTCATTATTCTAATGTTGCAAAAGGGTTCATTTGGGTACAAATCAGTTCTTATTATTAAAGAAAGCCCCAATCCATTGTGTTACATTTTAAATTCAGAGTTTGTGGTTATCCAGACTAAGTCCTCTTCAACTATACTGCCTACCTGTATGGATGAAATGTGAATTCACCCTTTGCTGTCCTCTGTCTTATGTAACATTTCCTATACACTGATTTACACACTTATGATTGGTAGTCCCTGTGGAATACCTGTGTTATGTAAAGTGCTCTGACACCTTTCACTTTTATGAGTGAAGCTATACAATTAATTAAATGCATTTGAGAGAGAGTGCTTATGGAAACTGTTAAAGGGTGGTGGTGGGGAGGGAATCCGTGGAGGAGATGGTCATTGGGGGGCGCCAAAAAATATTGTCGCACTGGGAGCCACCAGTGCTAAGCCGGCCCTGGATACACAGGTAGAATCGCCATCCCCCCGCTGTAATCTGGCACTGTGTGCTGCCAGTCACCCAGTTACCATCTGGACGGCTCTTAGCACCACAGAGCTCATAAGATGCTATTTTGGCACAAAGCTCCTTGACTAGATATACTAAGATAGGGGGAAGACTTTTGAGAGAGACACACAATAGAAGCACAAATAAACAACGCAGAAAATGGTGGAAGAGCCCGTAGAGTGTGGGACGGCCTTTTCGAGAAGTCATGGGCCAGTTTGAAAGGGCCCGTGTCGGGGGCTGGCCTATTTCGGTTCAGCCACGGACCGCGGATCATCAAGTACAGCCTGCATTCTGGCCCTTTCAAGCAGAGCCAAACTGCCCAGAAGGCCAGTCCAACGCTGCCAGTGTAGGCTGGAGAGACGGACTCTTCCGCAGGTGGATGGAGACAGTGAACCGACGGAGATAGTAAACCTATAAATGCCTTTGGTTTGAACGTCGCACCCTCCAAATATCCATTTACTGCCCTGTGGAATGGCCCAAAGTCTGCAAGCAGGGGAATGACTGTAGGGGGGCTCCCCCACTGCCCGCTACATGTGTGCTGGCCTTTGGACTGACCAACCATTTGAACGACACTGCAGCAGACCTATGGCTGAAGGAGACTGTCCAAACCCTCATATATGTTAGGATGGAATATATGTGACGCAGTGACCAGGGCGGCTGACTCCGTAGCACCGGGGCTCACGGTTCGATCCCCGGCGCCGGCGGCAG
Source organism: Triturus cristatus (assembly GCF_964204655.1). Lineage (NCBI taxonomy): Eukaryota > Metazoa > Chordata > Amphibia > Caudata > Salamandridae > Triturus > Triturus cristatus. Next base: position 1,111,889,473 of record NC_140585.1, on the reverse strand, counting down.
GTTAGCCCAGCACCATCTGACTCTGGGTAATAATAGCTCGCTTAATCTTCCCCACGCCCCCCAGCGCCTTGACACCCTTAGGGGTAATTGTTCGCGCTTTACAAATACCGTTATTAATATGTATTACTTTTGTTGAGTATCATGAAGGTGGCCCAGGGCTAAAACTTCCTTCATGCTGCACCTATAAAGAGACCTCCGATGCTGTCTAAGGGGTACTGCATGTACCAGGACCAGGAGAAAGCGCCTCACGATAGTAAATATTGTGGTCAGGAAACAACACACGCCTCTGGATGTAAGCAGCCATTCTATGCGTCTTATATATGGAAAAGTTCTTGGAAACAGAGAAGCTTATCAAAAAGTAAATTATAGTGCACTGTTACAATTATGTCTTCGAAAAGCTTTCTGTAAAGTGTTTCCTGCATCTTTCATGCTTTAATTAGGAAATTCGTAGAAATTGCATGTTTACCCAAAATTTGAATTTACTTCCATTACAATGCAGTACATCAGGAAGACCGTCCAGTAGCTGTCAGAGGGCTATATAAAGCTTTTGTAGCCTTTTCACAGCTTAAATATCAGACACTTTAAGACCTATAACAGAAAGCTTATTCAAGCAGGTGCCACATACAGGGGCCTGTGACTGAACTTCACATCGGCCTTACTCCTGGAAGACACAAGCAGGTCAATGATTCGTTGAAGCTCGCACCCTGGAGGACACAAGGCAGTTTGATGATTGGTTAATCCCCTAACATGGAATCTGCTTGCCATTCTGATTGCATAAGCTTACTCCCTGAAGACTGAAGCCTATCTACGATTTCTGGAGGTTGCACCCTGAAAGGCACTCCCTGGTCTATGATTGCGGACGTTTGCATCCTGGATGCCACAGTAAGGACTGATTGCTGAGGCCCGCCCGCGAATGACACACGGTGGCCTATTATTGCTTACATACCATATGCCTTGTAAGGTAATTTGTGACATTTTTGAAGATGCATATAGATCTTAGATACAACATATAAAAATGGTGCCCCAATATCTCTTAGGAAATTGTCCTAGAACAGAGTATGTAGGACTCCGAATGCAATAGAAACAGTTGTGTGGATTATCTTGCAGACGAAGAAAGGAACTGAGAATAAAAAAGCCTGAGGAAAGATATCAACTTCTTTGGACACATCTCATCCAGAATATTAAAGTTTCTTTCAAGCTCCAGCCATCTTAGTCCCAAACAAGTCTTCTGCTGTTCCCACCATAGGAGGTAAATGCCACCAGCTGATGGACTGTCGAAGAGGGTGATCTCCTGCTGGTGTGTTTTATTTATCAGACATAGCTGGTCTGTATCTGACAGTAGACTTGTTTCAAGTGTTTCGTTATCATCCTGTGGAAGGCCACAACAAATCAGTCCCATAAGCCGCCGGTTTGAGGGTCCAACAATACCGTTGTTTCTGTCCACGCCATTGGCAGATCTTTACTCTCACCAGGGATGAAGCACAAGAAAACGGTGGTCTGTGTTTCGGGCATCTAGATTGGTTGCTGGTAGATATGTGTCATGGAGCCTTGAATATTTGCTCTGCCCTGCCCTTGCATGACCATGGCAGGAAACAGATACCAAATTCCATTAATGCTTTCGGAAGGAGGAGTGGAATGGAATGACATAGGTTCTTGATTTACTTTTGGGTGAAATATTTCTCCGATTCCCATTAGGAAAAATGGAGGAGGCAAGCTTGGCTGGACATCTCTCCATAACTCCCCCGCTGTAGAAGGACAATCCGGTGTTCAGGTTTTAAATTGCCGTATTAGAGTAGATGCATAGAGGGGCTGTTAGGCAGGTAGCTTTCCTTCTACAAGAAATTAGGGTATATCTTTTCTTTTATTCTTATCAAGCTGTTTCTGGCTCACCAAACAGTACTTATTGGTGAGAACCTAGGGTGTCCATCTTTCCATTTGAAATCAGTGGCATCTAGAGTGTCTTTTGAGCTCTCGCTTGAACCCTCATAGGTGGTAGGTTAATAGTGTTGGGTTGTGGTATCACTGACTGTTTCAAAGTAGTGGTTTGCCTTATTTTTATTGATTGATGGACTCTAGTTAGTTTTAATGAATAGTGGTTGCTACCATGTAAAATAAACATTATTTGCTTTTGTTCACGTTGACATGATTAGAATCTTGACTCTTATCGTTATGAGTCCCATTGTGTAGTAGAGCTTTCCAAGTTGTTACTGCGACAATCCCTTTTACCTCACTCTTCATGTCTTAGTTGTTGACTACTGTTTCAAAGGAGGCTTTAGGTTTTCCTGTTCTTCCCTTTGGCTCTTGTGTGTTAAATACATAAAATGGAACATATCTACTTCCTTGCTTGTCCATGTCGGTTGTAGGTTTTCTAAGTTTGATTAAGTATTTATAAGTAATCAGCATAGTTGCCAATTTTCTATGTAGTTATTTCTTTAGGTTTCTCAAAATGTATTGTGAAACAGTCTTTCAACAATACAGAGCTTTCTGGTATTTACCTTCTCCTTTCGATATTTCAGTGTATCTATTTTGACAAACCATAATTTCTTAATGCATAATACAATATTTGTTTCAGAGCAGCACTCACAAATAGATTTACTTACACCAGGGTACAATAAAAGTGTAGGGATGGGTATGCTCATATATATTCCCATTGTTCTTTTTTGCCTATTTGTTCTATGTAATCTGTGTGACCTGTCTCCCTTTGCATTACCTTACTAATATTTCTCGTTTCTTTTTCCTGGATGTTCACAAAACACACTAAGCCTCACCGTCTTATAGCGTGGTATATATTGATGTAATCAGTGGATAACTTGACTCCTCTGGGTGTCTAGTTTTTCAGAAAGGTCTGGGTTTGAGATCTCCACAATACGTTTTGTGTCCTTCCTTGTCATGGGCACTTGGCCTGCCTACACAAGTTTGGTGCAATTTTTAGAAGGCTACCTGGGGGAACACTGGGTGGTAGGATATTTGTACCAGCCCAGTGAGAATACAACTCTCCCACACAAAAATGTGAGTAAAATGTGACTTTTTAGCTAAATTTGAGATTTTCAGGGGATTCTGAGTAAGAAAATGTTGGGGATCCTTGCAGGCTACACCTCCCTGGACTCCACTGGGTTTCTAGTTTTCAGAAATGTCCGTGTTTGATAGGTTTCCCTAGATGGCCGCCGAGCCTGGGACTAAAAATGCAGATGCCCCCCCTTGCAAAACTAGGTTGTTTAGTAATAGATAATTTTGATGTCTCTGCAATACTTTTTGGCCCCTTCCCTGTCACAGCCACTTGGCCCACCCACACAAGTGAGGTACCATTTTAATTAGTAGACCTAGGAAAACACTGGCTGGTAGGACATTTGCGCTAACCAGGTGATTTCCCAACCTTCCCACACAGAAATGTGAGGAAAATGTGACTTTTTAGTTAAAATTGAGATTTGCAGGGGATTCTGGGTAAGAAAATGTTGGGGTGTCACGCAAGCTACACCTCCCTGGACTTCCCTGATTGTCTAGTTTTAAGAAACATCTGGGCTCGGTAGGTTGCCCTAGATGCCCTAGGTGCCCCCCTTCCAAAATCAGGTCGTTTTGAAATAGATAATTTTTATGTCTCCACAATATGTTTTTGGCCCTACCTTGTCACAGGCACTTAGCCCACCCACACAAGTGGGGTACCATTTTTAGCAGGATACCTGGGGGAACGCTGGGTGGTAGGAAATTTGTACCGGCCCGATGATCCCACAACTTTCACACACAGAAATGTGAGTAAAATGTGACTTTTTAGCTTTGAGATTTGCAGGGGATTCTGGGTAAGAAAACATTCGGGCATCCTTGCAAGCCACAGCTCCCTGGAATCCCTTGGGTGTCTAGTTTTCAGAAATGTCTGGATTTGATAGGTTTCCCTAGATGGCCGCCAAGCCCGGGGCCAAAAAACGCAGCTGACCCACTCGCAAAATCAGGTTGTTTTGTAATAGATAATTTTGATGTCTCCGCAATACATTTTGGGACTTCCCTGCCGCAGGCAGTTGGCCCACCCACACAAGTGAGATAATATTTTCATAGGGAGACCTGGGGGAATGCTGGGTGCTAGGAAATTTATGCTGGCCAGGGGTCAACTCATAGAAATGATCAACTAATGAACTGCCTACTCAAAATTCAGAGTTGAACAGCAAACGGTACCCTAAAGCTGAATGGAAACAAGATGGAGATCTGGGGGATTGGGGTGATGATTTATGGTGGGCTTCCAAGTCCTGACCTAAGCAACTAGACCCACTCCTAACTCCAGTTAACATGAAACAAATTCTGAGTGTCCATTTATTTTCACTGATCAGGTTCAAAAGGTTTGTCCAAAAATCCTATAAAGGCTTTAGCTTTCATTCTTCTTCCAAATATGGTGTTTATGAGAATGAGGCAGAGTGGTCATGGAGTGAATGTTGGACAGGTCTGTCAAGACTGTTGATGTGAAAATGGTGGAGAGGCGTATTCCTGTGAAAGTGTTTTTTTTCATTTTATTTGCAGAAATGATGCAGCATGTGAGTTGCAATCAAGAGAGGGCAATCCTCATGACAGCTCACCGGAAGGCGCACAGGTGATTCGGATGCTGAGTGGGCACAGGTGACTCTAATGCAAGGTTGGCAGAGGTGACATAAAAACATAACACACATTACAGGAATTCAGAATGGGCACAGTTGACTCAAGTGCAGAAGAGTCAGATATGATCCATAAAGGATGAGCACAGATGCCTCAAATACAGACTGACCCTGCGTAGCTGGTATGCTGTCTGAATGGGCTTCAGTATAGCCCTCCTGCCATTTCCGTGACGGGGTATTCTGTTATGTAGTGTATGGTGCTGGGAAGTGCCTGCTGGTGTAGTGTTCGAGTGCTGTAGTATGGAGTTGCACACTTGTACTGAGTAAAGAGTGGTCTTGTGGATACTGGTCCTAGTAGTATTGTTCTTGCCATTCCCATGCTTAATTTGTGCTGGTGGGCACTGTCACTTATTTCTGGTCAGCAGGACTTATTTTTCATTGTAAATCTTTGTCTCAGAACCAAAGAGAGAAAGGTAAAAAAAAAGAGAAAGAAGGAATCGAAATAAAGAAAGAAATGCTTAAGAAATTAAACTCTGATGTGTGAAGTGGTATTGAATAATCTGCTGTGGGCGATGTGATCAGTTATGCAGTGGACCCGGACCCAGAGGCAGATGGGGCCAGCCTGTGTTTGCCAGCTACACCTAATTAAGAAGCTGACCGCTGTTGAGATATTTATTTTTTCGGAGTCTGCCTAGGTGAGAGGAACAGGCTATCTGTGCACAGAGAAAGAAGTAAATCGAGAGCAGAGACTTTAGAAGCTGCAGGAGGGACAAATGCTCAACCTGCACTAAAGTTGCCTTGTTATCACTTCTGTGTGCTGCATCACCTTCCAGCCTTGTACCTTGGCTTCCTTGAAGCCCCTTGCCTGCCCTTATGGTGTTAGCTATTTTCTTCTATGTGTCAGGCAGTAGACCTTTTCCACTTTCGAAGAATGACCTGTGCTCACCCTGCCTTCTCTTTTCCTTCTTTGCACCATCTTTCTAGTTCTTTGGCCACTGCTAACACATACTTTGTTATGTAGTTCCTATAAATCTATATCAGATCTGTGCGTTTGGACACCAATCCCACAGTTTATGTTGTTTAGACTAATTCCAGACAACCCCACCGGATATGCTCGCTTGTATACCAGCTAACTCACAGTGCCACCATGAACTCCTCTTACCAAGGAGCGAATAGTTTCTGGCAACTATCGAACATGACAACCCTGTCCCATCAGGGATCGTGGAAACAGTACAGTACTTTTCGCTCAGCCACTTGTGCTCACTTTGTCTCAGAGAGATACGCAGAATAAACAGTGGGGATGTTTCCAATAAGCATTTATTGAACCAGCGTCATTCTAGTGTAAAATAGTTGCGCTGAAATAACCATACGACAGAAACAGATATAAACGATTATAAACACCAACAGAGTAAATATATGGTAGATTTCTACCAAAGTGCTAAAATATATGCAAGCATATAAATACATGACAGTAATAATGCGTACTCCTATGATGCAACCCTAACTATATGTACCTAGTGTACCTAGAATGTATGTTGGTACAGAGCCAAGAACCCCCATAGGATGAGGCCAACCCCATTACCTGGTGTGAGAGAATGAAGGACGCCGTCTTGGTCTCGAGATGGACACTCCACGAGGGATGTTAGAACACTGCGTGCTGGAGTGTCTGTGTGCAGAAACCTCAGCATCTGGCATCAGTGTGTCAGCTTGGAAGTCTATCTCCTCTGCCCCCCTTACATTTCTTGAGCCATCGCATATCTCGCCTGTGACCCCTTTCCTCTGCTTTCTGGAGCGCTTTTGCCTTCCTATTGTCTTCTTGCTTCACATGCATCATTTCCTGCCTTCTGTCTATCTCATAATTCCTATGTGCTACCCCTGCCTTCCTTGCTAGGCCTGTGCCTCTTGCCTTCCCTGTGCTATGATGACTTGTCCTTAACAGCCACTGGGCATCTTACTTGGCTGTAACTCACAACTCCTTGCACAGCGACCCCTCTTCACCCTCTCTCGGCACCTCTAGGAGTTTCACCAGAACTGAACCAAAGGCCGTATGTAGTATGCCAAGGGCGAGATGGGGGCTGAGAGCTGGTATGCCAGTGACTCGGAGGCAATAAGGACACTCACTGTTTATATTGAGTTACCACTGAGTGTGAGTCGAATTTAGGTTCGTTTCAGGTGGGGGCACACTTTGATATCATTCCAAGTTGGCACTAGTGACAATTACATTATAATCTGTCACTTCTTTGACCCTTCAGTTCCACTTATGCAGTTAAGCTAGGAGCTTTCCTGATTTCATCAGGGGCGTAGCTCCAGGGGGGATGTTTGGGGCTTTACACCCCCATAATAAATGTATTTGCTGCTAAGTTGTTGGGTACAGGTGCTTTCAGTCGGGTACGCACACACATTTTTCTCTCTCTGTTTTGAAAGTCTTCAACAATGTTGGTTATTTTCCAAAATAATGGGTTTTCTCTCACTTAGTACCTCTAGCAATCTGCATTGGTCTCTCTTTCCATTGCCCCTTTAACCCCTCTAATGTGCCATTCTTGTCATATAATGTATTTTAGTATTATATTCCAGCACTGTTGTTGGAAAAATCTAATCTCACTGACCACGGTACGCCCCTGGATTTCATTTGGTTCAGCACAAATCACTGGAAGCAACCAGGGGCGTCTCCTCCATTGGAGCGGAGGAGCGTTGCCCCACTTAAAAGCCCCCCAAATCCCCAGAGATGAAAAATAAAATGGTAATTTATTACTGTTTTATTTTTCATCAACCCGTCCTGAACCAAGTGTCAGAATGGGGCGGGGCCTTCTGATTGGCAGCAGGGAGGAGTGGTGGGCAGAGGGCTGCCTGTGCACTGTGGAAGTGAGCAATTCTTTTTGGCTCGCAGTCTTGAGATGGCCAGCTAGACATGCGCACTTTAAACCTCTCAACCCAGCTGTCATAAGACAGCTGGTTTGAGAGCACGTGCAGTTCTCCAGTGTGCTGAGGATAGCTGAGAGAGGCTGCTCCCTCCAATCAGTGCGCTGCTCTCATGTTGTTTAACAGCACGTGAACAGCGCCAGGATTGGTCAAGGGAGTTTTCTGGGACCTGCACTACAGTCTCAGCAGAAAAGGTCCAGAGCGAGGAGAACATAGTGTCATCTGGATTCGGTATGTTTTAGTTTTAATTTATATAATTTTTTTTATTTGCGCACGCTCCCCCCCTGCGTAGATGCAAGCTGCCACTGGAAGCAACTAGTAATGGCATGTGTCCCTAGATTAGGTAATCTGCACTTTAGGCTTACAACCACGTCTAGGATGTATGTAAATAATAAACTTGTCTGCTTCCAGTGATTTGACCTTTCTCTTCCCTCATACTGTGTCATAAATTGTTGGAGTGCTGTAGTAAACTCTCAAAGTGCAAAATAACGGTGAACCGAGGGGCCATTGTTGTGAAGGGTCACAAGATGACAGAGTTTTACTTAAAAAATATGTGCCAATCTTGGGTTTTCATGTATGAAGATCAATATAAAATGATCCATTGGGTTCAATTGAAGATAGCTAGGACTACAAATCCCAGAATGTACAGCTCATTATTAATTAGAGCCAGTAATGATGCGTAATTCATGGCGACACTAACTGTAGTAGATAGCTAACATTGTTTAACTGTTTGACAGTGAGAGCTAGAGGCAATAAAGTGGTGCACGTAGCAACAACGCCTCCTGCTGTTGCTAAGTGCACTGACTGACAATACATCATCATTAGGAGATGCAGGTTATGGTAGTGTGCTTTTGCAGGTCTGGGGGGGGGGTGTGTGAACACTTCATCCATTCAGGTCAGGGAGGGGTGGCTTAGCAGAGCTATATAGAGACAAGGTTAGTCAGTAGCAGATGCAGTTCAGGTTAAGACGGTTTCACAGGTTTGGGTCTGCAGTGGGGCTGACAGGCAGCTGTGTTGAATGGGATATGGCACAGAGTTTGCTTGCACTTCCCTATGCACAAGCTAAGGTATATCAGATGTGGAGTGAGACATCGAGAGGTAGGGAAGGGAAAGTAGGGATGGAGAAGAGATGACACAGAGGAAAATAGAACAGAGAATGGTATAGAGAAAAATGAGTAGAAGTAAAGTGGAGATGGGGAAAGAGAGAATACAGGTCAGAAGAGAGATTGCATAGTTTGATGCAAGGCAAGAGAAAAGAGAGCAGAGGTAGAGAGATGGCAAATGAAGGAGAGCAAAGGAGCACATTGGCGGAAGTTTAGACAATAGAGCAAGGAAAGAGTGGATAGACAAGAGTAGGAATATGACCTTCCTCAGTGTGAAAGTGGGGCATGTCCATCCCCAGCCCAGTTTAACACAATGTAGTGCAAAGGTGCAGCATTGTTAATTAATTTGTGATGCAAATTGATCCTTGCGTGGCTTTGTAAATCTCGGATAGCATTTTGTGTTGTGGCTGCGCCAGAAAAAAGGCGCAACCACGCCCCAAAGGTATTGGATGGCTTTACGTGAGCATCAGTATATATATATATATATATATATATATATCTCCAAAACACCACGCCTCCAGCGAAGATAACGTGAGGCGCACTCAAAGCTCGTTTCCAAAAGTTTCTCTTTATTGATAAGTTTCCGTGGAAAGCTAACACACGCGTTCCGGCACCCTGGCCTTCGTCAGTGTCAGTTAATTCATTCTAAAGCCACATATAAATAATAAATGTGTTCATTGGACGGAAAGGAAAGTAAGCAAAATCGACAGAGGACTTGTCATACAGTCAACAGAAAATCAATCGTTACGGTGTCGGCCATTTTAGCCTAGTTGTTTAAACGATAAAGATCACGGTATAATCAACAAAGCAATTCATCAAGCCGTGTTAACTTAATAAAACGTGTTATGCAGCATACAGACCCCCTAGACATTAGGAACATAGGACATAAATATACGCACATTGCGATTACCCTAGAAAAGAAAAATCAATCAATTCAATTGGGTGTGTTTCCATGCTCAATTATCTCAGTAAATTTCATTTAAAGAATTGCTACATCAATGGCTTTTAAAGATTGGGAAAAGCTCCGTCTAAGGTCAATACGACTTGGTACATTAACACAGTTGTATACTAACAATAGACTTTACCTATATAAGTTCGTTTGACAATCATTCGATACGATCGCTGGAGTTCGATCTCAAAACATACAGCCCTCAAATGGGCTAGTGTCCAGCAGTAGTTTGAAGTGTGATGCAAGTACACCATTATGGAATACTGTATACAAAAACATATATGCAGGTGATACATGAATAAATGCTTGATGCAAAAAAATGTGTACACATCACAATCTACATGGGTTATCAAGTTACTGTTACTTATTCTGAATCCTGCTACATGCAGAATATCGTGAAGGGTTGGACTTGACTTAACCAATGAAGGACCACAGTTCTTCCTCCATATCAAGACCCCCAGGGGTGCATGTTTGGAGTTCGACAATAAAACGCGCCTCCAATTGACGCAACTCCTTGACCCTGTCTCCTCCTCTTTCAGTAATGGGGACATGGTCTAGGCAAAAATAGCTGAGCTTATCGCTGCGAGATTCATGTTTTTCAGCGAAATGCCTCGCTACAGGGTAAGTTATATCGCGGTTTGTGATTGCCCGTGTGTGCTCCAACACTCGTTTCTTGGCGGGATGGATAGTACTCCCGATGTATTGGAGGCCACACGGGCATGTCAAACAGTAGATGACAAAGTTTGTGTTGCAGTTCATGAACCTATTAATGGTACATATCCCCTTTCTGCCAGGAACCATATATTCTTTCACCTTCTTGCTGTTCTTGCACGCCTTACATGTGAGGCACGGGTAGAAGCCAGCCAGAGCTTTTTTGGGAGTACTGTCGGAAAAGTGACTGCGTACTAATAAATCTTTTAATGATTTACTTTTGCGATATGTTACCTCCGGGTGTTCAGAGATAGTTTTACCAATGATGTTGTCAGTCTGCAGTATTTTCCAGTTTCTCTCTACTAGTCCTCTAATGGTTCTTGCTTTTGTGGAGAAACCTAAAATAAGTCGAGGACTTTCCAATTTTTCTGCTGCTGCTTGAGTCTTTTTAGATTCTTTTGAACCAAGTAAAAACTGTCTCTCCATTGCCTGCACTTTTAGGGCAGTATTGTTTAAGAGATCGCTGGTATATCCTCTTAGTCTGAATCTACTCAGCGACTCGCTGGCTGCCTGGGTATAATCCTCGGGGAGTGTGCAATTTCTTTTCAGACGCAACAACTCCCCATATGGAATACTGCGGATTAGTGACTGGGGATGCTGACTTTTGTAATGCAAAACAGTGTTCCCTGCAGTGGGCTTACGGTAGAGCTTCGTGCATATTTTTCCATATATATATATATTATCTACTGGCGGTCGCCAGTAGATAGTTATAGTTAGGACCGTGTTTCCATAGGAAATCCGCAACATTCTATTTTGAATAACTTTGGCGCCGATTGACGAATCCTCGCGAAATTTTCAAAATGGGTGGGGCGCTCCGCTCCGCTCCTACCCTGAAAGTCTTGGGGGGATTCGTCAAGCGGGAGCTGAGAAAAAGGGGGGTCCCAAAACGTGTTTTCCCCATGCATTTTTCCATAGGACCTTTAGTCCAAGCTACAGCCCGAACGGCTGAACAAAATTACTTGAAATTTGGCAGAGAGGTAGTCCTCAGGTCAGGGATGTGCCTTTTGCAGGTCTGGTGTAAATCTGTTCAGTATTTCCTGAGAAAATAGCATTTAAATCAATATATATATCTATAGGCGTGCTCCGAGCCCGTACGGTAAGCTTACCGTACGCGCACGCTGCCGTGCGCGAGCTTAATTCTGATTGGTGGTTACATGACTGTAAACATTCGAATCGGTCCAAATCAGGAAGTGTCGGCTGCCATTTTGTGTGTCTCACACTGATAAACAAAGGTGGAGAACGTGAAAAGGGGGCAACGAAGAGAGTTGCAGACCCCCTAGCGTTTGTCAGGGGGTCCAAGAAGGTCCCAAAAGTACATTTTAAATTTTTATTTAAAAATCGCGGGGTGCGCGTACGGTAAGCTTACCGTACGCGCACGGCAGAAAAAAATCATTAAAAAAAATAGAAGTAAAAATTATATATATATATTATCTACTGGCCGTCGCCAGTAGATAGTTATAGTTAGGACCGTGTTTCCATAGGAAATCCGCAACATTCTATTTGGAATAACTTTGGCGCCGGTCGACGAATCCTCGCAAAATTTCCAAAACTAATGGGGCGCTCCGCTCCGCTCCTACCCTGAAAGTCTCGGGGGGATTCGTCAAGCGGGGGCTGAGAAAAAAGGGGGGTCCCAAAACACGTTTTCCCCATGCATTTTTCCATAGGGACCTTTAGTCCAAGATACAGCCCGAACGGCAGAACAGAATTACTTGAAATTTGGCAGAGAGGTAGTCCTCAGGTCAGGGATGTGCCTTTTGCAGGTCTGGTGTCAATCTGTTCAGTAGATTCTGAGAAAATCAAAAGTAAAATCATATATATATGTGGGCGGAGCCTAACCACACATCTCATCCTGAGATCTGATTGGCTGTCAGCACTTCATCCAAGAAGTGTTGGCAGCCATCTTGGGACCAATATACATGATAGCTCCTCATTTAAAAGCATTGCAGTTAATAGAAGGTTTTACATTTTAGTTACATTATAAATCATTTGTTGATGGTACCATACTCATTTTAGGAATTGTGGTATCTTCTAAGGTGATTTCACCATGTGAAAAAGCCTTCTGCTGGGATATCATGATTGAGAGAAAAATATTTTCTCATGCTTTTCCCACAGAGGTTTGGAAGGTGATCTATAAGCTAAACTGAGAGCTTATTTTCTGTAAATTCACATTATCTTTCTCAGTCATGTGAGAATGAAGTCTGAAATTATCAGTAAAACATGTACATCCAACAAGGGCAGAGGCTGTCAGTTGATTCCTTTGTGTTCTACTGCAGCTTCCCAGAGTGTTCTAAAGAACAACTAGAGTGCTAACAGTCCTACTTATGATAAACGTATGGCACACCTGAAGCCATCTTGCTTGGATTAAAGTGGTAACTCTTAAAACATTTAATTTAAAAAGGAACAAAATGAGGGGGTTCATTTTTCCATAAAAAGTATGATTAGTGCTGCAGAAAGAAAAATTAGGGCACATTTTGAGTGACTTCTCAAATCCTCTTCTATTTCATTAAACAATTCTGACATGCAGACTGAAACATGCACTTTCAATACCAGCAGCAGTTTTCCCTGGTGAGCAGTTGCTTTACTACAGTGATCTAATGACCAAAAAGAGTGCTAACATTCTGAATTTGTGGCAAATGTGTGACACATTTGAATGCCTTCTTGATGGAATCAAAGTAAAAAACTGAAAGTATTTAATACTGAGGAGACTGCAGTAAATGAGGAAATTAGGAAACTTCCTAACAAATAAGTCTCCCAAGATGGCCACCAGAGACAAAAGAGCCCAAATGTAGCCCAAATATCACCCAGATGTAGCCCAAGTATAGCCCAATGACAGAATGTCCCAGAGTGTTCTTAAAAACAACTAGAGCGCTTACTGTCTTCATTATGACAAAAGTATGGCACACCTGAAGCCATCTTGATTGGAATAAACTGGTAACACTTAAAACATTTAATTTAAAAAGGAACACAATGAGGGAGTTCATTTTGCCATAGAAATTATGATTAATGCTGAAGAAAGAAAATGAGGGCACATTTTGAGTGACTTCTCAAATCATCTTCTATTTCATTAAAAAATTCTGACATGCAGACTGAAACATGCACTTTTAATACCAGGAGCAGACTTCCATGGTGAACAGTAGTTTTACTACAGTGATCTAATGAGCAACTAGAGTGCTAACATTCAGAATTTATGGCAAATGTGTGACATATCTGAATACCTTCATGATGGAATCAAAGTAAAAAACTGAAATCATTTCCTACTGAGAAGACTGCAGTACATGAGGAAATTAGGAAACTTCATAACAAATAAATCTCCCAAAATGGCCACCGGAGACAAAAGAGCCCAAATGTAGCCCAAAATCACCCAGATGTAGCCCAAATATAGCCCAATGGCAGAAGTGTGCAAAACAATTATTATTTTGTGTTTTTGCAGTGTAATATAGTGCAGACTTGTCAGGTATTGGAGTGCTTTACATGAGCATTGGTTACATCACACAAGAACAAATTCATTTTGGTTGTAGACATGGGGAGACTAAGTGATTTGACCAGAATCACAGAATGTCGAGCTGAAGCAGAAACTCCAACCTGGTCCCCAGTTGCAAAGTCTGCAGTTCTGGAAGTAACACCACATCCTCTCCCCTAAGTGCAACATTTAATCAAGTGGTCAACTGGAAAAAAAACCCATAAAGATAACAAATAATTTAAAAGTGCTTTGTCGCTATTTGAAAACTCAGAAAATATGTCCTTATTTTAGTCTTTTAGAGCACTAACCATAATTTTGATGCCAATAAGACCCTCTCATATATGTAATTTCTAAAGGAAATGCTCTAGATATTACAGTTTTGATTACATCAAGATGTCGTCAGGCGTTCCACACTTTTGTAATAAATATAGAATGTTAGCAATCTAGTTGTTCATTAGGATACTGTTGAGAGGCAGAGGCCAGGGGCACAGACTCTGAAAATTGAAGGCAGGTAGGAGGGTGCAAAGGCAACAATTTAACCACACTGAGCAGGCAGGAAGGGCCGTGGCAGCACAACAGACTATGGAGGGCAGTGGAAAGGGGGGCAGGGGCAACAAACCAACAATACAGGACTTGCAAGAGAGGCTGTGGCAATGTAATAGACCATTGTGGGCAGAAGGAAGAGGCAATGGTAGTACAACAATACATGCCAACAGACCCGATTCAGCCAGGAAACGTCCAATGTCTTTAAGCTCAAACGGGCTTTATTTGATCTGTCTCCTGTCTACAATCTCCTCTTTTTCAATGTAACTCAAAGGGGAAAATCAATACCCCACCTTTTTTTCAAAATCTCCCTCTTACCAAGTTCAAAATGTTCGCAAGTATGGTACATTGGATCATGGAAGGAAATGGGGTAGGGACATGGACTTGGATAACAGAGGACAGGAGGGACATGGAGAGGTGCACCAAACTGACCCTGCAGGGCAGGCATCAGGGTTTGCAGCAGCACAATACACCACACAGGGCATGCGGGACGGGAGTGCAGCACAACAATCCATAGAAAGCAAGAGGGAGGGGACAGGACCATGCACATGGACAACAGAGAACAGAGGGGCAAGAGGCAATGGTAGCTAGCTGACCATAATGGACAGACAGGAGAGAAAGCTGCAGCATAACAGACCATAAAGGGCAGGAGGGACGGATCAGGGGCATTACAATGGAACAGACAAGCCAGGAGGGAGGGAGTAGGGGTCTGCACATGTAAACAGAGGGCTGGGGGCAAGGGGGCAGGGCAGGAGCAGCAAGATAGCCATGGAGGTCAGGCAGGATGGGCACTAGAAGCAAGACACACCATGAAGAGCAACAGTGAGACTGTGATGGCATACACACAGACCATGGAGGGAAGGTGGGAGGGGGTCAGGGGCAGCTAACTGACCACACAGGGAAGGTGGGAGGGGCCATGGCAGCACAGAAGACCATGCATGGCAAGTGGGAGGGTTAGTGGCAGCACAATGGCTATGATGGGCAAGAAGGAGGGTGCAGGGGCATGCACAAAGGACCATGGAGGATAGAAGGGAGGGTCAGGACCTGTGCACAGACAAGAAAGTTCAGGGGAAGGGGCCTCACAACAGACCGCACGGGGCAGGCAGGAGGAGCAGTTGCAGCACAACAGACCAGGGAGGGCAGAAGTGTGTGGCAGTACAATGGACCATGTGGACAGGAGGAAGAGGATAGGGGCATGGCATGTGGACAGGCAGGGTGGAGGTGGCAGGGACAGGTTACAGTCATCTGACAATGCTAGGCAGGTGGGAGGGGAGTGGCAGCTCAACAGAACACTCAGAGTACATAGGAGTGGCAGGTCCATGGAACATGGTGGGCAAAAAGGATGGAGCAGGGGCATGCACAAAGACATCGGAGGGCAGGGGGAAGGAGAATAGGGGCAGCAAGCTAAGCACAGAGTTTAAGCAGGAGGTCAATGATGGGACATAGAATTGGGCAATGGAGGGCAGGAGGAGTGGACTGGTACATCATACTAAATTGAGGGCAGTGGCAGCACATCAGACCATGCATGGCAGGAGGGAGGAGGCTAGTCCATGGATTCACACAACAGAGGATAGGGAGGAGGGGGATGGGGCAGCAAGCTAACTGTTCAGAGAAGGCGGGTATTAGGAACTTTATTGTTTTTAAAACGTGTGTCTGTGCGAACTACTTAAAATATGAACAAGTATGCAGCATAATCTCACTTTTATTCAGGAAGAAGAGGACGTTTGTGACTGTGACTCCGGGCTCACTTGGCAGAAACACCCCCTGACCCTCCACCCCCTATCGCAAAATGTAATGCCCGTGAAAAGGGTAGGTGAACACAGTGTTATATAGAACATAGTCCTGAGAGCACGATTGAAAATAAAAACTAGATATAGTGTATGGTATAAACTATGCACCAAAAAGTGTGATATAAGATGAACCGGGCGTGAAATATAATATGCAATACATTGTGCGCAATGACAGATTCATTGGAGAGCGCGAGATAGCACAGGCACTGGCGCGTGCTATGCGCCTTGGAGTGTAATATGCACAGGGCAGTGTTGTGTAACCTAACTAGTTTCTAAAGTTGTAATATAAAATATGTGCTGGGGAGTGTAACGTTGCATATGCACTGTGACAAAGATATGGATCCCAGATTGTAATATGTATGGCATAGCGCTGTGAGTTATAACATAGGCATCGAGGAAGGCACGTTAGATGGGGCAATATAACCCGTGCGAAGACAAGTGTGGCATGACATAATCACGGGGTGGTGTTACAGTGCACATGGGCTAGAGAGTGTCATAGCATATGCACTAGCTAGTGGAATACAACACAGAGGTGTGTGGCACTCAGCAGGCAATGGTGGGTGTAACACAGCATTGGGCTCTGCCAGGAGCACGCTGTGACTCTCAAGTGATGTTCGTCCCCTTTCCAGAGAGTAAAATAAAAAGTATTACACATCCGGCAGTGGATGTGTGTTTTATTAATCGTGAGGGGGGTTTCTTGCATAGTTTTGGTCGAATGTTTGTCGAATCCCCTTTGAATGGCTTGGTGTGCATGTGTATTAAATGTGCCCGTCAAAAGCTACCCATGTTTGTATAAATAAACGACAAGGGTGTCTACCGGGATTAGGCACGGTAGGGCATCAGACATGTCAGAGCTTCACTAGTGGTGTAAATACATTCCACGTGGATTCATTGTCGCCTTTTAATGAATATCACGCAAATCGTCATGGTGATAGGTACGTACGGTTTGTCTAGCATGTCCTAGGTGTGTCTATAAATATATATTTTTTTTAAATAATAAAAAACTGTGGCCGGCCCTGGGGATTGGGGTCAAAAAAATATAATTAGGAGACAGGCCCTGGGGATGGGGTCATCAGGGCCAATAAATTAGAATAAGAAGGGGAACCACACAGCCCCCCTTCTTAAAAAATTAAAATAAATAAAAGACTGGCATCGTGCCGGAGGCGACGCCCCCTCCTTGCAGCACTCTGCAAACGCGCCCCTTGGCGAGTTGTAAGTTGGGGAATTAATTCCTCTTCAATACTGAGGGTCCCTGAGGGCCAACTAGCCCAACAGGCATCTCCAGTATGCGCCAGGGAGCTGGGCTGCAGACAGGTGTTCTAAGGCCAAGCCCCTTTTTACACCTCTCTGCAACGCAGCTCTGTGGCGCTTACTGCCGGTACCTAGTGGTCTAGTTTGACCCTAGGGACCCTTAGGATTCAAGGGGACTTAATCTCTCAACTTAGAACAGCCACAGGGCGCGTTTACACAGTGGGGAAGGGAGGGGACGGGGCCTGAGGTGACGTGTGCAAACACGCACTATGGCACGTTTTAAATTGGGGATATAATTTCCCTTCAATACGGATGGCCCCTGGGGGCTAACTAGCCCACCAAGTGCTTCCAGTAAGCGCCACTGAGCTGCATTGCAGAGAGGTGGTCCAGGCCGTGCCACTTTTTACACCTCTCTGCAACGCATCTCTGTGGCACTTACTGGAGGTACCTAGTGGACTAGTTGGACCCTAGGGACCCTCAGGATTCAAATGAACTTAATCTCCCAACTAAAAATGGACACAGGGCGTGTTTACACAGTGGTGAAGGGAGGGGACGGGGCCTGAGTTAACGTGTGCAAAAACGCCCTGTGGCCTGTTTTAAGAGGTAGTTTTAATCCCCCTGCCCTATTATATACTAGGGGCTTACAGAGGAGGTCATGCTAATCACAGGGGGACCCCAACGCATAATGTTCCCTAGTGTATGTAGGTGTTTTCACTGTATTCTAAGTGTCTTTTAACATAGCACTGGCTCTAGGACTGGTTAGTCAGACTCAGTTACCACCAGTATCCGTCTGAAAAAGTTGAGGGTACAGGATGATTTTGCAACAAGGCCTCTTTCTGTTCTTCTTTTTGTTCTTTCTGCACGTTATCCTTCTTCCTGCACTTTTCTTCGTCTTTGAGGACTTCTGTTGCTTCTTTCTGCACTTCTTTTTTTTCTTTCTGTGCATTTTTTCTTCTTTCTTCACATGTCCTATCTCTGTAGGCATAGTTAGAAATTAGCATTTAAAAAACCTTTGAAATTCACAGAAAAAACCATAGGTTTCAGGCACGTTATAGTTAGGAATTAGCATTTAAAAAACCTCAGAAATTCACTGAAAAAACCATAGGTTTCAGGGGTGTTATAGTTAGCTGGACTTTTCACTCGTACAAAACCATTGAAATTCCCCCGTTCTAGTTAGTTCAACTGAACGGAATTACTTGAAATTTGGCAGAGAGGTAGTCCTCAGGTCAGGGAAGTGCCTTTTGCAGGTCTGGTGTCAATCTGTTCAGTATTTCCTGAGAAAATAGCATTTAAAAGCATATAAATATCTATACGCGCGCACCGTGCGCACTCTGTCCGCGCACGGGCGCGCACGGTGCCGTGCGCGAGCGAAATTCTGATTGGTTGTTAGATGTCGGTAAACATTCGAATCGGTCGAAATCAGGAAGTGTCGGCCGCCATTTTGTCTCTCGCACTGAAAAGGAAAGGGGGGAAAAAGGTGGAAAACGTGTAAAGGGGGCAGGGAAGAGAGTTCCTGACCCCTAGCCTTTGTCAAGGACCCCCAAGGGGCAAAAAAACAGTTTATTTTTTTTTTAAAAAATCGCGGGATGCGCGCACGGTGCGCGCAGCGCACCGTGTGCCCAAAGCGCGCGCACGGTGTGCGAAGCGCACGGTGCGCGCACGGTGAAAAGCCTTGAAAATAAATAAATAAATAAATACATAACTTAGCATTTAAAAAACCGTACAAATTCACTTAAAAAACCATAGGTTTCACACACGTTATAGTTAGGAATTAGCATTTAAAAAACCTTGCAAATTCACTTAAAAAACCATAGGTTTCACACATGTTATAGTTAGGTGGACATTTCACTCGTAAAAAACAATGAAATTCCCCCGTTATAGTTAGTTCAGATAACTATAACTCGCACGACCGCCACTCTATCACAAGGATGATGTCATCAGTGATGTCATGAGTGATGCCACTGACCATGTCATATAGTTATATATACACACACACACAAAGTGGTCTCCTAATGGCGCGCTCTGACTGCCGGTGCGGTGTTGGGGGTGAAAGACCACGAACCCCCTCAAATATTGACCTTTCAGTCTTTTCTTTATGAAGGGAATCCCATAAGCATTTCCCACAACTTTGCACAGTTCATTCCTGTTGAAATTGACGCACGTGATAAAAGGCTTTAAAGACGAGCACTATGCTGAAAATTGTCAGAACTATAGTACTACATTTCCCACAATGCCTTTTAACATATATAAAGCATGGCAATTAGAACTACTAAAGACTAAACCCACTTGATAAAGATGGATGTCGAAACACATCGTGGTGTTCTGTTGTCTCACTTTGTGTAATAGATATATATATATATATTTATAAAAATTACGTGATTTTCCTCAGAATCACAGGCTGTTGAGCAAGAGCCTTTATTGAGGCAAACAAATTTGTAAAATGATCTGGCAATTACAGCCATTTTTTTCTGTCAAGCTGACCACCCATCCCCCGACCTGATCACCTGAAATGTGGATCCCGCTGCAGCAGCAGAAGAAGCCCCATCTGTAACTAACCACTGTACAACATTTCTGCTAACACGTGCAGCAAGGACTGAAATACAATGCACATTTCAGTCCCATCTCTGATGCCTCGAACTCCGATTCAAGTGAAGTGCACGCAGGGCACGTAATCGCCCTTTTGAGACTTCAACACTGATTTGAATTTTTCCATGAATCTGAAATGTGGCCTGAGAGGGCCAAAAAAAGGAAGAGTCTGCCAAGAATAGCAAATGTGCCTCTTTGACCAGCTAGACATGGCACGTGTCGGGAATGCAGAGCTGGACCCGTGAGGTACCCGCGAAGATAGTCTCCTGAGGGCAGTACCTTCTTGACCACAGAGGTCGAAGCCCACAAAAAGGAGCTGCAAGCCCTCAAAAAAGGGGGGCAGGCAATTGGGTGGCATGTTTTGAACCCCCCCATTCCGAGCTAAGAGCTTTGGAGAAGCAGGGGTTAAATAAGGGGACAAGGGCAGAAACGGGCATACCTTGACCACTCAGCGTTGGCCCACCCACACTGACAGTGCCGTAGCAAGGTCAGGTGGTACCCAGTGCGGAAAAGTTCTTGTCACCCCCTGCGCCCACATTGAAATTATTAAAATAAGGGAAAACAAGGTAGTAACACATATTTTTGCCATTTTGTCACCGCCCTCAGTGACATTTTGTCACCCCCTCAGTAATGACACCAGCACTCACCGCACCCCGCTTCCTACGTCACTGCACACCGAATGGTAGGCATCTCAGCCACATGTTGGGAGAGGGCAAGGAGGCCACGGAAACAGCACAAAGTAGGCAGACAAGAAAGCACACTAACCTAAGATGACAAGGTACCCAAAACAGGGTCCTTGGGATGCCTTACGGCAGGGGCACTCTGAGAGCAGGCGAAAGGCCAACTAGGGATCCGCAGCAGACGGTAACGGCACTTGTAGCCCGATGGAGGGCTGAAGACCACCCCACTTCGATATCGGTAGCAAGGGAAGCCTGGAGGCCATAAACATTAGACACCAAAAAAGGGTCGTCACTCAAGGGGCTGTGCTGGAAGTGCTGTAAGGAATTTATGGACCAAATAATCAGACTGTGATCATTTTATTGATGTGATGCAGTACTGAATCATGGAGTGTACGAATGACCATAAAAGAAATGCGATGTTTATGTTCCATGCTTTTACAAAAATAAACTGCGTCCGTTATGCATCAGCCATGACTCATACTCTGTCTGGACTGGTTATGTAATGGTGTATAAGTAAGGCCGGGAGTGAAGGGTGGTCCCTCGCACGTCTGAGAGGGGTTATACTTCTCCCACGTTCCATTGCCACAGCACTGATTAATATTTACTGAAAAAGACAGACCTACGCCAATACCTGTAAAGGTGTGTAGCTATCATTAATGTTTCAGGTGCCACAACACTTAGGCTCCGAATGCACCCCAATTATCGCCATCTTTTGCTTCCCAAAATGGCGGCGGGACATTAGTGCCAATATCGGCAACACTCCCCATCCCTCCCACAGCAGTACTTTGGAATAATAAATAGACACAACACATTCTTGGTGGAGAAAATTGCTGCAGGTTTATTTGCATAACAAATATACCAACATGGTGGGGTAACTGATGGGCGATCCCAGGGCAGGCGGCCCCTCGATGCCTGCCCACCTGATGAGCCAAAAAACACGGTGGCCCTAGCCAACCGGTGTTTGTCGATTTGGGGGAGGGGATAGCCCCTCCCACCGGCGGACCGCTAGTCCACCCCCTTACTCACGGCCCTCCCAGCTAAGGGGGGCGGAGCGTTGCAGGCAACCCCCGGTTGCTCAGGTCCACAACCGCCCGTAGGACTAACGGGGCGCCGTCGCTCCTCCAGGGTCCAATGCGAGGACCTCCCTGGGGATATTTGGCTTTAGCACCCTTACTGTGCTCCTGTAGAGGGTATCCTTCTGTACCTTACAGCCTTTGGATCGCCCTGTAACTCCGCCTGCAACACAAAATAATAAGTTTAGTTAAAACAACCCTCCCGCCCGTGCGCCGTGTAAGTGGTGGGGATGGAAACGGCATCAGGGCAGCATAGGAATGAGGGCAATCCGTGGTCAGCAGAGGTATAAGTACCTCTCCCCCCGCCCCCTCCTGCCCGGAAGTGACACCTGCCTGGGGGACCCTCGAGGGTCCCCCCAACACTGGGAGGCTAACTAGTGTGCCATCCTGTGGTACTAAGTGTGGCCGCCCTCTTAGGAGGGCCCCCTTTGTGGGCCCGGGGCAGCCCTGCATAGTGCCAATATCCTCCAGGGTCCAACGCGAGGACTTCCCTGGGGATATTTGGCTTTAGCACTCGTACTGTGCTCCTGTAGAGGGTATCCTTCTGTACCTTACAGCCTTTGGATCGCCCTGTAACTTCGCCACAGCCCTGGGTGTGGCCACCGTCACCCCAGGGCCCCCCACCAGGATAGCCCAAGTCACTTACACCCTGCTGCTTCCAAGGCCTCCCCCAGATCAATCAAGAATAAGTCCATTCCCACTCTGGACAGGTGTATCCCATCTGTATCCAAACACCCTGTGGACTTAGCGTGTAGTAACCCATGCCTGATAAAACCAAAGCCCCTTTGCTCAGTGAATTTACGCATTGCGCTGTTCACCCTCCTGCGCGAGGTCTCCATGGCTTCCCCCGAATGCGCCCCCTGCCATACCTGCCGGGTAGTTATTTCTGACCACCATAATTTACAAGTCCCTAGCTTGTGGCTCAACTCACACATGGTGGCCCTCATATTTTGAAGCAGGTCCCTTCTACCCAGGAGAACAAGATCATTCCCTCCCAGGTGAATTACCAATAGATCGGGCGGAGCGTCACCCCCCCCACCCCCCCCAGTCTCTGTAGGACTTTCTTCATCAAGAGATTCCATCGCATGACTGGTGTACCCAGCCAAATAATCTCCGTGGCTGTAAAGCCATGCCTCCATTTCCTGCTTTCCGCCCTCTGTGACACCCTCAGGACTCCAGAATGGCCCATCACCCAAACCGTCTTTCCTGGCAAATGAAGATGTGGAAGTTGAAAACACAATTTATTGAACATTGTACATCACACAACATCTACAAAATGTACTTAATTACACCCCAATACAAAACACTGACATCTGATGTCGCAACTCTTTCTTACGCAAATCCCCCCTTTCCCAGATCCCCTGGTCTGCATGTGTGCCCTCAGGATTGTATGTATCTTTTGTAACATTGGGACTCCCATTGCCCCACTTGTTTGATGCACTCTGCCGGCAAGCCTGCCATGAATGCTGTGGTCGCTGCCCCTATTCTGAAAGAATGGCTGCAGAAACGTTTGCCCTGAACCTTGTTGCCTGACAACTCCAAGCAAACTTCCATTATCTGCTGTACCTGAAACTTAGTCAGAGGCGTACTGTCTGCATGCATGAACAGGTAACCTTCTGTCACTGGGCGCAGAGTCAGGTAAGAGGAGACTAGGCGCACTGGGCAATACTTGGCAATCTCTAGTTTGTTCAGCGAGATCACCCTCCCTTCCCCCGCCTGGTCTGTTTTGGATCTTCGTAAACATATGGTGAGGGCCTCCCCAGACAACACAGCATCCCGTTTGTTCAAAGCCACCCCCGATGTGTCCTGCTTAGACCTGGTTACCAGTTCCCCAATTCTGAGTGCCCCGAAGAAGGCCAGGCTAAAGGTAGCTGAGAAGAGGGCCGCCACAAAAGCAGAGTGGGTCGCCCTGCGCACCCAGTCCAGCATCCCTTGTAGCGTTACAAAATCTATGGGTGACCTGTTGTCAGGTGCCCGTGGCTCGCTCCTGGCCCAGCCCTTGAGCACCGCCCTGATCAAGAATGATTTTGTAGGATCCTCCTGCCCCCTTAATCTGGCGTGGTGGCTGATTGCCAACAAGTGGCCCACAATCCATGGGTGGCTTTTCCCCTGATCCTTGGCCCATAAAATGAAGTCTTGAATCCTGCTCTCCAGGGATGACCTCCCATCTTCCCATGCACCCGTTACTGTACAAAACTTGTCCACACATGCCCTGTATCGCTTGTTGGTCCTAGGTGCTAGGGACAGCTCGCCCAGCCCCCTCAAGCGCCTTACAGTTTCAGTAGGAACCATAGGTGTGATGGAAAAGCAGTCATCTCCTCCCTCGGTCTCGGCCACGTCTCCCGGAACCTGTGCCACTGAAAACAAGAGCATCAGCCGCTGTGTTCTGCACCCCTTGGATATGTCGCGTCCTGCACTCAATATTGTTCACTAGGCACACCCTCACCAGTTCCCTCAATTGACAGAGGACTAGTGGACAAGACGCTGACTGAGAATTGATGGCCTGCACCACCGCAAGGTTGTCGGACCAGAACAGGACCCTTCTTGCTGCCAGTACTGTGGGCCATAGGTGGAAAGCCACCACTATCGGGAATAATTCCAGAACCGTGATGTTGGCCGTGATCTTCCTCCTGTGCTACACATTGGGCCATCTCTGTGTACTCCACTCTTTGTCTAGGATCACCCCGAAGCCCTCTCTGCCAGACGCATCAGTGAACAAGACCAGTTCAGGGGCCCCGCCCAAGGTGCCCTCCATAAGACTGAGCCATTAAAACTCTCCAAAAAGTTTGCCCACATGCTCAGGTCTTCCTTCATCCCCTTGCTTAACCTGACTAGGTGATGCTTCCTGTTGACCTTCGTCGTTGCCCTGGCTATCCTACGTGCAAAGACCCTCCCTGCTGGTATTATGTTGGCAGCGAAATTTAGTTTTCCTAGGAGGCTCTGTAGAAAACCCAGGGTGACCTTGTCCTGACCTATGGCTGACTGGATATGAAGTGCAAGGTCCTGGACCATGTCTGCTGGGAGCCTGGATTCCCCTGCTACGGTGTCAAGTTCAATCCCTAAAAATGTTAACACCTGCGCCGGACCTTCCGTCTTCCCAGGCGCAAGAGGGACCCCCAAGTGACTGGCCAGCCATTCAAAATCCCTCAGGGCCTTCCTGCAGTCCTGAGTGCCCTCACTCCCAATAAAAAGGAAGTGGTCTAGGTAATGTGTCACCCCTACGACCCCATACCCTGTCTGAAGAGCCCACTGAAGGAAGCTACTGAATGCCTCGAAGTAAGCACAGGACACCGCGCAATCCATGGGCATGCACCTGTCGTAAAAGTACCTGCCTTGTAGCTTGAAACCTAGCAGGTGTTGGCTGCTTGGGTGAACTGGCAGTAAGCGAAAAGCAGATTCGATGTCCGCTTTGGCTAACCAGGCATCCTTGCCCGCCCTCCTGACTAAGTCCAAAGCCACGTCCAGGGTACAATACGTCACAGAGCAGGATCCTTCCTCCAGCCCATGGTTGACCGAGCCGCCTTCCGGGTATGACAGGTGGTGGATTAAGCGGAATGCCCCCGGCTCCTTCTTGGGTACCACCCCCAGAGGGGAGAGCACAAAATTGTCTAAAGGCGGCCACAGGAAGGGGCCCGCCACTCTACCTAGGGCCCTCTCTTTCTCTACCTGGGCTCTGACAACATCTGGTAGTTTCTTAGCTGACCTGAGGTTATCGGCCTCCCTGGTCCCCTGGGGTCCCACATAAGGAATCTTGAATCCTTCGCAAAATCCGGCTAGCAGCAACTGACTGTCCTATTTGTGTGGGTACTGTCTGAGGCGAGGTAAAAGGTTGGTCAAACTGACTGGCAATGGGCCCTTAACTGTGCCCACGTGATCCGGGGGCTGGCCTACGGTGGGGGGAGGATGAGAGGGGTGTTGCGTGGTGTATCTGTGGGTGCAAAGAGTTTGCTAAAACTGTGGAGGGGAAGGATGTGTTGGGTGGACTAATAGTGCCCCCCCTAACTTCCGTTATCCTGCTTTCCTTTGGTGGTGGCAAGATCCCGCTGGGTGAGGCCCCCCACATCTGTTGCATGCGTGCAAGAACTTGCACGTTTTGCCCCATGAACATGACCCCGAGTTAAACAAGCGGCAGGTCCCTGGGGGAGACCTTTTGAAGCCCCCCCTGTTGCTCCCTCTCCCTCTGTTCCCTCCCCGAAAGGACTGCTTGTCCCCACGCGTCTCTGTATGGAAAGAACTACTGCTTGGTGCCTTGCTCGCCTGAACTTTAGGCTGCGACCCAGCGCCTTGCAGCGTGCGTGATCCCATGTGGTCTAACCATAGCCCTACCTCTTTTTGGTCCCATCGCATTTCCGGACACATGGACATTCTTTTCCTAAACTCCCTGTCATAATTCAACCAGCCCTGTCCCCCCCAACCACTTCATAGCCTCATTGCGAATCAGCCCGCCGTATTTTAAGAGCCCCTGACACTGCTCTGGGTGTTTTTCCAGGATGACTGCAGACAAAATCGAAAACGCATCCAGCCAGTTCTCAATGCTCTTTTCTGGCCAAGGCTGGAACTTAACCTTTTTGTCATCCTCCTTCACTCCCGCTTTCCTGGCATCTACACCATCCTGACCCAACAAGAGCAGTGAGAAAATATCTATCAATTCTCGCCTCCAGATAACCTCCTTGGCCGCTTGGGGCACCTGCCAGGCTAGTGAGCAATGTCCTGACAGTAACGGTACCGCTGCGACAGGCTGAGATGGCGCGGGAGGCACGCTCTGCTGAACTGGGGTAACCCCCACCAGTAGGGTGGTGGCCGGAGAAGAGAGTGTTCCTAACACGGGTTCCCCAATACTGGATGGGGCACTAACAGTCGCAATGCTAGAAGGAGACGGTGTAACTGGCACAGCGGCCGGAGTGTTCGCCACAGCCTGTGGGCTAGGAGACGCTGACGGGGGAAGGATGGCGGGGGTCGCAGACAGGGAAACCTCCCCCGATGCCTCAGTAGACTTGCATGGCCCTGGCGTAGTCGCAACCTCTTTCGTCCCCCCAGGGGTGGCAGGGACAGGGGCCCCCTGCTGTGTTTGCTGTGCGCTCACCTGGCTATCCCACACCAATGCAGCAGCAAGCGTCCCTCCCTCTCCCGTGGGTGTTCTGCTGCCCATCTGCGGGGGACAGGTGCTCGCCTGCCCGACGCTTAGCTCTGCCATAAAGTTCTTGAGCGTGTCCGTGAGCTTACCCAGATCTTCCCGCGTTGCGTAATTTGCCACGGCCGTTAGACAGTCTTGAGGGGTCCCTGGCCCCACGGGCTGAGGGGGGACCGGCTGGGGCTCTGCTTCCTTCCTTCCTGGTTTTGGCGGGCAGCGGGTCTGTCAGGAAGTCCTTTGACGTGGGCTCGTGGAGCCGCTTGGGCCTCGAGGGCCCGGCCTCTGCGTTGAGGTCCTGCTCTGGTGTGGGAAGCTCGCTGATCATGCCCGAGTCCTCCGATTCGACGGCTTTCAAGATCCCTGTGGCCCAGGACAGACCCTTGCTCTTGGCCATCTGTATAAAAGCTGCCCACTGTGCGTCCTGGGAGTCCTCCACTTGCGAAGTCTGCGAGAAAAGGTGTGGAGAGCCCTGGCAATCCATGCTGTACTGGCGATCCCTCCGTCCACTCAATTCAGAAAGGATTTCGTGTGGTAAGCTTTTGTGCGTTCGAGAAACGAAACGGCGAGAATTCTGCGTGTGAGGATGAAATGGAGGAGGTTGGTATAGCCCCCAGGTACGTCTTGAGACCCTTTCCCGGGTCACCAAGCCCCCTGCAACCCCATACATGTGTGTGGATGAACAAAAAACCACCACCCCTAGAGCACCGCCTGGCCATACCTGCTCCTGATCCCAGCCAGCCCTTTTCCTAGTGGTGCCTGAGTGCTTGATCCGCTTATATCTGCAAGTAAAAACAAATGTTACCCTCCATATTTGGACTTGCTGACCCAGATCCCTGCACACTGACCCCAGTGTGCTCATCCCCCTGTACCTGCTCGGGGCCTAGGGCGGCCCGCCCGATAGATGTAGGCTGGCGGTCGGAGAAACCCATGCACTGCGGAACAGCGAACAAAACATAAACACAGGCTCTCACAAGCACTGACATTGACAGAAAATCGGCAGGGCATCAGAAGCTCTAGTCTAGCCCCGCTAGACTCATAGCTGGCAGACAGCATGGGTGGCGTGGGTGCATGCTGTATATCGCTCGCCCACCACCCCTACTGCGATTATCGGTCCCGCCGCCGGCCTTTAGGGATGAAGGTGCGGGTGCCCAGTCTCGGGACGACGCGCGCGCCTCCCCGTTATCCCGCTTCTGTGAGCCAGACTAAATAGATGCCCCCCCCCCCCACGGGCGAAGGATATGCTGTACTTGACCCTAAAAGCTGATAAGGAGGGCGGGAGCCCCGGTCCCCCTTGTCCTTACGGGGCCGTGATCACAAAGCCCCACGCCGCCTCAGCTCCCCGCTCCCCTAGGGGTGAGACTTGGAGGAGGTGTGGCGAAAAACCCAGGACATCGGCCCAGACAAAGGACTGCTAAGTAAAGCCGTTCCCGGCCTAGCGGCGCGAATAAACTAAAGCGCTATTCACCCCATGCTGCCTGAGCCCAGGCAGCAGCCTGGCCTGGCCTCCCGGCGGCACGGGTCAACTTTACGGTAAGTTGCCGGGCATCGCAAGCTTCGTACAGATTGACTACTGCGCTGGCGGAAGGCCCTCCCTCCGCTTCTACCCCACGCAAAACCACTCTGCCAGGCCCGGCCTCACGACGGCCCGGGTCACTTGGCAGGGTCAAACGGCGCATGGAAGGCAAGCGCCGGGGAGAACCAATACTCCCCGCAAAACCACTCTGCCAGGCCCGGCCTCACAACGGCCCGCGTCACTTGGCAGGGTCATACTGCGCACGGAAGGCAACAGCTGGAGAGATCCACTGTGAGGGGGGGCAGGATGCCCCAGCACTGGCAGGCTCAAACTCTGACCAGGTAAAGAGGGGGGACGCACCAGGGTTCCCCCCTCAAAGCCCATGGGCCCGGTCTAGATTCCCTGACCCGTGTGCAGATGTCACAGTCGGCTGCTAAGCGATCCGCTCTCACCTGCACAACCCTAAATGAACTGCACACATGTAGGGTCCCTAGCTTCCCTGGGGAAAACCCTCCAGCCTGCTAGCAGGCCTCTTCCCCTGATTCCGCGTGGTGCCCCTATGTCCTGACCCAATACCTCCTTGCTTAGTGCTCGCGGTGAGATCCCCCCTCTCTCGGCGGCCGTGCACGCCAGATGCAGTACAGGCCAGCGCGGCTGCTGCCTTCGGGACCACCACCCTTGCTGCCCCAGCCCCCATTTCACTCCCTGGACCCCCGTCACTCGAAAAGCAGCTGAACTCACAGGGCTCAGGGGCATATGTTGTGAGACGGTTCCCTACCGGGCCTTGCCCATATGGTAGAACCCGTGGGGTAGGAGGGGGGTTTGCGTTACTAACCTCGTGGTCCCAGGCGGCCAGGCAGGAGTCGTACGACCAAACGGCGTCAGGGCAGCATAGGAAAGAGGGCGATCCGTGGGCGGGAGAGGTATAAGTACCTCTCCCCCGCCCCCTCCTGCCCGGAAGTGACACCTGCCTGGGGGACCCTCGAGGGTCCCCCCAACACTGGGAGGCTAACTAGTGTGCCATCCTGTGGCACTAAGGGTGGCCGCCCTCTTAGGAGGGCCCCCTTCGTGGGCCCAGGGCAGCCCTGCATTTTCCTTGCTTGCACTGGGGCTCACTAAACTCTTGTTACGTCACAGGCGAGGGTGGGAACTGCAGAGAGAGGCTTGGGGTGACTGTGTTTTTAGGTCTGGCGAGCCAAAGGCTCGAAGAGACATTTTATATGTGGGATTTTCAAAGTGCTACCCACAGTTTTGGCTGGCCTAAACCTTGAGTGCACGATCACATGCACGTGCACAGCTGCTCCCACTCCCCCTCCCTTCTCTATAGCTTTGGCTCCTTTGAAGCACTTCAAAGGGTCCGCTCCCTCGCCCCCAAGCGCTCGCGCCCACGCTCCGCCGGGCTTGTCTTGTTCTTTCTTTCATTCCTGTCATCAATCTATTGCAGGCAGTCGATAAAAATAGAAGCTGTCAGCCATACCTTTGCATTTGCCTTCTTGACTGCAGGCAACGCATTTTTAGCTCTGGACTGCTTCCGCGTCGGGGCACTCGTATTTAACTTCTTTTCAGATAAACAGAAGCCTCGTTTTATTTTTATTAATGAGTTTCTGTTACTGTAGACAGCATATGGGCGCCGCTTTCACTTTAACCCAGGCTCCCAGCATTCTCTCAATCCCCACCCACTGCGTTACTGTTTAATATCGCTTTGTCGCTCTCGTTTGTTTCTGTCCCCCCCACCAAGCAGACCAAAAGCCCCGCCTCCTCCACGAGCCCGCTGTGTTGCCGTTATCCTTGCTTGTTATCCCATGGTGTTTGAGAAGGACGCAAAGTTTCTGTGTTGCTGCTCGGAATGCCCCTGTAGGCATAGTTCCAGACACAAAAACAGGGAATTGCCTTTATTAATGGTTTTACATTTCTGGAACCGGGAAGGCCCTGAGCGTGCTGTGAAATGTGCCTAACTTAATGTAATCAACCCACGTTTGTGCTATAAACTGAAATTGTGATGGAAAACATGACAAAACATGCATACTTTTCCAGAAATTGATACTGACTTTTTAAAGCACAGTGGAGAGGTACAAAACCTGCAGTGTGCGTGGTAAAGTTTTAGCCTTCTCCAGTCGCCGGAATTCACTGCTGTGAGGAATCCACCCACATCTACTGCTGCAGCTTGGCGCGAGGCCACCTGCTGTCCAGGCCCTCCATGAGCGATACCAGGACACTCTGTCTTAGACACCAGCCAGGAATGTGTGTTGAGTGAATACGAGCAATCAGAGCCTCGTGCAGATAGAGCCAACTGTGAAGACCCGTTTATCTATCTCCAGGGGTTTGTGCAGGTGGAGATTTTGATGAGTGTTTTCGATTACGCTGCGTTCAATGACTTGTCATTGAGAATGGCCGGCTCAGAGAGTGGCCCTCAAGTGTTAATCTTGTACTGCCCTGCGAGTTAAGTGTGTACACGAGCGCCTTTGTTGTTCCTAGCTGACAGGGTGAGTTGCGTTTTTGCACTGTTGTCGAACAACTGTTCTCACATTAAGTGGCTGTCTACTCAGATGTGAAATTGTTGTGACTTTTCTATGTGCGTACATCTTATAAAGTTTTGTGCTCCAATCTTTAGCACTGAAAGCAAAGTTATAGGAATGCTGGGGTGCATAAGGGCTGCTGGGCAATGCCCTAGTCCCCAGGTAGTCAATGTCTTTAGCAAGAGCCACACATTTGTAAATATTGCAGAAGCACATGTTTGTTTACAGCACTAAATATTGTACTTCTGGTGTATCTATTAGACCGGTTCAAGCTGAGGAGAGGTGTAGTCAAGGGGCACTGTTAGATTGCTGTCCCATTTATCGGGTACTCTATTAGCTCCATAAATTGAATCGTCTTTGACTGCAACTGTTTCTTTTTTAAAGGTCAGTTCACATATTTTGGAATACAAGATTACAATTTTCATTGTTACAACTTAATTATTTTCTTCTTTTTGTGCTCTGGACAGTTCTGGGTTTTTGTTCTTGAGTTCACCATGTGGAAAATCTATTTTTGAAGTCTCATCTGCTGTTTCAACAAAACCAGTGGGGACAGCCAGCGTTTTTCGGTATCTCTTCAGCCTACAAACAAAAAGCATAAATGTGTAACAATTGAATTGGGGGGTTGAATGATTTGTAATCATTCTGTTAATGACTTGCGTTATGATTCTTTCCGCTGCTCCTTTCTTCGGAACAGTGCCTTATACCGCACTGTAAAATTCCAGTACCACAGCCCTTTTCCGTGCTGTATCGTCTGTCCTATAATTATTACTCAAACTCCTGTTCCACACTATTTCCTTCAATTTTCAAAACAACAATTGTAAGCAATCTGGCACTCCTTTGGCAGTTTCCGTAGAGAGGCCAACAATAGAATGGTATGGAGTTTTAAGTCCGTTCATAACCGAACCGTTATCATCAATAACAGAATGTGGTGCTAGCATTTGCTAGTGCACGGGGTAGCGGGGGCATTCTGTCGCACACATAGAAAGAGGAAAATGCCTCGAAGGATTGTTTTTGTGAAGCGTCCCTTTATGCCCAAACAATTCCACTTGTAACGCAGGCACCCTTGCAGCATGGTGCAAGGGTGCCTGCATTGGCGCTAGACTGCCACAAGTGTGCCAGCGCAGGGACACAGAAGAAATACACCATATCTTAGTAGATATGGTGCATTTCTGCTGTCTCTATTTCACGCAACGCAATGCAGCAAGTTGTCTGACTGAGTTGCATTGCTTTAAATGTTGATAAATATACTCCCGGATCTGCTGGATGGGGGTACTGCTGGTGTAAGGATCTTTGGTAACGTAGGATTGACAACAGACTGTAATACGCCTAGATGCCCATGCAGTACATCTAGTTAGATGAGAGAGTGAAATTCTTTTGATTGGGTGCACTGGTCTGGCAACTTCTTAGGGGGAAAGTAGTCACCCGCTCTCTCCCCATAGTGAACAAGTGTTAATTTCATTTCACAGCAGTGATTATTCGGTGTACCCTCCAATTCCCAGGAAGCTAATTTGACTTATGGTGCCCAAAAAGAAACTTGCACCTAGTGGCAAATTCTTCCAAGAAATAGGCATGTCAGTTGTAATAGTAAAGCAGAACTTTATTTATTTGAAAAAATATGTTTTAACTGTGCATATGTATTTTTCAGGTTTTAAGGTTGTTGGACCCAAGGATCGAGAAAATTAGCAAGAGTTCTCGTAGCAGCATCTAAAGAAAGGGGTGCGGCCACTATGAAGGCGGTATCGCATTTGCGAGAGTTTGAGCTATATGCATTAGAAATTGCAATGCTTTTTATATATGTGGTGGTTTTAAAAACACATAAATGAAAGGTATTTTCATTTACAATGCCAATGGCTTAAACTCTTGCAAATGCGAGACCTATTGCATTGCAAATGCTTGTTGTGAACTGCGTGTAGGCAAGTTTTGGGCGCCCACGGCTTTCTCGAATGCTGGTGTAGCTTGCATGCCCTTTCACAGCTACCTTTGAACGATTTCATCTTGGGACAGAGTGCTGTAGTCTAAAGTCAGCCCTTATTTCACTTCAGCGGTTAGCTGCAATAAATTATGCAACAACCATGCATTTGTGTCGATTGAGCACAAATGAACTTCCGTCCATCTCCTGCAGTGTTTTAAAATGAAGATATGTGCACCACTGAATGCAAATCACTTGATTACAAGTGGAAACTGCTCGCTTCCCAGCTTATCTTTTAAAAGCCCCAGTGTTGTCATACCTAGGAACTTGTACACAGAAAATCTGAATCAATATGATGCCACTTCCTATGGAACATGAAAACAGAACGAGAAAAGCACATTATACTGAACACTGAACAAAGAATGCCACATTACTGAAATACTAATGGAAAAGTATTGAAATATCAGCAAAAACTGTAGACGGAAAATGACCCTTGTGAATGCTTACAAAGTAAACACCATACAACATCAGCTCTTATCACATTTGCCCCCTGGTGTCTGGGGGTGGAACACTCCTCGGTGGCTTAGCACATGCTTTGCAGCTTTCTGGCACTGTTAACCTGTCCACATGGGATTCATTTGATTAGATAACTAGTCATTGGATTTCAAAGGCTGGCACTGCTCTGCAGGATGAGCACGGAAAGTGTTTCTCCGTATAGCAGTCCTTACTTATACAAAAGGGATGTTAATTGTGGGATCCGATTGTAGTTTCCATGAAGAATCTACACATGCCTATCTCGCTACTCCTTGCAAGCCACTCTGCACAAGCCATATGCTGGAAAGTGTCACTCTCGACTCCTAATGGTCCCAAACAGAATGACCGCCTCACGCTGGCTGCTAGGAACAGCCACAACCATGCCATCTTCTCCAAAAAGACCACACCTATGCTGTTACCCCACGTCAGTGAGTCCCGGGATCTCTCATCGGATTGGTTCCACCATTCTACCCTTGCCACTCTTCCAATCCCATCATTAACCACTGCTAGTGGTTGACAAGCTGCTAGGCAACAATGTTATATTACCATTGCTACCTGTGGCCGGTGGACCCCAGTGTGTCAAGAAAAGCGAATTAAACCTTGCATACCTGAAGGCAGTTCGTTGCTCCTGCTAACAGCATCATCTGAGGTGCCCCCCATTTCGGGGCAATAGACAGATGGACAGTTCTATGCAAATGACTCATTACCTGTAGCTTCTGGGAGAAACCCCCTAGTCCCATGTGACCCAGCCATCTCCCCTGCTGGAACAGCTGCATTCATTTTGTTGTACACTATCTCAATGATCATGAAAAAAACCAATTTATTACATATGTATACTTCGTGGTAGTAAAAGAAAATTAATAAACTTTTGTATTACAAAACTTTAGCAGTCATTGCGACTATTCTATCTTGCAACTGCCAAAAGATTCAGCCCTTCAAGTTGTCATTAGTTTGCTGTTTCACATTCAAGATTGATTGTTTGCTTTGTTTTTTTAATGTTTTACTCTGCATTCTAGAGGTTGTTGCCATCTTTCACTGCATGGTTTTCTGCAGGGCATCGCCATTTGCAATCTTATCCAGCAAAGCTGTGCTGCATGACTCCTGAACCTGTCCAAGCTGACTTAAAACATATAAATAAATTATATCTGAAGTCAATTTGGGAAGAACATTTTTTGAAGAAGCATGATTTCTGGGCAAAAGCTTTATATTTAAGCAAAAATGTGCAACTCGTTGGGATTTTGGGAAATGGTAAACAATCTGAACAGGGCCCCAATGACTATAACAAGTTCCAATATAGCGGGACCATGTTGGATTGATTTTTTAACCAATCATTTCGATCATCCTCTAAAGGTGAAGGTTGAATAAAAAAAATATGGGGGAAGAACTGGTAAGTGCGGACTCTCGTTTGGGGGAAATAACATTAACTGTAACCCTCAATGATTCAGGAGACACTGGAGATCAAATTTGGAGGCAGTAGGAAGCTGGCTCTCTCAATAAAGTGCACTAAAATGAAGTACACTGTGCAGAGAGTCCAGTGATTCCCCTCTAGGTATGCAGAGGTAAAAGTTGATACTTTAAAACTTTTTTTGTGGTAGTGTGGGGGCGCGCAGTTAAGCTTATCAGAGGGCAGTGCTAGACATTTGTTGTCACACACAGAGAAAATAAATGAGACACACACTCAAGAATAAATCCAAGACCAATTTGCGAGAATAAAGAACAATTTTATGTATTTTTAGAGACCAAGAACACAGTTCTAAGGAAAGTACTTTTCGAGTTGCGGTTTTTAAAAAGTTTGGAAAATGAATTGCATTTGTGCCCAATTACGCACCATAGGAATCCATGGGAAGAAAATAGAAAAGTGTATATCAAATCAGGCAATGCTTTCACGAAGTTCACCTTCTCATTGTAGGTCGATGTATGGATAAGGTCCAAAGTTCCAGCATTAGAAGTTTGGGAGTGTCCCCGAACGGGCGGGAGCAGTGTGCTGAGGGTCTTGAAAACAGGTGTGCAAAGACAAAGGGGGCCACTTAAAAATACACTGCACAGATGGACTTATAGGAAAGTCCATTGGGTCTCCTTGGAGGGAGGAGGTCGCAAGGGCCTAGGGACCATGGGAGCAGAGCTGGTTGGTTGCTGCTGCGGCCGGTGGGGACGGGTGCAGGGTGAATATGTCAGCAGGAAGTTGTGCATCCTTGAAGTCATCGTGTTTGTGTCAGGAGCAGGCAACTTGGAGACGGCTGGGCCACTCAGGAAGTGGGTCTCAGGTGCCTCGACGTCCCTCAATGGGTGCTTGCTTCTGGTGGTTTCGGAGTCCAGTGCAGACTCTCTTCTTGGTTTTTCATGCTGGGGGTCCGGTACTGCGGGTATTCTTACACTGTGGCTTCAGTAGGCCCTCGTGCTCCCAAACATGGTGGAGAGGCAGATCTGATCCTCCTGAGCTGTTGTACCCTTTCTTGCTTTGGTGCTGCATCAAGGTCTTCTTCTCGGTTTTTCATGCTGGGGGTCCGGTACCGCAGGTATTGTTACACTGTGGCTCCAGTAGGTCCTGGTGCCCCCAAACGTGGTGAAGAGGCAGATCTGATCCTCTTGAGCTGTTGTACCCTTTCTTGCTTTGGTGCTGCGTCAAGGTCGCCGGGGAGCAGCAAGTCAACAAATCTGACTTCCTGGGATTGGAGCCTGTGGTATTCAGGGGAGTGTAAGTAATTTGTTTATTTCAGATTATTAATCCATAAAACATACATCAAAATACTCAATGTCATAAATACATTAATAGAATAAAATCCACCTCCCTTTAAAATCAACATAACAAATGATCCAGTAGAATCAATGATGCCACAGCCTTACTGTACATGACATTCCATATTAGAGTTTCTAAGGAAATGCACTCTACACAGTATAAGGCTAAAATAGAATACAAAATAGCAGCATCCTTACTAGTATCTTATCACTTTGAATATGATCTAGAGAATCAGCTGAGGAAAGATCCTATAGAATTTTTAAGTGTTCAAGGTAGCTACATAATTCTTGCATAATTTATCCAAGAATACCAGAAATGTCTAGTAGACTGCAACTGAGTTCACACAGAACAGTCTTTCCGCTGATTGCAAATTATCCAGGCAGTGTGCAGGAATTTAGCTAAACTAACAACAATCACTTCCTGTGTGTCTGTTTTATAGTATCCTAAGGGCTATTCCAAGAGACCTTATACCTGGAATGATCCACTTTCTCCTTGGAAACCTGTAGGCCTCACAAAAGAATACAAAATGAACAATTGTTTCGGGAACACTGACACAAGCAGGGTAGATAATATTAGATTTTTTAGTTTTTGCCCAACCAGCTGTGAATTCAAACGTTGGCAAGGTCCCATATCTGAACTTTAGGTATCGCTGTCTAGGGATGGAACCCTGAATAACATCTAACGTGTGTTCATAAGATGGAACAATCTTGTGATTGAGGAATAGATCTGATAGGCTCCCTGATTTACAATTCTTGATTGTTTCACCCCCCAAAAAGTCCCTACACTGGTCTATAATCAACTGCCTTGGTATCAAATGAGAATCATCTGGGCTATCCCGCTCTGAAGGGCAAGAGATGTGCACATTTTTTTACATAGAGCAATCGCCGGATCCTCTGGTGTCCAGCAGTTTTTAAAATTTCTCTGAGTTGAGATCTATAAGATTAGCGCTCCGGGGTTATCCATAATCTATGCCAGAATAGTAACGGTCTCAGCTGAATGGTGAATAAGATTAGGTATAGGCCCATATCTTGCATCAATGGGAGAGTTGGAGTACTATGTGGAAGGTTGGTTAGATACTTAAGAAACCTGTTCTTCAGCACAGATAGCTCATTGACAGCTATGTTGCCCCCGCGTCCTGCACCATAAACAGCGGCGCTTTTTGCTTTTACCTTATATAACTCTAACACAGGCATTACGCTTATTGATCTCATTGATTTTCCATCTATAAAATTGCCCCTATTTCCTGCTGTAATTTTAGCGCACTTTTACTTATCTCGGTCTTTCAGCTAAGATTATGGTTCAAGATCAAACCCAGATATATGAATTCAGAAACTTGCTCTAAAGGTGTATTATGAGTACATATTCATGTGGGATCTGATTTATAAGGATTGAACACAATATATTTAGCCTTGCATATGTTCAGCTCCAGACCACGGTCAGCACAGAACAGCAATAAACAATTTAAAATTGCTTAGAGGCCTTTTGGGGTCTTTGAGATAAGGAGGGAATCGTCCATAAACAATAGCGTAGATATTTTCACCGCACCAATCCAGGGGGCATTCATGTTCTGAAAATGTAAGGTTTCTCCCAGTTCATTAATAAATAGAGAGAAGAGAGTCGGGGCTAAAACACAGCCTTGCCGCACTCTCCTCTCTATTCTAAATGAGTCTGTTTGTTCCCTATTCCTCCCACATCTCACTCATGCTAGGGTGTTCTCATTAATTTTCATTAGAGTATTTAAGATGTTTGTTGGCACTCCCATGCTACCCAGCACTTGCATGACTCACAAACCTGCCTAGGACCACAGAAGTCTTGTTGCATGACTCACAAACCTGCCTAGGACCACCAACATATTGCTGCATGACTCACAAACCTGCTTAGGAACACCGCAGTCTTGTTGCATGAATGACTCACGAACATGACTAGGGCCACCAATGTCTTGTTGCATGACTCACAAACCTGCTTAGGACCACCAAAGTCTTGTTGCATGACTCACAAACCTGCCTAGGACCACCAAAGTCTTGTTGCATGACTCACAAACCTGCCTAGGACCACAGAAGTCTTGTTGCATGACTCACAAACCTGCCTAGGACCACCAACATCTTGCTGCATGACTCACAAACCTGCTTAGGAACACCACAGTCTTGTTGCATGACTCACAAACCTGCCTAGGGCCACCAATGTCTTTTTCATGACTCACGAACCTGCTTAGGACCACCAAAGTCTTGTTGCATGACTCAGAAACCTGC
The DNA here is from genome assembly GCF_964204655.1 of Triturus cristatus. Classification (NCBI taxonomy): domain Eukaryota; kingdom Metazoa; phylum Chordata; class Amphibia; order Caudata; family Salamandridae; genus Triturus; species Triturus cristatus. The sequence continues at coordinate 1,111,851,245 of NC_140585.1, read as the reverse complement.
CTAGGACCACCAAAGTCTTGTTGCATGACTCACAAACCTGCCTAGGACCACAGAAGTCTTGTTGCATGACTCACAAACCTGCCTAGGACCACCAACATCTTGCTGCATGACTCACAAACCTGCTTAGGAACACCACAGTCTTGTTGCATGACTCACAAACCTGCCTAGGGCCACCAATGTCATGTTGCATGACTCACAAAACTGCTTAGGACCAGAGAAGCCTTGGTGCATGGGTAATGTCATAGTTGCTGAATACCAAGCCTACTTGGCTTTGGTTCCTCCTTATGCCTCTTTCTTCCACCACCCTACATGTCTGCTCTCCATCCAGTATCCCAGCTTCTTTTTCCTCTATGCTTTCTCACTTTGCCAGTTTTCCTACTTTAGTCCTCCTTCTTCCTGCTCCCTTTTCTGCCCCTCTCTTTCACTTTCTTTTATTCACGGTTAAAGTCTGGTAATGAAAAGTAAGTCTGGTCCCAAAAATGAGTGCCAGTGCCCACCACCTGTTAGTTCATTCCCAGGGTCAGACATAAGGCATGTTGGTTATGATTATGCATGAATCCCACCCACACTTGAATAGACAGTGATCATCATGTGTTGATTAAAAACAAGTCTGTATGTGTTACGCAAATTGTATAGGTGTGACATTTGAGTTGTATTCGGCCCTTTCCTGATATCCACAAAATAAGAAATGTTGAAAACATTAATGTCAGTTAAAATCTACCAATGTGTAACTAATTTCAAAATGTATCTAATACTTGGAAATACTAACATTGCTCAAGAAGGACGCATTTGTCGATTGCCTTAGGCCGTCGAATCAGTATTTGTGTACCAGTTAATTAGGCCAAGGCCGGTGGTCTGCAACAAAAGCTTAGCTGGTGTTATATACCTATTTCATACTCTATCAGCATTCGGTAGGATCTAATTTTACTGGGTTTCAGTACAGTGGAAAAAAGTATCTTGGTTTTCCATTCTAATTTCGGCCTGTGGGTGGATTCAAAGTGGATAAACTCCATTAGCAGAGCCGGGGCAAATGCTACAGTGACCATTTGAAGGGAGAGGATTTTCTCTTATTGCTACTGTGAACGTGAGCCGAAAGCACTGAGGCGGCAGCCCACCTTGGCAAATGTAAGGTGGACTGAAATCAAGGTGGGAGATGTGGCGTAACGGCGGGAGCGGCTGACTTTGAAGCTGGGGAACCAGGTTCGGTTCTGATGGGAGGCTCAAACATCCTGTGATTCTGGGCAAATCACCTAATCTCTCTGTGCCTAAAAATGAATGTGTCCGTCTGTAATACAACTCGTGCTCATGTAAAGCATTTTGATATCTTGAGGTCGAATTCGTGCTATATAAAACAGCAATAAAGTGGCAATAGGGAAGGCTTTACTGGGGGTTCAGGCTGATAGGTTTTCTCTTGGGAGTGGCATAGACCGTAGATGGCCACCGACTCGGGCATTTTGTCTCAGAAGGAAACACTAAGGGACTTGTTTATGAGAGCCCTGCTTCACTTTTGCACCACGTAAAGTGGTGTATGTGTGACGCAGGGCTCTCATAAAGATTTACAAAGCCAAGCAAAGCCACCATGGGTTTTTCCACACAACATCCAAGGAATTTGACGCTGCCCCAGATTTACAAAGTGATAAAACCTGGGGAAGCGCCAAATCAATATGCCTCCCGAGCAAAGGCATAACAAGGAGAAATAAACATATTTCTCCTCGTTTTTTCCTCTTTCAATTTGTGCTGCAAAGAGGAAAAACACCTTTTAGGATTGTTTTTGTGCAGGAATGTATCCCTTCCTACACAAAAACAATCCTGCCCGCAACTGAGGCACCCTTGCAACATGGTGCACGGGTGCCTATGTTTGCATCAGGCTGCCGAAACGGTGCCAGTCCAGGCATAAAGGAGAGGAATGCACCGTATTGCCTAAATGCGGTGCATTCCTGCCCCTTCAATTTGCTTAGGGCAGGGCAGCAAGGTGCCTTGCTGCGCTGCCCTGTGCCAAAATGCCATAAATGAGGCCATAACAATCTCAGGGGCTTATTTATGAGAGACTTGTGCCGCCAGAGCGTCACATTTTTTTACGCTCCGGCGACGCAAGCCTATCAATCATATCTATGAGGCGATGCAAAGCCACCCTGCGTGGCTTTGCATGGCATAATAGATATGGAGTAAGACAAAGCAGCACAAGTGCCAGCTTTGCCTTATGCTGCACCAATGAGGCGTACCATGTGCATTGTGGTGGGTTTTCCCATGCAACACCCATGGATTTTGATGCTGCTCCAGATTTACTTAATCACATAAACCTGGGGAAGCACCAAAAACATATGCCAACACAGAGCAGACATCTTCACCAGAAAAATAACAGGGGATTCTGCTCAGTGCTTGCTCTCTCCCCGCACATGCATATGTAGGAGGCAGTATCAGTACTGCCTGCTCCATTCATCTGATATGTGCTTTTCCCAACATTTCCTCCATCCCTGTCCCACTGCTACCCATAAGATCATTGAAAATACTGCTGTGTACTGAATTTCCTCCCACAGCTCTTGTCAGGACACTTATAGCTTACTTCTGGGTGGTGCTCCTTACAGATCTACCATTCCCTGCCTCCATCATGAACACAAATGTGCAACCTGTGTCACACCCCATTGTTCAGTCACAGACTTTGCTTATCCTCTTAAAATCTAAATACAGTACAGATTCCACTCTAGGCTTTAAATACCAATTCTTGATGCAGTATGGTACATGTATGACTCACCTGAGGCTGAGAGCTGGAGAGGAACACCACATTGCCAACTCCAGCTTGCTCCTGTGCTTCCTTACATGAATATCTACCCTGTTCCAAAATAGGATCCAATTCATGTTCAATCCCAGAGTTTCATTCTGTGCACTTGTTGGTCCCTGGAACCTCCATGCACTTCTTCATGCAGAGAGCTGGAGGAGGGACTTTAAATCCTCTCACCTGCACTGGCCTGCAGCAAGCTCACAACTTTTGTGTGTTCTAGTCAATCCCATCCAGGCTGGTTGTGAACTGGAAGGAGGGATTTAAGACTGGCTTCTGTATTCAGAACTTATGCTTCAACTGTTGTTACTGGTAGCTTCTGCTTTCTACTCCAGTTTCCTGCACTAGTGAAACTTTGAAAAACGTAGACTATTCCTGTTTCCTGCTACTGCTTTCTTCAGTGTCCTGCTTTCCTGTGCCTGCCCTGTGAATCATTGTGATTTATATGTTTTGATTGTATATTGAATTAACAAACAACTGTTTTTCTGCTCATCTTTAAATTACACAAACAGCGCCACCATGCGGCGGCTGTCGTAAGTGCAGGTTCAGGCAATTAAATGCCGGTGCCGGCAATTAAGTGCGAGTGCCGAGGACCAGAAACCACATGCTCAAATTGAGCACTGTTTCTGCCTATCCTTTTTACTCTGATATCCTACATTTCTTGGTTTTTCGCTGCTGGGCTTCTGACCACATATTCGCTGAGTAGGTAGCAGTTCATTTCGCTTCCTTGATTGTGTTACCTGGTTCACCTTGTTCTGAATTTCTGGGATATTTCCCTAGTCTAACAGGACATTATGTGTCCCATTGCCTGTTGGGTCCAGCCTGCCCTTCATCTCAGAATTCCTGTTCTTGATTTGTGAATGATGGAAATTGGTTTACTGGTTGGGGGAGCGGTGAAACCCTACTCAGACAGCAACCACAATTTCTCAGTCAGGTGAAATTATCATGTGCTTAACCCTCTGGTAGGTTGGCACAAAGCAGTCAGGCTTAACTTACAGGCAATGTGTAAAGTATTTATGCAGCACTTCAATTAATAATAAAGAGAAAACAGAAAATAAGGAATATCCCACACCAATTTAGAACAATAGAGCAAAATTTAATAAATTATTTGATACCAAAACGACAAAAATCTACTCAGTAGAACCGATGATATACATTTTCAAAGTTTTAGGTGAAAATAGTGCCTAGAAGCACAAAGCAACAACTGTGGTTATGTGGTTGCACAAGATCAGGGCAAAGTTACAAGTTCAGACTGACTACAATGAAGCGTGGGCCGGATACAAGAACCAAGTTAGGCCCGCTGAACAAAGAACCTTTAATCCTGGTTTGTGGAGCGTTTGCAAGATCTTGTGTAGAGGTTGCGTCTGGAGAGCTGTGACAATGCGATGCGGAGACCTGCTTCTTTATCGAGGATGCCATCGAGGCATAGTTTGTGATCCAAAATTCAGTTTCAAAGATGCGTCTCGCACTAGCTGTACAAGCTGCGATGCAGAGTCCTGCATCATCGCTGAGGATGCAGTTGAAGATGGCTTGCGATGCAAAGGCCTGTGTCGAGAATACGTCATGCAGCGGCTGTTCTGTGGTAACTACAGACTGCAATGTGATGTTCGGCATCAAGGGTGCATCACGCTACGGCGGTTCTGAAGTGCCTGCAAAGAGATGCGTCAGTTCTGCTAGCAGAACTGCAGCTGGGCTGGCAGAGCTCCTTCAGGCCCACTTCCAAGGGTCCAGGACTGGGGTGGCTTGACTTGGAGGGTAATACTCACAACAGACAGAGTCCAGGCGCTAGGTTGAAGGTGGTTGGACCCTTTTTTGTTCCTGAGGCTCAGGAGGCCAGCCACATAGCCCTTCAATTCACTGTGGTAGTCCTGGTTTCAAGATGCAGGTCCAGTTCTTTCACTCATTCAAGTGTAGCTGCTTTGTTGCAGAGCATCAAAGCAGTCTTTCTGAATCTTCCATAGGCCCAAAGGTGTACTGAAGGGTCTGAGGGTCCAATAATTATACCCAGGGCCCACTTTGAAGTAGGAGAATGTTCTGGAGGTTTCAACCCCCAGAGGTATTTGGAATTTCCTGCCTCCTAACTGTGGAAATGTGCCTTTTAATGAGCACACCGGTGCAGGGGTCACCCTTATCTGTCCACAGGTAGGTACACCAACAAAATAGAGATTGGCACTGAAGCTGGAATTCAAATAACAAGTTTATTAATCACTAATGAGTGGGACTACGTCGACACAGCACTCGCAAGTGCTGCCTGAGGTAGTACATTGAATACACAGACCATGGTGCTTATATACAGAGTTTGTTGCAGAGTAAGCATGTAGTTACAAATAGAAGGTACACGCATACACAGGAATAGTTACAGCCAAACATGGGCAGATGGGTAATCACTTAGTCAGCAAAGTGGGAGGGGAACAGAACTGCTTACTATTGCAAAACACAGTTGACAGTTATATCTTTAGTCAGGTGCATTCTAGCAGCTACAGGCCTTTTCTCAGCACGTACATTGCTTTGGCTCAGTACAGAAGGAGTTAACTAAAGCTGATGACTTAAGCAGAATAGAAAGGCAAGCAACAGTGAAGACGGAAGAATTATATAGCTAACAAAATGGATGCCACAAACAAGATGGCTTCAGCTTATGCTAACGGAAATTATTTCCGATTTCCACAGACGACCCTTTTAGCATATGCTGAAGACATCTTCCTATGTTTTCGAAAGAATACGAAAAATATCACTAATGTCAATTTGCATTAGTTCACTAATTTCTTGATCACTTGCTAGTCGGGCTTTTACATTCTTAACATTCTGTTTAGTCAGTATACATGAGGTGCAAGTAGAAACACATAGGGAACAAAGCATTGGGCCACATTGAATACATAGGCAACAAGTGAAAAGAATCGCAAAAATTATACATAGGGCTGACAATAATTTCCAGCCCCATACAGTAAACATGTTCCATAGCCATCCAGTCCCTGAATCCTGATGGATTTCATTGGCTATTTTGTGCATCTTGGAAATTGCATCAAAAAAAGAAGGGGCGTGGTCAGGAATATAAATGCAGCAGCTGCTCCCGATGATGCGACATGCTCCACCACGATCAGCATAAGTAATATTAGCAACTTCAGAAGCCCACAACAATGCAAACCAGGCTCTGCAAGAGCCATTATGTGAAAACGGCAAAGGAATAAAAGGCGTTCCTCCCTTTTTCTGATGAGCTGGCATCATTCCACATACCCAGCAGTTGGTAACATTCGTAGCATTGTGTGTATGGTGTAACATCTGAATGAAAGTGTTATTGAGGTAGGACATTCTGTGCTTCTGCTCATGATAAGGAAGAGTAAAGTAATGATGTTTAATGGGGACAGGAGTAGTAGCAGTCAGTAGATTTCGGACAGGAAATGCTTCCTCCACAATTCATGTTATTATGGCAACAATAACAATAGTCAAAGTAAGTCCAGTAGCAATTATTGTTCTTTTGCTACAAACTATTGCAGCAGTTGGTTTCTTCTCCTTAGGCATATTCATTTCGTCGACAAACAACAAAACAGATGGTACCCTAAAGCCCTGGGCAGGTGTTGATTTCTTCACTAACATTGAGAAGAATAGTCACTAAAAGACTACCCCCCTTTGAAGTCAGTCTTTAACCACCCAGGACAGTGGCTCAAACAGTCTTTTTCAGCAACGAAGTGTCTTTGGGCCATATGTATCATTCCAAATTGCGATCGCAAACGCCGAAATTCACAGAATTTCGGTGTTTGTGATCGCAATTGGGCTCAGTGGTATGTATGAAAGATAACTGCCTCGCAAAATAAGGAATCGCAAAATTTGCGATTCCCCATTTATCAATTGCATTTAAGGAATCGCAAATTGCTATTCCTTAAATGCAATGTAAGAAGCACAGAAAAAGTGCAATTTGGCCGTAAGGAATCACAAATTATCACCAACTTCAAGTTGGTGGTAATTTGCAATTTCTCTGAAAAATGCACTTTTTTGCATTTTTCAAAGTGGCATGTGGCGCACATACATGCCCTTAAGGCATGTATGTGTGCCACATGTGCACACTGGCACATTTCAGGGGTGCAACAGGGTGTCCTTTTGGCACCCTTGAAATTGCATTCTCAATTTGCGATTCTCTAATTGAGAATCGCTAATTGTGAATGTCTTCCCATTCATTCCAATGTGCCTCTAGGTCCATAGGAATGAATGGGGAGGTATTCCTTAATTGCGAATCGCAATTTGCAATTCGCAATTAAGGATTATGTAGGATTCACAAAATTATTTGCAAATCCTACATACATAGCGTCTTGCGATTCTCAAATATTGATTTGCAAAAAATCGCAATTTGAGAATCGCAAAATCAGAGTTTGATACATATGGCCCTTTCTTCCTGGGTCGCAGCTGATATCGAGATGTACCAGGAGTCGTGTGGTCTGGGAAGACTTCCTCAGATACTTCTCGTAACGTGTCTTGACCTTTCTCGGTGACCAGGAGATCGCGGTGATCTGCAAACGCAGGGCTCACTAGGTCTTGCAACACTTTTTGACAGTGTGTCACGTGGACCCAGTTCTTCCGGTTCGTCACTCAAACTGCAGTCCTGGTAGCCAGTAGTACCTGCTCCGGTCCTCGCCACCTCGGTGCTAGGGAGCTAGCTCTCTGGAAGGACTTTACAACCACATAGTCACCAGGGTGCAAGCAGTGGCCCTCACCTTGCGACCTGTCTGGAAGAGTCTCCCGAACCTGTTGATAAATAGAAGACAAACTGTCAGTCAACTGAGACAAATAGTCATTCATCAATACATAGGGTACATCATGTATAGGGCATGGCTTAGGAATCCCCCAAATATTCATTGGCCTTCCAGAAAAACCACTTCTTACGGTGTGAGGCCAGATCATGTATGTGGTATCGATCTAATGGATAGCAATGCTATGGGCAATGCATCAGGCCATTTCAAAGATGTGAAAGCCTGTATCTTGGCCAATTTTAATTTCAGAGTGGAGTTGTAATGTTCCTCTAGTCCTGCTGATTGTGGGTGAAAAGCAGCATGAAACTTCTGCTTGATTCCCAATCCTTACATGAGATACTCAACAACTTGCCCAATAAAATGGGGTCTGTTGTCACTCCACAAAATTCGACAAATGCTGAATCGGGGGAAAAAACTCCTTTAGGAGCACCTTTGCTGTCGTAAGAGCTGTATTATCTTTCATAGCGTATGCCTCCACCCATTTACTAAAGGCACAAACCACTACCAAGGCATACTTCAGGTTGTTACAGCGCTCAAGCTGGATGTAATCCATTTGCAGGACCTCAAAAGGTGCAGTAGATATTGCAAACCCTCCTGTTGGAGTTTGTGTTCCCTTTCCAGGATTCTACTGGAGACAGATCAAACAGGACTGGACTATTTTCTTAGCCATACCGACAATCTCTGGATGATCCCAAACTTGCATAAGTTGCTTTGCTATTGAGGAGGCTCCAACATGTGCTGGCCCATGTGCCATGTGAATCATAGGGTATAAATAGGCTGTGGGTAACTTCCATTTTTGTCATTTCTTTATTCCTCCAACAGCCCTCATTATCCAATGCTCCCTCCTTGGACCACTGGTCTAATTCATCAACAGAGGCAGATTGTTGCATGTCCAGCACCTCCTGCCTGGCATCATGCCAACGTTCAGCCTGCGATTTAACCACATACATAGATGTGGTACTTCGCTGTACTGCAGTTTCTGGAGCTGTGTAATCCGCAAAGGCATTGCCTGCTCCTATTTTATCGGTCACTTTCTTGTGTGCGCTACATTTAACAATTGACACTTTCTTAGGATAGGTCATGGCAGTAAGGAGATTATGTACTAATTCCCCATGCACTATTTGTGTCCCATGTGAAGTAAGAAAGCCTCTTTCTTCCAAAGCTGCCCGAAGTTATGAGCCACGCCGAAGGCGTATTGGCTATCACTGTAAATGTTAACAAGCAACTCTGTACTAAGCTCACATGCTCTTGCCAGTGCTATCAACTCAGCTGCTTGAGCTGACTTCTGTGGGATACGAGCTGTCTAAACTACTGTCTGAAGTGTTGTAATTGCATAGGCAGCAGATGTAGTGCCATCAGGCAATTTCAGGTAGGATCCATCAACCCATAATTCCCCATCAACACTAGAAAGAGGTGTATCTTGTAAGTCAACACGACCCTTTGTGTGTTCTTCAGTAAGGGATATACAATCATGTAGCTCTTGTGCCTGAGACTGGGTAGCTGGAAGTGGCAATAATGTAGCCGGATTCAGAGTCAAACATCTTTTCAACGTGATATGAGGGGCCAAAAGTGTCAATTCATATCTTGTCAAGCGAGCACCAGTCAGATGCTGTGTCTTTGATTTAGCAAGGCATCGACTGAATGAGGTACTAACACAAACAATCTATGTGACAAGACTATTCCCTCACTCTGACGTGTGGACTCAGCTGCTGCCACAACCGCTCGAAAACAACCAGGCAGCACGCGGGCAACTGGATCAAGGACAGCTGAAAAATATGCACAAGGATGTTGTTTATCACCGTGTATCTGTGTTAAAACTGAGAGGGCACTACCTTCCCTCTCGTGTACATAGAGTGTGAAAGTCTTAGTGTAGTCTGGAGTTCCTAATACAGGTGCAGAACAAAGAGCTTGACGTAGCTGTTGAAAAGCATTCTGGCATTCAGTAGTCCATGGGAGAGGCATCGGAGTGTCTTTAGTCAAAAGGGCCAACAAGGGTTTAATAATGTACGAGAAGCTAGGGATCCACTGTCTATAAAAAGAAGTAAGGCCAATCAATGCACGAACATCCTTCTGAGTGCAGGGCACAGGAGTATCTGAAATGGTCTGATAGGCGGTCTGGTGCAATTGCACGTCCCTCCTTCGACAGGAGGTGACCTAAATAGGTAACTTGCTGTCTACAAAATTGCAATTTCTTCCGAGAGACTTTGTGATGATGAGAGGCAAGGAATGACAATAATGACAGTGTCCCTTCTGTACACTGTTCAGGGGTATCGGCAGCCAGCAAGATGTCATTGATATATTGAATAAGAGCCACCCCTTTCGGTACAGGAAAAGAATCAAGCTGCCTTTTCAATGCCTGACTATAAATGCTAGGATTCTCTGTATACCCTTTTGGAGCTCTTCGGAATCTGAACGATCTATTATTCAAAGTGAAGCCAAACAAATAACGGCTGTCAGGGTGAATAGGTATTGAGAAAAATGTGTTTTTCAAATCTATGACACTAAATGTAGTGGGAGTAGAAGGCACCATAGTAAGAAGTGTTGTGATGTCAGAGACTACCGGGTATTGAGGCATTACTATTTTATTAACCTCTCATAAATCAATAACGAATCTGTAAATTTTTGTGTCAGTGTCTCTTTTCAAAATAGGAAGGATAGGGCCATTACAAATGTTATAAGGGACAACCCCCACCTTGTTCAAATCCTGAACAATGTGCGTCAATGCTTCCTCGCCTTCCCGAGATATTTTATATTGGGGCAATCGAGGCAATGAAGCACCTTCCTTCACTTGAATATGCACTGGTGGAATAACCATTTGTCCCACATCAGTATCTGATGTAGCCCATAAAGTACTAGGTAATGATACCAAAGCAATATCTTCTTTAATGAGACAAGACCTGTCAACCATTGGATAGTTATCATTTAAGATAACACGCACACCGTCTCGGGAACAACGTATTGTAGCACGAAAATGTTTAAGCATATCGATACCCACAATATTATCCGGCGTGGTAGGGGAGAGCAAAAATGGACATGCTGCAGTGAATTTATCAAGACTAAATGCAAGTGGCTTTGACAGCGGGCTAGATGTAGGTGTCCCATCGAATCCTATCGATGTTATCATTGCACCAGACAGGGGAGCACTAGGAACCAATTTTTTAGATAGAGCACTACGAGTAGCTCCTGTATCAACCAGAAACCGATCAGTAGCGCCCAAGACATTTGCATCAACATAAGAACCTTTCTGATCAACTGGGACCTCAACCGGTTCCTTACCCCATCCTAGGCATTCCTATGCATAATCAGAATCCGCAAGACCAGTGGCCGAATATTCAGACATTTGATATTGATTTCATCTGTCAAAGATATTAAAATAATTTGATCTGTTTTCAACTGCCTCAAACCTGGGACGAGTTCCTATTCCGCCCCTTTGTCCTGAATTCCCTGGGCGTCCTCTCATACTTCCTCTACCCTGTTGATACTGCTGACCTCGCAAAGGGGGCACTCAAAACGCCAATGTCCAATCTCTTTACAATAAGCACACTGATCAGAAGACAAAGTTGATTGAGAGAAAGGGGTACACCAGGTGTATATACTGCACGTCCGCCTCTTCTACCACCTCTGAATGGGGGACCATATACTTGAGCCAACATAACTTTGTCTTTAAATACTTAACATTCTTAACCTCTTTGCCTTTTGCTTCCAATTCCTGACGCTCTTAATACTGGGCCATAGTCAAAAGGGAGACTGGGGAAGACGTAGTCCATGAACTCTCGCTGGCCTTTAGGCGACTAGCTATTTCTGGCAACATGTTAGCGACAAATTTGTCGACGAACAGATGCTTGCCTGTGTCATCTGTCAAGGACTGTCCACTAAAGTCATGGAATGTTTCTTCAAATTGTATAAAGAAATCAGAAACTGACTCATCCGCTTTCTGTTTACAAGATGCTAACGTTGTCCAATCTATTTTCTTAGGGGGTATGAGAGTTTTTAACTTAGTTTCAATAGCTTTGGGAAGATCTATTATCTCCTGTTGTGGTTTCTGCGCAGGCTCTCTAGCCGCATCTATTTCTTCTAAATGTACCCAAGTATCACCATATGCTACATTATCATCTATTTTCAGAATTGTTCTCCACATATCAGGGGGCAAAATAAGTCCAAAAAACATATTGATATCTGTCAAAGTCATATTGCAGGAGCTAATGACTCCTTCCACTTCTTCATAGAAAGCGTCCGGATTTTTCCGCGGGTCGGGTAGAGCAGCCTTAAGAGCCATAACATCTGCTCTACTCCAAGCAGTATAGACCCAATTATAGACAAAATATCCCTTTGCATCATCTGAATCTTTGTCGGCACATGTTATGGGTGGAACATACAAAAGCGCAGCTTCACGCATCGGTTTCACAGTAATCACAGTATCACTAGGGTCATTGTCTGTTCCCAAAACTTCTTCTTTTTGCACTGGGGTCTGAACTGTTTGTGCAGTTTTAATTTTGCTAGCTGATTTTTGCTCCGCTTTTAAACATAATGTATCATGTCTTAATTTAACCTCTCGCCTAATTAAATCAGGTATATTTGAAAAAAGGAAAGTTCCATAATTTAATTGCTTATAATCAGAATCGATATCAGTGGGCTCTAAATTTGTAGAAACTTTCCTAAAGCGAAGTATTACTTCCCAAGTAAACTTCTCTGCAAAATATAACTGCTCTAAATCCTTCTACTGCTGAATCATCGCTACAAGGTCTGGGGCAGAAGTAGTCCCGTGAGCTTCTTTGCGAGCAGTGGATCTAATAGTGGCTTTTTCGTCAACGGTCAAAGTAGAGCGAGTCTGCCACCCATCTTGCTTATCTAAGTCTTTATCATCTGAGGAAAGATGTTCTTCTTCAGAAAGATCATCCTCAGGGGCAGAGGGAAACTTATACGGGAGCGGAGGTCGATCGAATAAGATGAAATCATCCTGAGGTTTATTAAGTATGGGATAAATGGGGCGCCTAATAGGGTACTGGCCAGTTACCTCTAAACGACGCTCCCTTTCCTCTTTTTCTTTTATTGCCTTCATCTCTTTATTTTTTAATTCTAAGGCTTTTTGATATATCGTTTTTCGCTGTTCTTTTTCTGCTATAGCTTCTTCTTTCCTCACTCTCTCTTGTACTTCTTTCTCCCACATTCGTACACAATCAAACATATATTGTTGACTTTTTTTCTTGAATAAACACTGCTCTACATATTGAATCTTTTTAAAATCAAATGACCCATTCACAGGCCATCATAAATCAGGATCCTTTATTGTATATTTGTTCCGCCGTGTACTATACATTATGGAAGAAATACCGTATTTAATAAACATATGTCTATTAGGTGTCCCCTCTGGGGGAGCCGGCTGACTTTTTTCTAAATCCTTATTGGTACCATCAAGACAGCAACACAGCCTACGGAGTGTGCTGGGAACAGGCATGCTACCAAGTTTTTGTAAAATATTACTTTTCAAAATATTCAAAAGTAGAGAAAAATCTCCACATTACCTGCCTTTATTTTTTGCAAAAAATAAATCAAACAAACAAAACCAGAATCTTGGCCAAGCAAACAAGAGTGGCGCTTCAGCAACTTTACCAACAAAGTCTCCAACCTCCAACTGCCAATCTCTTGGTCGACCTAAAGGTCACTGCAAAAATAACGTCAAAGGATGCCTCAGTTGGGACCAGCCAACACCTGGAGGGTTAAATCGAGAAAACCGGAAAAAGGGTCTCCTCATGCAGGACGTCTCCTCAGCAAAATTCCACTCTTCCGTCAAGACCACTCCTTTGGATGGCCGCGTCTCCGATGAGGACTCACATTGGGGCGCCAAACTGTGAAATGTGTCTTTTAATGAGCACACCGGTGCAGGAGTCACGCTTCTCTGTCCATGGGTCAGTAGACCAACAAAATAGAGATTGGCACTGTAGCTGGAATTCAAATAACGAGTTTATTTATCACTCATGAGTGGGACTACGTCCACACAGCACTCTCAATTGCTGCCTGAGGTAGTACATTGAATACACAGACCATGGCGTTTATATACAGAGTTTGTTGCAGAGTAAGCATGTAGTTACAAATAGAAGGTACAAGCAGACACATGAATAGTTACAGCCAGACATGGGCAGATGGGTAATCACTTAGTCAGCAAAGTGGGAGGGGGAACAGAACTGCTTACTATTGCAAAACACAGTTGACAGTTATATCTTTAGTCAGGTGCATTCTAGCAGCTACAGGCCTTTTCTCAGCACGTACATTGCTTTGGCTCAGTACAGAAGGAGTTAACTGAAGTTGAGGAATTAAGCAGAATAGAAATGCAAGCAACAGTGAAGACGGAAGAATTGCATAGCTAACAAAATGGATGCCACAAACAAGATGGCTTCAGCTTATGCTAACAGAAATTATTTCCGATTTCCACATTACCTTGGCCCCAGATTGTTTGGGGTCACAATATACTAGTGTCAAAACCTTTGTGAATGTGCTCAGGCAGGGCCTATGTGACGGTTAAGCGTGATAGGTAAAAGCTCTTTCCCATCATCAAGTTAGAGATGGCCCATCCTGCCAACACCTGTGGCCCTTTGTGTCACTGTCTGAGAGCAATACATGAAGGCCAACTTCGGGTTACACCTAGTCATGTGACCCAAGATACAGGCAGCAGATACCCTTGGTTAGGACAAGAAAATTACAACTTTCTAAAAGTGGCATTTCTCAGAGTGGTGGCTTAAAATCCGACTTTACCATGAAAGAGGACTTTAAATTACAAATCTTTAGACTCCAAACTTTATATTCCTACCTGCTCTTAATTGAAAGTTATCACTTATTAAATGTAATATGTTAACCGAATGTTATACTATAGGAGAAGTAGGCCTTGCGGTAGTGCAAAACGGATTTAAGAGTTTTTCACTTGCAGGACATGTACAGGTTAAAGGAACATGTCCAATTGTTTAAATACACTGCCCTCTGCCCTCAGAGCTGTTTAGGGCCTACCCTATGGATGCCCTATATGCATTAAAAAGAAACTTTAGGTCTGGCAAAAGGTTTATTTTTGCCAGGTCACAATGGCAGTTTTAACTGCACCCACAGGCTGCAATGGCAGGCCTGAGCCATGTTTAAAAGACTACTTAAGTGGGTGGCACAAACAGTGCTGCAGGCCCACTACTAGCATTTCATTTACAGATCCTGGGTACATGTAGTACCACTTTACCAGGGACTTACAAGTAAATCAAATGTGCCAAATGGGTTTAAGGTAATTTTGCCATGTTTAAAGGAGAGAGCTTAAGCTCTATAGCAGTGGTTAGCATTGGTAGAGCGCACATACTCCTAAGGCCAACAAAAATTAGATCATGAAAGATGGAGGTGGGAGGCAAAACGTTTGGGGGAAGATCACCCTAAGGCTGTTAGGTCTAACAGTGAAGCTATACTCATGATATCTTACCTTGGTTTTCTCCCTGACTCCTTGCCATCTCTATTGTTCCATGAACTATTGCTAGTGCAATATCTGATTTCAGGCTCTGTCTCCTGCTCTTTTGCATTGTTTGATTCTCTGCTCTTGATCTTTGTCTGTCCTGTATTCTGGTTAATCTTTCCTCTCTGGTTTTCTGTTCCATTCCAGATACAGTCACCTGTCTGTTGCAGTCCACAATCCATTTATCGTATGTCCTCTGGTTTGGTCTCTGTTTTGATCAGATAACGGAATGACTTCTATTGTTGCACCCAGGTCCTTTGGAGTCCTTCCTATCTCAGTGCTGTTGTCAGCCTCAGTCTCACCTCGTACTAAGTATAACAGCCCCAATGACATCAGGCCCAAACTATGATGTTGCTGCATGGCTGTTGTTAGGAGCAACAGTTGGTATCAACTATAGTGCTTTTCCTAATCGACTAAGAGACCCCTTGTCATATTCCAGTATGTACTTTACTTTATTTAAACCTTCTTATCCTGTTCTCTTGTTTGTCTCCTGTCTCTCTCCTTTTCTTTTCTTACCACCCCCACTTCTCCTCTGAAGTCCTTTGACCACAGTTTTCTTTTGAGTAACCTGGTATTTATCTTGCCCTGTCATCGTTCTATGCACTACCTCTGGAATGACCCATGCCCACCTTCATCCCCTGATAGCTCAATTTTCTCCCTGGGTCTCCTAGTGGAATACTGAATTTTAATGGTCAGCAATTTCCACGCTCTTCTCCCCCCCATGCGCCTCTAAGCACGAACCTCATTTGCGAGGGATTTTTTTATAATGTAGCTATCCCTCGGACATAGAAAAGATCACTAACCATTGACTTCCTGCACTATGGAATGCAAGATCACTTATATGCCTACTGGGTGGGAAGAGGTGATGAAGATGCCAAGAGAGCTCATGGCTCATTATGGCTGATACAGACGTCTGCTCCAACATTCCAATGTTTGTCTTTCTGTTCCTCCCTTTTTATTTTGTAGTATTCTATCCCTAGTAGGTGGAATGTTCTAATAGCCTTTTAGCCCTTCTGTCTTGGGCTGGAATGGTTGTTTAAGGCCTTTACCCTCATTATTACCCTCGCCTGGGGCATAGGCCAATAACTTGAGTTTGGGGCCTCTAGCAACTGTTATTTCCGTTAACAGCTGGCTGTATCACTTGATTATCAGCTGCTGGCAGCCAAACACCTACTCCATGACATACACATAGGAATTATAGGCAAACATATATCACTCTTGCCAGAATAATTGAGTGGAAAAGTAAAGAAGTGGCAAATACTTGAAAACATAGGTCACTATATCAAATAAAAGATTTCCAAGCTGACTGATAAAGGAGGAATTAGAACTCCTTTATTCATAAAGAGAGCATAAGGTACCAGACAGACCAAGAAAACACTAGGCATTAGCACATTTTCTGCTTAACAAAATCCCAGTCTGTACTTTTACTGTAATTTCATAGTTAGCACAAAGCTTTATCTATTACACATTTAGCAGAACTAATGCCGGTTCCAGTAACTAAAACTGCTATTTACCAAACAACAAATCTTGGTAAAATTCCAGGCTGGAATCTTGTTTGCGAAAGGGCTTTTATGCTCGTCATGATGATGACCCTAGACATCAAACACAGGCAAAGTTAATCGTTCTAAACACTTGAGATTTGGCAAACACTTGCAAGGAATTGCAAGACATCCTGGCAACGAAAAAAGCAGAGATTCTTAGGACATCTAATCATGATATCTTTGAGTCTGGTGACACACTTGCAGCAAGTTAACTGCTAAATAAAGGACACTTGCCCAACTATGTAGAATCACTCAAATGAAAAACAGCTAAGATTTCAACCCCAAAAACCTCGCAGCCAGTCTGGGAACAATGAGTCCCTAATTGGCAAATTGAAGAACATATCTGAAGTCTTGAATGAGCAGATACTTCCTAAGAGCCACCTTTCTTTCTGAAGCAATGCAGAACAAAACTCTTCTGGATGTATACCTGTGATCAACGCAATGCTAAAATGATGGAAAACCTGCAGATTTTTTGCTTTTTCCTGAATGTGAGCAGCAAAGGTGCCAGTGTAATCATGTCGTTGGGAGCAGAGAGGCTGTGTGAAGTGTCTGGTAACTGGCTGCTTCCTCAATAATTGATGCACTGCTGCCCCCGGTGGACATTTAAAGTCAAGGAACTATTTTCTTATTGCTTCACTTTTCTCACAATTCTTAGTATACACATATCTTTTGTAACTTTTTATCTCTTTATTCAGATTTTACTGTTTTATGGTATTTTATTTGTGGTATTTTTATGCCAGAAGACTAGGAGCGTGGCTAGAGTACTGTGTTAACCTGGAATGAACCTGTTAGAAACTACGACTGGCTTACCGTCTTTACAAATTTGCCAACAAGTGGACCTAACTGTGTGAATTTCTTCACTTCATGTTTATTACTCAATGAACATTGATCTGCCTCCTTCTAATCTGCCTCAAAAGTTGTGCCGCCATACTATGGCATTGTCAACCCTGCTCTCTTTTCTGAAGGAAGACTGACCAAATATGGTCCGGTATTGCTGTCGCACGCCGCCATCTTCGTACCAGCATGAGAGTTCCTTGCCTGTTTTACTCTCCTCCGATGCATTGATTCGTATATGCGCCTGCATTAGGAGGTCACACTGCGCGACCACGCACGGTGGCTATTCTGGGACGTTTAGATTTACTCTCAGCTGAACTCTCAGTTCATACAAAAAAGATGAACTCCATTCAGCTCCTAAAGTATTTATTTCCTTATTTACATTTCGTGTTAAAGTTAAACGTACAGAAGTATTTTCTTACAGTTCCAATTATTTGTGTGCAATTTTAAAGAATCCAAAGAACTGAAATTAAAAGAGGTGAAACTTACCACTCACAACTCTCCTACAGGTTGTGGAAAGAACTGTTTTAAAGAATATACACATCTTCTTGAGACTAACACCGCTCTCTTGGATTTTACCTATTAACTCATTCTGCTGCCTATCTGTGTTAGTCACTGCATTTTGCATATAAGATGTATGGTGCAGCTCAAACCATCATTTGGACTACTCCTCAGCCATTCCTTCTTCTTCCAGCATAACAACCTATAAAGTAGCCAGAATGGAAGGAGTACTTTTTATACTTTATTTCAACCCTCAAAGATGATGCTTCAAAAGATTTTTCTTCTAGTAGGCAAAGCAATATTTTACTTTATGCTATCGGTCCTAAATGTTTGCATATCTATGGTCAGACGGAAAAGAAGGTTAGATCCCCTGAAGAGTCTGATGACTTTAAAAATGCTCTTGATGATTGGGATTCTTACTTTCAGCTCACGCTATACATAGCTATTGACAGATTTAGGGGCATATTATCAAGATAAAATTATCGCCGCTTTAGCGGCAGAAAAGTGCAGCTAAAATGGCGATAATGGGCTTGATAATATGCTATATGGAATTCCAATTGAAGCCCATGTTAGATGTCCTTCACCTCTAACATGGGCTTCAATTGGAATTCCATAGAGCATATTATCAAGCCCATTATCGCCGCTTTAGCGTCAGTTTTCTGCCGCTAAAGCGGCGATAATTTTATCGCCTGTCTTGATCATATGCCCAGAGACATCTTAAGGATTTTGGGGGCCCTGGGCCAAACATATTTTGGGGGCCCCTGTGCAGAACAGCTTTGAATTTATGATACAAATTGAGCCCCTGTTTCCCACGCAGTTTCCGCTTCCTCAGCTGCGTTAGCGATCTAGTTTGCATCATGGGCATTAGGCTATATTTTCCCCGATGTAAACAGATGCGCGCAGCTGACAGCGGTAGGATTTAGTGTTCCCTGCCCTGCTACTAGGTTTTTAATACTTTTTAACTTGTATATATGTGGCTGAATTACTCTGTGCTTTTTAACAATTTCTCCTACCTATGCGCTCTTGCACTTTACTTGATTCTGCTTGCCTACACCTCCTTAGCTGCTCCGATTCGCATCTCGCTTTTCCTCCAGTCCTTGTCCGCCGCGGCTGATACACCGATTGAGCGGAGGGCTGGGGCTACTATTGGGCCCCTCACTTCCGCCGTCACAGTTTCCGCTTCCTCAGCTGCATTAGCGATCCAGTTTGCATCATAGGCATTAACCTAAATTTTCCCGATGCACACAGACGCCCGTCAGCATCCTGGAGGCATCCGGCGCCAGCCATGCTGCCCAGTTCCCCCCCAGTGAGTTTCTTCCACTATATTACATTAGGGAAAAACCGCTTAGCCTTAGGCGGCTACCATTATGTCAGTGTACAGCGGCTGATCCGAGCTTGGAGGTAGACTTTCAACGCAATAAGTGCAACTGGTCTCCTCCAGCCAAGGAAACGTGTACCCAAGATCCTCCCACGCAACAATAAGTGTAAAAACAATAAGAAAACAGAGGACTTAAAGGCCACACTTTTAAATTGTCGCTCCATGCAAATGCATGAACCACACATTTATGACCTACTTTTAGATGAACAGCCTTATCTCTTATTTCTCACTGAGACCTGGCTGTCTGAAGCCACCAACCCTACTATCACCTCCGCCATCCCTACGGGTTATAAAATCCTTAGGAGGGAACGACCGAGTGGGAAGGGGGGCGGTGTCCCCATAATTTACAATAAAAAACTAGACTGCTCTCCCATCCCGATGGAAAACATTGAGGGCGCAGAGTCCTTAGGCTTCCGCTCAACCTTATCCCCCCATCATAGCATAGCTGGTTTTCTGATTTACAGACCTCCCAGTGCAATTGGAAATTTTATTACTACGCTTAATACATCCACCACCTCCCTGGCCTTAAAACACAACAACTGCCTTGTTGTGGGAGATCTCAATATACATATGGATAATAGAAAAGACCCTCAAACTATTTCCCTTATTGGAGACGCTGCAGGCCTGCAACATGTTTCCATGTATTTCTTCAGCCACCCATGAGAAGGACCATACCCTCGACCACATTTTTCACAACTTTGACAGATCAGTAAGCTTACTTCTTCTCATTACCTGGTCTGACCACCACCTATTAAAATTCATCATTCCCAACTCTGCCACTGCCCCTCGGGCTAACGCAGGGCAGAGGGTCCCTAATTACAGGACATTCCATAAAATATCCATCCCAATGTTAGCAGACGCCCTCAGTTATTCCTCACCGGAGCTGTCTGGCTGCCCCGACTCGGACGCCCTCTCAATAGATTCATGGCTCCGAACCAACATCGGTGCAACGGTATCGGTGGTTTCCCACTCCTCAAAGAGGTGGGCCCCACCAGCTCCATAGTTTTACGGTTCCCTTAGATGTAGCAAAAACAATTGTAGAAAAATGGAACGGAAATGGCGTAAATCCTATGCACCTTAGGACAGGAAGGTGTATAAAGACACCTTAAAAGCTCATTACATTCTCGTGAAGGCAGCCAAGAAAAACTTCTTTCAAACCAAGATAGAAAATGCCCAAAATAAGAGTAAGGAAATCTTTAGCATAGTTAAATCCTTTACCGCCCCGAAAGCCGGGACAAAGGAAGGGCCATGCACAGAAGAATGGTCTAAGCAAATAGCTCAATTCTTCCACAAAAAGCTCTCTCGTGATCAAACAAGCATTCACTAACATCTCAGAGAAAGAACTGACCTTCTACCTTAGTTCTAATAACAAATTTCACCTCTTGGATCCTCCATCTTTACTAGCTTTCCCTGAGTTTCAGCTTGAAGAATCACTGACCCTTCTCCAAAGCATTAAGTCTGGCTCTCCTATCGACCCATGTCCAGCGAATATCCTGAACCTATTAGCTCCCACCATGAACCCCATGGTAAACCAGCTCTTTAATGCTTCCCTCTCCTCAGGGAACATGCTGAAATTATGGAAGAATGCTAAGATTCTTATACTGATAAAAAAGGCTAACGCCAAACTGACGGACCCTGACAACTACAGGCCAATCTCCCTTCTTCCTGCTCTCTCCAAAGTATTAGAGCAGCATGTAAACAAGGCCCTCCAAAAACACATTGAAGATGGGAAGCTCCTTCCTGAGTCCCAATCCGGTTTTAGGGCTATTTACAGTACGGAGTCCGCTTTGCTGGAAGTTACTGAATTTCTCAAGGGTAAGCTGGACCAGGGAGGCAAGGCTGTTCTGATACTGCTCGATCTGTCGGCGGCCTTCAATACAGTCCCACATGAGAGGCTCCTGGAGAGACTTGCTAGCATCGGCCTGGGGGGACCGCCTTAACATGGATGTCATCCTTCTTGGCAAATAGATCTCAGGACATCTGGCTCCCCCCTTTCTTATCCCCGGTTCCGGCCATGAATGTAGGTGTCTCTCAGGGCTCCATTCTCAGTCCTACCCTTTTTAATATATATCTATCCCCCCTTGAGTTTCTGGTAGAGGAAGAGGGCGTCAAAATAGTTTCCTGTGCTGATGACACTCAGCTGAGTTTTACATGTGAAAAAGGAACCAACTTTGACGGGCAATGATTAGGACTTTCCTCACAAAGGTTTTTAACTGGCTTAAGATCAATCAGCTGAAGTGCAATCCTGACAAAACTGAAGTTGTTTTCTTTGGTAATCCAGAAACGCTCTTGGTGACAAAAAGATCAGCCACCCCCGCCCGCAGAAAAGGAGAAAGTCAAAAACTTGCGCTTGCTTTGGCATGCTCCGGATGCCAACAAAATTCCTGCCACTGTTACCGCTTGAGAGTAGAAAGATTGTGGAGCAGGCTCTGATTACATCAAAGCTTGACTATGTCATCAGCTTGTACCTCGGTCTTCCCAAATCCATAATCCAGTGCCTACAAGTGGTACAAAATGCGGTAGCCAGAGCCATCCTGAGACCTAAACCCAGATCTAGTATGACCCCTATTCTTAAGTCTCTACACTGGCTCCGCATAAAGAACAGATCGACTTCATAGCGATGACCATCTTCTTTAAAGCTTTCCATGGCTTAAGAGCCAGCTAATTAAATAAGCGCGCTAATCGCTACACAACATCTAGACCCCTAAGATCTTCCAATGCCAACCTGGCCATCGTGCCTAAAATATGCCATGCCTGCACTGGAGGCAGATTCCTCGCCTTTCTAGGCGCAAAATTGTGGAAAAGACTCCCGGAGTTTCTGAGACTAACCACAGACCTACTCTCTTTCAGGAAGAACTTAAAAACTTGGCTTTTTAATAACTGATGGGTCTTTCATGAATGTTTTCCTCCTACTGTCACTTTTTGTGACGCACCGGCAGCGTAAAAAATGTGCATGTTGCACACTATTTACAAAGTAACGCATCTAGGCAGATGCGTCACTTTGTAAACCCCTGCACCGCATTATACCTGCGCCAGGTATAATGTATGCAGGGTGGGTGTTACCCCGCAAGAAGCCTTGCAGAAGTGGCGCATTGAAATCTATGAGAACTCAGTGCGCTGCTTCTTGGACCCCATTGCGTCAATATCTTACCCCTGCCTCACGGCAGGTGTAAGACTGATGCATTCTCTTTCACGTGGGGCTGTCCCATGTGAAAAGACACATCGCTGGATTTGTATCTATTTTCAAACACACCCCAGCAATGCATCACTTGCGCTTACAGATATGTCAGAAATACTGACGTATCTGTAACTCCTTGCGACATGATGCGTCATACAGTAACTATGATGCATCCATCATGTCGCAAGGAGGGCGCACTAAGAATTGACGCATCCCTGTTTTCACACAGCGATACATCACTTCTCATAAATAAGGCCCTAAATGTGTTTACAGCCAATATTCAGGGATAGTTATGTGTGTTTTAAATATTGTACCACACCAGCAGCTCACCAATATTACTGCAAATAATCCCTGTGATGCCCTCCCATTTCTTATATGTTAGGCCTTGTTTGATATAAAAGAAACTTTTTTTATGTATATTGCATGAAACATAAACACAACATTTCTCTGCAAAATGGCTGTACTAGACTCTCACACACCAGCTACATAAAAAATAAAGTAAAGGAAAACAGTATTTAAAACAATCTGTTTAAGAAATTTGCAAGGTCATGAGGGCAAAAGTCTGGAGAATGGAGATGACTGCCAGGGGGCCCCCTGAAAGGCTGGGGCCTGGGGCCAGAGCCCACTTGGCCCATGCATTAAAACGTCTCTGGCTGGATTGGTACTACCAAAAGAGTGTGAATGTAGGCCATTGTTATATTTTTTGCCTGGGTACTTTTTTTCCAAGTCCAGCCTGTGAGCAGGGCTTAATTTGAGCCAGTGGTTTCTGGTGCTCAGCACAGGCACTTCATTGTCAACACCGGCGCTTGTGACAGTCTGCCCCTACTGTGTTTCCCTTAGCTTCTCCACAAAGCATATGGTGCTCATCTGCAATTCTTCTTAAATTGATCCGTTTCTCTGCATTCCATGTTTACCAATGAAGGAAAGGCTGTGCTCTTCACTAAACTAATTCCCAATCTATCATGGTGTCAACTCCGTTTTCAAATGAGGAATTTCAAACGAATGTAGATGTTTTCCCTTTCCATGCTTCAGCTCCTCTGGACAATTACGTCACTCACTGAGTTGATGCTGGTCTTTGCTGCTGTTCAGTGCTCTGCTGCACTTTTACTAAGTGTGTGCTATTTATATACCACATACATAGTTATATACATGTTCCCTCATCTTTGGATTAATGACACAGTGGTATTCTACAGTCTCTTGCTGATTAGTCTGTGAAGCCCCATGCAAAGTTGTTTTTTCTCAGCACAACTTCCTGTACTCCTGAGATCCACCTGGAAGACGAGTTGTCAGGACAAAGACATTTCCCATTTCTTCAGCACAGGAAGACGAATGAGGAAGCGTGCCATTTGGCTCTTGGCTGCAGCTTCCAGCCAATGTATTTATTTATATATTTATTTTGCACACAACAGCACGCTGTATTCTGGTTATTTCGGAGCACTGAATTCATCAGCTGTAATCCTGATGGGTAAAAAGCCTCTCCCTAGAGCGGGTATCTGGACATCTCAGGATATCATGTTGTGTGCCGTAGTCTGGTCAACAATGGGAGAAGCTGTCCCTCTGAGGTACGCTACCTCATGAAAGGAGGTGGTCCCAGAGAGTGTTGTGGAGGTGGGTAAAGTCGATGAGTCTTTCTTGATGACAGCTCTTATCATGCTCTTCTTGTTAGTAGGATTGGTAGCACTCTCAGCAGATGGTGCAAGTAGTTACATGGGTAATTGATTAACACAATATTATATTTATTTCATACCTGATTAGTTTGTACCTCTGAGGAGTTATTCTTGAATTCGTGGACCTGAGGTGCAGAGTGGGAATGCAGTAAATGTAAATGTAAATGTTGTAGACTTGTAAAGCGCACAGCTGCCCCAGCAACGGGGCGTCCCGGCGCTGTAAACCGCTGGGGAACCCAGTAGACTGGAGAATTCTAAAAGGAACTCTGACCTTCTGCCTTCATAGGAATCAACCAGCAACAGGAGATCACCCGTATACCCAGTTGAGACCTGGGTGATGAATGTATGTAGGAGAAACAATGTCTCAACAGGTAATACTTGGGAGACCGTTAATAAAACATGCACATTTAGGTTGCAAAAAGAAAGAGCAAGGAGACTCAAAGGGTTTAAGAGAGATGCAAGGAGCAATTTGTATTTAGAACAGGTATGAACAAGAGAACAGTATCAGCACTGTTTACAACCAATGTGAGTGTAACCCGAAAAAACCTGTACACATAAGTGCTTGTGAAATATGAGGTGAACGACGCAAGTGACATAGCGAGGAACGGTGCAGGGCAGAAATATTTAACAATATTTACAAGGTACTTTCCGGTTCACGAGTGTTTTTTTACAGAAATTAATTTTCAAAGGATTGACAATTTTGTGAACAGTAGATTTGCGCCAAGAGTTGCGCTGGAAGGTCAACAGTGTTTCGGCCTGTAGTGAGTTAAGGTCATCTTCAGGACCAAGTTACTGCTTTTTCGTGCTGAACTTGATGTGAATCCAGGATACGAAACAATGAATCCTGGAGAAGCGATAGCAATGAGGGGGACCAAGGAGCACCACCAGCCTGGGTGCAATGGAGAGCTAATCAGGGAGCTGGAGGGACATCGAGTCCTGGTGAATTTGAGGGGGTCCAGCGCTGTTTTGTGACATGGGTGTCGCGGCGTGGGCATCCAGTGAGGGTGGATAAGGGGGCACAGACCCGGCATCGTGTGGAGGGCATCCGTGGGCTTGAGGTAGGATGAGCCCTGGGAAAGGTTGTTTCTGGGCTAGAGGTCTGTCGGGATTCTCAACAGGAGGGGAACCATCGTCTGCGTGAATCCGAGATTGAATTTGTGGACCTGAGGTGCAGAGCGGAAATGCAGTAGACTAGAGAATTCTAAAGGAACTCTGACCTTCTGCTTCCATAAGCATTGTATCTGAATTTTAGGGTCTTGAATTTGAATCTCTGCATCACAGTTAGCCTGTGGAGTGAGTTTGTTTAGGGTATTTCTGTCCATATGGAAGACAACGCATCACTGGAGTTGTAAAGGAAGTCTTAGGGAGGGTCCTAGTTTCCACAGAAAAAATAGTATATCGATTTAAGGTGGGAGTGGGATATGATTTCTATTCAGAGAGTGTGCAGGGGTTAATCTTGGCAATATTGAAAATCTCCCATTTGTGACAAAAGCAGTACAGACCCTCATTTTAATTCATGCAGTACAAACACCTAATTCAAACCATTTCGTCTTGTAAAAGTTGACAAATGAGCCACGTGAATAATTAGTTAATCTGACAGTTTTAGTTCCAATTAAGAAGTTAGTTGTAGTTGTCAATAATTTACCTTTTCCATTCTAAATGCTACAAAAAAGCAACAGAATAGGGAACCAATAACCGAAAATAAAACTGGACATTAAACTGTCTGCTGATCAAATTCACTCCCCAAAAATAAAAATCTATCTATAAACTGATGTCTTTTTCAGAGTTTGAGTGAGGCCTCTGTTTGGTCGGATCAAACACCTATGCGCACATAGCCCAAGCCATGCGTTGTGGGTGCTGTGCGCATATACATATACATTTATAACTTACTGTTTCAGAACCGATTCAGTGGTTGTAGTGCAGAATTGCCTCAGTGATAGATACACACACTGATAACTCCAATCAACACCCACACACCAGCGAACGTACACACACACACTCACACACACAGATCACCACTTATGTTCAGTAACAGAAAATTCCTTAAACGTAAATCTAACACACGCAAATTCAAGCGCCCATAGATAACCCATGCCTCAATCATGCACACAAAAAATGCACACATTCACGTATTGCCTTTACTTTAAAAACCAAGTATACAAGTTCAAACATACACACACAAACACACATACACAAATTGAAACAAACTTAGATTTTAATTGTTTTAGCAACACAGGGATATTAGCGTTGCCATACATTGCCCTATGTTTAGAACTGGAAGCTCAATATGAGGATGTGCAATGCAAAACACCTTTTTTTAATAAACTATAAATACACATTTTGGTAGGGTTGCAACATCAAAAATGTATCCACTCCACATCCAGTCGGAGTCAAAAACTGGAGGAAAGGGGCAGAGGGAGACAAAGTAAAATGCCATACATCCGAATCAACCAGGTACCTCAGAGGTCGAACACCTTCTCTGCTTCAAGATTGATGACCACCTTCACATCAGGACATGATCATCCATATTCTCTCGAGCAGGAGTAAAGATCACAAAGCTTATTTCTGAACTCTCAGCCTGGGATAAGCTTGGCTTAACTTAGCCAGAATTTTCATCCCTGCGTTGATAAGCGCGATCTGGCTCTAGGTAGTACAATAGAGAGGGTCCTGACAGGATTTGGGCCTCAGCAAGATTGAGTCAGAGCTGATTTTGCCAGCGTGCTAAATATTCTGGGGGCTATTCACAAAGCTGAACTACACTTGTGAGTACTTTACATGTGTAACTTTACTCCTACACTTTTGAGTAACTTTCCACGCGGATTTGTAAACAGCCAAATACAGTAAAGTTAATCAGAGGTGTATACTTACGTCTCCACCCTCTCTGTTTAAGGGGATACTCAGATTAATCGTAATTTAGGACACCATAGTTACTATATGTAAAGTCTGACTGTATTTTACTTCTGGTGGGACCTTCGCAGTCTAGGCGGAGAGACTCCTTGTGGTAGTGAATAGGAGACCGCTGCACATGGTCCAAGGAACTGTTTCCATCCGTCTGGTCCTGCTGCAATTGTTGTTGGGCTGCCCACTCCACTAAAAAGGAATGTGAAAAAAGAGAGACTTTGTAAATTAATTGATTCAATAATTCATATCTACATAACTTTAGTTAACATTGAACATTTTCCCATTGCATATGTGCTGACATTGTGGAGACATTAGCAAACTTGTCACCATCGTGTGCTTTCATACTCAAATGGGGGTAAGTGTAAATCTTTAACATTGAAATTTCACAATAAAGCTGCGGAATCAGTTGTTCAAAGAAGGCGAAAGGGTTGTTAATAGTTTAGGTAGGTGAAACATCAAGTTTAACCAATTGGAAATGTGGGTTCTCAATAGGGTCAACACATTACTTATCTGAGAGGAAGCAGTTTTTCATCGGGGCTACAAAGCATTTTATAGGAGGTTGAACTGGTCTATATTTTTTAATTTCAAAAGTTTCACCTATTTATTAATTGCTTTTACTTTGAATGTAAAATATAACAAACGTATGGCCGTGAGGAAGTAAGGTAATAGAACAAAATATCAGCAACACATAAAATTAAATTGAAATATTACGAACTTCTAGTGTAAAACTTGTGTTTAACTTTTACGTTGCATGAAATTTTGAGTATTTGTAAGCATTTGCTGAGTAGTCAATCCAAAGAAAACAAACATTAAACATGCATATTAGTTCATCTGAACTTTCTGAACTTTCTTATCATAAAAATACATGTGAAATAGAAAATGTAAGGTTATGACAAAGGTCACAGGGAACACATCACAGGACACCCACCTAAGTGATAAATACTAATATATGCTCACTTACCATCTCTCTCCTGCTGAAACTTCCAGATGAGCTTGGAGTGTTTGGCAGGCAGCTTTCAGGACCCTCCGGTACAGTGGTGTCATACGAGTGTGTTGCGTATGTGGCTGGGAGGACAAGCCCAGGATGTCCTGGGCCTTAATCCTGGTCCAGCGACAAAGGTCCCCCCAGTGCTTGCAACACAGTTTACCCCGCCGGGTGTGGACAGCCACTGCACTGCTGCACATTGCACTGTCTCATCAGATTATGGCCAGATTTGGGCCTGCGTTGATTTGCTCAACTGTATATCTGGAGCCCTCATATGACACAGAGGGTGGGAGACAAGTACCCTCAGCTTAATAGTCACTCCTTGAAAATGGGGATCATTCTCATAAAGTCTCTCAGCCATGTTGGTGGCAAAAATGGAGCAGCAAGATTGTTGGGGGTACAAATTCACTAAGAAGCAGCAAGATTGAGAATAATGGTGCATGGAAGAGAGTATGGATCAGGATGACCATACAATGGCCCACATTTTCTTCCTGAATACCATTTTCAGTTTGCTGTGGTAGGCAAAGATCTCAGCTCTGATTGCGGACATATCCACCCCACGTGTAGAGGGGAATCTCTGCACAGGGTGTGGAGGATCCACGTGACGTAGAGAGACACCCAACGTGCTCTACAAGAACTTCAAATATGATACAGTAACAAAATCAAACGAGAGGTGGTGAAGTTAGGCTTTTAAAGTGTTTGTCCTAAAACATGTATGGGAGATAGTGTGGTTGCATGTTGGTAATGGTAAGTGTTACAATATTGGAGAAAACAGTCAACTAGTTTTACGCTTGAGTATAGCATCTTAGTTGGCAATATTATGCAAAGTAAACAGAGTTTTCTTAGGATAGTATCTATGGACAGCTTGTTAGTTGTCCATTATTCATCATTGACAACAAACTTTCAACCACATAAATGCAGCAACCAAACTAGCATCTCAAGAGAACAATTACTCCTTTAAATGTGGGTGTTGACCAATGGCCGACACCCACACTACCTCTCCAGTGCATCTGTCGACCATTGGCCAACAGGGGAGAGGCATATAAAGGCACCTTTGTGTCCGCGACAGGGACAGATCAAACCTAGGTCAATGGGAGTTCCCTCACAAGGCCTCCAATTGACCTTGGTTTAATCCATTCCTGTTGCGGGCACTAGTCCCAAACACACAAGTGGTGCAGCATTTTTATTGCCACAAGTGGGGTGATACTAAGTAGTAGGATGATTTTAGTGGATTCCTGCAGATTCCGGAAGTTTCCATCACAGAAATATAAGGAAAAATATGTGATTTCAGGCATATTTTAAGGTTTTCAGGGCATTGTAGATAAGAAAACCTCATGAGATCCAATGCAAGACACAACACCCTGGGATCCCCTGGTTGCCTAGTTTTCAAAAATGTCTGTGGTTCCTATGTTTGCATGGGTGGCACTACATCACGGCCCCAAATACTGCAGCTACTCCGATTGCTTATCTCTCAATGTGACGCTTTAGGGGCTTTTTGTGTCGTGGTCTCGTGGTCCACCCATACACATGGTTACTGTTCTTATTGGGGGGCAAGTGGGAACTTAGAATAGTAGGAAACATGTGGCTCCCCTCAGATTCCAGAACTTTCCGTCACAGATGTTTAAGGAAAATGTGTTTTTTTTATACCAAAGTTTGACGTTTGCAAGGGCTTCTGGGTACAATTACCTAGTAAGAACCACGCAAGTCACCCCACCCTTGAGTCCCTAAGGTGTCTAGTTTTAAAAAATGTGCAAGTTTGCTAGGTTTTTCTAGGTCCCAAAATCCACAGCTACCAACTTTGCAAAAAAAGGATCAGTTTTGAGTGGAAAAATGTAATGTATCCATGTTGCGTTTTGGGACATTTCCTGTCGTGGGCACTGGGCCTACCCACACAAGTGAGGTACCATTTCTATCGGGAGCCTTTGCTGAATGCTCAGTGGAAGGAAATTTGTAGCTCCCCACAGACTGCAGAACTTTCCATGACAGAAATTTGATGAAAATGTGTTTTTTTTAGTCAAAGTTTGAGGTTTACAAGGGATTCGGAGTTATAAAAAAACGGGGGAGAGCCACACAAGCCATCCCACCTTCCCTAGTTTTCAAATATGTGCAAGTTTGCTACGCTTCCTCAGGTACTGGCTGAGCTGGGGACTACAATCCACAGCTACCCATGTTTAAAAAAAAAAGGGTTAGTTTTGTGTGGAAAAATTTGATTTATTTCTGTTGCTTTTTGGGCTATTTCCTGTTGCCAGTACGAGGCCTATCCATACAACTGAGGTGACATTTTTATCAGGAGATTCGGGGGAATGCTGGGTAGAAGAAAGTTTGTGACTCTCGCATAGTCCAGAACTTTCCATGACAGAAATTTGAGGAAAATGTGTTTTTTTAGTAAAAGGTTGAAGTTTGCAACGAATTCTGGGTAAAAAAAACTGTATTCCCCACAGTTATCTGGTTTTCAAAAATGTGCAGGTTTGCTAGGTTTCACTAGCTGCCGGCTGAGCTAGTGCCCAAAATCCACAGCTACCCACTTTGCAAAAGTGGCTCAGTTTTGAGTGGAAAAATGTGATGCATCCATGTTGCATTTTGGGCCATTTCCTGTCCCAGGCACCAGGCCTACCCACACAAGTGAGGTACCATTTGTATTGGCAGACATGTGGGAGCGTAGAATAGTAGAAAAGTTGTTATTACCAATTGGATTTTACTGCATTTGTACCTTCCAAATGGAAGCCAGTGTGTGAGAAAGAAGATATTTTGAAAAGTACCCTCTAAATCATAACCACTGCTCCTAAACTCAAAATCTTGTGCCCATTTCAGAAAATGCACAGGTTACCTTGATAGTTGTTTTTCACTCTAAATATTGCACCATAGGAATTGGTCTATAATCGATACACAATGGAAAGATATTGTATGGTGCAGCTCAGTTGTTGGCTCTGGGTACCTTAGGCTCTTAGAGGACCTACAAACCATATATATCCCCAGAACCGGAAAGGTCTGTAGACGTAATGGTATATTGCTTTTGTGAATCGGCCATTGTTACAAAAAGTTACAAATGAAAAGGTTATCACAAATAACCGTTTTTTCCTACACCTTTTCAACATTTCTTTTTTTCAACTGTGAGTTTCTTTGGCAAAACCTTGAGAGACCTACACATGTGACCCCTTGATGAATTCAAAATGTTTTCTACTTTTTAGAGATCTATAACTTCTCTGGATCACCCATAGCTTTTACTCTGGTTTACACCACTAACTGGAAGTAGGTTGAGAGCACAAAAAATAGGAAAAATTGCAAAACTGTGATAAACAAATGTGTTATTTTATTCAGCTCTGCATGTTCCTGAAAGATGGGAAGATTATGACTTTAGCACAGCAAACTGTTTGTTGATGCCAAAAAAAATACCGAGCAGGTAAGGGATTAATTGACTAGCTAATCCCGCAGCTGCATACCCTAACCTCTAATCTGTACCCCATCCTGGGTACCTGTATGTGGACTAGATCGATATGTAAGCCCCATCATATGGCGATACTACGCAACACACAACAGGCTACAACAATTTTGCACACAACTTCTTGGGAGTACTCCAGCATCCCGTGTACGGTCGAAATCTCTGAATCAAGACTTGTGGACCCAAGAAGTGCACTCAATAATGGCTCATGTGCATATGTGTGCACGATTGCACTCTGCTGAGTTACTGAGGTTGGACTTCTGTACTGTGTGAGGAGATGGAGAGGGATCATACCCTGCATCACCTGCAAAGATGATGTGATTTTTAATAATAGATACTCTATTTTAATTGCATCATATCATGCCATGTGTGTGTCAGGATAATGTGTGTATTGTTTTGTAGTGTTTATTTATTATGTTTAAGATGCCATCCCCAGATGCAAATGTTAGCCCAGTGTTATGTGTTATTACTTATTTACCAGCAAGCCACATGTCAATGAAATCACCAGCAATCAAGCAACGTGCAAGAGGTGACTGTTGGAAATCGTAGCTGTCATATGTGATTCCAGGAACGGCAGGGTAGACATCAGTGAAGCAGCCCCTGGCATCACAGACAGCTTGCATGTTGATGAAGTGCCAGTGGTGTCTTGCGAAAAACGTGTGCCGTGTGTTGGGGTGGCTGAAGTGCAGCATGGGTGCAGTCAGTGGCATCCAGCCCACAAGGAAAGTGTAAAAAGGCATAAAAATTGCACTTTGTCTTCCCGCCATGGCAATAAACTGGTATACTCTTCTGTTGATAGATCTCAATACCTGGTGCAAGCATCAAGACTAGACTTGCCTGTAAGATACCAACATTGTCAGAGGAGACCCTCTGGAAAGATTCAGTGGCCATGAAATGGAGTGCAGACAGTGTTTTGACGTGAGCTCGGATAGCCTGGGAGCAGGCTATAGGGGAATCCAGCTCCTGCTTCCAGTTAGTTACCATATACAGGATAACATCAGGTGAGTAGTGGTATCTGGCAATGACAGCTTTCTTGGACATGCAAAAGATGTTGATCCTTTGCATGTAAACTCTCTTGCTCCTCCTTATCAAACAATTCCTCCTGAAAACAAGGCCCAAACCTACAAAGACATTGAGCTATCTAGTGAATACAGCTAAACTTATTTGTTGTGTGAGCTAATTTCTTCTGTGTTCAGCCTTACTGTGATTGGTTGGTATTGAAATGAGATTCATCTGGAGGTGGGTGATGAAGCTGAGAACAATCAGTCATTTCATCAACAGGTGTTTTTCAAATGTCTTAATCTTTGTTATGTAAATGTCTAGCAGTTGGTTCAAAGTATAAATTCCTAAAATGCACAAACACTTCCTCAGGCTCAATCATTAAACTGCCTATTAGTTGCAGAGTCGCCCTATGGTAAAGTATAGGGGTAAGTAAAACAGTTTATTTAAGTCAAACAAATTAGTAAAAATATTTTGGTGTTAAATATTATTGCAAATTAAATTTATGTATTTCTAATGTAAAATAAAATAAAGCAAATGCTACAGTAAGAGTAACTTAATTTTGAAATAAATATGTAATCCATTTAAATTTATATACATTATAATTAGATACTTTCCTAAAGTTTGAATTAAGAAAAATACCACCTAAAGTTAAAAAAAGTATTTTTGTGCATTAATTGATAGACATGATATATAAAATTAATTGAAGAAATCTACTTATATTTATTTAAAACGTAATCTTACATTTATTTTTAAATTAAAAACAGGTTAACATGTTATATGATAAATAGGTGTTAATTTTATATATTTTTGTTAACGTTTAATTAAATGAATATATATTTAACAATTTTAAATACGTTAATGTAACTATATTTCCTAGGGGGTTTTCTTTTAAGTCCCTACCGCTATTATTTTCTATGGGAGGTTGTTGCAGTATCAAAAGTTGGTCATGTGTGGTGCTGGACTTACTTCAGCTCCTAGCTTGAGTAATTTACTACTGTTTTGGGTCCTTTTTTGGCTGTTGTAACTTTAGAAATGCAGGTAGTGAATAGCAATTGCCTTACTCTTTTGTGTGTGGGTGTGTGCTCCTCCTTGATCCCTTCTCTATTTCTCCTTAAACCCCTCATAACTCCTCCCTAAACCCCTCCCTTTCAGTAGTAAGTATTCCCAATTCCCGAGCCACTGCCCCATCCCTTCCTCATTTAGTACTAAAATGTATACTTATGTGTGCGGAGACTCTGCAGTTGGGTGGAAAGCTTGGCACCGAAAAAGGTAGCAGAGGCAGAGGCAAAACATCTGCACATATTTTTGGGAATAGCATTTTGTAGTACTATTGCAGTGCTCAGAACGTACTACAAAATGCAGGCTGTGAAAAGGCCCCTCTGTAAAGCAGGAGGAAAATTGTGGACTTACTCATTTGTATTTTTTGTTTAGTAGACTACAGCCTTCCTGATGCCTTATCCTCTGTGACCATAGCTATTTCCTCTTACAAAATGTCATCATCTAGAGCCTGTATAGCCTCTTTGGAAAGGCAACATTAAATTACACAAAACTCCTCTTTAGTGTTGGCAGTGGTCTAGCTGACCAGAAATATAAAGTTGTCAAAGGATATAAGCAAATACATTTGTGGTCTCTAGCGGGTGCATTGGTTCTGCACACAGTAGATGGCAGGTATTGCCGCCATTGCTTCACATTAACTGACGTAAGCCACTAGATGCCTTTGAGTCTTCTCCCTATGCTCATAATGCTTCAATTTCATTCTTGATAAAATGTATTCTGATTGGCAAGTGAATAATGCAGTGAGTTTGAATGTCACTGCTTCCATATCACGCAGAAGTGCTGTGGAGGGTCTCTTATATTAGATATAGCAGAACAGGAAGTGATCTGATATCCCCCTTTTAGAAGTGAGCAGTATGAACCGTCGGGTAGCAGGAATGTAAGAAAAAGTCAATTCAGAGATAGAGTCTTTGCATACAAGATAACACTCTCCATGCTTCTATCACTATTATTGGAAGGATCCAGCTTTCTTGTGTGATCTAGTATGGTAGCCTTATAGACCTGTTATTTAGATCAGTCCAGGTTTTTAAGATTCAGAAAGGGAGGACCTTCTTGAAGAGTAAGGCAGCCACACACTTTTAGTATCAAGACGTTGGACCTGATTCAGTGGACCTGGAAGGAGAAGACCTGCTATTGCTGTTCACCCTTCATACCCTCCCACTCCAATCTCTTCAATGTTTCACATTATACTAGTAAAAGGTGTGTTTTCTGCAATACTGCTCATAGGCAGTTTGGTGGTCAGATAATCAACATGAGGATGCCCAGCGTTGAGGGTCTTTAGGTACTCTGTCAATGTTATCAATGAGGGTCTAGTACGGTGGGGAGAAGCCGCTATTCAGCGAGTGGTCAGTTCTGTGGAGTCCACTTAGTAGCTTGGAGTAAGTTTTCAAGCGTGATATGACATCCAGGCATTGAGGGGGTGTTCATCTAAGGACCAGGATAAACTGCATAAAGGGTGCTTCTTGCTTGGGCAAGAGAAATGATGAGGCAGAGAAGGCGGCTGTGTGGTACTCATGGAGTTTTGGATCCTGCAGTAATATAAACATCATATAGGAGAAGGATTCATAAGTGTGCTGTAAGGAGCCACAAATGCTTTCATTGGCGGAATGTTATTTCCGCCTTTAGGCCTGTTTATGTAGTAAATGAACAATATGTAAGGTGAAAGTAGATAGTGCATGAGGTTAGAAGTATTTGTCTTTACGATGCATGGAATTACCACACACACCTTTGCCACACATCGTTTACCATGCAGATGTCTCTTCTATGCATACCTTTAGCACACATGCCGTAACGATGCATGGTAATTATACGTAAGGCAATTATATATAAATTTTATAAATAACTACATTTATATTTTTTGGGTGGGAACCCCCCCCCAACCCATTATATAATTTGTTGTTCTTTTTGGGGGAGACCCACCCCAAACACCCCATGTTTTTATGTATTCTTAGCCACCCATTACCACTACCCACCCCTAACACTTCTAAAGACCCTTACCTTCTTTTACCACTACCCACCCCTAATCCATAAAATTACCTTCACTTCCCTTTGCCACTACTCACCCCTAAAATCAACCTTACCCCCCTTTACCACTACTCACACCTAAACCTATTTAAATAGCATAATAAGTACCTTATTTTAAAAAATATCTTACCTGCGTGGTAAAGGCATGCATGGTAAAGGTACAAATGCTTGTGTGGTAGAAGCTGTGGGGTAAAGTCATTGCGTGATAAAAAACTTTGTTCTAAGGGGTGTTTCTCTGAGGTTAGTAGCTTCCAGAATTAGTCGGTGGGGTGCCGCAGAACACCCGACCATAACTGCATTCATTTTAGAAATGGCATCTATGCAATACCAGACCAACATAGGGACAAAGTTAGCCTATTCAATCGGCATCCGTTAGTATTGCCGGCAATATCAGAGTATATACTATTCAAAGACGTGTAGCAGCCCCGGCAGAGTCGGATCAGATTTTGCTATTAATCTTCATTCATATAGGGCGGTGTGTGCTACAAGTCATCCATAGACGGAGAGAGACAGGCGGAATGAGGGTTCTTGGCGATGTGAGAGGCTCTAGCCTAGGGGAAATGTCAAAGTCAAAGACAGGATCAGGACACCTGTCAAGATGTGACATGAGTATGGTGAAGAATGAGGATCCTTCTACATCACTTAGTGGTCATAAATATACAGAAAAGTGAGTCATGAGAAGGTTTAGCCAAGGGAGTTCTTGTGGTTAGCATCTGAGGGTTGCAACCCATGTGCTTGCTCTTGTTTTGCAAGGACAAGTAAGATTTGTCTCTGTCTTGGGCACTGAAGTATTCCGATACTGATGTACCCCATGTTGCTGATGTGTTTGAGTCCTTTGATTCTAACCAAGCAAAGTTTTGTGAAAGGCACACATCGGTCAATTTCTTTTGACCTTGGATGCATGTGGTGCATTTAAACGATTTTACAACCTTTCTGATTTATGCCTGTTGTCCATAATGCTACATATGTGTGTGGATTATTTCCAAAGTAAAAAATCTGTATGCCTAGGATTATGGAATTTGTGCAATTTCACTAGATTATATTATCACCTTGCAAAAACTGTTTTCAAGTTGATTAATTTGCAAGAAAAGTTGGGAGCACAGATAAGTGGAAACAGCACTTATGAGTACCTGCAAAGTTGCAACTCTTTGAGTGGTTTGTGGGTGTCCAGCTCACTTACAAGGATCACTTTCGTAACACTCCTTTGGCAACATCCACGTGTTGACTCGTAGGACCATAGAAAATTTCACATATTGTGCACTTGTAAGGGATTTCCCTGTGCGCAAAGACACACTGATGCTGTCTTTGTGAATTGGTGGTCAGACTTTGTGTGTGTTGTGTTCCACATTTTTTTCACGTATATCTGTCTAATGCATGGAAAGAGTTCGGAAAATCTGGTACACAATCACTACTACTGCTCTGAGCATCTTACCTCATGTGATGAGGTGCTACAAATGTATCTCAAAAGGTACTTATTCGACAAATTAGGGATATACATGGTTGACACATGGTTGATCATGGCTGAGAATGGTTTAATCGTACCCATGAGCATGTTTTTGACAGTATTAGACCCTTGGTATGTCCTTTTCTTTCAGGTTCTGCGTGAATTTGGATATTGGATGTCTCTGGCTGGACTGAGCCGTTTGAGAGAGAATGACATCTTACTGAGCAATGTTTACCCACCATATGGAATGTAATGCCTATGTTTTTAATGTCTACCGCCGCCCTGGTGGTAACATTTAGTTAGTGTAACTGATGAAACATTTTAGAATGGGTTTGGTAAAAAATACATGCTTTGGAAGCCAATGAGGTGAAGAGATTCAGTTTTGGGGTGAACTGGTTTAGATGCCAGGAGCTTGCTCAATTTGTTCATATTTCTTGAAGGAAATTACAGACAGATGTACTAAAAACTGGGTAGCAAAAAGAGGTCTGAAGTCGCTCACCAAGTTTTAGCAACTTGTAACTTATTTTGTAAAGCCATCCCATTTACTAATAAGTCAGTTAATGAAATAAGGAAATGGGGTGGGTCACAATCCAAGCTACCTAATTCTCACTTCAATTGCCCACAATCAATGGGATAGCGGCCTGCAAAGGTTGTTTTTTTAATCGTTTCAGAGAGAGTAGGCAGCGGTCACCTGTCCACTCCCCCTTAATGTTTTACCCCATTTCACAAAGGGGAAGTGGTCCTTTTGTGAAGAAGTTACCACCCCAAGGGGCATATTTACAAGGGCTTTATCTCTGCTTTTTTGGATTTAAAAGCCAAAAAAGCGGAGATAAAAATATCGCCCTATTAACAAGAGGGTGCTAACATGCATTAGCGCATGTTAGCACCCTTTTACCCAACGCCTCCCTTTGCATCTCTAATGAGATGCAAAGTGGGCGTCACTGGGCAGGACAACCTTGTAAATATCGCTGATGTGCACATCGCGATATTTACAAGGCTGCCAACGCATTTTAGCAGACGTTAATTTTGGGCGAAAACCGCTGTTTTCGCCGGAAACTAACGTCTGCTAAAATGCAGACTTAGGCCTACCTATTATGGGGGATGGATTGTGCTGATACGACCCTGTGGGTCGTGTCAGCAAGGTTATCACCGTTTTGCAGGGAACATCGCAGGAAAACCAGCGATGTTCCCTGCAAAACGGCGATCTCCCCGCTATCGCTGGTAATTATATCGCCCTGGGGAAATGCGTTGAAAATAACGCGCTAACAGGGCGATATAATCAAGCGATGGACGACGATAAATAGAAAAGCACTAAGCGCGCTTTGCGTCTATTTATCGCCGTCCTTGTAGATATGCCCCCAAGTCAGTAACTTTTCAATGGTTTGATAGCACTTATATATACATTACCGAATTTCAGTTGGAAAGGGTGGTCCATAACACACGCCTTCCAAATTACAAGTCTGTAACGATTTGGAACCCCATTTTACGAACTGGTTGTTTTGTACAAGGAAAACCCTATTTTACTATCACAAACATCTCGATTTTCCAAATTTGAAAGTTTGTGGCTGCGAAATAGATTAGCAAATCTGGCTTACAACCTTTTAACTTTTCTCTGATGTTTCATTTTTTTAAACAAATGTTTTAGTCTTGTTTTTCACATTGGCCAACAATACAATACCCAGGTTTTAAGTTCTGGGAAAGCCCTCCTGGTGTCACAGTCCTGCTTGTTCATTCTCAGATGAGACCTCCTTGAGGCGTTTTTAGCACCTTCCAAATGCCCATTCCCACATATGTTATTATTCTTTGTGTTTTAAGCATTCTTTACTGCAAAGGTTAGGAGAATGGAACAGAAGGACAGGACTCTTCCAGGAACATTCATATGGGCATTGAGTGTCAACAGCATCTGACACACCACCAAGAGCTCTAATTGTAAGAAATCCAGAGGAACAGTTGGATTTCCAAGTAAGCCCACTCCAAGAATCTCAGAATAAAATATAAAACAATGCAGATGTGGTGATTAGCCCAGTGCACGCTAAACGAAGCACTGTCCTGGCCTCCCTTGCATAGAGTGAAGCAAGGGCCGGCCAGTTAGACATCTACCTTTGTTGACATGTACACTGTGGTGTAGTCAGCAAATACAAGGCATGCCGTGCTCTGACACACAAGGAGTGTGTACTGGCAACAAAGAAAAGATACATTGTGTAAAATGTGCTGAGGGCATAAGGTCTAACCGGAAGACCTGTGTCAGCTCGTGTGAGCCTGGGCATGCAACTCTGTGGTCTCAGGAGGAACCACTAAGCAAGTGGTCGCAAAACGTGGCTGCCCCTAGCCGCATTGATATAGATGACGGAAGGGAACATTGCCAGAGGGCATTCCAGAGTCCTTATCATGCAAACTTTGTCGTTCTGCAAAAAAGCGAAGTAAAACCATGTGGCAGTATTTTTTTATACATCCATTATTGGGCAACGGAGCAAACAGATTTTACTGTACTCAATAAGGTTTGCACCTCTACAAAATTGGGGCAAATGAAAAATGAAATATTGCAAGAATCCGTAAAGTATGTGCCTCTAAACCATGTACCATATGCAAATGAGGGGAGAGGATGTGGCCTTATGGCCAGAGCTGTCGACTTTGTAGCTGGTGAACCAGGTTCGAGTCTCAGCGTCGGCTCAGCATCCTGTGATTTTGGGCAAATCACTTAATCTCCCCGCGCCTAACACAAATGAATGTGTCCTTGTGTAACGTAATCACCGTGACAACAATGAGGGTTCTGGCTCCAACGCAGTAAGGCTGCGCCAATATAAGATTCAACAAAAAAATGCCAGTACTGCACTATGATTAACTCGTTTTTTATGATTGAGTGGTAATCCTCAATTCAAGACCAATCTTATAGTCTGACTTCTTTTGAAAAAATCCTTTTATTTTAATTTTTAGTCATATAATTATTTGGATTATTCAATTTCTTTAAACAAAAATTGAGATGACAACAAAAATAGAGACTTGAACAAAATATATACAACAACGTATAATATGTACAAAGACATGGGCAATGTCACAACTTTCATATAATGTGATATTCAGTAGACATATTCAACATTTGAAAGACAACATTAAGTGCACTTAGGGACATAAACAACAAGACCTAACAAATTGACGAAACATTGACAAATATTCCTGTTCATGGACAAGAGAAAACGCCCTGTGTTGATTAAAGTTTTTTTGAAAACAGGTGCGGATTCTAGTGATTAATAAAGAATTTATTTGTTCTTAATTATCATGTAATAGACCATCCAATAATCTGATTTTTAAGTTTGTAATCCTGGGGAGATTGGTCTATTTGAAAGGACGGAGATAAAGGGAACAGGGGTCGACGCGTTTCGAATCCCCTAAGTAACAGGGATTCTCATCAGGACCGTGAAGATTCAATCTATAAAAGAAATAATAAAAACATTCTGTCAGTCATACTCAGAACACTCAACTTCAATCTATCAAGCAAACTCTCAGATCATACCTTTGTCATGTGATTCAGCAGTCGTTCTCCCAATGTGGTTATTTGGAATGGATCTGTAATATTAAGGATTCAATGGACTTAATAAGGTTGGAGTACCGAGTAGAAAGGAAAAAAGAAAAAAAGATGACTTGCGTAAATCAGGGCACTCACATGTAGATGCGGTGTGTCCGCGTGATCAGTTCCTTCTTGTCGATTAAATCAGTCGATTCTAGAATGCTTTCATCATTTCTAAGTGAGACTAGTGCATCTTTTTCTTTTTTTGACAAATTATGTTTAGTAAAGAATTTGTTCTTTTTTTCTTCTGAAGAAATCGCTGACAATACACTTTTTTCAAAGTATGTAACTTCTTTAGGTATTTTAAATGCTGGTGGACAAAAAGTAGATTTCCTCTTTAGACCTGTAGTTTCTGCTGGCAACATTATTTCTTTACCTGAAAAAAAGGCAATCAGACGAATCTTTCTGCAGAACTCAATGAATTCCAATTTGAGTCTAACAAAATCTGGAGGTTTAGCAGGGACAAAAGAAAGTCCCTTTTCCAAGACACTAACTTCTGACGAGGAAAGGACTTTATTGGAGAGATTGAATGAAATGTCGGAACTTTACAATCTATGAACACAGTGTTCTCCCTCCACCTACTGTTATAAGAATTCATGGATAGAGTGGACAATCGACTTTTAAATGCATCAAGATATATCAAAAAAACTACAATGCCCAGAATCCTTAGCAGCAGCCCCCGATTACTTTTACAACCGGGCCAACCGGGTCAAGCACTAACGCGCCTCAGTCATGGACATGGATGCGTATGGAGGAGACTGGAAAAACTAACACTGGTAAGATCTCTTAAACCCTTTCACAACCTAGGAAGCCGCCGTAATCTAAACGAATCTGAATGCAGAAGTACTCACATACTTCTTCGTGAATGTACGCAACCGACTGCAAGAACTATTTCATTCTTGGACACACCCTTCCTTCACAATCAGACGCGCAGCGTGCTTATATGCTCCCAATTCCGAGCCAATTTCACTCACGAAGTCGCCAGTGCTTGCCCCTGTTTTGCCGAGGCAAATAAAGGTTTTTCTTCCTTCTAGAATCGACTGATTTAATCGACAAGAAGGAACTGATCACGCGGACACACCGCATCTACATGTGAGTGCCCTGATTTACGCAAGTCATCTTTTTTTCTTTTTTCCTTTCTACTCGGTACTCCAACCTTATTAAGTCCATTGAATCCTTAATATTACAGATCCATTCCAAATAACCACATTGGGAGAACGACTGCTGAATCACATGACAAAGGTATGA
Source organism: Triturus cristatus (assembly GCF_964204655.1). Lineage (NCBI taxonomy): Eukaryota > Metazoa > Chordata > Amphibia > Caudata > Salamandridae > Triturus > Triturus cristatus. Next base: position 1,111,809,492 of record NC_140585.1, on the reverse strand, counting down.
TCTGAGAGTTTGCTTGATAGATTGAAGTTGAGTGTTCTGAGTATGACTGACAGAATGTTTTTATTATTTCTTTTATAGATTGAATCTTCACGGTCCTGATGAGAATCCCTGTTACTTAGGGGATTCGAAACGCGTCGACCCCTGTTCCCTTTATCTCCGTCCTTTCAAATAGACCAATCTCCCCAGGATTACAAACTTAAAAATCAGATTATTGGATGGTCTATTACATGATAATTAAGAACAAATAAATTCTTTATTAATCACTAGAATCCGCACCTGTTTTCAAAAAAACTTTAATCAACACAGGGCGTTTTCTCTTGTCCATGAACAGGAATATTTGTCAATGTTTCGTCAATTTGTTAGGTCTTGTTGTTTATGTCCCTAAGTGCACTTAATGTTGTCTTTCAAATGTTGAATATGTCTACTGAATATCACATTATATGAAAGTTGTGACATTGCCCATGTCTTTGTACATATTATACGTTGTTGTATATATTTTGTTCAAGTCTCTATTTTTGTTGTCATCTCAATTTTTGTTTAAAGAAATTGAATAATCCAAATAATTATATGACTAAAAATTAAAATAAAAGGATTTTTTCAAAAGAAGTCAGACTATAAGATTGGTCTTGAATTGAGGATTACCACTCAATCATAAAAAACGAGTTAATCATAGTGCAGTACTGGCATTTTTTTGTTGAATCTTGTGTAACGTAAAGCGCTCCAATACGTTCGGGTCGAGTTCGTGCTATATGAATCTTCAAAAAATAAAATTAAAAAAATTGACCTCTTACTAACGAAAACCCTTGTTAAAAAAGTAAGGAAAGTGATACTTCTGTATTTTCGCTACTTACAAAAGAAAATATGTAGCAACTGATAATTCCTCACACTTGGACCTGCCTTTTGCATTTAATAGGTGGACACAACATGTTTGTGCTTCATTCCATATCCGGAAAATAGAGTGCGAGTTGTGCAATTTTTTTTTTTTCATTGTAGGCATTCGTTCAGAAATAAATGCAGTAGGGAACACGACAGTGCGTTCCGTTTCTCTGTTATGCAATCAGCAAAAGTGGTAACACATGAACTGTTGCAAAACTGTACTAGAGGCTCACAATTGTCAACTGCTGTTGGAAGAAATACTTGAGGCCGGATGTCAATGAGGCACTTGGATCCTTATACTACAGGTACAGTTTGGACCTATGCCAAAACGTCTTCAGACTTCCAGCAGTCTTTTATTGGGTCTTAATACATCTGTTAAAAACCAACTTTGTGACAAAGGTACTCTCTTTCGTAGCAATAAAAATTGATTTACGTCACTTCCGCAGCTGTCATCAACGATTGTCTCTCTGTTTAATACAATACCTCTTTATTAACATGAACAAATTACTTGCACATAGTCAAAGGTTTTAATAGTCCGTCCACCACACAGTCATGCGCCAGTCCATAGTGAAGCACATCACACCGCGCACCACACCGCACCACACCACACTAAAGCACCTCACTGTGCACCATCCTTTATAAAATGTGATAACCCTGGTGTAAGGCACAGGGAGTGAGAAACACAGGTGCACGGAGGGAGTCACAGGGAGACTTTGGGAAAGTACCACAAGTATCTGGGGGTCAAGTCTCCGGTAAGTGTGGCTGTATTCTGCTGTCGCAATCTCATGACGAAACGAAATTGGTAAAGGCAAATTCTACTGGATATGCACACTACACAACACTAAGAATTAAAGTACACTCACAACACAACCTAAACACAAAATAATAACCTCACCCACAAAATTGATAATATGATGCAAACTGAAAACAAACTCCGGTCTGTGGCGGAATCCTTGCTCCCAGGACATGGAGGCGACCAAATCTTACATTGCTGCAAAGGCCAAACAAAAGACAATACAGCATTATACAAACCTCTCCTAACATAAAAATCAGCAAGACGCCAACAAAGCAAATACAGTAGTCTTGTGTACCAGAAACAACCGAACAAGCAAATTACTGGTAAATGTTTTGACGATCTGTAGAGCCTTTCATGAAGTGTCTCATCGAAGATCCCTAAAACCAGAGCTAACCTGACACAACAACCGAGAACAACAGCACACCACAGGAGATCCAGGAACAGCCAGTGGTGTTTTTGCAAGGACTTGCTTACAATCCTACACGTGGCTAATCACAAGACATAACACGTTCAGCCATATCATTGACCCGCAATCACGTTTATGGATTAAAACCAAGCAATATGTTATATTTTATTAATATTTTGGATCTCTCCATGCAAACCGTGCCTATATTTTCCCAGTGCAAAGTGCAAATGTGTGCTTGCAATTTCCACACGCTGATACGCTTACCCGCGCATTTCCATGTATGCATGATATACCCGTGTGAGTGCTCCTGGGAATTTTCAACAGTTTATAGATTTTCAGCAGTACTCTCAGACATTTTGGTAAATTCTAAAAAAAAAGCCAGAAATGTACAGAAAATATAAGTATGATCACAAATGAGTCCAATTCTAAGTTTCGAAAGGTAGTTTCGTAATCTGATCCATATTGTTTATGAATTTGCATTCAACATTTTAATAGCTTCAGCATAAATTCTGACATGAGCAAGGCACAGAGGGCCTGATTATCATTCCCACTTGAAGACCAAGGATATGCAATTTACACAGCGACTGCTTTTCAAATGAGAATGCACTATGCAATGCAACCTATGTACTATCCAAAATTGGATGCACAGGGGGTTGCAAAATCACCTGCCCACTGAATATGAATTAGGCAGGTTGAAATCTGCGACCCTCTGTGATTGGCTGTGAGTGCTGGGGTGGAGACCTGCACGGGAGAGCAGACCTGCATGACTGCATTTGCATTACCAAACCTTTTTTTAATGCAAACCTTGACCGCTTATGGGACAGATGCTGATTTTAAAAAAGTGTTTCACGTTTGGGAACACATCAGTGCAGCAGGCAGGTGTCCTATAGACCACTGCATCCTGTCTCCCTGGCCGCTGATACATTCCTAAAGGGGAAACTATTTCCTGGGACACCTTCCCATTGGCAAATCAGTTCCCACCTCAACTTTGGGGACAGTAACCGATTAATGTTTTGCTACTGAGGTTGTAGTAACAAACCACTGATACATTCAATTGCACCTCCTTTCACGAACCCTCATATTTCCATTAAGTAATGAGTAATGGATCACAAAATCCCTTCCACAAGTTGGAAAGAATTTTCTGACTGGCAAATTGGATTTTATATATTGTACAAAGGGGTTTTGCTGTCACAAACCCTTGTGAATCGCAAGGTTTGGGACCACACAACATCTTTGCAGGAGACTGAGAGTTCTCTTAAGTGCAGGGCTGCATCATAAACCCTACAAGTGTCTCCCAGTGCTGCAAACAAATGTACACAGAATGGTCTAAAGAATATAGGAAATTGCCCCTTACTTCTAACAAGATGCAAAGCAAAACAAATAAAAAGAATCCAATGTTGACCGACTTATAGGTGGGGGAAGCCTCTTTTAGATTTAAGGATCTGCAAGTATGGCTGGGCCAGTCCGCACGTTGAATAGGAACATCCGGTTAGATTTGTTGGGAAACACAAATTAAATAATTATAAGGCTCATTTACATATTATCAGTCAGTCAGTCAGTCATATTATCAATTTCATTCGAATGTTTGCATAGTTGTTGTTTAATCTTAAATCACAACTGGATTTGACTATATAATGTGCATCGATAGCCTACAGCCCACAATGTTTTAAAGGCACTTTCAGTCTATGCTACCTGATTTAAAAAAAATAGTTACAAAATAATTGTTCGGTAAACAAATGCAGTTTCAGTGCTTGCAAATTGTCTTGATGATGAAATTAAATGTAATTCTTAATGTTATGAAATTTTTTCAAGCTCTGATGAATTAGACTCGTGGTTGCTGTGACTACTAAAAACCCATGTGCTTGCCATCTTCCTGGGGGCGCGGAGAAACCCGCCAGATTCCCAGAAACAGCCCCAGGTGCACAGACTGTTATGTGTTGAGGAGGCCAGAATCCAGTTCCCACCCGAAGGTTGCTGCTTGGACTCTGTTGTGTTTGAAAACACCAGGCCCCTCTACAGAGCACCGCACTCGGCTGTCCAGACCGTGTGTGCAGTCTCTGGTGTTGAGACTGTGGCATTCCTCTCAGTGAGTCATTGGCGATGTCGCCTTACTGCTAGGTATCTTACTTTGTTTCTCGGTACACACCTACATCAATATTTTGTTTTGTCACAAGGTTGCTTAGTTACCCTCTTCTGAAAAATGGACCTCTCCAATAGGAGACAGCATTATCTGTCGGACCATTGGCATTAATAAGAATTAGGGTGAACAGCGTTCCCGGATTTGCCGGGACAGTCCCTGATTTCACCTGCTGTCCTGGGAGATTTCGGCACATTTCACTCGTGTCCCGGTTTTCAGGGAGTGTTGACTGAAAACAGAGAGTGGCAGGTTTATTGTATGTCCTAGAGCAGGACTAGCTAGCATCGTATCTAAAAGCAATTTAATAACCAGCTATGATCCTGGGTTTACAACTTTCAATTCGTTTTATTCCCTTAATGCATTGTTATGTGATGATGAACGATGTCACTCTTTGCCCCTCGGTTGATGTAAAATGTTAATCCTTCTTTTATTTTTTGTGAATTGTCCCGGTTTTTAGTTTCCAAATTCTGGTCACCCTAGTAAGAATATGGAAACTGATACATGCGTGACTATCTACTGTGCGTTCGTTCTTCGTTTTTCGTCTTCATCTAGGGCAGCTTGTCTTGCATCACGCTGTCCCTATCACCTTCTAGTGAGAAGAGACCCTTCCTGTCCTCCACTTCCTGTTCATGGCTTGCCGCAGGAAGTGACGTCCAGAGAATGAGAGATCCATCTTCTTCAAGGTCCAAGGGTCCTCACTGATGATTCAACAGCATACCATAGTAAAATGCCGCCTTCTTAGATCACATTAATTCGCATCATGTAAAATGACCTATGCAGCAAAGCCATATTCCCAAAAAATAAATAGACCAATTATGTGTAATTAAATTCAAATATGTAGCAAAGTGATAATGAAGTGTCATTATTGAAACTGCTAGCAAATATTTTAGCATGACGTGATTAATATAAATGAACTGTTAAAATGTAGATTCAAAATGACAATAACTAATATGAATATTTTGATTGAATGGTCCATTTAAATATGACTACACATCCAATTATTGGATTATATGTCAAACTATTCTGATACTTTTGTGTTGAATGATATTTTGTGCTTTGTGGCTTCATTATCAATAGTGCTGAAGACTGCAACATGATTTTCCCGGTGGTTGGAGAACAGATTCATTCAACAAACACACCCCATTCCATGACAATAGGTGCCTCGTGAACACTGGAACCCGTGTCTCTGCTCACCTAGATTGCTGCATTGATTTATTTATGTGTTTTGTATTTGGCTGGCATGTTTCTTTCTGCCCGCTTGGCAGCGATGGGATTGATAGTTGTTGTTCATTAGCTGATGGCTTCTTTCCTCTCGGATCATAGAGTTGACAATGCATCTTGGTGGATGAGTCTGATCTCTAGGGGTGGGAAGATTTCACAGCATGGGGCGCTTGGAGGATCCTGTCTTTCAGATATGGGGGATAGAGGTGGTCCCACTGGCTTGCTCAGCTGGACTTCTGTCCTTTGATGAATGGGGAATAGAGTTGAGGTATAGACATCAATAGTGTGTGTCGTAGTAGGCGGTGTGGCAGAGCCCTACTGCCATTATGTAAGCTGATGACATATCCTAAATTACATATTGTAACATAATTATTGGTGCATCCTTGCTCCCTGTGTATGTACAAAAGAGGGTGGTGATGGACGGAGCATCAGAACCAATCAAACACTCACACCCAGTCAACAGATCTGGGTTTGATCCATCACCGTTCTTTAGCCCACTCTGCCACCCCAGTTCAGACATGGCCATATGCAAATCAGTCTGACCCTGTGCCTCATGGGAACAGTCCAGCCCGAACTGCCAGGCCATGCCTTCCCTGGACCGGAAACAAGCTTCCTAGGACCGGTTTCAGGCATTTCAGCTGTCTTCAGCCAGGCTTGCTTGAATCCAGTGGCAAAGTGAGCAAGGGACTCACGTCTGAGCATACCCTGCCAACTTAAGGCGAACAAAGCGGTACAAAAGAGGGTGGTGATGGACGGAGCATCAGAACCAATCAAACACTCACACCCAGTCAACAGATCTGGGTTTGATCCATCACCGTTCTTTAGCCCACTCTGCCACCCCAGTTCAGACATGGCCATATGCAAATCAGTCTGACCCTGTGCCTCATGGGAACAGTCCAGCCCGAACTGCCAGGCCATGCCTTCCCTGGACCGGAAACAAGCTTCCTAGGACCGGTTTCTGGCATTTCAGCTGTCTTCAGCCAGGCTTGCTTGAATCCAGTGGCAAAGTGAGCAAGGGACTCACGTCTGAGCATACCCTGCCAACTTATGGCGAACAAAGCGGTACAAAAGAGGGTGGTGATGGACGGAGCATCAGAACCAATCAAACACTCACACCCAGTCAACAGATCTGGGTTTGATCCATCACCGTTCTTTAGCCCACTCTGCCACCCCAGTTCAGACATGGCCATATGCAAATCAGTCTGACCCTGTGCCTCATGGGAACAGTCCAGCCCGAACTGCCAGGCCATGCCTTCCCTGGACCGGAAACAAGCTTCCTAGGACCGGTTTCTGGCATTTCAGCTGTCTTCAGCCAGGCTTGCTTGAATCCAGTGGCAAAGTGAGCAAGGGACTCACGTCTGAGCATACCCTGCCAACTTATGGCGAACAAAGCGGTACAAAAGAGGGTGGTGATGGACGGAGCATCAGAACCAATCAAACACTCACACCCAGTCAACAGATCTGGGTTTGATCCATCACCGTTCTTTAGCCCACTCTGCCACCCCAGTTCAGACATGGCCATATGCAAATCAGTCTGACCCTGTGTATGTACAACAATGTGCACTGAGCTGTTGGCCTCCACCCACATGCCTAGTGTGCATGTAAGAGTGGGGGAAGGGGCAGGAACACCAGACGTCCCAGCAATGAAGGTGCTTGTGTATATTATTTCTAGAGTCCATGAGTAAGTGAAAGTTTCTTGATGCTAAATGACTTGAACCAATAAACTAACGAAGAGTTTCGGACAGATCTCTTATTTCACAACAGTGATATCTTCATCTTTGAACGGAAATCAAGATGGTCCACGCCCTGACGTCAGGGAATTTCCAAGTTGAATGCGGTAGATATTAAATATTGTCTTCAGTACTGATCCCACCTGAACGGCAGGGTTTGCAGAAGTATCTGGGTCGAATATTGCCCGTCATGCATTGGGCTGTATAGTTGAAATTGGCAGGCAAGGAATTCTGGTCGAGGGTCGACAAACCTTATCGCCTATTGAAAATGCTTTGAATATGACTTGCTCCTCATTGGGTACCACTGGAGCTGGGCCTGGATAAGGCCGAGCGCTAGAATAGCGCGCGCCGCCATTATGGCGGTCGCACCGGTCCCCTGGGGCTATTAGGAGGTGGGAGCAATCCCACCTCCTGTGTGGGTCCCATAGGCGGGGTACGGAGGGGCGTGAACCAGAAGCACTTTAGTGCTTCCGGTTCACTAGGGCGCCCAACTTTGGGGGGTATGACCAGTTTACTCCGGCCTGGCCCGTGCCTCCCCTTAAAAGGGGGGTGCGGGGAGCAGAAAAGTCTCTTGTTCTTTGCTCCCCGCAGGCACAGCACCCGGGCCACCAGCGACCCGTAATTTGCTTAACCCACCCACCATCCCCTAAAGCAGGCGTTTGCAATATATTTCTCGGCAATGTATTGGCTTTGTTCTTTTAACTTTCATTGCAGGTATCTCAGGAGAGAAGATTGAATGTAGATATGATGATTTGGTGAATTTGTAATAAAAGTGTCGATATTTGTAATTATGTCAGTACAAGATTTTTTAATGCAGAGTCTAGGTAGTTGAAATGTGTAAAATTTATTAAAATCTCAGTACATGAATTTTGGTTTCAGGCAATAATGTCGTATTTAGTTGTGTGTGTCTCCGATCAGGCGGTAAGGTCATGATTGGTAAGCATAGTCTTCGGTCCTTAGCGGTCAGAACCATGTAACTCCAGGGGCAGTGACAGCCGGTAGGTAGGCTGTCGGGTGTGGGGGCCAGCGGAGACACTCTTCCAAGTGGGCCTGTGGCCACCCTCGCACGGGCATGCGCATCAGGGCGCAAGTATGCAGAATTTTGCAGCCCCCGTTTATGGAGTTTAAGGCACAGGGCGTAGGGGGGTCCAGGGGGAGAATATCCGTCCGATAAGCTGTACCCCCTGCGCAAGCCTACTCCGGCAGAGTAAATTGTAGTTTACTGGGATTCTAGAGGCTGCCAGTCATTGACCTTGCCGTAGGCTCTAGAGGGGACACGCAGAAAGTGAATATATGCATTGTTAGATTTACGGTAGGAGTGTCGTGTGTATTAGCGTTTAAGTTTAGCCACGTTACATCATCTGTCTAACAATGTATCCGGACTTTCTGCGTAATTATACATAATGTGAATAAATAATGTTTTTTAATTTTGTAATAAATACGGCCGGGGGGTTACTCCCCCTAATCCAAAAAGTAAAGTTGGTGTGGTCTTATTAATTGCCTTGAAGGAGGGAGGGAAACCCCATCCGTACAAGGGCTGCGTGTACAAAAGGTAAATAGGGGACTCGGGGAGTACCAGGCCATAAGTATGGGAGACATATGTTTGTCCCATTGAGCTTTTGTGACTAGGCATGCCACACCATTTTGAGGAGGTTGCAACTGGCTCTGGAAAACATTTAGGGAGCAGCAGAAAGAGTCCATTGCAGTCGGCAGTGATCTCACAACCAGGTTATGATGAGACACTGGTAGTGGGAGGAATTTTTCATCTGGGTGTGGCAGGATATCAATACTTCTCCTGAGTTTACAGAAATAGTAGCTATTGCATTAACAGAGTTGAAGTAGGCGCAGCCCTGAGTATCAATCAATTCATCATAACTTTATTAGCATAAAAGCATTATTCATAGCATCTTGCATTAAAACTCTAAAACATATTATACACTTATTGGTAAGAACAGCCATTGTTTAGAACAAAAATAACATAACTTCCACTAAGTTAAAGAATTATAAAACCGCAAATCTTTTTCTAATGAACAATTACTTTGCAATTAAATTCACTACAGTGTAACAAATTTCAGGGGAACTCAATTGCTGTAAATATAATAGAGCAATCTTGTATTGTCTCAGGTTCTCCTGTAGAAACAGAGGAGCCAAAAATTGCTTACATAAAGATTTATACAATGTGCAAAACAGCTAAAAGTGTCAGGTAGATTGCTCCTGCACAGAATCAAACGGGCAGGCTGGCAACGTTGTGAGCCAAGAACCTTGAACAGGGAAAGCCACAAGAAAGTGCACTGTACTTACGCGAGATCTTGTCAAATAGATCCTAAATTGGGGATTGTCAATAGCTGTTTATTGAAAAGCAGGGCCTCCAACTAGAATCAAAAGCTGAATGGAACATACAGATTGCCACCGAAGTTCTTTCGGCTTTTGCTGCCTGCCACAATAATTCAGGTAAGCCATTTTGAGATGTTGTTTGGATACTCCCTCTAACCTATCTGTTTTTTAAAAAAAAATATTGAGGAAGCTAGATCTTAGTAAACATTTCTTCCACATAATGGAACCATTGAATGTTCTCACTCTTCTCATGGGCCAAACAATCTTTTATCATCGAACTTGAGAAATCTGCTTCGGGGGTTCGCCATATCCTAAACCATAACAATAATGGGGCCAATCTCACAATGTCCTCAATACAACCCAATCAAGTTTCTAGATGACACAAGCTGAAAGAAGTACTTGGCGGGACTGAAAGTAACCTCTGCAAGAAGTTGTTTTCAAGCCTCTGATGAGCGACAGAATTAGTGTATCCCCACACCCTCGAGCCATACATCCCTACTAGCATGCACTTAATACGGTAAATACTAATAATTTATTTTATGGGATCATGCCGGAGATGTGAGGCAAAGTGAAATACAGCCTCAGTTGCCCTTTCAAGATGCATGCACCTTATCTTGAGCAAGTGATTCCAGGATAGCTTTGATCAAAGACTGATCTCCAGTTCAATTCTGCATGTATTTTGTTTTTTTTGGGTCACCAATGATAACAAAATATTTGGTTAAATTAGCTTTAAAGTCCAACTCAAGCATAAAAGAAGTAAAAAGATCAAGAAGAAGTTTTAGGCATTTGCAGATCTTGGAGCTAAAATGCATCCTTGTATAGAACACGCTCAATTTTGTCCATACTGCATTTTTGCCACTGTTCCAGCATGAAGACACTGGAGAAGTAGAATTACATTTAAATCAGGCTCTACCCTCATAGTTGCCAGAATTACTCAAAGTTTAGACCAGTTCACAGCGTGAAAGGCACAGCTTAGGCCCATAAAATACATTTGGATGCCACTTCACCTGGTCTTGACCTATTTCCCCAGGATGAGGGTTACATTTAATCCCTGCTCAACTGTGTCGATTCTTTAGCAAAAGCCAATTGGATTTCAGACAAAATGCCATTTTCCTGCACTCAATTCTCTATTCCATCTAAAATCACTCTAATCATATCTTTGGTGATTGAATCCAATAGGGAAATTGGCCAATAACATTTCGCCTGGGCGTTGGACCGCTACGTCATCTCCTGGAAAGGGTATTGGATCGCAACTATCAGATTGCGAAAATTGGGACAGTTATAAATCGAAACACTGCCTTTTATTGCTGTGTATGGCATCTTGGACTGTGGAACATTTGCGACAAGAACCTACAGGATACTATTTGTACTAACATCAGTCTAGTGCTGTTGAGACATTATCTGATTGGATGGAATTTTGTTTTCCAGTATAAAACATTGGTCAACTTTCAGGAAGATACTATTTTGGTTCTCGTCATTATTTAGTGCCCTGAAGAAGTCCTGTATTAGGACGAAACGCATCGGCTGGTCTATCTGTAGATTTATAGGAACTGAATTCCATGTTCTTCAAAAAAATGAAAACGAAATGAATAAAAGAAACGATTTTTGAAGAAATTCCATAATAGGAAATGAACTTTGTGATTTCAAGTTTCTCGTGTGGTGCACCTCTTCTAATGTTATAACATTTAGGATTAATTTTATTCACTTTTTTTATAAACTGGTACAGTAATAGCTTCCTTCCACGTCTCTAGCAAGTGGCCGGAAACGGCAGCCTGCTATACGTTTGTGATAATGGGAGCCCAGGGATCTACACTCACTTAAAAATGCACATGGGCACACCATCATACTCTAGGGATTTGCCTGTGGGTCTATTAATATGGGCCTTTCTGACTTCAATTATATTGAACGGATTGTTTTGAAAAAATATCCGTCTCTATTTGGGAAAAGGTCCTTAAGGCAATTGGGAGCATTTCCATCATTGAAGATACTGGCAAAATGTTGCACCCATGCATCCCCTGAAATGAAACAGTGCAGGTGGAAGCCAGAGGGTACAGGGGAGAATAAATGGGGTTTACCACTTTCCAGAAGTCTTTACTATATTTAGCCATACTAGCTGCCTGTAAGTCTTCCCACGCTTTTAACTGCATGTCTTTCTTCGCCTCCTGTAGGACAGTTTTACAATGAGCTGTAGCCATCCTGAGTCCGAACATCTTCCTTGCTCCTCGGTTGGTATTTTATAGTAATAGTTGGAACCATGGAAAGCTATCACAAGGAGTCGCCTTGACTGTTGAGAGGATCACTGACACAAACACAGCTAAGCTCCCCTTTTGCCCTACCAAAGGTGGATAAACTAGCTGGAGTGCAAAAGGAAGTATACACATCAATAGTAAAGTTATGTGTCATTCATGTTTTCTAAAAACATTATATATCAAAACAATGTTTTGTTATTTTATTTCATTTATAAAGCGCACACATCATCCCTGAGAGGGCATCCCAGCTCTTCAACCAAACAAGGAAGCTCTGCAGATAAATGCCCGTAAGGGAGGATACACCCAAGTTTTCACAACACAAAAGATATCCAATCCACATTTTCCAGTATTGAATGAGCACCTTAAAAATTCCATGAAAGCAGGTTTAAGCCCCCACACAGTAATCCTTGGGTTTCTGCTGAGAAGGGTCTACTACGATGTCTGTGGTACTCAATACATTCAAATTTTCCAGTCTTAGGGCTCTCTGGATAATATTTAGATCCTTGCTCATGAGGTTAAGGAGAGCCTGTTCCCCTTCTGAGCAAATTCAATTGTTCTCCTTCAGTTAGCTAAGAGGAGTAAATCGTTTCGATGTGACAATATTATAATTTATGAGATTATTTCTATACATGGAAGATCTATTTGCTGTACCAAAATGCGATGACAAGCCTCAATAACCGGGTCTGTAGAAAAACCTAAAAGATGGGCCTGGATACTTCTAGGTTGAATGACAGAACAGGATAAGTGCTTTGATTATCATTCGTATATGCAATAAAAGCTCACTCATTTTTAGAAATGAGCGCAGCCACAGAGCTACCATTGATGTTGAAGCGAAGAGAAACTAAAATGCATACTTGTGAGACTCCCAATATTAGTATGTGTGGCTCAGACTTGAAACAGCCATGGACAACTTTCTGTTGCTAAATGGAGGCAATCAATTCCTGAACTATGCCACAGAATCCTGCCTACCTCAAGCGACACGGCCGTATGGAGTGGTCCACGGTGTCAAATGCCATGGAGAGATTGAACAAAATGATCTTCAATAACCTCTGCATTATCCAGCACCTTGAGCTCATTGTTTAAAGCTACAAGAATAAAGCCTGTTCCAAACCCTTAAAACAATCTGCCAGAAATGAACCCAGGAACTGGCTGCTTTCAATGACATCTTCAAGATGTGTGGTAACAACAAATTAAATTAGTTTAGATCAACAGAACTGGTAAAGCCATCCCTGTACCTCCTGCCATCATTCTCTGAGCTTCAGACAGAGCCAGTCAGCCTTACCAACAATGGGACCATGGCAGCACGGAGGGGAACCTGATATTTACCCACTGCCTGGCCCTGATGCCCACCCTCACCCTTCCCCCGTGTCCCCAGGATAATTCCAACTCTCTGAAGGATTTAGCAGCACACCTGTTTTCTGGTTTAAAATGCATAGTTTACTAATTGCTTTTCTTCTGAGCCCCAATGAAGATACCGCACTAGTGGCATAGGTCTTGTCTGTTAACACTTCCAATCCTGTTGGGACCGGGAATGAAGCAGCTGCACTGCTATCAGGGCGGTAGAAAACAGCTGACACTGTCAAAGAGGAAAGTGGGTGGTGTGAGCACGTGATTGTGCATGTATATGTATGTGTGTGTTTAGGCATGTGTGTCTAGTGTATAAGTATAGGACCATATTTTATTACTTGTGTGAGGGCATGCTGTAATGAGCTTCCTTAATGAAAGAACAAAAGCAGACGCCAATGCTGCATGTAACTTACCTAGACTTTGAATAGTGAACTGAGTGAAACAGTGACACTAACAACCACTTGTTCCGTTGGATTTAATCTTGGAATTATTTTTCAGTTTACATTTGAATGCATTTTCGATTGACAAAACATATTCATTACAAAAACATAAATACAATTACCACAACAATATCGACATTTGTGCTGAAATTTGTACAATTGGACACCACTATAATCAATCTGACACTCACCCATGAGCACAACAATCATACTACTCATGCATCCTCACTCAACAACATCCAAAATGAAACATTGATGCTCAATAAATAAATCGCTACACAAAGGCCATCAACAAACAAAACTGTGCATAGTTGTGAATCTCTGTACTATATTTTACACAAGATTGGCCAAAGGTGAAAAAGGTCTACGCGTTTCGAATCCCTTTGTAGACAGGGATTCTCATCAGGACCAACACTTGGCTGTAAACAAAGCAAAGAGAAAATGATTTACTAAGCTGACCCACTCGGTTTGCGTATAGCTGCTATGTAAAAGGAGTTGTTACCTTAATCTAAGGAGGGGGGAACTCAACCCGAATCCTAAAAAGAGTGAAACCGACAACTTGTCACCTCTTCAATTTAAATAACAAACCGGGAACACCACATGTAAGCGCTGTATACAACAAAAACTGGCTTTTCTTACTTGTGAGGCTGTTAGATGTGCAAAAGGGTGTCGAGTCAACATAGGAAACTTCTTTCTGGGGCTTTTATAAGTCCACGAACACTAGGTGAGTACCAAATGTTGCAGGTGCTCTAAACAATCTGTAAACACGGAAGGGCAGCCTGTCAGAATGTGCTTCGATATTACATAGTTTCGCATGGGCTGTTAAAAAGATGTATAAGCGCTTACCTCCGAGGACGAGGACAGGAGGAGTAAATCTGCTCACATACTCGTGCGATCTCCAGAACGGGAACAATCTAACTGGGAATGAAGCCGGCCGTCGGGAAGTGAATCTCTCCGCAAGTAATAGATCTAAGGAATGCGAGGTGAGGCGTCGGTAAATGAGCGCCATAAAATTAAGCAATGTTGATGAAATCCGTTGCAGGGCTAAAGTTCTTACCTCGGGGAACAACAGTGTCCGTGTTTCTTTGCTTCACTGGCTCGCCTCCATATTAGTGCGAGCTGTAGGGGATCCAATTGGAGCCACTATTTAGGCATGCGCGGGACTCTCGGCTGAGGGGCTCATGGGAATGGTAGTTTCGCATGAATTTAAAATGTCTATTCTTTGTGTGAAGCCCCGAAAGTGGAGGAAACATGCACAAGACTTTGGAGAACAGTGCAAGGGAACGGATCTAGATGGAGTGGCAAGCTTGGAGGACCCAAATCGTTAATTTTAGTACTAGGCGTGCGCTCGCTGCTGGACTACAATAAACATGGGAATTGTAGTTTGTGCCGGAAATGTCTATACCGGTAGTGTACGGGATGGCGAAATAACTTTATCGATCTCTGTATAGACAAGATCATAGATTATAGATCTCAGAAAGTTCATTTAGTCCGTCTACCGACGTATTAAATTTGATGATAAGCATAGCTTCTCTTTGAAGTAGTTTAGTGTCCAGGTCGCCACCCCTCTGGTCTTGTTCCACTCTGGAGATCACTGACCATTTAAAATCCTTTTCTGTATGTTTTTTCAGCAGCCAATGGTTCACCAATGGGGCATTTTGTACATTTTTTCGAATCCGTGATTTATGTTGCTGAATTCGATATCTTACCTCCTGGTTGGTCTTGCCAATATAGAGTTTGTTGCACGGACAGCAAATGCCATATACTACAAACTTTGACTTGCAATTTGAAAAGGTCTCATGTTTCCAGTGAGTGCCATTGTGGGAAAACAAATTTCCTTCCATGGTGGAATCACAGCATACACATGTGCCACATCTATGGTGTCCCTGTATAGGCGGTAGGCTCAACAAATTTCTTATATCAGCGCCTTTTGTTTTGGGTAGTGCTGCTCGCACTATCTGGTTTGCGATGTTTTTATCTTTCCTGAATGCAAATAAAGGGATCTCGTTTAGTGTTTTGTCCAGGTTCCTAATCAGATGCCAATTTTGTTTAATGATCTTCTTAAGCCAATTAGATGTTGGACTGAATGTAGAGACACAAACAATTCTCTCCGTTTTTGATTTTTCACGTCTTTCCAGTAAAGTTTCTCGTGGTGTCCACCACGCTCGTTTAATGGCTCTTTTCAAAAGTTTCTTTGGGTATCCTCTAGCTAATAGATTCGCCTTAAGTTGCTCCGCATGGAGAAAATATTCATCCCTACATGAACAGTTTCTGCGTATTCGCAGAAACTGCCCGTAGGGCATATTTTCTCTTAGGCTGCGTGGGTGGTTGCTTGAGTAGTGCAGCGCTCGGTTTTGGTCAGTTTCCTTTTTAAATAGGGTGGTCATTAGGCGTCCATCTGTGGGGTACACCTCAACGTCCAAAAATGGCATTTTAGATTTGGAATAATTCATACTGAATTTTATGTCAGATGTTCTATTGTTGAGCCAATTGTAGAAGGATTGTAACTTTTCTTCATCACCAGTCCAAATCATAAAGACGTCGTCGATGTATCGAACCCAACTACTGATACAGTCTGAAAACGGATTGTTATTATGGACAAATCTATCCTCATATTTGGACATGTAGAGTACAGCTAACTCAGGGGCAAAAGGACAGCCCATAGCCACACCTTTAACTTGGTAAAAAAAGTCCTCTTTGAAGCAAAAATAGTTGTTTTTTAAGGCAAACATAGCTAATTCCATAATGAATTCAGTGGGAATTTTTTCGGGTTTAGGTCTACTATCCAAGAATGTTTTAATCACCGCTAGCCCTTCATCCTGCGGTATCTCCGTGTAAAGTGATGTTACGTCTAGCGTCACCAAAACCTGTGTGTTTTCATCAAAGTCCATTGTCTCCAGTTTATTTATAAAGTCGGTGGTATCCTTTAAATAAGATTTTACTTCTGTCATAAATGGTTTTAAGAAAAAGTCCACAAATTTTAGATGGGTTCTGTTAGTGACTCGCAGCCGGAGACTATTGGTCTCCCTGGTCGATGATGTTGATCTTTATGTACTTTAGGAAGTATATAAAAAATGGGGGTGCGGGGATGGATGTTTTTCAAATACTCCAATTCTTTTTTACCCAGAAATCCTTGGTCGAAACCTTTTTGGAGCGTGTGAAAAAGTTTGTTTTGTAATTCACATGTGGGATCTTTTGTTATCTTCCTGTAACAGAGTTGGTTGGAAAGTTGTCTATTCACTTCAGTAGTGTACCGTTCGGTTGCCCATATGACGATTGATCCTCCCTTGTCCGCTTGTTTAATTGTTATTGAAGAGTCATTTTTCAAGTCAAGTAAAGCCTCTTTTTGAGCCTTGGTGATATTGGGTTTAACATATTTCTTTTTTTGTTTCTCAACTTCAGCTATTGCTGAAAGAATCACCTTTTCAAAAGTTATAACCTCTTTGGGGACCTTAGAGGATGGGGGGCAGAACCTTGATTTTTTCTTTAGTCCAGTTGTTTCTGTACTGTCTTCTATGGGATTTTCCATGAAAAAGGTTTTGAGCCGAATTTTGTGGCAAAACTCAATAAACTCTGTCTTGAGTTGTACGAAGTTGGTTCCTCTTGTTGGCACAAAGGATAATCCTTTTTCCAGTACACTCAATTCCGCATCTGTTAAGACTTTGTAATTTTGATGTCTTGTTGATATCTCCCATGGTTGGTTGTATATCTGGATCTCCCTCGAGGTTTCCGTTGGCCTCTCCCTAAAAAAGGCGGTTGCTGTTGGTAATTTTGTTGGAAATTGCCTCTTCTGTTGAATTCTGGACGACTATTAGGATTGTCTACGTCGCTACCACTCGATGATGATGACGTATCCGAAAAGGTGATAAAATTGTTTCTCGATCTGCCTTGATAATCAGGCAGAAATTTGCGTGACTCAGATCGTGAATAGAAGTCAATCTGCAGGTAAGGATACACTTTATCCAATGAGAAATTTCTTTTATCCTTTTCGAATTTATTACTTTTTTGGTTTATCGAATAATCCTTGAACTCTAGAATTTCTTTTTCAACTTTCTCTAGAAGAGACTTTGCATCCGAAATAAGTTGATTTGTTTTTATTTCACTTTCCAAAATTGCAATTTCCTCGAGTTGCTGTTTAGACAATCTTTGGGCCGTCTCTACTGTGAGAACCATAAGATCCCTGCTACATTTCGTTTCAATCAGGCTATATCCTTTTTTATATATTGGATCATCTGTAAATATAATCGGAACGTTGCGAATCTGAAGAGCTCCTGGGATGGTTCCAGCTCTTAGATGTTCCAATAGGAAGTGGCCATGTAAATCAGTCCTTATTTGTTTTTTCTTGAGCCTTATGAGTCTATCAGATTCATTGTTAATTTTAGCTGTGGAGCTCAGTGCAGCCGACGCAAACAATCGCACGAGTATATGAGCAGATTTACTCCTCCTGTCCTCGTCCTCGGAGGTAAGCGCTTACACACCTTTTTAACAGCCCATGCGAAACTATGTAATATCGAAGCACATTCTGACAGGCTGCCCTTCCGTGTTTACAGATTGTTTAGAGCACCTGCAACATTTGGTACTCACCTAGTGTTCGTGGACTTATAAAAGCCCCAGAAAGAAGTTTCCTATGTTGACTCGACACCCTTTTGCACATCTAACAGCCTCACAAGTAAGAAAAGCCAGTTTTTGTTGTATACAGTGCTTACATGTGGTGTTCCCGGTTTGTTATTTAAATTGAAGAGGTGACAAGTTGTCGGTTTCACTCTTTTGAGGATTCGGGTTGAGTTACCCCCTCCTTAGATTAAGGTAAGAACTCCTTTTACATAGCAGCTATACGCAAAACGAGTGGGTCAGCTTAGTAAATCATTTTCTCTTTGCTTTGTTTACAGCCAAGTGTTGGTCCTGATGAGAATCCCTGTCTACAAAGGGATTCGAAACGCGTAGACCTTTTTCACCTTTGGCCAATCTTGTGTAAAATATAGTACAGAGATTCACAACTATGCACAGTTTTGTTTGTTGATGGCCTTTGTGTAGCGATTTATTTATTGAGCATCAATGTTTCATTTTGGATGTTGTTGAGTGAGGATGCATGAGTAGTATGATTGTTGTGCTCATGGGTGAGTGTCAGATTGATTATAGTGGTGTCCAATTGTACAAATTTCAGCACAAATGTCGATATTGTTGTGGTAATTGTATTTATGTTTTTGTAATGAATATGTTTTGTCAATCGAAAATGCATTCAAATGTAAACTGAAAAATAATTCCAAGATTAAATCCAACGGAACAAGTGGTTGTTAGTGTCACTGTTTCACTCAGTTCACTATTCAAAGTCTAGGTAAGTTACATGCAGCATTGGCGTCTGCTTTTGTTCTTTCATTATAATTGGTTTGGCCATGCTGCCATTCGAGCCAGAACCCTTTGCAGGTTTTCTAGGTAGTCTAGCGGGTGCACACCCGCGAGGTTTTGTTTGTTTGTGAGGTGAAGTTGTCCTCTTTGAGGTATATCCACTGGGTAGAGGGCGCTGCATTGTGCAGGCCCATCTGGAACACACTAAGGAGCCACGTCTCCTTTGTAAGAGAGTTGGTTTATGATATTTGTTGTTTTGTGTGTTTAAAGTATGACAGATCGTGACACCCTTGCATATAGTGAAGAACACATTTTGAAATTACTGAGCGATCCACCATTGTTTGCGTCGGCTGCACTGAGCTCCACAGCTAAAATTAACAATGAATCTGATAGACTCATAAGGCTCAAGAAAAAACAAATAAGGACTGATTTACATGGCCACTTCCTATTGGAACATCTAAGAGCTGGAACCATCCCAGGAGGTCTTCAGATTCGCAACGTTCCGGTTATATTTACAGATGATCCAATATATAAAAAAGGATATAGCCTGATTGAAACGAAATGTAGCAGGGATCTTATGGTTCTCACAGTAGAGACGGCCCAAAGATTGTCTAAATAGCAACTCGAGGAAATTGCAATTTTGGAAAGTGAAATAAAAACAAATCAACTTATTTCGGATGCAAAGTCTCTTCTAGAGAAAGTTGAAAAAGAAATTCTAGAGTTCAAGGATTATTCGATAAACCAAAAAAGTAATAAATTCGAAAAGGATAAAAGAAATTTCTCATTGGATAAAGTGTATCCTTACCTGCAGATTGACTTCTATTCACGATCTGAGTCACGCAAATTTCTGCCTGATTATCAAGGCAGATCGAGAAACAATTTTATCACCTTTTCGGATACGTCATCATCATCGAGTGGTAGCGACGTAGACAATCCTAATAGTCGTCCAGAATGCAACAGAAGAGGCAATTTCCAACAAAATTACCAACAGCAACCGCCTTTTTTAGGGAGAGGCCAACGGAAACCTCGAGGGAGATCCAGATATACAAACCAACCATGGGAGATGTCAACAAGACGTCAAAATTACAAGAACTGACTGCATCACCAATTTTCAATCTATCAGACAAAGTCTTAACAGATGCGGAATTGAGTGTACTGGAAAAAGGATTATCCTTTGTGCCAACAAGAGGAACCAACTTCGTACAACTCAAGACAGAGTTTATTGAGTTTTGCCGCAAAATTCGGCTCAAAACCTTTTTCATGGAAAATCCCATAGAAGACAGTACAGAAACAACTGGACTAAAGAAAAAATCAAGGTTCTGCCCCCCATCCTCTAAGGTCCCCTAAGAGGTTATAACTTTTGAAAAGGTGATTCTTTCAGCAATAGCTGAAGTTGAGAAACAAAAAAAGAAATATGTTAAACCCAATATCACCAAGGCTCAAAAAGAGGCTTTACTTGACTTGAAAAATGACTCTTCAATAACAATTAAACAAGCGGACAAGGGAGGATCAATCGTCATATGGGCAACCGAACGGTACACTACTGAAGTGAATAGACAACTTTCCAACCAACTCTGTTACAGGAAGATAACAAAAGATCCCACATGTGAATTACAAAACAAACTTTTTCACACGCTCCAAAAAGGTTTCGACCAAGGATTTCTGGGTAAAAAAGAATTGGAGTATTTGAAAAACATCCATCCCCGCACCCCCATTTTTTATGTACTTCCTAAAGTACATAAAGATCAACATCATCCACCAGGGAGACCAATAGTCTCCGGCTGCGAGTCACTAACAGAACCCATCTCAAAATTTGTGGACTTTTTCTTAAAACCATTTATGACAGAAGTAAAATCTATTTAAAGGATACCACCGACTTTATAAATAAACTGGACTTTGATGAAAACACACAGGTTTTGGTGACGCTAGACGTAACATCACTTTACACGGAGATACCGCAGGATGAAGGGCTAGCGGTGATTAAAACATTCTTGGATAGTAGACCTAAACCCGAAAAAATTCCCACTGAATTCATTATGGAATTAGCTACGTTTGCCTTAAAAAACAACTATTTTTGCTTCAAAGAGGACTTTTTTTACCGAGTTAAAGGTGTGGCTATGGGCTGTCCTTTTGCCCCTGAGTTAGCTGTACTCTACATGTCCAAATATGAGGATAGATTTGTCCATAATACCAATCCGTTTTCAGACTGTATCAGTAGTTGGGTTCGATACATCGACGACGTCTTTATGATTTGGACTGGTGATGAAGAAAAGTTACAATCCTTCTACAATTGGCTCAACAATAGAACATCTGACATAAAATTCAGTATGAATTATTCCAAATCTAAAATGCCATTTTTGGACGTTGAGGTGTACCCCACAGATGGACGCCTAATGACCACCCTATTTAAAAAGGAAGCTGACCGAAACCGAGCGCTGCACTACTCAAGCAACCACCCACGCAGCCTAAGAGAAAATTTACCCTACGGGCAGTTTCTGCGAATACGCAGAAACTGTTCATGTAGGGATGAATATTTTCTCCATGCGGAGCAACTTAAGGCGAATCTATTAGCTAGAGGATACCCAAAGAAACTTTTGAAAAGAGCCATTAAACGAGCGTGGTGGACACCACGAGAAACTTTACTGGAAAGACGTGAAAAATCAAAAACGGAGAGAATTGTTTGTGTCTCTACATTCAGTCCAACATCTAATTGGCTTAAGAAGATCATTAAACAAAATTGGCATCTGATTAGGAACCTGGACAAAACACTAAACGAGATCCCTTTATTTGCATTCAGGAAAGATAAAAACATCACAAACCAGATAGTGCGAGCAGCACTACCCAAAACAAAAGGCGCTGATATAAGAAATTTGTTGAGCCTACCACCTATACAGGGACACCATAGATGTGGCACGTGTGTATGCTGTGATTCCACCATGGAAGGAAATTTGTTTTCCCACAATGGCACTCACTGGAAACATGAGACCTTTTCAAATTGCAAGTCAAAGTTTGTAGTATATGGCATTTGCTGTCCGTGCAACAAACTCTATATTGGCAAGACCAACCAGGAGGTAAGATATCGAATTCAGCAACATAAATCACGGATTCGAAAAAATGTACAAAATGCCCCATTGGTGAACCATTGGCTGCTGAAAAAACATACAGAAAAGGATTTTAAATGGTCAGTGATCTCCAGAGTGGAACAAGACCAGAGGGGTGGCGACCTGGACACTAAACTACTTCTAAGAGAAGCTATGCTTATCATCAAATTTAATACGTCGGTAGACGGACTAAATGAACTTTCTGAGATCTATAATCTATGATCTTGTCTATACAGAGATCGATAAAGTTATTTCGCCATCCCGTACACTACCGGTATAGACATTTCCGGCACAAACTACAATTCCCATGTTTATTGTAGTCCGGCAGCGAGCGCACGCCTAGTACTAAAATTAACGATTTGGGTCCTCCAAGCTTGCCACTCCATCTAGATCCGTTCCCTTGCACTGTTCTCCAAAGTCTTGTGCATGCCTAAATAGTGGCTCCAATTGGATTCCCTACTGCTCGCACTAATATGGAGGCGAACCAGTGAAGCAAAGAAACACGGACACTGTTGTTCCCCGAGGTAAGAACTTTTGCCCTGCAACGGATTTCATCAACATTGCTTAATTTTATGGCGCTCATTTACCGACGCCTCACCTCGCATTCCTTAGATCTATTACTTGCGGAGAGATTCACTTCCCGACGGCCGTCTTCGTTCCCAGTTAGATTGTTCCCGTTCTGGAGATCGCACGAGTATGTGAGCAGATTTACTCCTCCTGTCCTCGTCCTCGGAGGTAAGCGCTTACACACCTTTTTAACAGCCCATGCGAAACTATGTAATATCGAAGCACATTCTGACAGGCTGCCCTTCCGTGTTTACAGATTGTTTAGAGCACCTGCAACATTTGGTACTCACCTAGTGTTCGTGGACTTATAAAAGCCCCAGAAAGAAGTTTCCTATGTTGACTCGACACCCTTTTGCACATCTAACAGCCTCACAAGTACGAAAAGCCAGTTTTTGTTGTATACAGCGCTTACATGTGGTGTTCCCGGTTTGTTATTTAAATTGAAGAGGTGACAAGTTGTCGGTTTCACTGTTTTTAGGATTCGGGTTGAGTTCCCCCCTCCTTAGATTAAGGTAAGAACTCCTTTCACATAGCAGCTATACGCAAACCGAGTGGGTCAGCTTAGTAAATCATTTTCTCTTTGCTTTGTTTACAGCCAAGTGTTGGTCCTGATGAGAATCCCTGTCTACAAAGGGATTCGAAACGCGTAGACCTTTTTCACCTTTGGCCAATCTTGTGTAAAATATAGTACAGAGATTCACAACTATGCACAGTTTTGTTTGTTGATGGCCTTTGTGTAGCGATTTATTTATTGAGCATCAATGTTTCATTTTGGATGTTGTTGAGTGAGGATGCATGAGTAGTATGATTGTTGTGCTCATGGGTGAGTGTCAGATTGATTATAGTGGTGTCCAATTGTACAAATTTCAGCACAAATGTCGATATTGTTGTGGTAATTGTATTTATGTTTTTGTAATGAATATGTTTTGTCAATCGAAAATGCATTCAAATGTAAACTGAAAAATAATTCCAAGATTAAATCCAACGGAACAAGTGGTTGTTAGTGTCACTGTTTCACTCAGTTCACTATTCAAAGTCTAGGTAAGTTACATGCAGCATTGGCGTCTGCTTTTGTTCTTTCATTATAATTGCTTTGGCCTTGCTGCCATTCGAGCCAGAACCCTTTGCAGGTTTTCTAGGTAATGAGCTTCCTTGGCACATGGTGGCATTGCTTGACATAGGGGCTTTCCTTGGACATATAGTGTTATTATAGGGCTACCAATTATTTAAGGGCAACAATTGGCATATATTTGTAGTAATCAATAATGATTGCCACAGTATTTGTAGACAGCATGTATTTACAAAAAATAAAATTGGTATTTAAGGACAATTGATGTGTATTTTAAGAAGCTGGCGAGCAGATGTTTGGGGGACTGAAAATGGAACCTTGTGTTTGTGGGGATGTAAGAAAATGGTCAATATTTGGGATGGGTGATTACCCACCTCAAGGAATAATCAAAAGGGTGAACCATCAATGCCACTAAATTAACCTGAGTACAATCCTCTGGCAGCTATGGCGCAGAGCAAACAGGCTTAATCTATGGCAATAGTTTAAGTATTTATGCAGTATCCAAACAGTAATAAAGTCAACATGCGGAACAATAAAAATCACAAACCGCTTTAGAAAAGCAGAGTAAAATGTAATAAACAAAACAAGACCAAAACATAGCATTCTAATAATGGGAACCGGAGATATAAATGTTAATTTTTGTTAAAGTAGCAATAGCTGCAAACAGGGCGCAATCAAAGTAAATGTTCTTGGTATACCAGGACGAAGGCGCAATTTGAGGCTGACTACGTGGAGCATGGGTCGGATACACCAACCAGGTTCATCCTGGTCAAAGATTTTACCTTCTGACTTAGTGTCTGATTTACAATTTGGTGGACGGGTTACTCTATCCAAATATGACACATATCCTGTCCGCCGTATACCAAGTACATTATATCCAATGGCACTTGTATATAATGCAGGTGCGCTATCTGTTAAGTTTATGATGGAGTAACCTGTCTGCTGAACTCTAAATCATACCATTAGTCCTTTAAGTCCCAATCCATCACAGAAGTGCACTTCTAAAGCCTCCCAGGACCTTATGGAAGGCACTTAAAGATCACAGGGTGTCATCCAGAGACACACAGCAGGGTCCAGTCCAGGTCCAGTTGCCACTGGTCAGTTGGGTACTTCCAAGAAAAAAATTCTTGTAGCTTATTGTATCCCTGTAGCTTGAACAGGGGGTGACCCTTATGATCCTTGGAGTCCACATTTTTGTCCTAGATATAAGAGAAAGCATATGCCGTCCTACAGGGCTCATATCAGGTCACAGATAGCAGGTCCAGTCCTATTCTGATCTTCCGCATGTCCAGGAGTGTTCTGAAGTGGATTCCTGGAGGTGCCACATTTATACCTGGCACTAGCTGGTGGGTGGGAATGACTCCTGGGCATGGCCTTATTAATGGCGTAAACGTTCAGGGGACTAACCCTACCCACTTTGGGAATTTGCAAGATGGCGAACCACTTTGGCCAGACTAAATTTAGGACCTGAGTGCTGGGTGTGTGTTTGGGGCGTGTACAGTGGTAGTCCTAGTGTCCTCTCACATCCAACACCAACATTCTTTATGTAGCAGGTACTCTATCTACAACAAACCCAGAGACAGAATTCTAGGGGAACAAATGCAGTGTCCTTCAGCAACCAGACAGTATCTTCACAGGAATTGTCTTGGTTTTCTGTTCTCTCCACTTTCAAGTGTGCCCCAAGGGTTATATGCAAACCCAGAGACAGAAGTCTCTGGAGAAGCACTGTCCTTCAGCAACCAGTCAGTGGATGCCCAACAATTGTCTTGGCTTTCTGTGCTCTCCCTTTTCAAGTGCGCCCAAAGTGTTTTATGTGGCTCAACAGACCAGACAAGGAGGATTGCACAGTCAAGCAGGATAGGCACAGTCCCCACCCTTCAGCTGAGCTCAAAGGAGTCAGCCCTGCCCATTCAGGTCGACCTGTCAATCACAGCGACCTATTGTGTAGCTCCTAGGAGGACTTTACCACCTCAATCACACCTTATCCCGGCCAAGTACAGGCTAGGAGAAGCTGGATAATTAATTCAAATTAGCCTTTAGGAACTTCAAGCAGGGAAAAGGTACCTTACTAAAAGTTACTTTTCCTTAATATTTATTAAAACCCAACTTCACCATTTGATTTTAACAACTATTATAAAATGGCTGTTAAATACTTTTTTAGCAGTATTAGTATATTAATCTGTTCTCTGGCGTTGTACATAGGATAGCTAGGCCTGTCACAGTGAAAGTAG
The DNA here is from genome assembly GCF_964204655.1 of Triturus cristatus. NCBI lineage: Eukaryota > Metazoa > Chordata > Amphibia > Caudata > Salamandridae > Triturus > Triturus cristatus. Next base: position 1,111,783,642 of record NC_140585.1, on the reverse strand, counting down.
GGTTTTGGTGCTAGTGGCTGTAAGGGCATGTTAACCTTACAAGTCTACATGTCCTACTTTTTAATACTATGCACCCTTCCTTGTGGGCTAGAAGGCCTATATATGGATTGTAGTGTCTTGTGAGTTAACAATGACAGAACCCTTTTGTCTCCCGATGAACTCTGTAGAGCTATGATGTAATGGATAGAGTGAATGCAGTAAAGATTGCTTTAGAATGTTGAGTTTGCAGTTATATGCAGAGGAATAAAGATGTGTGAATCTGTTGTGTAGTTCCTATAAACCTATATAGGATATGCGAGTTTAGACAACATAGACTGTGGGATTGGTGTCCAGATTGATTCGAGACACCCCCACCAGGTATGTTCCACTGTACACCTAGCTAGCTCACAGCACCACTGTAAACTCCTCTTACCAAGCAGAGAATTGTTCTCAGCAAATATTGAACATGAAAACTCTGTCCCATTAGGGATCATGGAAACAGTACTGTACTTTTCGCTCAGCCACTCGTGCTCACTTAGTCTCAGAGAGATACACAGAATAAACGGTGGGGACGTTTTCAATAAGTATTTAGTGAACCAGAGCCATGCTAGTGTACAATAGGTGTGTTGACAGAAACAGATATGAATGATTCTAAGCACCAACAGAGTAAAAGGATGGAAGGTTCCTACCATAGTGCTAAAACAATGAACACAGGCAGGTATATAAATACATGACAATAAAAATGCGTACTCCTGCGATGCAACCCGAACTAAATGTACCTAAGTGTACCTAGCATGTATGTAGGTGTAGAGCCAAGAATCTCCCTAGGCAGAAGCCAACCCCATTACCTGAAGTGAGAGACTGTTGGAACCCATCTTGGTCTTGAGATGGACACCCCGTGAGGGATGTCAGCGCACCGCGAGCTGTAGTGTCTGCGTGCAGGTACCTCAGCATCTTGCGTCAGTGTGTTAGCATGCAAGTCTTTCTCCTCTGACTGCCCAAGCAAGGATATGGTGTATATATACCCAAAAGGTACCCTCAGGGGTTCAACCTTGCTGTGTCATGTCGGTCGAGGATGATGGAAGGGATGACCCTTATACATAGTTATTATGCAAAAGATGGTAATCCTGCTGTGATTCTGAGAATCCTTATGCATTATTAATGAGGCTAGTTTTTGGGGAAAACCACACACCATTTATGCAGCGCTTAACTAGGTAAAAGGTCAATACCAAAACCTGTTATGTAGTACAATGGTACGAAACATAACAATACCAAGTTCTGTACGTGCCTGAGTCATTTATGGGTACCCCAGCTGGGAAGAAACTACAAATGGTGACGAAATAGGGGACAAGTAACCAGTGCTCTCTCAGAGAGTTTGCCGTGGTCCAGGCAAACTACTCATGCATGTCACGTCTGCTGTCGTTGAAGTACAGAATCAACGTTTAATGCATGTGGAGTCAAAGAGCAGTTCCAGCCGCTGTGAAGCAGTTGAAAGCTAAAGCTTTTACAGAGAATCTACACATTGTTGGTCGAGAACCTGTTGTTCAGGCAATACATAAAGGTATAATGCTACTACGGAACATAAAGGCATACCAACCAAGTGCAAGCAAGTCCCCAGAGATGCCAGAAGTGAAACGACTTAGATGAAAGAAAAGGTTGTCTACTTACCAGAAGTAATTAAGAAGAGTCTTCATACCGCAGCACTGTGTAAACACACCCAAGGAGAAGTGCCTGGGGTTGTGCTTATGGAGCCGTCCATAGCCGTAGAGGGGGGCTCAGAACAACTCCACAGTTCTTTGAAGAGTGAAAGTCAGCTAGGTTTCAGAATAGTGGAAGGTTATTGTTCCGATGGAGATCAAGAAGAAAATACCATTTTCAGTTATCATCAAGGTTGATCCAGAGACCAGTACATCACAAGGTCTCAGAGAGAATGAGCTGGAATCAGTGGCTCATTAAGTTCCACCGTGGTCTACAACACTGCCACTTTCTTGACACCACCATCCTCATTCGATACTAGCAAAAAGCAAAATATCAGCAACCGATGGACTATGTGGATGAAGACATTTGAAGATTTCATTGATGCACTTGAAGGTAAGGTAAGGTAAATGTTATTGTTTAATTAATTAAAACCATACCAATATTAAAAATACATGCCGGATTCAATACATAAAACAGAAAATAGAAAAAGGTTAATAGACACTTCATCAAACATTAGTTTGTTATTTCAGACTAGTCAGATTGACATACTTAAGCTAAAAATTAAATAGCACAGTAACCAGAAAATGGACATTCTTGCATTGTTACATTAAAGCGTGATCAGGATATCGTCTGAAGGCAAACTGAATATGTATAAGAAATAAGCAGACAAAAATGAGTACATTGTTCTTATAAAAAAAAGGCCATCTTGGTGATGGTACTGTGTGGAAGTGAGAGGTAATACTCCAATTTCATTATTAAAACTCATAAAGTGCCTATTGCTAAAAACAGAAGATCACAAAGGCATCATTCTTATGTTGAAGCATTGAACATAAGCTGCTAAATATAAACGCTTTTTCAAAGTGCACAATAATCAAGTGTGTCCAAACTTTGTGATGCCGGCTTCCCTTCTAGATTACATGATTGGTGCAATGTACCAAATGAGCAAAGATACTCATATTTCGTTCATGAGTGACATGAATTGCAATGTGCAGTCCAGAAATATCATGCCGACCTCATTCTTATCTGAAACAGCAAAAACGTGATCTAAAAATGTTTCAATATGCAAAATTAAACAAAATAATTCCACACTTCATTTTTAAATTGAAACATAATAAATACTGCCTATAAAAATTGACTCAGTATACAAAAAACAGTTGGGAACTCATCATATTATGCAGGTGTAAAATGCATTATGCAGGCTGGAGTTATCACATTAGTCCTTCCTCTCTGTGTTCCATCGGCCGACTATCCAACGACAGACTAAATGCTTGAAATTGTAAAAATCGACAAAGTTACAGAATGTCCAAACTGAGAACTCTAAATACTCAGGGGGTTGGAGGCTGACAAGGTGTTCATGGACATAACTTTATAGGTGTCCTTCAAAAATGTCAGTATTCTTGCAGTGAGCTGACCTTGTGTGCCACTTAGGAATGCTGCTATTACATTTTGACATTTCCTGATACCTGAAATACGAAATACAGGGATTAACTGAAGAGATACACTTGAAGAGACTGATTACAAAAAGATTATCAAATACCTCAAAAATCTTGCTTGTGATGGTGTACAGGAAGTCATTGAGAAAATGGCACAAACCGACGAAGAAATCACATATCTTCAGATTACCAAAACCGTGAATCTCAAATTCACTCCAATGCCAAATGTTGACTATGGTTTGGAAATAACCCTGCTAGGGGTGTTTCCCTAGACTTTTTGCTTTTTTACCTCCTGGTTTTCTGCTGCTCTGTGTGCTGACCATAGGACTCTAGGCGCTTTACCACTGTCATTTAGTGTTACTGCTAAAGTGTATCTGCTCTTCATACGCATGCTGGTAATTAGTGTATACATGATTGGCATATTTGATTCACCTGTAAGTCTCTTGTCCAGTGGTAAGACATACCCAGAGCATGTAAGTCAAATGCTACTAGTGGGCATGCAGCCTGGTTGTGCCACCCAAAGAAGTAGCTTTTCAAACCTTGCTTAGGTGTGTAATGGCAGGGACTGTGTGTACCATATACGTTCACTCAGCTTGGCATTTAAAACTACTATCCAAGTTCTGCAATCCTTTTTTAATACAGCTGAGACACCCCTAGGGGCAGGGGGCTGTGTGAGCAAAAGTTAGGGCATGTACACATGTGTATTACATGTCCTGGTAGTGAGCAATAGCCAATTCTGTTGTCACTACTGTGAGACCTGCTCCTCTCATCGATTAATATGGGGGATTCCTGGAGACACTATTAAGTGGTAATTCCTGGTCGCAGAGGAGTAGCCATATGATGTTTAATATCTTTGGATTAGTAATGACAAATACTCTATAGTAGTGAGAGTGGATTTGACATTACTAATGGAGAGGTGCCATTTTTAGGAAGTGGGAATTTCTAATGTTCCAAGCGCTCTGGGGGCCTGTCAGCCCATCTCTAATATATATCTGGATACTGGGGGGACAGCCACATCTCTGTATTACCTGTAGACAGCCGTAAACTATGGACACTCAGCCGTATCTGCAAATCTCTGTCTCTGAAGGGCCTTCCTGGATAGAATAGGTGGGGGGTGGAGTTGACACCTACACTTCAAGAGGTAGGGTCCTGCTCCCACTAAAGAGCATAGCAGACAGGACTGGATTTAGAGGGTGCCTGGATAGTTCAAATGTGCCCTGTTGAACTGACCCCCTCTTCAAAGGCATTTTTGGGTATAAGTTCATGCTCAGTCCCCAGCAGAGTGGAGTCGCTTTGGAACTGGCACAATTCCATGCTGGTTCATGTTGAGACACTGACAAAAGCAACCATTGGGGCAGGAGGGACTGCAACTGGATGAATCCCGCTTTGCAGAGGAGTGTGCTTTTAACCATCAGTGTGGCCTATCTTGGTTGCTATAATGTGTGAAGTTTGAGATGTGCTGGAGGAGGTTTGGCTGAGTCTGCGGGACTTGAACTGGTAGCCTGAAACATGGGCTGTCTCCGACCTCATAACGTGTGGTGTCTGTGGAGTGCTAGGGGAAGTTTGCCCAAGTTCGAGGGACCCGAGCATGAAAGCTGTGCTGTCTCTGACCTCCAGTCGGGAGGGAGACAGAGGCTAACATTACTGCCTCATGTCTGAGGTCGCTTACTCCCCTTTCACGGACCCACTCCACAAGGTACTTGTTGAACTACCATGGACTGGACCCGAGTGGTCCCGGCGTGCCTTGTGTGCCCTCTCGACTGGTTGTCTGGAGGAACCGCAGCACGCATATCTGCTGGGGGGAATTATTTTCTCCAAATAGAAGCGCATCAGCTTCTGGCGCCATAGTCTTTGTATATGGGGGAAATGATTGGCACTTGGACTTTACCGCTTGCTGCCTCAACAGCCTAATCTGGATTTATGGAACCAAATAACCGTTCTTCTCCTTTTAGGTGGCCGTGACAATTTAACCAGAGTGGTTCCAGTGTGTGCAGCATATATCATTTTCTGGTGTAATTTGATTGACTTATGGACCGGGTCATGAGTCGTAATTAAAGCTGTGATTTCTTGACCATTGCATCATGTATGCGGTATACGATATCTGTGTATGTCGTTTCTGAAGCTAGAGGGATAGCATGATAATGGGATACCTCTGAACAGCACGCTTATATGTTTATGTTGTTTTTGGATGTTGATGGGATAACTTGGCTAGTGAATACCTCTGAAAAGCATGCACATCGATTGATGTCATTTTTGGTGCTGAGGGGATAACTTGACCGGTCCTGGCAATTGAGTCGGACCGGCTGTGGAAGGGGGGAGGAGGGAGTTGTGCGCATGTGTAAAACAATGTAGCTACTTTTTGTTACAGGGCCCGCCGGTAACAAAAATGCCCCCCCCCCCGGGGGTCCAAAACTGGGAAAAGCCCAGTACCCGCTACTGCCAGCCCGGCCCTGTGAATATCTCTAACTAGTACATATATGTTCATGACATTGTGATGCTAATGGAAGAGTTTGACAATTGCAAACTTCTGCAAAAGATACATAAGATATGTATGTCATTTTGATTCTAATGTGCGTGTAATACAAAGACCAGTGTTTTTATACATACGGTGTGGAGTCTTCTTTTTGTGGTGTATTCATTATGTTACTGGGGTTGTTTTGTGCCCATACCTTACACATAAACTCCTAAGAAAAGCCTGACTGCTATGCGTCAAGCTACCAGAGGGTGAGCACAGGTTATCTGACCCGTGTATATTACATGCCCTATCTAGAGAGGTGGGTTCTGCTTGGTTTACGTGTGCATTGCAGCCAACCAAAAACTGCTGGGTCTAACTCTATAAAGATATATTTTCAGTCCAGAACAACAGAAAGTTGGTAAAACCATTAATTGATTTGTAGAGAGACTTGCCACACTAAGCAAACACTGTAAGCTCAATAAATTTAATGATGAAGAGGCCATATGTCTCAGGGTAATGGATGCTTGTCTATTTCAGACAGCGAATGCAGAGCGAAACTCTTAGTTTGGAACAAGTGTTAATGGCTGCTAGAGCTGAAGAGCGTGCTGCTCGACAAGCTGCTGACACAGAAGCCAGAGGTGCCCAGAATAAGTCAGTCATAAGTGTAAAAAGCAAGTCAAAGCAAAAAAATGAAGGACACAAGGTGATGTCTACACTTAATAATTATGTTTTAGATGTGGATTTTCGTTTCCACACGATGACGGATTAACAGGTATGTAAGGGCTGTTGTTAGAAGGAGAACCATTTCATGACGGTTTGCAAAGCAAAGGGAAAAACAAGTGTGTCATGGCGAGAAGAGAAAATGGCCACCTGAACATTCCAGAAGCAACGTTCAACGTACACCCACAAGGCCCAGTGAAGATGTCAGGTACAATAAATTGACACTGGAAACAATTGATTGTTATCTAAATCATCGTCAAACAGTTCATCCATATCAGTATCAAGTAAAAGTGAAAAATATGGTTGTGCCATGTCGATGTTTTCTTCAGAAAAGCATGCACATGTTGGACTGACTGCATATGAAGAAAAATGTCAGTCAATGTAAAGTGGACATGTGAAAGCACCAAAGTCATTCAAACGTTGTCTAAAAAGTGCACTGAAAGTAAATGCGTGCTCGCTACCTTTCATCATTGACAGTGGTGCATTGATAAACATTATGCCTGTGGAGAAATATAATGAATTGCATCCCTTACCAAAACGTATGCAGTCAAAAACCAAATGGTATGCATGAGCTGCATCAACACCCTTAAAAAGTCAAGGTTCATTTGTAGCGACAATGAAACCCAAGAAAACTAAGGTGCAAGCGCCCATCCATGTGCTTCAAGGTACAGCGTCAAGTGTCTGTCTACTCTGCTTCAGCACTGCTGCTGATGTGGGACTGATTTGTGAGCTACAACATGAATGCTCACCATGAAATAGTACGTCAGTTCCCTTCGTTGTTTCATGGTTTGGGAAAGCTTAAGACGATGAAAGTAAAGTTTCATATTAATGAGGACTTCTGTCCTGTAGCTCAAAGACATAGGGGAATTGCTTTTGCTTTGCATTACAAGATGCTGTTGAAAAGGAACTTGAATCGTTACTTAAACATGATATAAGTGAGCGTTTCTCCTATTATGATAGTGCCCAATTAAAGACAGTAAAGGAGTGGTATGCATATGTGTTGACATGCGTCAGGCAAACAAGGCAACTGAACGAGAACGATATCCAGGTCCACACACTGCTGATATGAGAACACAAATAAATGGTGCAAAGGTTTTCTCTAGCCTTGATCTGAATAAAGGTTATCCTCAGTTGGAACTCAAAGAAAACTGCAGGTATATTACAACCTTTTTTACATGTTGTTCTGTTTCGATACAAAAGGCTAAGCTTTGGTGTGTCATCAGCTGCAGAACTTTTTCAAGGCATCATTCAACGTATCATACAGCCTGTTGTAAATGCATTCAATTATAGTCATTACATATTGGTTTTGGATGCTACCTAAAAAGAGCACGATAAGGCTCTCTCACAAATATGTCATTTACTGGCTGATGCAAATTTGACTTTGAATGCAGATAAATGTGAGTTAAAGTTAAAACTGTTTGCCCATATCTTTTCTGATGGGGGTATGACACAAAATCCTGCTAAAGTACAAGCCCTGTCAAATGCTGATTCTCCACAAGATGTTTCAATGGTGCATTTATTTCTTGGCCTGGCCAGCTACTGTTCTAGATATATACAAGATGTTGCCACTGAAAGTGCTCTATTGAGAGAGTTGACAAAAAATAATGTTTCATTTCAGTGGTCACATGAATGTGAGAACAGTTTTGAGAAAATCAAACAAGCTATTGCGAATGGTACGGAAATGGCTTATTTCAATCCGAAACTGCCTGCAGAGGTTGTTGTTGATGCTAGCCCAGTTGGGTTAGGTGCTATCCTTGCACAACACAGTGGACACCCAAATGCTTGAAGGGTCATTGTGGCGTATGCAAGAAGGAGTTTGTTCCAACCAGAATGTGCTTACTCACAACCTGAGAAAGAAAGTTTATCCATGGTATGGGCGTGTAAACACTTCCATGTATTCTTGTATGGAAAGCATTTTATGCTGTGACTAATCATCAAGCTTTACTAACAATATTTGGCAATCCAAAGGCCAAGATGCCTACCCGCAATGAATGTTGGGGACTACAGATACAAGAGTAAAATTAGAACATTGTGCATCATCCATGAAAGGATCAGAACCCTGCTGACTACTCTTCCAGAGTGCCCATTCACGGTCATGGTACTCCATCCAAGTCAGCTGAAGCTTATATAAACTTCATTGTAAAATCAAACACACCAACTGCTATTTCATAAGCCTAGATCATCACTGCCATGAGCCAAGATAGTGGCATGCTAAAGCTGAAAAGTATAGGTACACGTCAGTTGTGGAACCAGCGCACTCAACCTCTCACCAGTGTGGGAGAATATACAAAATACAGAAATGTCAAAGATGAACTGCCCGTAACTCAGCAGGGAGTTATATTGCGAGGGTCGAGTGTCTTAATTTCGGAGAGTCTGCGGTAGAAAATAATTGAAGTGGCCCATGAAGGACATAGAAGAATGCTCACCATGAAATAGTACGTCAGTTCCCTTCGTTGTTTCATGGTTTGGGAAAGCTTAAGACGATGAAAGTAAAGTTTCATATTAATGAGGACTTCTGTCCTGTAGCTCAAAGACATAGGGGAATTGCTTTTGCTTTGCATTACAAGATGCTGTTGAAAAGGAACTTGAATCGTTACTTAAACATGATATAAGTGAGCGTTTCTCCTATTATGATAGTGCCCAATTAAAGACAGTAAAGGAGTGGTATGCATATGTGTTGACATGCGTCAGGCAAACAAGGCAACTGAACGAGAACGATATCCAGGTCCACACACTGCTGACATGAGAACACAAATAAATGGTGCAAAGGTTTTCTCTAGCCTTGATCTGAATAAAGGTTATCCTCAGTTGGAACTCAAAGAAAACTGCAGGTATATTACAACCTTTTTTACATGTTGTTCTGTTTCGATACAAAAGGCTAAGCTTTGGTGTGTCATCAGCTGCAGAACTTTTTCAAGGCATCATTCAACGTTTCATACAGCCTGTCGTAAATGCATTCAATTATAGTCATTACATATTGGTTTTGGATGCTACCTAAAAAGAGCACGATAAGGCTCTCTCACAAATATGTCATTTACTGGCTGATGCAAATTTGACTTTGAATGCAGATAAATGTGAGTTAAAGTTAAAACTGTTTGCCCATATCTTTTCTGATGGGGGTATGACACAAAATCCTGCTAAAGTACAAGCCCTGTCAAATGCTGATTCTCCACAAGATGTTTCAATGGTGCATTTATTTCTTGGCCTGGCCAGCTACTGTTCTAGATATATACAAGATGTTGCCACTGAAAGTGCTCTATTGAGAGAGTTGACAAAAAATAATGTTTCATTTCAGTGGTCACATGAATGTGAGAACAGTTTTGAGAAAATCAAACAAGCTATTGCGAATGGTACGGAAATGGCTTATTTCAATCCGAAACTGCCTGCAGAGGTTGTTGTTGATGCTAGCCCAGTTGGGTTAGGTGCTATCCTTGCACAACACAGTGGACACCCAAATGCTTGAAGGGTCATTGTGGCGTATGCAAGAAGGAGTTTGTTCCAACCAGAATGTGCTTACTCACAACCTGAGAAAGAAAGTTTATCCATGGTATGGGCGTGTAAACACTTCCATGTATTCTTGTATGGAAAGCATTTTATGCTGTGACTAATCATCAAGCTTTACTAACAATATTTGGCAATCCAAAGGCCAAGATGCCTACCCGCAATGAATGTTGGGGACTACAGATACAAGAGTAAAATTAGAACATTGTGCATCATCCATGAAAGGATCAGAACCCTGCTGACTACTCTTCCAGAGTGCCCATTCACGGTCATGGTACTCCATCCAAGTCAGCTGAAGCTTATATAAACTTCATTGTAAAATCAAACACACCAACTGCTATTTCATAAGCCTAGATCATCACTGCCATGAGCCAAGATAGTGGCATGCTAAAGCTGAAAAGTATAGGTACACGTCAGTTGTGGAACCAGCGCACTCAACCTCTCACCAGTGTGGGAGAATATACAAAATACAGAAATGTCAAAGATGAACTGCCCGTAACTCAGCAGGGAGTTATATTGCGAGGGTCGAGTGTCTTAATTTCGGAGAGTCTGCGGTAGAAAATAATTGAAGTGGCCCATGAAGGACATAGAAGAATGCTCACCATGAAATAGTACGTCAGTTCCCTTCGTTGTTTCATGGTTTGGGAAAGCTTAAGACGATGAAAGTAAAGTTTCATATTAATGAGGACTTCTGTCCTGTAGCTCAAAGACATAGGGGAATTGCTTTTGCTTTGCATTACAAGATGCTGTTGAAAAGGAACTTGAATCGTTACTTAAACATGATATAAGTGAGCGTTTCTCCTATTATGATAGTGCCCAATTAAAGACAGTAAAGGAGTGGTATGCATATGTGTTGACATGCGTCAGGCAAACAAGGCAACTGAACGAGAACGATATCCAGGTCCACACACTGCTGACATGAGAACACAAATAAATGGTGCAAAGGTTTTCTCTAGCCTTGATCTGAATAAAGGTTATCCTCAGTTGGAACTCAAAGAAAACTGCAGGTATATTACAACCTTTTTTACATGTTGTTCTGTTTCGATACAAAAGGCTAAGCTTTGGTGTGTCATCAGCTGCAGAACTTTTTCAAGGCATCATTCAACGTTTCATACAGCCTGTCGTAAATGCATTCAATTATAGTCATTACATATTGGTTTTGGATGCTACCTAAAAAGAGCACGATAAGGCTCTCTCACAAATATGTCATTTACTGGCTGATGCAAATTTGACTTTGAATGCAGATAAATGTGAGTTAAAGTTAAAACTGTTTGCCCATATCTTTTCTGATGGGGGTATGACACAAAATCCTGCTAAAGTACAAGCCCTGTCAAATGCTGATTCTCCACAAGATGTTTCAATGGTGCATTTATTTCTTGGCCTGGCCAGCTACTGTTCTAGATATATACAAGATGTTGCCACTGAAAGTGCTCTATTGAGAGAGTTGACAAAAAATAATGTTTCATTTCAGTGGTCACATGAATGTGAGAACAGTTTTGAGAAAATCAAACAAGCTATTGCGAATGGTACGGAAATGGCTTATTTCAATCCGAAACTGCCTGCAGAGGTTGTTGTTGATGCTAGCCCAGTTGGGTTAGGTGCTATCCTTGCACAACACAGTGGACACCCAAATGCTTGAAGGGTCATTGTGGCGTATGCAAGAAGGAGTTTGTTCCAACCAGAATGTGCTTACTCACAACCTGAGAAAGAAAGTTTATCCATGGTATGGGCGTGTAAACACTTCCATGTATTCTTGTATGGAAAGCATTTTATGCTGTGACTAATCATCAAGCTTTACTAACAATATTTGGCAATCCAAAGGCCAAGATGCCTACCCGCAATGAATGTTGGGGACTACAGATACAAGAGTAAAATTAGAACATTGTGCATCATCCATGAAAGGATCAGAACCCTGCTGACTACTCTTCCAGAGTGCCCATTCACGGTCATGGTACTCCATCCAAGTCAGCTGAAGCTTATATAAACTTCATTGTAAAATCAAACACACCAACTGCTATTTCATAAGCCTAGATCATCACTGCCATGAGCCAAGATAGTGGCATGCTAAAGCTGAAAAGTATAGGTACACGTCAGTTGTGGAACCAGCGCACTCAACCTCTCACCAGTGTGGGAGAATATACAAAATACAGAAATGTCAAAGATGAACTGCCCGTAACTCAGCAGGGAGTTATATTGCGAGGGTCGAGTGTCTTAATTTCGGAGAGTCTGCGGTAGAAAATAATTGAAGTGGCCCATGAAGGACATAGAAGAATGCTCACCATGAAATAGTACGTCAGTTCCCTTCGTTGTTTCATGGTTTGGGAAAGCTTAAGACGATGAAAGTAAAGTTTCATATTAATGAGGACTTCTGTCCTGTAGCTCAAAGACATAGGGGAATTGCTTTTGCTTTGCATTACAAGATGCTGTTGAAAAGGAACTTGAATCGTTACTTAAACATGATATAAGTGAGCGTTTCTCCTATTATGATAGTGCCCAATTAAAGACAGTAAAGGAGTGGTATGCATATGTGTTGACATGCGTCAGGCAAACAAGGCAACTGAACGAGAACGATATCCAGGTCCACACACTGCTGACATGAGAACACAAATAAATGGTGCAAAGGTTTTCTCTAGCCTTGATCTGAATAAAGGTTATCCTCAGTTGGAACTCAAAGAAAACTGCAGGTATATTACAACCTTTTTTACATGTTGTTCTGTTTCGATACAAAAGGCTAAGCTTTGGTGTGTCATCAGCTGCAGAACTTTTTCAAGGCATCATTCAACGTTTCATACAGCCTGTCGTAAATGCATTCAATTATAGTCATTACATATTGGTTTTGGATGCTACCTAAAAAGAGCACGATAAGGCTCTCTCACAAATATGTCATTTACTGGCTGATGCAAATTTGACTTTGAATGCAGATAAATGTGAGTTAAAGTTAAAACTGTTTGCCCATATCTTTTCTGATGGGGGTATGACACAAAATCCTGCTAAAGTACAAGCCCTGTCAAATGCTGATTCTCCACAAGATGTTTCAATGGTGCATTTATTTCTTGGCCTGGCCAGCTACTGTTCTAGATATATACAAGATGTTGCCACTGAAAGTGCTCTATTGAGAGAGTTGACAAAAAATAATGTTTCATTTCAGTGGTCACATGAATGTGAGAACAGTTTTGAGAAAATCAAACAAGCTATTGCGAATGGTACGGAAATGGCTTATTTCAATCCGAAACTGCCTGCAGAGGTTGTTGTTGATGCTAGCCCAGTTGGGTTAGGTGCTATCCTTGCACAACACAGTGGACACCCAAATGCTTGAAGGGTCATTGTGGCGTATGCAAGAAGGAGTTTGTTCCAACCAGAATGTGCTTACTCACAACCTGAGAAAGAAAGTTTATCCATGGTATGGGCGTGTAAACACTTCCATGTATTCTTGTATGGAAAGCATTTTATGCTGTGACTAATCATCAAGCTTTACTAACAATATTTGGCAATCCAAAGGCCAAGATGCCTACCCGCAATGAATGTTGGGGACTACAGATACAAGAGTAAAATTAGAACATTGTGCATCATCCATGAAAGGATCAGAACCCTGCTGACTACTCTTCCAGAGTGCCCATTCACGGTCATGGTACTCCATCCAAGTCAGCTGAAGCTTATATAAACTTCATTGTAAAATCAAACACACCAACTGCTATTTCATAAGCCTAGATCATCACTGCCATGAGCCAAGATAGTGGCATGCTAAAGCTGAAAAGTATAGGTACACGTCAGTTGTGGAACCAGCGCACTCAACCTCTCACCAGTGTGGGAGAATATACAAAATACAGAAATGTCAAAGATGAACTGCCCGTAACTCAGCAGGGAGTTATATTGCGAGGGTCGAGTGTCTTAATTTCGGAGAGTCTGCGGTAGAAAATAATTGAAGTGGCCCATGAAGGACATAGAAGAATCATTGCCACAAAAGAGCTCTCCGAGACCGAGTCTGGTTTCCATATCTCGACGAGCAAGTTGAAAAGGATTTAAAGGCTTGTCATCTATGCAACTGCCTATCTACAATAGTTACTCAACACACAGTAAACATGCAAAAGCATGCCTGCGAGAGAACAGCCATTGACTTTTCCTGTCCACTCAACAATGGACATCACCTGATGGTGATTGTGGATGAATACTTGCGATTTCCATTAATTGAGGATTTCTTATCCACCGCTCAAGAGGGAGTCATTGAGAGACCGGATGCAATCTTTGCGCCACACAGGGCCGTTTCTAGGTGTTTTGCCACCCTAGGCGAGAATTGAAAAATGCCACCCCCTCCCTTTTACTACCATCACTCTCTCCCCCTGTCATCCAGGCTTTTCAATATAAAAGTAAATATTTTTGTTGTGAAAATGAATTGAAGCAGAGCTGAAGATGGCCTGGGAGCTCGGGACTGGAGCTCTGTGAGGACTGAGGCTGCTAGGGGATGAGAGTTGAAGGTGCCGAGGCTGCTAGTGGATGGGAGGTCTGAGGGACCAGAAGCACTGGGACATGAGCTAAGAATGCCCTGGGTTCCGGAGAAGGCCCGAGCTGCTAGGGGTAGGTAGTTCTGATACGACTGGAGCTGCTAGAGTGTGGGCCCTTTAACGGCCAGGACAGGATCTGTACAGACAAAAAGGGTTTCGAGAAGACCAGGACTTCTTGAGGATGGGAACTAAGAGGACGAGGCTACAAGGAGACATAGGCTCTGGGAGGACTGGGGGGCGCAGCAGCTAGAGGAAGGGGTCCGTGAGAGGGCTGGTGGTAGCTCCGAGAGACTGCCCCGTGGCGCTGGGTGGTCCAAAGGGCAGGGGGCTGCTAGAGGCAGCGAGCTCCAATAAGGCTGGAGCCACTAGGCGATGGAAGGTCTGAGAACACAGGCTGGTGTTAAAGAGAGTCTCCGAATGTACCGTGTCTTTGCCTCCCATGGGCTGAGATTTCAACTCTCAGTGCGGCCTAAGCCCTGTTACGGTTTTGAGAGTGCTTGTTCTCCAAGGAACCTGTCCCTACCTTCAAGGCCCTTCTGCCGAGATGATGGACAGAATGCAGAATAAATTAAAACATTCACCCCAGTCAAGAGATCTGGGTTAAATTTGACGTCCTTTTGCTCACCGTGCTACCCCAGTTTAGACCCACCCATATGCAAATCTGTCTTGCCCCTGTTGGGAACAGTCCAGCCTGAACTGCCAGGCCAGGTCCTCCCTGGACCAGAAATGTGAGCCCTGGGACCGGTTTCGGGGTTTCACCCCTCTTCAGCCAGGCTAGCTTGAATCCTGATCTGTAACTGGGGTGAATGTTTGATAGGCTCAGCATTCCAACCATCATATGTTCTTTTTGCAATTGTCACCCTAAGTGGGAAGGGTATGCCCAGACGTGGGTCGCATCATGCCCGCTACGCCACCAGATTCAAGCTAGCCTGGCAAATGAGGGGTGATGCCCCGAAACAGGTCCCAGGATGCTTGTTTCTGGTCCAGGGAGGACCTGGCCAGACAGTTCGGGCTGGACTGTTCCCATGAGGCACAGGGTCAAGACTGATTTGCATGTGGCTGGGTCTAAAGTGGAATGGCGTGGCATGCAAAAAAAATGATGGATTTAACCCAGATCTGTGACTTTTTGCAGGTGTCAGATAAGGTGGCAAAGAGTGTGTGTACCTACAACATCCGAAGCCACATCCCACTGGCGGGCTTTCACTCGCCCATCTCCCTCCCTCCTCCTCGGCCCACCGACTGGGCCCAGATCACACAGAGCGCACTCCACGCGGTGCGGGAAGCAAAACCTGTCTCTGTCTGAAACATACACGAGGCTCCTACATAAAAGGTTACAGTTAAAGTTCACTGACTCGAAAGGAGTGGTGGTATTTCACAGAGGATAAAGAATGTAATTACATATTACAGAACTTCATGTATTAATGTTGGAGGTAACTCAGATTTTAATGTAGCATGAGACCTGTACAGAACTGGAATTCTATTACTAAGGAGAGTTAAAGAACGAAGGGCAGAATATTCCTTCTGGAAGAATGGGCAAAGGTTTCCTCGCGACCAAAGTAAGCATTTCTGCTTCGTAATGTGACAAAGGTAAATATTCTTGTCTGGAGTGTTGATAAAACATGTCATTTTAAGCATGTTTTGTGATATCTGATAACTAAGGATGTGTGCATGAGGGC
Organism: Triturus cristatus; assembly: GCF_964204655.1. Classification (NCBI taxonomy): domain Eukaryota; kingdom Metazoa; phylum Chordata; class Amphibia; order Caudata; family Salamandridae; genus Triturus; species Triturus cristatus. The sequence goes on along the minus strand of NC_140585.1, from coordinate 1,111,767,681 downwards.
TGGGAGTTATGCTGAGGGCACTGTGGGTGTCTGTGTGTGTGGAATAGGTGGGCACTAGGAAAACAAAAAGAAACAGGTAAATAAGCAAGAGGCGAACTGTTGGGGTAACAGTCAGAGACACTCAGGAAAGGTATGGGGTACATATGAAACCCAGAGCACAGGCCGTGGTGGGCTGTGGTGAGGGGGCCGGAGGTGTGTGCGAGTACCCCTTCTGTATCATACTTTCATGGCAAATGCAACTAGAGGGCGACAAATGTTATTCAATGAGAGATAGGATCAGACTCTCAAAATCCGACCACTAACTTTGGGGAAAATAGGACGGAGAAAATAAAATAATGACCAGATTTGAATACCCCTTTTGCCAATGAACATCACCCCCCCCCCCCCCCTCCCCCGCGCCCAGGCTCCCTGCACAGGCCCTTTCAGGCGCCAATATTTACAGCTGTTGGACAGCAGCGCGCACAGGCCGAGGCGCTGTGCCGGCCTTTGTACCGGCTGTAAGAGAGGCCTGGGCAGCGCCCACCCTTCTGGGAACAGCTTGGTCCCTCTGGGCGCTGTGAAGAAGCATGCGGTGACAGGCTGCTCTGCCCCCCCCCCCCCCCCCTCCCCTGACCCAGGGCCCCCATTCATGCCCATCTCTTCCTCCAGGTGATAAATCGCTGACTGTCTCATAGGAGCAGGGTGGGGGCGTCTCACCCGTGAACCTCATGCACTTGGGTCTGCTGCTGTGTCTCATTCTGGCACGAACATCACTGGCCCTCAATTAAGTCCCTCATTTGAGCCATTCAAAGAAGTCGCTGCTTTGTTTTAGGCTCTCTTGGACAAAGATCACACAAGTAGTCACGTCGTAAGTCAGAAATGTCTCTGTGACCCCAGAGCCTCTGGCCAAACTCATGTCTTTTGCCGCCCTCCCCCTTTTGACGCCCTAGGCGGCCGCCTAGGCTTGCCTAATGGTAGAAACGGCCCTGGCGCCACAGGGTGTTCCAGCTATCCAAAAATCTGACAGTGGCTCACATTTAATAGTCTGGAGTTCAAAGACTTCTTAGAGCATATGAGATAAAGCACCAAAAGAGCACTCCTCTGTGGCTTCCGGCCAATGGACTGGTTGAGAGATTTATGAGTACGGCAAAGAAAGCTGTGCTTTGTGCTACACTTGAGAAGCTCAACTTACAAATTGTGTTAAACTCTACATTGAGAGCTTACAGTTCAGCAGCTCACTCGACTACCGGTGAAGGTCCGGCAACACTGATGTTCAGGAGAGCAATGATAACCAAGATACCACAGTGGACCAATTAGAGAGAAAGAGATGAGAATGCAACTCGTATGAGGGACTTGGTTCAGAAACAAAAGAAGAAACTGGTGTCGACCAAAGGATACATGGCGACTACCCAGCCCCTGGGAAGTCTATTACCAGAGACTCTTCTCACTTTCGGCGTTTGATTCCTAGTTCACAGGATCTCCATGGTGAAGGAGAGACTCATTATGAAGCCCCAGTGACTGCTGCTGCCTATTCACCATCCCAGCAGATCTTGGATCATGATGATGGCAGGTCTCAACTTTGCGCGACATGTTCAGGTCGAACAGTTACAGTGCCAAAGAGATAAATTGAATAGATTTAAATGTATGTATGTGTATATATTTTGTAAAATTAGTACATTTTCGTTTAATAGAGTGGTAAATGTAGTGTATTGCGAGTTAGCAATGACAGAACCCTTTTGGCTCCTGATAAACTCCGCCGAGCTATGACATAATGAATAGAGTGTATTGCAGTGAAGGGTGCTTTAGAATGTTGAGTTTGCAGTTACACGCAGATGAACAAAGATGTGTGATACCAAGCTTCATGTGTGGCATAGTCATTTATAGGTTGCCCTGCTGGGAAGACGCTACAGGGATAACTTATTAATATTTAAAAGGGAGGTTATTACTTTCAACAGGGTTGATTTTGATGGGACGACCTGCAGTTTTTACACTACTACAATCAGGTTACAATGGTAGGCCTGAAGCCATGTTTGCACTGCTATTGCAGGGGATAGCACAATAGGTGTTGGAGTCCCCAAGTCGCCTTTAACTTCCAGGCACTGGTTACACTTGTGTACTATAAAATAGGAACTGATAGGCAAGTTAAATATGCCAATTCAACCATGTTTAAAGGGAGAGCACCGGCACTTTTCTACAGGTTAGCAGGGGTAAGTGCATAGAGTTCTAAGCCAGCAAAATATAGGGTCCAGCAAAAGGCATACAATGTGGGGTGACCACGCAGAAAAGGTGGATTCCCTACAGGGGGAATTAGTATATTTTCAGAAAATGAAAAACTGATTTATGGGCACACCTAAATTCAGCCATTACATGTTTTTGCTCCTGGAATGGAGAGTAACCATGCATATCCAGAATTACTGAGTACTTTTCTGCTGGTTGTTCTCAGTTCTGGAGACAAATCTGATGTAATTTACCACCTTTACTGAGCAGGTGGTAAATGTTGCGGGCAGTGCAGGTTGGGCATTGTTGCGGGTAGTATGGAGGGGAATATGTGGCCTGGCTGGCATAGTGTTGTCTGCTCCTCTGTGGGTTTGCAGTGCTAGGATGTGCCTCTGCCTGTAGACTCTGTCCCTTTTCAGTCACATTTTTACAGGGTGACATAGGTTACCAGTATGGATCTATACATAAGCGTGACATATAATTCATGTGCGAGCTTCTCCACTACAAGGGTGTAGACCTTCACATACACACACACACACGGAGTGACATTTTAGGTAGAGTGAAATTAAATGAGTGGCTGGAAAATTATATATATATAATGTAAAGTGGGAGACAAGGAAAGGGGAGACTTAGAGATATGCAAATATAGAAACAAGCCTGCAAAAGGTTGTCTGTTACAAATTTACTAAGCAAACACCTAACTCATAAAGATTAACACATTGCACACACCATATAAATCACACAGTACTGAAACTAAAAAAATACAAAAATAATTACAATTAAAATCAATGTAAAAAACTGTGAACATTGCTGGCACCTACACAAATCGATTATAAAAAATGTACATATAATGGATGCACTTACATAGAAAAATACGACTAAGTAAATTAATCATGAATTATAATAAAATAAAAGACACATCTAACATTACTCTACACATACTCAAAGACATATCATGACACATTGCATGTGTCAAAAACACCTCCCACCGCCCAAACCAACCTCTCTGAAAATAAAGAACGTGGGATACACCTTGATTTGTATTAGCTTCATACGTCAACAGAGCAGTCAATCTCCATCTCTTCTAACTTTAAAAGAAATGTTACCACTTCTCCAAAGTGACCACTGGGTGGAGCTTACAAGACCCGTGTACTTGCGCCACGTAAACTAGTGTAATATAACTTACACAGGCCTGACCACATTTTATTTCCAGGTTACAAAGTCAGCAAAACCATTCAGACAGTACATGCCTGAACATCTTGGAGGTTGGCTACATGAAACATAACTTGAAAGCATTCCACTGGACTCCAGTGGATGCTAGAATCAGATTCAATGTCATCTGTGCTATCTTGAAGCAAACTGGGGCAAAGACCCAAAATACCTGCAGATACTGGGCCCACGCTACACACCAAGCAGAAACTTCTGCTCAGGGTCCAGCCACCTTACCAGCCAAAGATCCATGAAGAAGAAGAAACACCAGGCAGATCCCTGGGACATCAAAGGCCCAACACTCTGAAACACCCTCAAACCTAACAGCAAATCTGAATCCAATGGCAAACAGATTGCAAAGCTCCTCAAAACTGAAATATTTGGACTGGCTTTCAACTGAACTCTGCACTGAGCGGGGTAGTGACTGAAGAACATTGGACACTCACCTATCCGATGGACAATAGCTTCCACCTAACTGTAAACCTATTATTTCACTGCCTTCTGTCCCATTCTCACTGCTCTGAAGTGACTGAAATGCTACAAATAGCGCTTTACAAAACCCATTTATAAATAAATAAATATAAAACGCTAATTTTGATTTTATGGTAGCTTTAGACGGCTAAAGTATGGAGAAGTACACAAAGGATGACACCGCAAGTCAATAGGAAAAGAAAACAGCTCATTGGGAGCTGTTCGGATTTTTGGGTCATCTCTAACATTCTTTGTTCACTGCATAAGGCACTTATACAAAGGCTTTCTTGAAAAGTTCGGTTATAAAGTGTTGTCCAGAAGTGGAGCTAGTTTGGGTCAGCCTTGACTTAGGGATCCAGGGTGTTCCATAGTTTAGGATGCAGCACCCCTGTATCTCTGCAAATTGAAAGGACATTGTGGGATAAGGTGCAAAGATCCTGGCCAGTGTCCCACGAAGGATGTAATGCTAGGCCAGTTATGCTACATCTATGCTGAGCCTTATCCTCTAGGCCTGGCGAATAATGCTCAGCCATTTGAATATGATCCTTGCCTCTACCGAGAGCCAGTGGCGCACTTTTATATTTATTTATTTGCAGTGCATTTTCGTTAACGTTGCTTTAAAGTGCGTTAAAGGGGTGAATTTTAATGTCCTTTAACACACTGCACACAGAACTGTAAATACATGTGCCATATATGTTTAAGACAATAGCATAATGTTCAAGCAAATTATTCGAGGTTGGGGGCGGAGATGGAAGAAGGAAGTATAGGAAGGAGCTGAAAGAGAAAAAATGGGTGTAAACAGCAAACTTTAAAAATGCAGAAAGGACTCAGAGTATAGTTGAAATAAGTTACACTAGAGCTGGGTCTCTTAACCCCTGCGTTAGAGGTCACTTGATTCTGGCCGGGCTTGACTCATGAATTTCGTCAACCGGCGGGACTTGGGTCTCCTCCTGAATGACGTGATACCTGGTGCCACTCTTAATTGAATCTTACAGGTGTTCCAGTAAGTTGAGGAGGAGCCCAAAAACCTGTCTTTGAGTCGGGGATTTTTAGACTTTTCGAGGGAGAGTAGGATCACTATTGTCCAATTTACGTACATTCAGATCATCTTGGTGGCTTGATGTGAAGTCTTTGAAGTGTGTGAATTAAATTGTAAATTAAGATCATATTATAATATTCTATAATATTGAAGAAAGGATATCTTGTTATTTAAGGTCACAAACTGTTCAGTCAGATTGTTAAGACATCGTCAGTGCTTTGTGTTCCCCTCGTTCGCTTCAGTGCGCTGTAATTATACCAGTGGCAGCGGGATATGAGAATAGGCATGTTATTGTTTAGTCAGGGCAGGGTCTGTGGTCTGCACTCCGTTTTGATGTAGTTTAGGTACAGGCTTTTCAGAACAACTCAGGCGGGCATATTTTCTATTTTTTCACGTAGCGCACTGCAGCAGCCACAAATGCTGCGCTGCGATACGTGAAACGGAGAGAGGAGAGAGCCTTATTTACTCAAATAAGGCACTCTCCTCCCCTCTCACTAGCACCGGTGCTGAAATCAGCTTCCGTGCACCACGGGGACACCTTTGCGCCACGGTGCAAGGGTGTCTCTGTCAGTCTAGCATAGGTTTTGTACTGGAAGGACCTGGAACGAACCATCCCAGTACACAATACTATGCACAGACTCACTTTAACTATTTTCCCACTTTGTATGTTTGCTGTAAATGCAGCACACATGCAAAGTCAGAAAAGGAAGGAGAAATTAAAGCATTTCTGCTTCCTTGCGCCGACTCGAAAACGCCGCAGTTTTGTCTCGCTAAACCCAATCTACTTTATTTAATAAATTTAATTTAGCCTGAGAAACCTTGGGTGGTTCCATGGGAACCCCCATGCACCATCCATGGTACACCCCCATGGCACAAAGTAATGCAAGCAGCATTACGTGCTTCTTTGCATTACTTTTCCGTTATTTCCAGCGCTAAACAAATTTAGCACTGGGAAGCAAACTGTGAAAAAAAGATTTTGCACTGATTTGCATCACTTTTGCGATGCAAACCCGGCGCAAAATTTTTGTAAATCTCCCCCAGGATCTCTTCAGTTTGGAGGGTTACTTAGCAGCATGGTGTGATGGCTCATCAAATGTAGGGCCCGTTGCTGCTATCAGTGTGATTTTCAGATTGTAGGTTTGAATCACACCAGATCCTCCTTAACTGGCACCATCCTTAAAAGTTCAATAAACTAGGGGGCATATTTAACAAATAATCACACAGAGCAATGCAGCAAGTCACCTCGCTGCGCTGCGTGAAGGAAAGGGCTGCAATGTGTCGTACTTAGCTATATACAGCATATTCCTGTCATTTCCCAGCGCAGGCGCACTATATGGCCTGCTTAGCGGCAACCCATTAACCCTTGCACCATGGTGCAAAGGTGCTTGCTTTGCGAGCAGGGCTGTGTTTTGAGCAGGAAGGGTCACCTTCCTGCAGAAAAACAATCCCCTAAGGGATTTCACATTTCACTCTCCACATTGTGGTACAGTGCTACTCAAAGTCGACTTTGATGCTAGGAACACTGTTGAGGGAGGATCTGCAATATTTCTACAGATTCAGAACCCCTAAAGTCTCCCCTGCACATGGGGTGGGGTTCCTGTAGATATAAGACAAGTACTTATAAAATATGTTTTTGTAAGTCCTGGTGCTGGAAAAATGGTCCATGTCATTTTTCCCATTGCAAATCCCCTGTTACATAGGTTAACATGGTAGGAAGTTATTGATTAAAAACCATGCATAGGAGAGGGATAGAAATGCCATTCAAAGACATCCCAGAATGGTATTATTAAATCCAACAATATCATATTGTTGAATTTCTCCTAAAGTGTACATACAAGAAGTTATACGACTTTCTTGTTTGAAAGTCCAAATTCAGCCTTCCAGTGGTCTGCCCTGATTGGTCAGAGTTAAGTGGATTAGCCAGGCTGCCTTGAAGAGGTGATAAAGAGCCCCTGGGGTTAACCTGCTCTGCTGGCAGGGCAGTGTGCTGTTTCATAGGAATGCCAGGCCAGGGGGAGGAGTCGTAAACTATGCTCTTCAAAGGGGAGAGTAGAGACCATTGTCATTTACAGCTCTGAACTTCTCACCTTAGGCAGATGGTAGAATTAAGGAAGGTATGAGAAGATGCAGGGGGGAAGAGTCTAAGTAAATTAACCATCCTAGGGGTGTGTTTAGCCAGCTCTTAACTCCTTGCTGGAAAATCAGCCATTATGGATTTGGAAGATTTGATGCACTCTGGGACAAAATAATGCCACACTCTACAGGATGTGGTCATAACTAACTTTGAGGAGTTACCCTGCTCCCATTGGTCAGAAGTGACCTCCTGCATGACCCAGAGAACTTGGAATAAGTATCTAAGAGGGGCAGAGCCCTCCAGATCTGCTGCTTGAAACTTACTGAAGCAAGAAGTGCCCTGCTGAGAAGTTTTGCTGTGCAAAGATTTCTAAGGCCTGACCTCTGAAAACTGCACCATCTGAAACTACAGCCCTGTGGATTATTTTGCTGAAAAAGAAGTAAAGAGTGGAGTCCCTGAAAGCTACAGGTTAAAAGAGCTCAACTGGAACATCACCAACTAAATCTACACCTTGGAGAACCATCAGTGGATTTGTAAGGGTTTTGTACCAGTGGGTTGTGGGAACTGAGGTCCTCAACTTTCAAGGACCATCTTGGAGCTTCCAGACTCTTAGAGTAAGTTTGAGACACTTTAGGACCCCTTGAGGAACTTCAGGAAGAAGTTCAAGAAGTTTGGAGAACTTTGGAGCAACTTTGAAAAAAGCTCCATAGAGGGACCAACTCAACATGGTCAGCCAGGCCACCTGCCTTCAACTGCGAGCCGGCCAAGCCATCCAGGTTCGTCCCGCTAAAAGCTCCATGGGTCCAACTTCCAGAGTTTGACCGGGAATAGAAGATAACTGAAGCCGGCAAACCCTCACTGGATCCGGCTACAAGAGGAGCATCGAGAGACACCGCAAGAAAAAATCCCAAAAAGTTTCTAAGTCCGCTCGTAGAAAAGGTGACTGGGAGCAACCGCAAGAGCCAAGCCGCCTGCCTTCCATCGTGTGTCAGCCTGGATTCCTGGGTTGTCCCGCTGAAGCAATCTTGAAATATTTTCTAAGTCCGCTCCAGGGAAGTTGACCGGGACCTCATCATAAGTCAAGCCGGCGAACCCTCACTGGATCCGGACTGGCTGGGAGCTTTGAGGACCCTCGAGAAGAAAAGCTCCAGAAAAGTTTCTAAGTGTTAATGTAGAAACTGAGATCGGTACCTGCCAGGAGTTGTAGCCGCTCAGGGCTCCATCGCGCCCGGCCTGAAACTTTGATTTTGGTCTGGTCTATCGCAAGCAGGTATCACAAAATGGTGCTATAATCTTCTAAGTGCTATATTTTATGAAATCTTTGAAAATTCATATCTCCGGTTCCCTACTTCGATTTTTGTCGTTTTGGTGTCATTTTAAAGATAAAAATATTTCCTATTTTTATAAATTGGTGTTGGATTTTTATTATGTGTTGTGTCTTAAATATTTACTGAAATGGTGTTTTTAAATGCTTTACATACCTATCTTTGAAGTTCAGCCTGTCTGCTCGCAGCCACGTTACCAAGGATTGAGCATAGGAATAATTTTCTAAGACCTATGCTGAGTCCTATCATGTGTTAGTGGCCTTATTGCCAGTGGCAGACCTACATTTGCCCCTACCAATAACCCACTTTCCAACAACCGCGTTGTAAAGGTTCGCGATGTAATAGCATGGGATGTAAAATGCTTTATTCAACCAGAGGTGTAGACTTCCTTGATGGTTCTTTATTTTGACGATAGGAGGGTTGATTCTAGAAAATCCCAGACATCTCTATCAATTACTCAACCAGGACCAAATCTCACCCAATGCACAGTTCAATGAAGTTAAATTTGACAAAAAGAGTCTCAATCAATTTAGATTTTATAAATGATAGTATTAGAGATTCAAAATTCATTAAGGTAAGCAATCTTTTCAGCATTTCAGTTAGTAATATAACAGTTTTAATAAAAGCCCTCAGCATTTGTGGAAGAATAGTTCTAAGTCCACTTACAGAGTTACAAAGTCCTGCTACCCATGAGTTAGTAGGATGATTCTTCAACTAACAGAAGTAACCTACTCCAGTGGCGGCAGATGAATTTAGAAAGTAGTGAGGCGCAAATAATGTCTTTGATTTTGATTGAGCAAGACAAGATTCATCCAAAATATAAAAGTCAGACCAAAATCTACAGCACGCAGGTCGCCTCAACAAATATATAAGCAAAAACAATGGATAACCTCTGGCATTGCACAAAACAGAATCTAAAACAGAAAACCACGTTGCAAACTCAAAATCACATTCTTCATTAATTCATGATCCTTTTGGCCATTATAAGACATCAGATATGTCATTGGACCACACTCATATCCTTTTTTACTTTCATTACTTTAATTACTCATGTTTAAACATGACACACAGCTTTGCGTTTGGAGTAGGATAATAATTCTGAGCCGGTGAAAGGTGCAGAAATGAGACCACTTACTTATAGCTCGGAACTCACACTCTCCTCGCTCACTTCACATCCAGTGACCTCAGTTCATATAGCACCAGAGCGAGGTTCACGACCTTATGCCCAACCAGAAGGCCAGATAGGGAAGAAGGCTGTCCTTTTTCCTTTATTGAGGCCTCTGATGGGGAATAAGGCGCATGACAGACAGACCCCATATAACCATTATCTGACATGCTGCACTGCCTGACGATAGTGCAGCATGTCAGATATGTATTGCGTCTGTGTGAGGATGGGCTGTAACAGCCCATGCCTGACACATGTGCAATACCGGCCAGGGAAGCCCTCCTTCGGTGTAAGGTGATATTGCAGGTTTTCTATGAAAACAAATGATCAGTGAGATCATTTGTTTTCATGTAAAAGCTGCAATAGATAAAACATTAGATCAAGCGTGAGAGAGTCATGTTTACGGGTTTGCCGCCCTTTTGCTCTCTGTGGAGGAGCCACCACAGACCTACTCTGATCCAGGGAAAAGAGGATTTAAAGTTTCTAGGGGCATGTCCATTTAACATAAAGCTTAAGTAAAGGTAAGAGTTCTTATTCAGGTTCAGCAAAAAAGTTCTCAGTTCATCTGCTACCGACATCAGCATTGACAAATAATCCAGAATCCAAAATAATCTGAATCCTCAAAATTCAGTCAGCATAGAAAGTAAACAAAAGAAAAGAGTGCGCTATGCACCCCACAAGAATAGAATTAAGTGCTCTCCAAAATAAAGTGAGTGCGATGCAACTCATAAGAAAAATAAATTGAGTGCGATGCAAACAAAACAAATTGAGTGTGACGCAACTCATGAGAAAAATAAATTGAGTTTGATTCCCTTTTATCAGAGTTTCTTCTTTTACAAATTGATGGTACAATGTACGAGTCACGTGGTGTCACACCACCATTGAAAGACCATCATCAGTCCAGGATATGCCTTTAGCCATCCAAAGAATAGAAACATCAGCATAATTTTGCATGCGAACCATGAGAACGGATACATTTATGAATCCACACCGGCTGCCAAAAAGGAACGTGATAGGAACACACAGAATAGTAGTTCTCTCAGTTCACGGTCATGCCATTCCCAGTGGAATGGGTTATACAGAAAGTAAAGAATGCACTGTGAAACACAACATTATACTAGATCACTAAATCCATTGTAAATTTGTAGAGAGAAGATCAGCACCAATCCTAACACAAAGCCTTTAACTTCACTTCACATTTACTTTATTTACTGTATTACAGGACATTAGTATAATGAGATAAAATCATAACTATCAAAATGAAATGGTGTCTCCGTTTGGCTTTAAGACCATAAGCTATGCGGATGACACGCAGCTAGTGGTGGGTCTGACACAGCTGGAGAAGCAGCCTGAAACGCTCCATTCATGCTTAAGAGAGGTGTTTGACTGGATGACCAGGTCATCGCTCAAATTGAACGGCTCAAAAACTGAGCTGATGATCTTGGGCCACTCAAACTTCGCCCTCTCGCCGAGCAGCTGGCCCAACTGTATGGGCACTCCGCCTGACCCAAAGAAGGAAATTAAGAGCCTGGGGGTCTGGCTGGAGCCTGATCTGTCCTTTAGGACACACGCCAAGAAGATCGCTGGCGTGTGTTATGGACTGCTCCGCTCGGCCCGTAAGGTTCTCCCCCTCTTACCGGAACTCTCCCGGAAGCTGTTAGTCCAAGGTCTAATCATCTCACGCCTGGACTACAGTAATGCACTCTTTCTCGGAGCACCGGAATCAACGTTCAAAATCCTGCAACAAGTGCAGAACGCGGCAGCCAGGCTGCTGCGGAACGTTCCGGCCAGGCAATCAGCCAGGCCCGCTCTAAAGGCACTCCATTGGCTCCCGGTCAAAGAGAGAGTGACCTTCAAAGCCCTCTGTATTGCTCACAAGAGCATTCAGGGGAAAGGACCTGCTATTCTGAAGGACATGATTCGGCCCTATAAGCCCACCAGAGCCTTACGCTCCGATAATAAACACCTCCTTCAGATAAAGAGAATTAGGAGAGCCCGTTCAGGTGGCAGGAGCTTTTCCATCCATACTGCACACGCCTGGAACTCCCTCCCACTCTCACTACGCTCTGAACCAAACCTGCTCAGGTTCAGGAAACATTTGAAAACTTATCTATTTCCAGAATAATTCTAAATCTGTTCTGCTTCACACAGGCAGCTTGCTCTGATTCTCTATAAGCGCTGGGATGCCTCTGGGTAACCGTGCGCGGTACAAAATTCGTTAATAATAATAATAATAATATTCATTATCTATCAACACAACATGCTAAGTATCCCTAGGAATGTTCAATTACTGCAAAAATGCATTAATTCTACATAATGTATGTTTTCTACTTACATGTTATCTAAATCGTTTCAACATTTTCATAATTTGTATCACTCCTAATAGGAGTCTGTAGAGTTTGAAGCTTATAACTCATTGTTTAATTGCAATACCACCTAGAATTCTACCTAATGCAATTTCTCCATAATACTCTTCAATGACACTAGGCCATGTTTCATCTTGCACAGATTTTATTCCTTTTTATATGTAATTGTATAAATGTGCATGTACTCTTATATTTACCCTTGCAATGCACACTTTTACGGTGCTTCTACTACTCTCAATTCTTTTTCATAAACTTCTATCAAGTGTATGCAACGTGTAATTTCCAAATTTGTGTTGTCAGTTCTGTCTTGTTCACATATTATGTTTATAAAATTTAACGCTCTATCAGCCCCCCTCTAATGGCAAATAGAGCTATCACCTTATATTATCTCATCAGATATTGTCACAGATTAGGATGTGTTGTCTTTTGTCTTTTTCTCCTACTCTCCTCTATTGCTTTTATTTCATCATAAAATGTGCATTGTGCCTATTCCAATTCAAGATCAGTCCTTGTTCTATTTATTCCTTTATTTCTGTATTTTCAAAATTTTCCAAATTTGATTGACAAATACAATAGCATTATGCACAAAGAGATCATTATCACTATTTATATTACCAATCCATTTCCTAAGTTTCCTAGCCATGGCTAGCATTTGACCTATTGTCTCCCATATACCATCTGTTTTAAAATCTTTTAAATAATTTTTTAATCAGTTTTATATATGTCTGTAAGTCTTTACTTTTGTCTGGTATGTATGCTCAGCAATGCGAATTTCCAATAAATGACAGACTCTGCCTTCATTTGCAAGCAATATGTCAAGAGCAAGTCAATCTTGGATCACCATTGATCTCATCACTATTGTTTCTTCATTTACAACTCTAAACCCTCCAGGCTCGGGGGGCGCTAGAGGGCGCCAAGCAAGATGGCCGCATCTCTGTGAGGCTCCTGCCGCTCGGGGCGAAATCCAACAGAAATTCTCTTTCTTCCCGGACCTGCATGCATACCATCGATATGAAGCACTGACACTAACCCCCGACTACGCATCGTGATGCCCATTTAATAGAACAACAGCAGGAAACCACACAGACTGAGCCCGCTTGCATCGTGCCTGTCTGCCACAAAATGGCGGATGTAGCAACTACGATCGATCCCGTGATATGAAGATGGACGGTATGCTCTCTTAATCACCAGCACTCACCAGGGCTAACCGTTGGAGGCGCGGGGTCTGCCAGGCTGTCCGGGCCGAGGCCCTTGCGCTGCTCGTGGAGGTGACTGCGGAGTTCCGGGACGGCCCCTGGGCACAGGCACTGCAGCTGTCCAGAGCTTCCGACGGGGCCTGACTGCGCTGGAGGCTGTTGCGGCGCCCCCTAGCCCCACATTACCTGATCCACTGCAGGCTGGGCGACTTGAGAACGGTGGGCGCCGCTGGCGGCTCCTATACAAGAACGGAGAGGATCCTCTGAGGCTGTCGAGACCTCACCGGAGGAGCGGAGACCCGGAGGCGTACGGAGGGGGGTCCGCGCACCGTTGAGCGGCCTACGCATCTGCAGAGATACTTTCCCGCCGCAGCATTGGTGAGTCTTGCGCGGCCACTTGCGAGCCCGCCTGCTGCCCTGCACCCCTCCGTTGCGCTCATTGGGGAGAACGTACGCCTTGGACTCTGCACCGGCGCTGGAGATACTTCACTGCGGCCTTGTCAGGGGGGCGGTGGAGTCGGGAAAAGCGTCATTGAATGCTCTGGCTGCTTACACCATTCGAGTGGAACAACGGTGTCATTGGGATCGCGGCCTGCCACTACCGCCTGCATATTCTCCCGCTACTCCCCTCTGGCACAGGCAGTCACCACTGGGGTCTTATTCACCTAGATTGAGCACATAGACTTGTCATTGTGGGACACACTCCCCTGCTGCCTCTGCCACACATCCGGTGTGAGTGGGGGGAAGGCCTGGGGGCTCCAATTCGCTCCACCACCAATAATACTGAGACAGCATTTTAAGACTTTGCAAATTCAACTGCAGAAAAGTGAGGTAATAATCGCCTAGAGATACTGCCGATTCCCTGGGAGGCTAACAAAACAAGTGTTAATTGCCATCACATCAGACACTTACCTGGATCTCAGGTCGGAGCCTCATACTTCATCACATCGACACTTCGCTGGCCCTGTTGACTACCTTTTGTTCGGTGTGCCTGCAGGCAGTGACTACTCTAGGGCGTGGCTTATTGTGTCGGTGGGGAACACTTTGTGTATTCATTTACGTCTCTACGCTAAGCCAACATCACATCTTCAAACCCCCCCTGCGCAACTCTCATCTCGCCATGGGCCGCACCGATGCTAAACAACCCAAGCTTAACTTCGAGGCTCAGAAATCCTCAAGATCCCAGGCGGACCTAGAGGAGGAGCAATCCATGTCGTCTGAACAATCCACATCCACAGATGACTTGAAGGTCCTCCTCCTCGCTATACAATCTAGCTTAACCTCCTTAGAAACCAAAATGGACACCATGAATGCGTGCATTGATCATCTAGCGCACAAAAGCGACCAACACGATGAGAGGTTAAAAGAAGCTGAGCAACGTATCTCTGATCTCGACGACGCTTCTGCTACCACAGTCACCAGAACACTGGATATGGAAAAAGCTCTGAAAGTAATTGCTGCTAAGAACAAAGATTTAGAATCGCGCTCTCGGTGCAACAACTTGAGAATCCACCGCGACAGGTAAAATGGAGGACTATGTAGAACGTATGCTGGTGGCAGTATTTGGCAGGGAAGCATTCTCCCAGGTGTCCATTGTCGAGAGGGCACACCGGGCGCTAGCCCCCCGTCCAATGCCTGGAGCTCCACCCCGCCCTATTATTGCGAAGGTTCTTAACTATAGAGATCGCAATACAGCCCTTCGACTTGCCAGGGAACATAAGAAGGTATTATTTGACGGCATTGAGGTTTCGATCTACCCAGATTTCACCCAGGCTGTACAAGAAGGGCGCAGAAAATGTCTTCCTGTGAAGAAAAAACTACAACAAATGAATATCGAGTACGCAATGCTCTTTCCTGCGCGTCTTAAGGTCACTCACCAGGGGAAACAACATTTTTTCACGAGCCATCAGAATGTATACGATTTTTTGAAGACTCTCCTGAAGACACCTACAAACCGTTCATCCCCCACCCGGCGCTCTCAGGGTGAAGGCGAAATGTCTGACTTGGAATGACAACTATATCCTGCACCATAGAGCCAACCTCCACCCATATAGGGACCGCAACTTGCTGATGAAACCCTTTCACAACTTCTTCTATACTACGTCATGTGTCATGCATCAAGTATTGAAATCAGACTTTCTTTGCGTTACTGGTGGATATCCTCGGAGATGAACTGGGAACAAAGCACCATTGTTACCCCCGAGCACCCTTGTAGGATAAAGGGGTAAATGGCCACCCTCCAGCTGCCACCCACTCAGGTGAACCCTATACTGACTTCTTTTGTAATGGTTCAAATGTTGGTCCTGCCGTCCCCTGTCGGAAGGTGACACAGGGAATTTACAGGGAGGGGCAAGTCACCGCGGGTTTGGGCTGCTGCTGTGGGAGGGGGGAGGGGGGAACCACGGCGAGTTAGGAATGATGCCGTGGGGGAGGGGGGAATGTTTTTATGCCACTTTTTACTGCACCATATTGCATTCGCATGCTGCAGCTGACTATTCTGAATGCACACCACGAGCTTTCCATCCGCATTTTTTGCACACTCTCAATGGAGTCACGACCCAGCTCCCCTCAATATAATTTCTTGACATGGAACATAAGGAGGGTTGGGGGATCCCGGTAAACGTCGCCACATCCTATCCTACTTAGACAGTCAGAACATTCACTGTGCCATGCTCCAGGAAACGCACCTTGCTCCCGCCGCATCCCCCGTGTCCGCAGCCGATGGGCAACCAGCAGGTGCTTTACATCCTACTCTTCCTACGCCCGAGGAACTCTCATTCTAGTGAAGCGCACGCTCCCTTACACTCATATTGGATCTTATGGAGATCCGCAGGGTCGGTACAGTATCCTATGGGGTAGGCTATCTGCACAATCCATCACACTTGTCTCTTGCTATGGGCCCAATACGGATGACCCGGAATTCTTCCGGATCCTCTGGGGCAAAATACTAGACATAGGATCTACGCACTTGCTATGGGGGGGTGACTTTAATGTTACTTTAAACCCGACTTTGGATAGGTCGCACCCACAGGCTCACCACTACTCCAATGCACAATATGCCCTCAGAAATATTGTAGATGAGCACGACCTTGTAGATGCTTGGAGAACCCTACACCCGCTAACTGGCAAAGGCTCCTGCTACTCCACTGCCCACTCCTCTTGGTCGCGCATAGATAGCTGGCTAATAGACAAAGGATTGGCTACTTGGGTGTCACATGCGTCTCATCTTCCCCGCACATATTCTGACCACTCTCCCGTATTTCTCACTCTTACACCACCTCATGAAGAACCGCCCTTCATCTCCTGGCGTCTCAACCCACAAACGCTACTAGACCCCGTCTTTAAAGACAAACTCTAGCAGGAGATATCTGAATTCTTTGCCTGAAACGAAAACTCTGTCCCGCAATATTCTACGATATGGGTGGCCTTTAAGGTTGCCATACGAGGCATCTGCATCGCCAAAAGCAGGGGGGGTCTTAAAAGATAGCCGCACCACGCTTTGGAAGCTAGAGCAAGATATCAAACAAGCCGAACTCTCCATCCAAGCCTCACCTACCTCTGAATTACACGCACACCTACGGGACTTACTCACTGATTACCAAGAGATGGCTGAAAGAGAGTGTAAATTCAGAGGGAAATACCATCAGGCACGTCGTTATGTAGAGGGAGAGAGGCCGGGAAAAGCACTGGCCTCTGTGATCCGCCCCCCACGATTTGCCAATACTATTCTAGAAATAGAGGACGAAGATGGCCAAACATACAGAAATACCTCAAATATAGTGGGTATCTTTAGACAATTCTCTAAAAACCTATACAAAACGCATAGACAACAGTCAGTAGATTTTACCCCATTTTTTGAGGACACCGCCATAGCCTGGCTAGGAGATGGACAGAGAGAATTTTTGCTCGCTCATCACGAAGATGAGGAGATTATCTCTGCTATCATGCAACTACAATCTGGTAAGGCCCCGGGACCAGATGGCCTCCCGGCCGAAATTTATAAGATGTTTCGGCATCTGCTTATCCCGATATTGCTTCATGTCTTTGAAGAGGCTCGTGAGTCGGGCATTCTGCCTCAAACCATGCACGAAGCGCTGATTATTTCCCTTCCAAAACCGGGGAAGCCGACCACACAAGTCGACTCGTATAGACCTTTATCCCTTATAAATGTTGACGCCAAGATCCTTGCTAAACTCATAGCGAATCGCATTAGCACCCTTATGCCCATCAAGGTCCTCCCCGACCAGTCGGGGTTTGTGCCGACTAGGGGCACATCCCATAATCTGCGGACCCTCTTTGCAATCCTACATGATATCGACCCCGACGCGAGTGTGGCCGCCATCTTTCTTGACGCCCCCAAGGCATTTGATTCCCTAGAATGGGATTATTTAGCCTTCGTATTACGCCGCATGGGCTTTCCTTTCCCATTCTTAGACAGGATAAATCTCCTATACACGGACTTGCAAGCTACAGTGCTGATCAATGGCGCATGGTCACCCGCTTTCACAGTACCCCGAGGCACCAGGCAGGGATGCCCCCTTTCTCCCCTCCTGTTCGCCCTAGCTATAAAACCTCTCGTCGCCAAGATCCGCCAACACTTTCGCGATCACGCAATCGTCTACCCAGAAAGACAAATATTAATTTCACTATTCGCTGATGACCGCACCCTGTATTTGCGAGACCCGGAAGAAAGCTCGAACCCTATTCTCAGACTATTTATCCTGTTTGGGAGACTGTCTGGGATCAATATCAATTGGAGAAAGTCCCAAATATATCCCTTAACTAACTCCACCCCGAGATGTGAACCAGACTATCCCCTCAAATGGTGCAATGACACACTTACTTATCTCGGTATAGTCATTTCTCGAAAGTGTGAGAAACTAATGAGGGCCAATTATGGGCATACATTGGATTCAATAACGGAAAAAATTACAAAGTGGATCGCCTTGCCCTTGTCTATGGCTGGCAGAGCTGCTCTTAGAAAAATGGTAATATTGCCCAAACTATTATCTGTTCCTCCATATCCCCTATGCCCCCAGCCGACATTTCTTTTCATCTATATAGACTCAGCTTATAAGACTCATTTGGGGGGAAAACAAGCCAGGTTGCGTTGGAGCACTCTTACGCGGCCATTGAACTGGAGACATACTTTAGCTATGCCCAAGCCCATTTTGCTTCATATTGGATAAACCCTCCCCCTTACATGCCTCATCTGGCGATAGAGGTATATGGCCCCGACCCCATGCTCGGCCTACCTGGGCACTCCCGCGGTTCCGAGGCGCCGTGCTTCCACCACTGTACAATGCACCACCAGTGCATGGCAAGATCTGGCGAAACTCACGCAATGCGCTTTATTATACTCCCCACTTCTACTCCTGTCCGGTAGACCGGACATCTCAGTCACACAAGAAGGCGGATGCCGCCGACTGCTTCGCAAAATGTCCATACAAACCTGGGGACAACTTTACACTGGGGGCAAATTCCGCACAAGTGAAGAGTTTTTTGGGTCCACAAACCCCACCCCACTAGAGCGCTTCTATTATGTCAGGTTGCGTCAAGACGTAAAAGCCCTTACTCCCTGCTTTCCACAGGAACCACCCATCATGTCTCCTCTACATGCTCTTCTACAACAAACTGCTCCCACACATGTGATATCATTACTATATCGGACAGTACAAAAAGATAGGGAGTATGACCCCCCCCCCCCTGGCCAGGGGTAGATGGGAAGAGAAGTTGGGACATCCCCTGTCTGACGAACAAAGGTCCTTTTGCTGCAGACAGACGGGAGAGATCTCCGCTAATAGCAAATTCTGAATCATTCATTATAAATATGTCCACCGTCTCAACTACACGCCAGCGATAATGACAAATGTGATCGCTGCGGGAGGGAAGGCGCGGACTTTAAGCACATGGCTTGGGACTGTCCGCCCATCCACCGCTTCTGGACGGAGGTACTTGCGGCATTGGATCGCATACAGGACTGCATATTCCCGAAGACCCCCTGACCACATTATTAGGTTACATTGAACCTCTGGCTGCAAAAATCAGTAGATACACCTCTCTCGCACTCCTCCTCGCCAAAAGAAGGGTTGCTTGCAGATGGGTAAGAGGGAGGACACCAAAATGTAAGGACTGGCTCCAAGACCTTATCTACTGCCAAGAACAGTTGCATACTTACGCTGAACTCCTGCCCCCTTCCTCCCGGCCACGGGATATATGGGCTCCATTACAAATATATTTACTGGAGCACACTATCGCCACAGACTCTACAACCACCTCCCCCCCCCGCAATGCCCCAACGCAGTGAAGTGAACGGATGCGAGGGAAATCCCCACCTTGCATGGAACAAGCTGCATAAGGGAGACGATGGGTCACCATACGACATCACTCCACACTCCAATAGTCGGAATGCGTTAAATCATACAGGCATGCTCACTCTTCATGCAATGTGATAGTGGAAATGTTATTTCTAATAAGTTGTTGTTTAACTACATAAGTTTATAGCTAATTCTATAGCCTTTAATGCTCCCTGCTCTGATTGACGCGGCCGGCCCAATGTGGTTGTAGGCGGCTTGCTGTGTACTCCTTTCCCGTTCCTAATAGTTCATAGCCTCTCACATTGCTGTGCCGGCCCTTTCAGGGATGTAGGCATCAAGCTGTGGATGATACTTGTTACCTTTAATAAAGGTTTTTTTTTAAAACAAAAAAAACTCTAAACCCTCCAGATGTATTCATTACTAATTTATCTATTATTTTAGAAAGTTGTCTAATTTTCTGTGCATTTAATACTACTTCTACTGAAGGGATCAGAAATCCAAATATATCACCTAATATTTCATTTATACTTGCACCTCTTTTTATTCTTTTATCTATGTCTAAAATGTAATCTTTTATTCTTTTAATATGATACATTTCAAAGGTATGTTCACATTGGTCAATTCCCATGTTTACAGTGTTTGTATCTGACCTCTTCATCATCATCATTTATCGTTTTATTTTTCATTCTACAGCATTTATAAAATTATTTTCAGCTCTCATTAATTTGCATGTTAAATTATATCTATGTGCATAAGCCATGTTAAATGATTGAGCTGGTCTAAAGATGCAATCCATTGTTTTAGTGCTTTAAACTTCAGAATGTGGATACATTTTTCAGTACAGTGAGTTAATAAAACTCGATCTTGTTTATAATAATAATATTGCAGTTGATCAGTACCATAAAATAAATTAGCTAATACACTACATGAAATTGCATAAGTCAAAGGCAAGCTATGATGAGTTACACCTTCAGTGACTGCTGTATGTTTTTGCATACAGATGTAGCAATCACCAACATCCATGGTATTTACATATTTATTCAATAATATAGTATAAACATTTGCACTAAAATCTGTTGCCAAGTATCATTCTGCAAAGTGCCAATGTTAACATCATCAACGTTTGAATCATTACTTTTCCCAGAATTGAAGCGTTCAGTATTTTTCAAGAAAGCATGATGTGGCAAATTTATGGAAATCAACAGTGTAACAAGTAATAACACAATAAATGTAATAATAGCAGCATATATATATGTCTGGTTTAGCAGAGATGCCCTCCTTGGATCACATGATCACTCAAGCTTCAGACCTCACGCCAAATAAAATTAAAACTAGCAGCAATGGTTTGAGCTATTTACAGCAACGTCTTTTTGACACTAAACATCTATGGCACAGCTTGAAAACTTCATATGTAGGAGAAAACTCTCATTTCTTGTTCATTGATGTGTACATTCAAGAAAAACTGTGTCAGTCCTTCAGTGGGTACTTCCAAGTCAAAGTCAACAACACAATTCACTTCAGGGAGTATCAGGTGAACTCGTATTGTTAAAACAAAACTTGTAATATTCCTGTTCCCACTCATTAGAGGCTAGATAAGTTCACCCAGATGATGCGTACCTTTGACAAGGTACCTTTCCTCTTTTTGACTGTCTCACTGCTTGCGCAGTAATTTTGCTACAGTCAAACTGTCACATCTGTGAGTGGGGTAAGCTTCGACCCAATTAGAAAAGATACACACAATTACTAAAACATATCTCAGACTCTTGCAAAGGGGAATTTCAATAAAATCTGTTTACATCTGGTTAAAAGCAACAGCTGATTTTCCAATATGACTTATAACAACTTGTGTTTCTCTGCCTGGATTCTGTTGTTGACACAGTGGCGGCTCCTCCGCTAAGACGGAGGAGCTTCGCCCCACTGCTCACGGAGCAGGACCTCGGGGAGAAGGAGTGATTGCTGCACTCTAAAATGCGCATGACGCTTTGGCCAGCCTTCTCGTGCAAAATTCGCTACTTGCCATTTGGCTTCTGCAAGCCCATAATTGGTGAGTTACATGGACTCCCCATTATCTCCTTCAGTATTCCCTGTTCAATCATTGTGTCAGTTACAGGAGTAATTGAAACAATTGCTTCTGTACACAAAATATATTGTGGAGTTCTCAGAAATTCAACATATGGCTTGATCGAAATTTTAACTGGATCAACAGCTTTGATCAATCCAATATCTTTACCTGTGAAATTCCAACCTACAGACAACACTGTATCTCTCAGTTCAATGGGAAAATACTCACTCATCAGGAGAGGATGTATACCAACACCTGGTCTCTGTTGCGCACATTTGAAAACCACAACGTAATAATTTGTATGGAACTCAATTCTTCGAGGAGTGTAATAGATTGAGCAATTCAATTTACTTAACAGGTCTTGTCCCAGTAGGTTCACTGGACTGGTATCGCATACCACAAAGCGATGTTGATCTTCAAACGATTCTATTGTAATACTAACTGGTTCTGAAATTGGGGTGGACATCTTTTTATTAGTTACTCCAACAACTTGGATTCTTTCTCTTGAGAGGGACAGGTTAGAGGCCTCTGCTGTTCTTACGGTCGAGCGAGTAGTACTAGTGTTGACTAGGAATGAGATAGGATTCTCATCCACTTCTACATCCACATAGGGATCACTGTAGTCTACCCCTAGCATGCAGTACTCCTCCCCCCTCAGACCCCGTCATGCTAACGGGTCCTGATCACAGTCATTCAAAGCAATTAAATATTGCTTTGCCACATTCTGGTTCTGATTACAAACTTTGATTCACATTGTACCTTTGTACCTGAACATTTTGTTGAGGCATTGGAGTTTGGGGCATATGCATTTGTTGTGATCCATGAGGATTTTGTCTTCTCTGTCCTTGCACATGCTGTATCTGACCCATGTTAATTCCTTGAGACTGTGCATAATCTACATCCTGCATCTGGTTCCCCATATTATTCACCACTTCTTTACACTTACATCTCCAATGTCCAAGCATTCCGCATGTGTGACATGGATTTGTCTTTTTCAACTGTGACACTTCAATCCCTGTGCTCAGATCTAATGGACCACCACCTTCTCTACCTTGCAGCACAAACGTATGCTTCTGAAATCCAGTAACCCTTTGCATCATCGTTGCAAAATTGATAGTTTCTCTGCACTTGTGCCACATTCTCAAATCCCATTGTATTGGGACCTTGCTGCATTGATTTGATCGGAGCAATCATTAGCTTATCCTTAAGCTTCTTTCGTCTCATCTCTATGTCATCTGCACAGTATTTAGCAAACCTCATAATTTCAACCACTGATTTGCCGTACCAACATAGAATCTGCTGTTGAATTCTCTCAGAAATTTCTGGTCTCAAACCCATGACAAATTTGTAAACAAACTGCCCAACACCTCATTTCTGCAATGGTCTCTGAACCACTATATTGTTTAAAAATCTGTACCAATCTCTCATAGAAAGCATGCACTGACTCTTTCAATTCTTGGGTTGTTCTTTCAATTTGTAACCAATTAATTTTTTTAGGAGCAACCCTTGTTTTCAAATATGTCATTACCTGCAGGTATTTTTCATCACCTCTGGAGAAGGGGCTCCTGTTCTGGGCTTTCTTGAAGGCTCCCCCTCTGGCCATTCCACAGTGATTCTACACTCTGTCCGCAAATCTGCTGTAACCAACCACAATTTCAAACAGTCTATTCAAATCAATCCTTAAAACCTTTGTAATCTTTACAAATCATTCAACTTGCCTATACCATTTCACTGGCTTTTCTCTGAGTCTTGGTAAATCATTTGCAAAACACAAAATATCTTGTCTATTCTATGGCACATGAACATAGCCTCCTCCTGGCACTTCTCTAATAGAAAGCACTTGTACATTCCCTATACAACCTTCTAACCCAATTGGCGATGGCTGTTCTGGTACTCTTTGTCATCCTTTATCTTTGACCACCTGCCTTGACACTTTTCTCAATCTTACCATTTTCGAACTAATCCCATCAATTCCTTTATCTGTTGTTTCCTCCTGGTGCCCTCATATTTTCAATGTCTTTGTCAGTGAAATCCCTCCTGTGTGATTTCTGCAAACTTTTTGAACTTCGCATATCTGTATTCCATTTCTGAGCCAGTACCATCAATCTTATGTGTGATGAGCTTGCTCTTCTTGTAAAGTCTTCACAAAGGAACAGTAGTTCCTCTTCTTTGTAAACTTCTAATCTCCAAGGATTAAGTGTCCTTTGAGTTAACTCATCTAATTCTACTCTTAATCTGTTTATGTCTAAATATGAATTTTTCTCTGATGCTGAAGTTACTGTAGAGCTGGGACCTGCAATTAACTCTTAAGTAGTAACTGGCCCGGAAACAAAGCCGCAAATGGAAATTAATTTTGATTTTTCGCAATTACATGTTCTCTGAGCCATTCGTTGAAATCCTGAGGCAGAGGCATAGCTAGAGCTTGTGGCGCCCAGGGCTATCCCTCAGATTGCCGCCCCTGGGGAGGGGGGGGGGGTTGCTGGGGAAAAAGGACGGCGAGCACTTGAAAGAGGTCCGAGAGACAAGTAGTATCGCCGCGAATAGTTACCTCGATCATGCAAGTTACATGCACATACATGACACGGTCCAAGGCTACACAGTTGAATACACCGGTGACTGGCAGTGACTGGCAGTACAAAAGAGAACACACAGACTGCATGATCTATCTGGGGATTCACAAAAAACGCATGTGACATCCATCAGAGAGCTGCGTGAATAATTATCTGGTAATCCCCTCAGCACAATGCAAACATGCACATACATGACACTGTTCAGGGATCCATCATCTACAGCTGACATTAAATGACCATTCATCATGGTCCCCCCATTAAAGCAGTGCAATTTGTGATCTGCATGGTACATGTTCTTTGCAGCAGGCACATTAACCCTCTGTGCTACCTTTCCAGGAGTCAACCCTTCCACTAGACAAAACTCTGATCTCTCTCTTGGAAGAACATTAATCACCAAAGTTATCATTACATTTTTATTGTTTCTGAAAATTGCTGGAGGCCAGGAAGGAGGCAGCACGTTTTTTTCAAAGCATAATATACTTGCAAACACTACGCACCCACCCGAAATAGGTACCCAGTGCAGTCACACCGTTCGTATCGTCCTAACCTGCTCAAGGTTCATGTGACCTCAGTGACAGAGTCACAGCGACTGGATCACTGTTGCTCTAGGGTGTGCTGCTGCGTAGGCCTGCCCGCAAGACTGGAGATGAACTTCAGTATGGATTGTGGTGGGCAGGCCTTCAAGGTTAACCCATAATTGACACCACTAGGGTACACCTGCTTGTGCTAAGACATCAAGCCTTCTAAGGTCTAGCGGGACCTTCAAAGGTCTAGCATGGGAATGTGCTCCCTCAGTAGAGTGTTCTGGTGGACTGTTCATGAAGGCTGAACCCGGTTCCCCAGTTCCAAATTCGACAGCTCTGGCCATAGTGCCACATCCTCTCCCCCACTGAACACCATACTTCCCCACTGAGAGAAACTCGCACTGCCTTCAGCCTATAACCTAATTGTGCCCGCTATAAACACTTGGATGTGGCGCAATTCAAATTATGCACTTGAGTAATATGCTGCCTAAAAAAAAAGTAAAAGCAACCACTAATAGAGAATGCAAGATTAAGTAAAACATGTGAAATGTAAGCAGAAACAACATGGTTACCTTAACGATCTCTCACTCAGAAATCAGCGAGTGGTTTTACCTGAAAAGTTGAGGACATGACTACAGGGCCCTGAAGGGAACCGTTTCAATGTCCATTGCTTATATCCTTACAAAACTTAAGCAGTATGGTTTAAAAAGACCACATCCATAAACACAGAGCCATGGTACACATTGTGTTTTCCAATCCACCCATCAACCAGGTATTGCAGTCCCTGCAGGAATGGTACACTTTCCCACCTGGGACCAGCAATGCTGTTCAAAGAAAGACGAGAAAACAAAAGTAGCGCTTCACTGCAAAGTCTGTAAAGTGATGCTGATGTGTTTGGATGTGAATAAAACCAATCTGGCCACTTTGTAACCCCTCTGTCTTGCTTTATTTAGTTATGTATTTATTTTTCATATTTAAAACCTTCTATTTCTCTCCATCCCGCTGCACTTTGGAATAGAAAAATGTCAGAAAAAGGGCATTTCTCGCAAGAGTGTTTTTCTTTTTTGGATCCATTTCACAGGGAAGCAACTAAATGAAAGAAGGAAAGAGAGGCTGGGAACCGTTTCTTCAAGTCACGGTTTTCAGTAAGTGAGGAGCAAGACAGAAAGAGAGGGAATAATAGGAAGAGAGGAGGGGAGAGCTGCCAGCACAAAAAAGAAGAGGACATTGCCCGAGTCCTATTCCGTCTCTGCCCGTCCCCGAACGTCCACGAAAGCAAGCCGAGCCTTATCTGAATGCCTTTGTCCGCCCCCAAAATAGTGCCGCCTGGGGCGGACCGCCCCCACCGCCCCACCCTAGCTACGCCACTGTCCTGAGGAGTTATCTCCACTAGCTCTCCTGTATTACTCACATTCTGCGAACCACTTACAAAATTCGTACTTGTCCCTGGCTGGACATTTGAAATGGATGGTTCTGAAACTGGGAAATTCTTTTGTAATATCAGGTCATTAGCATCATGACTATGGCTGGGCGGAGCTCGCGGAGTTGTACTCCACTGAATTGCACAGAGTTACTTGAAAACTCAGTAAAATTCTGTGGAGTTCCGTGCCCTAGTGGAGTAACTGCACCCCCTACATTTAAGGCCTTCTGACCTTACCTGAGCCTCCTTCACTTGGTGGGCATTGGTTGGCGGCTATCCACGGCGGCGCAGCCCGGCCGCCAGTCTCTCCTAGCCGCCACTGCCTTCCTGTTCCTTCTCGCACACTCCGCTGATTATGTAGAAGGCAGGAGCCTGAGCCTCTGCTGCTCCTGCCTGGAAGTCGGAATCAATGCGGGAGCCTCAGCAAGCTTAGTGCAGCAGCTAACCTCAACTCAGCAAAGAACCCCAGTGCGCATGTCGTATTTCAATATGCGTGGATAAGTCTTCTAAAGAATGGAAACATTAGCATCATTTCTCATGGGTTCCATGAGAACGGATACATTCATGAATCCACACCAGCTGTCAAAATTAAACATGGTAGCAACACACAGAATGGTAGATGTCTCAGTCCACAGCCATGCCCTTCTCATGGGAATGAGTTAGACAGAAAGTAAAGAATGCACAACTTGCTAAGTGAAATGCAACATTATTCTAGATCACGAAATCCATTGTTAGTGTGTAGAGTAAAGGTCAACACAATACTGTCCTAACAAAAACCCTTTAACTGGACTTGATATTTACTTCATTTCGTGTCTATAGGACATTACTAAAATCAGATAAAATCATAATAACTATCAAAATTCAATTTTAATATTCATTAATTATCAACATAGCATGCTAATTATCCGTAGGAATGTTCAATTACTGCAAAAAGGCATTAATTCTACTTAATGCATGTTTTTCTACTTACATGGTATCTAAATCGTTTCAACGTTTTCATAATTTGTATCACTCCTCATATTAGTCTGTAAAGTGTGAAGTTTATAACTCGTTGTTTAATTGCTATACCACCTATAATTCTATGCAATGCCATTTCTCCATAATACTCTTCAAAGACACTAGGCCATGTTTTATCTTACCTAAGTTTTTATTCCTTTTTATATGAAATTGTGTTAATTTGCATGTACTCTTATATTTACCAATTCAAGCACACTCTGATGGTGCTTTTACTACTCCAATTTCTTTTTCATAAACTTCTATCTATTGTGTGCATAGTGTAATTTCCAAATTCGTGTCGTCAGTTCTGTTTTGTTCGCATATTATGTTTATAAAATGTCACACTCTATCAGTGGGTATCAAGAGATGATGAGGTCACCCTGCAGAATGTGGTAATGGGCCCCTGAAAAGGGAATGAAAAAATTCGGTTCAATTAATTTTTTCCAACATACAAAAACTACGCTGAAACTTTCATATAAGCAAATAGAATGCTATCTGCATCGATTGTACCCACAGTGGGCGTCAAAACGACACCAGGCGATGCTACAGTTGCCTAGCAACACCCTCAGTCACAGAACCCAACACATGCACATGGAAATCAAAGGCATGAAATTGGACTACATCGGACCGCTAGTTCACACGTGCAATGAAGACACGGGATGATGAAACATAGGAAACACACTCTCTCCACAATTTGTAGCATAAAGAGATAATATTTATTTGAGTTACCCCCAAGCCCCTTCAGTGGACTGCCTCCAGGGACCACCCACCGACTTTATGTGCCAAATGAGTACCTCCAGGCAAGATGACTTCCCTCGCCTAACTCCAGCTGAGCCATAATTCCAGCCTCGAGTTGAAACCTGAATCCCCAGTATGTCTCCGAAATGCAGCGAGTTAAATTACGAAGTAGAGATTTATTTACAAAACACCAGCCCACGAGAAGGTTGTTGCAAAGTCACGGTGTGACTGTAAATACCGAACAAGGGATGAGGCACGCAACTGAAATGTTGGCATAATTTGTCCAGGTAGAGTATGTGTCAATTCCTTGGGGCTCTACTTACATTGGAGCAGCAGGTGCAGTTACACCGGGGTCCAGAGACCACAGAGGCCCACCGAAGACGCATTATTTCTGTATTTTATAATTCAGTCAGCAGTAAGATGGCCGTTTCCTTCCTTGCACCAAAGCCTATGACACACCGGCTATGCTACTGGTCAATTCCATATCTTGCAGGGGCAAAGGTGGCCAGGACACTGGATGGTCATTGGCCAGAAACACCAGAATCATGTCTGAGAACGACTCTTTAGAGGTACTTACGTTTCTGGGTCCAGGGCATAAAGATTCCTCGAGGACTAGCTTGACTCTAGCCCAGAGTTTCCTGTGTCAACAGGGGCCTTCTGCAAGGCTGTCCTATAACCCATGGGGTTTATAGAGGGATGTGCAAAGGTTTGTGTTTTTTCAACCTTCATGAAGGTCTGCTCCCAACTTGACATCGTTTTTGAAGGTTGATTTAAGACATCAGCATGAAAATCACAAAATGTGCAATGAGGCATGTCGCATATATGTTTGTGGAAAGCTAAAAATGCCCCTGTGGAAGATATACTTTTCAGTGGTTATTAAATGTTTTCCTTCTCTGCAATGCCATTGTACAAGATTTGCAAAATGGAAATTTGCAAAGAGAAACTGCATATATTTCCCAGCATGGAATTATGGATGCTAATATGCAAGTCGTTGAAATCTCACACTGTGGGTCGTGCTTGTCTTTAGTCTATGAGCAGTTAAATGATCGTGTTTTGCAGAGAGAAAAAAGACAACTTTGCAAAGGGGAAGGAAAGCCGGGACATTTCGCAAATTTTTTTGAAGAGCGAACTTTTGGAACTAAGAGTAAAAGCTAAATTAGACCCATTTCAAGCAACCGCCGTTTTAAACTGTGCTTTTTCTCCATATTCTGACAAACTAGCATGTTTTGCTTCTAACGGATAATATACTTGCATGCCTGCAAATCACAACAAATATTACTAGCCAGGCAGCTAAGAATTATTGGTGTGATATATCTCAGGGGTGGTTTGATCACAAATGTAGACAACAAAAAAGGATTATTCGCAGACTGTAGTATTCATATAGGAGAGTTTCCAGGGTTATTAAGTTAGAAAATATACAAATAGGGATAAGAAATAGTTTTGTTTTAAAAAATAAACATTGGGGTTAATTTTGGGAAGTTGTACAGGAGGGGTAACAAAAATATTCTGGGTTTTGGTAAATAATATTTTTGCTACAAATGCTGTTGCTCCATCTTAGAGAAATTATGGAAGAATTGTTTACACATGTAAATAATTTATTTGACTTTCCCTTCTCAAAAGTGTCACAAAATCTGCATACAACATATAATGAAATAATATGTTATACTATATAATGTTATTGGGATTTGTAAGGCATGCTCAACACCCACGCGTGTCTCTATGCACCTTAGAAGGAGTTATCTGAGTTGCCTAAGTGAAACTCAGTTGAAAAGGCAGGTTTTCAGCTTTCATCTAAATTCTAGGAGAAAGCTGGCTGCTCTGATGGGGCAGCTCATTCTAGGTCTTGGGATGATGTGGGAGAAGGCGCATCCATGCATTTTGATGTGCTGAATGTGAGAGATGTGGGCGAGGCAAAGTCCAGCCGATATAAGGCATCTCAGTGGTGTGTGGAAGCAGATGCAGTCGTTGAGGTAGGAAGGGCCTAGTGTTGTGTATTGCCATAAATTATAGGTAAGGATGAGAAGTTTGAAGGTTGCACGTTTCTGGATGCGGAGCCAGTGTAGGTCTTTAAGGTGCTTGTAGCTGTGGATTTGAGGTGGGAGGTTGAGTTTTAGTTTGGTAGCCACATTTTGAACTATTTGGAGTTTGTTGGTCAGCTTGGTGAATATGCCTACATTGAGGGCGTTGCCATAGCCAAGTCTACAGGAGGACTTGGGTTACCGTCCTGTGGGTATCTAGTGGGAGCAATTTGAATGCTTTGATGCTCATCTCGAGGGCGCTGCTACCCTGTTGACTTGGTTGCCATGGAGATTTGACTGTTGATTCTGATGCCCAGGTTCTTTGCAGGGTTTGCGGGTTTGGGAGCTCGATCTAGGGTGCCGGGCCACCAATCTGTAGAAAGGTTTGTTTGCCAAACATTACCACTTTTCATCCAGTCTGCTATGTTAGACATGCATGTGATGAAGTTGGAGTGTATAGTTGACATGGGATTGGACATTGTTGAAGAGTGGTCCTATATAGACATTGAGAGGATGGGACTCAGGGAGGGGCTTTGTGGCACTCCTCAGATCATCTTGGTGGCATTGAATTGGAAGGGGGCGAAGCTGACTATTTGAGAACATCTGGTGATGAAGGTGCAGATCCATTGTAGGGCGGGTCCCTGGATTCTGGCTTTGCAGAGTCTCTGGATATGGTTGCGGTGGGAGATGGTGTTGAAGAGAGGTCCAGTTGGATGAGGGCAGTTGTGTATCTCTTGCTGATGATGAGACGTATGTCCGTGGCAGCAATATATGCCGTATCAGTGATGTGATTGGTTCTGACACCGTGGGGTGGCTCCTCTGTAATAGTGGAGGAACGTCGCCCCACAACCTGTGACAGCAGACAATAAATAAAATGATAATAACACGTCATTATCATTTTATTTATGCTGTCTGAGTCCCTCAATACAATAGGTAAAGGGCAGGGCCGGGCATAGCAGGGAGGAGTAGTGTGCACTCATAAGTGCGCATGTGTGCTTGGCTGGCCGTCCTAGGTCGGCCAAACACATATGCACACTTCTGTTTCTCCAACTGGCTGTGTTACACAGTCAGGTTGGAGGAAAGCCACAGACTCCAATTCACTGTCTGGCGACAAACAAAGCGGCTCAAACCAATCCTGGAGCTACTCTCATTTGAGAGTAGCTTTTGGTTTGGGTGTGGGGCCTGCACTCTGAGGGACCATCCCCTTCCAGCCAGCCGACAAAAGGAGCCGTGAGGCAGGCGTCAGCGGAGTGGAGCAGCAGGTATGTCTTTATTTTTTTACTTCTATTTTATTTCTCCCACATCCCCAACCCGCCACCCTCTCCACCTGCGGCTGCCCTACCACTTTAGGTAGGCAGTGGCTGCCACTGCTGACACCTGATTGTAAAGGGTCGACATGGAGATTGGTCTTGAGTTAGTGGGCGAGGTGTGAGTTGATCAGTTTTTCCAGGGCTTTTCCAGTGTATGGTCTCAGAGAAATTGGCCTATAGCTTGCCATTGTCATCTGGTAGTCTGAGGGTTTCTTGAGGAGGGTTGTATGGTGGCATGTTTTCAGCTGTCCGTAAGGTGGTGATGAAGAGCAAGAGGTTGAATTTGGAAGTGAGAGGTGAGCAGATGAGTTTGGTCTTTTTAAGATGCAGGTGTTGGATTTTAGCTTCCATGTGATGATGAGGTCGGTGAGGCCAGGGCTGAAGTTGGTTCTCAGCACTGGCTGTTAATAGAGGAGGGCACCTAGTAGGGGAGGGTGCCTCCTATGGTGGTTGTGTTGCAGATGTTGATATTGAAGGTAAGATGTTCTAGCCAGTTACAAGTGGTGTCGATGTCCTGCCCAGTGTGGGTACTCACCAAGGAATACGTCTTTATTCTTCTGCGTATAACTGTGAACCCAACATTCTAAACCTGCATTCAATTCACAACGCTCTAATGCTTATTTCACAGTTCTACAGAGCCCATCAGGAGCCACAAAGATTCCGTCATTACATACTCACACGACACTACATCTCCCCCTTTGGTAAAAGAAAAAAGCATTTTTTACTAATATATAAAATTAGCACTCTTTAATGGGTCTTTCTGGCGCATGGATAACACATCCCGACTGTGTCTGTGGTAACTGGGGACCAAAAGTAGAAATGTCCATGACTGGCATTGGTGATGGGGAGACAGCAGTAGTCAGTGGCTCTTCACTTGTCTTTTCAGACCCACTCACCTAAATGACATCAGTGCCAGACAAGTGATGAGCCACACATACGAAATCCAGGAATCTCATGTAATGGGCTTCCCAGGACGCTGAGCAGTCACCATGTGTCCTTTGCTGGTCATAACATGAAATGTGATGCTAGGTCATCACCACTAAGGGAAGTAGACTGACAACTACACTCTCCCTCTTGCACAACAAAGCAGGCCTTCCCATTGGCCCAGACAGTGAACGTTGTCACCCAGCCAGCAAGTAATGCCTTACCTTGAACAAACTAGCATTTATCCTGGGTGGAGCCCTACGAGACCCTCTGCGGGGAAGTCAGTCAGCGGGCTTGATATCCCAATAATACCCTCCAATGCATCACACCAAACATCCCTCTTGTCCTGGAACACCGCAGGGCTTAGGTCCAAGACAGTATCCGGAAACTGGAACACCTTTATTGAACAACATGATGTCTGCCTATTTCAGGAAACATGGTCAGCTGTTCCAGTTTTCTGCCCAGGTTATCTAAACTTGTATGCCCTGGCCATCGCTGGATGCAAGGGCCGTCCATCCGGGGTCTAACTATCTGGATTCGCCAAGGTATTGGCCTCCCAGTCCAGGAGCTCCCGACAGGGAGCCCCAACATCCTTGCCATTCGACTGATGAACAGTCCTTTTGGCAATGTTGATATTTATAACATATATGGAAGAGGGGTTAGAGGAGGGAGGAAATCAGACACTGTAGCGGCCCTGGACGAACTCCTGGGCAAGACAGCAGGTGAATCCTCAGTCATAGTAGCAGGTGACTTTAACGTAACCTTTGAGCCGTTGAATAGTGAAGATACTGACCTTTCAGCGGACGAAGAAGGTGCTTGAGATATACCCAAACTGGAGTTATCCCCAGTAAAATGATAGTCAGAAGCAGGGATTCAATTGAAAGCATTCTGCCGTGAAAGAGGTATCAGGGCAGCTAACAGCAGAACTGCTTCTGACAGAAAAGGGGCTAGTACAATTAATAATGGTCTCCACTCCAGTCATATTGATTACCTCCTTATTGACATTAATTTATGGCACACTCTTATTGACATGGCCATTATAGATCGAGTGGAGAGCGACCACAATCCACTCTCATCTACTTTTTGTCTCCTGAGATTGGAAGAATCAGTTTATCCTCCTGACTTAATATCCGCTAGAGATCTACTGGTCACGAATGACATGAGGAGGCTCAAATGGTCCAAAATAATCAGTGATCCAGAATCACTGTCCGCCATCAGCAGGGACATGGATGATGCTGTCGCAGCAATGGAGGGCCTTTGTGCTAGTACCCAACCAGTTGATTTGATAACTACTATTCATATCTCTCTATTTAATAAAGTACGGTTCTACTTTCTGAGATCATATAGTAGGAAAGGCCACCATAACAAACCTCGTCAGAACTGGTATAATAAAGAATGCAGCCGAGCCCGTAAAACCCTTCAAGGAGCCATCAGAACTAAAAATATGAATGCTATAAGGAATTCCAGGAAGGCCTCTAAAACTGTTCAGGCAAAAGCAAAAAAAGAGTGAGATGAAGGAAGGTGGCAGGAACTGAAATCAGCATCTGCAAGGAGAAACACTTCTGGACCCCTGTAAAATGG
Organism: Triturus cristatus; assembly: GCF_964204655.1. Classification (NCBI taxonomy): domain Eukaryota; kingdom Metazoa; phylum Chordata; class Amphibia; order Caudata; family Salamandridae; genus Triturus; species Triturus cristatus. The sequence goes on along the minus strand of NC_140585.1, from coordinate 1,111,734,180 downwards.
GGCAGGGGCGCACATCCACCTCCTCCAGCAAACCACGTTGCCCCAGAATCATGGGTAAAACATTTCTCTCTACAGTACTGTATTAGGGCCAGCGAGCTGTGCAAACCTCTAGTATTGGCCCCTAGTCAGCCGACGGGCTTGGTATTCGAGCCATCAGATGCAATGACCGCCCTCAACGCAACCACGGGAGGGAGAGCCCTGGGCATTGACAGCATACCTGGAGACGTCTTCTTATATGAAGATGAGAAGTGGTGTAGGTATATAATACTACTAGCAAACAGCCTCTCCCAGGGCGCCCCCATCCCAGACTGGTGGAAGGGGGCAGAGATGATACCAGTATATAAGAAGTTGAACAGATCGCGGCCCGAGAACTACTGGCCCAGTAGCCTCATTGACTCTATCCAAAAAGTGATGGCACGCCTTGCCCTAGGAAAGGTACAAGAATGGATAGACAACAACAATGTTCTAACTCCACACCAGGCAGGGTTCTGTGCGCACATCGGCACAATAGGCCAGGTCTTTAGATTCATTCTGATATCTTGGCGAACAGTGGTGCTCGGTGATGGCAGCATGTACGCAGCATTTGTCAATCTAAAATCGGCTTTTGATCTAGTGTCCCATAATAAGTAATGGTGGTATTTCAGGACCTTGGTATGTCGGCGGACCGTAAAGTGTTTTTTGCTCTCTACCTAAGATTGGTCTTTTAAATATTAATTGTTCTTACTTTTTACCCATGATTGGTGTTTTAAATATATGTATGATTTTATCCTTACTTGATGTCCTGTAACAATATGGCCAGTTATATGCCCCACAGGCTGTAATTATTTGTGCTGAGGCTCCTAATACGCTTGAATTGGATTTTTTTTAACACTTATTAGCGTGAAGAACTAACCATTTTCTTAAAATTGAATTTTAAGCTGAATCTGCATTTATGACAAAATTGTCGAAATAAAGCTCTTTTGACCTGAAATGTTTCTGCATGGAACAGAGCATCAGACTTTCGTTTTCTATGCTGATGAGCAAGAACTTGATCTCTTCTCGTGAAGATGACATCTTGTGCATGTTGATGCTTGTCTGGGTAGGCTTTCATTTTTTTCTTACAACCCGAGTCTTTCATGTGTGTTTCTTCCTCGGTCTCTTTTGTTGGTCCATTGAGGTAACTTGGTCGTCATGGCTCTCCCGAACATCTAGGTTGCAAGGCTCTCACCTGTGGTTGAGTGAGGGGTTGAGTTGCGAGCTCAAAGTGTGCAATTCAGAACAGTTTTAAGGTTGTTTGTCTAATCCTGCATGCTGGATAGCTTTATTATAGTACTCATTAAACGTTCAATAAGGCCATTGGCCTGTGGCCAGAGAGGGCTGCTCTTATGATGCTTCACATTAAGATGACTGAGAAAGCCTTTGTATTCGCGACTGTTGAAAGATGGGCCGGTGTCAGACCTTAAAACTGCAGGAACACCCCAGGTTCTGAAGATGTTGTCTAATGGCTCAATGGCACATTTTTGAGTGATAGATGAGAGATCCTCTATCAATGGAAAACAGAAACATTCATCAGTGATCACCATCAGGTGATGTCACTTGTCAAGAGGAATGAAGAGGTCCACTGCAATTCTTCCCCATGCATGACTTGGCAACTCTAACATTTTTTACCGGGTGTTGGTTGGTTTTTGATATGGGAAAATGTTAGTATGCAGTTCCTAAGGTGAAGGAGTATTGAGGTCTCTTATGGATTGCCCTCACACACCCCGAAGGATGTCATGATTCATCATAGGGCTGTGGCGGCGCTGCAATGCCCGATGGGCTCCCGCGGAGGGGCTCTTTGCCGGAGATCGTTTAGAGGAAGCCGTTTAGTGTGTGAGGGTATGTTGTTAGGGTAGTGAGGTGAGTGTGCGCTGTGATTTAAAATAGGTCTAGTACTGCCCTATGTAAAAAAAGGTTTTTATTCTGAGGGTGCACTAACCTAGCTAAAATGCGTGAGCCCTGTCTGGAGATAATGATCCTGCAGGGTCTAATTGGTGTAAGTGGTCGACATGTTTCTTGCCTACAGCCTCTAGCAGGGTCTAGCGGCAATTCATCAGGACCGGTGTTAAAAAGGAAGAGAAGGTGATCCTAACTCTTGCACCACCGCAAGGCCGGTGCCAGGTATCATGGTGTCACCAGCGTTGGTTAAGAGGTACCAGGACGATTAGCCTGGACTAGTTGAGACCCCCAGATTTGAGGTCTGGTTTTGACGGGATTGCTCGGTTATCAGGGTGGCGTGCAACTAGCGATCATCCTACCCCTGCTCTGGGTCCCGGATGGTTTTGGATGACAGGCAGTTGCATAGATGACAGACCTTTAATTCTTTTTCAACCCTCACGTCTAGATGTGGAAACCAGACTCGGTCTCGGAGAGCGCGTTTGGGGGCAACAATTCCAGGATGTTCTTTACGGGCTACTTCAATCATCTGTTGTTGCAAACTCTCAGGAATTACAATTCTCGACCCACTTAGAATAAAACCTTCCTGGGTAAAGGACATTTCATCTTTGACATTCTTAAAATTTTGATATTCACTGTTGCTGGTCGGAGGTCGAGGGTGCTGGGACCAAGTCTGATGTGTAATAATGTCTTTCAGTTTCAGCATTCGACTATCTTTACTTGTGACAGTGACAATTTGTTCCATAGAAATGGCAACTGGAGTGCTTGATTTCACTATGAAATTTATGTAAGCTTCAGCTGTCTTAGAATTGGTGCGGGGCATTGAAGAGGCACTCATGAGAAGTAGTCTGCAAGGTTCCGATCTTTTCAGGGATGACGCACAATGGTGTAGTTGTACTCTTGCAATCACAGACCCCAACGTTCAATACGAGGAGGTATTTTTGCTTTTGGATTTCCAAAGATAGTAAATAACTCTTGATGATCGGTCACAAGTGTGAAGGGATTCCCATACAAGAATACATGGAAATGTTAACAAGTCCACACCACTGCCAAGCTCTCTTTTTTTCAGGTTGAGAGTAAGCACATTCAGTTTACGACAAATTTCGGCTGTCATATGCCACAATACGTCTTCGAGTATTTGGGTGTCTGCTGTGCTGCACAAGGATGGCATCCAACCTGACAAGGCTAGTGTCAACAACAACCTCTGTATGAAGCTTTGGATCAAAATATGCCATTTCAGTAACGGTCTCAATACCTTGCTTGACTTTCCGGAAGCTTTGCTCGTGTTCATGTGACCAAAGAAAAAAAACATTATTTTTCGTCAAGTCTCTTAATGGCGCACTAACAGTGGGGAAGCCTCACATGCATCCATAGAAATAGCTGGCCATGCCAAGGAATGAATGTAACATTGAGGCATCATGGGGGGGACTGGCAGTTGACAGCATTTGTACCTTAGCAGGATCGGGTGTCATGCCCCATCAGAAAAGATAAGTACAAAGAATATTAACTTTGTCTTATGGAAACACATTTAAACTGGCATCAGTGAGCAACTGACACACTTATGTGAGAGCTTTGTCATGCTCCTTCTGCGTACCTCCAAAAATAAACATGTCGCCACTGTAATTGAAAGCATTCATGACTGGCTCTATGATACTTCGAAGGACATCTTGGAATAGTTCTGCAGCTAATGACACACCAAAACTTAGTCTCCTGTAACAAAACAGACCAACATGTGTAGAAAAGTTTGTAATGTAACTGCAATTCTCCCCAAGTTCCAACTGATGATGTCCTTTATTCATATACAGGCAATAGAATATCTTTGCCCCATTTAATTGTGTTATTATGTTGGAAATGTGTGGACCTAGATGTAGGTCTCTCTCAATGGGCTTGTTTGCTTGACGCATATCCACACAGATGCGTACAGCTCCTTCACTGTCGTTTTTGGGTACTATTACTATGGTAGAACTCCTCATGGAGTTGGACCAGTAGAACGCTCAGTGATATTGTGCTTAAGTAAAGTATACATGTTCCTTTTCAACAGCTTCCTGTAATTGAAAGGCAATTCTCATTGATGTAATGAAACTTGAGGGGGGCCCGCCGCAAAGTACATGCAGCCCCCCTCCCCCATTCTCTGGACCCAGTCTGAAGCTCTCAGGCCAGGGACAGGACAGTGCCAGAGGGGGCCCCCAAAGCTCAGGGCCCCCTGCACAGTAGGGGCTGCAGGGGGATTTTGTTATGCCACTTGCAATTTGTCTGTGAGCAATAGGACGGATGTCCTCATTAATGTGTAACTGGACTTTCATAGTCTTGAGCTTTCCCAACTCATGAAACAACAGAGAATTGACTTACTATTTTGTGATGAGCATTCAGAGATATCAGTCCCATTTCAGCAGCTGTGCTGAAGCTGAGTAAACAGCCGCTTGACGCCGTACCTTGAAGTACATGAATGGGGGGTTGTACTTTTGTTTTCTTATGCTTCATTGTTGCCACAAATTAACCTTGACTTTTTAGTGGCGTTGATGCAGCCCATGTATACACTTTAGTTTTCTTCAGGCATAATATTTATTGATGAAAGGTATTGAGCAACCATTGACTTTTAGTGTGATCTTCGGACAATGTTTGAATGACTGAAGTTTTGTCATGTTCATTTCTCTTGGACCGATGTTTTTCCTAACAGGCGGCCAGTCCGACGGGCACATGTTTCTCTGAGCTGAACATCGACTTGGCACGCCCTTCTTCACTTTCATTTAATGTTGACACGGAAGAACTATTTGACAAAGAATTAGCTGTCGATTGACTTAGTTAAGTGTCAATTTGCCTCAGCTGATGTGGTCGCTTGGTATTATAGATATGCATTGAATATTTGTTCGGGTGGCCATTTTGCCTTCATGCTGTGACGCACTTACTTTTCCTCAGCCTTGCATACCGTCACAAGATGGTTCTTCTTTCCACAGCCTTGGCAGATCTGCCCAATGGCAGGAAATTTACCTTATTGTGGAAAAATAAATCCACACCTGTGGCACAACTTCTTTACCCTGGAGATTTTACTCTGTGTCTTTCGGCCTTGTGCTTTGACTTATTTCTCACATTCATGACTGACTCACTGTGGTCACCTTTTGCCTCCATTTCAGCAGCTTGTCGATCAGCAGGCTCTTCAGCTCTTGCAGCCATGAGTACTCGCTCTAGACGAAGAGTTTCCTTCAGCATTTGTCGTCTGAATGAATCTGACAAGCAACCGTCAATCAATCTGAGGTGTATAGCATCCTCATCATTAAATTAATTGAACTTACAGTGTTTAATGAATGTATCCAGTCTCTCAATGAATTTGTCGATGGTCTCACCAGCTTTCTGTCATTCTTGACTGATGATGTACCTTTCATAATCTACATTTGGAATTGATTTGAACTTGAGATTCAAGGCTGCTTTGATTTGACTGTATGTAATTTCGTCACCTCGCTGCATTTCCTTTATGACTTCTTTTACGCCTTCACCAGCAAGATTCTTAAGGTACTTGATAATTGTCTTGATATCTGCTTCTTCAATTGCATCAATGAAGTTATCAAATGTCTCTATCTAGGCAGTCCATCTGTTGTCAGTGCTCAACTTTTTGGCGGTATGAAATGGCGGTGGTGGTTTCAAGAAGGCCGTGGCATTGTAACCATTGGTGGAACTTACTGATGTGGAGAGTATAGTTCGCTCCACCACTGCTTGGTGATCTTGCATATGCAAACCATCTCTGAGGCCTTGTGATTTGTTGGCCCCTGGATCATCTTTGATAATGCTAGGAAACTGGACCACTTTTCTATATCTTTACTGGAGAAGAATACGGTCACAATTCCGATCACCGCTCTTTTGGCTTTCTGCACTTTGGAAACCTTTAGAGTTGTGCTGAGACCCTCTCGGCAGCTTTGTTTGCGTGACGCTTCTAATATGGACGGCTCTGCAAGCACAACCCCAGGTGCTTTCTCTTGGGTCACTCCCTCCAGCACTGTGGCATGATGACTCGCTTTACTCAGAACTGGTAAGCAGATTACCATTTCTTGTATCACTTTGTCTTTATGTGTCTCTTTGTGCTGTCTGACACCTGGTTAATATGTGCCTCACAGAGCTTCTGTTTGCAGTGTTATCTTGCACTTTCCTGCTCTTTCAAAACCCCGCTGCATCTGCCTCTAGCATTGTCACTCCAAATGAATGTATGGCTTTGAGTTGCATAGTAGTGCAATACCTCTTTGTGCAGCCTTCCCAGCAGGTTCTCGACAACTACTGTGCAGACTTTTCAATGAAGTTTTCATTACCTTCAAATGCTTTACATGGAACTGGGGCTGCGCTTTGACTCACATACGCGAAATATCAATTTAACACTTTCATGGAGGTACCAGTGGTACTCACAAGCAGTTTGCTGGACCATGGCAAACGCTCTAGGGAGCACTGTCAATCTTCCGGTTACTTCAGGACCGCTATATGAATTCAATAGCCGTCTATTAGAATTCATCTCCCCTTATAAAATTGCCACCCACAATTTCCTACTTCTAGGGGATTTCAACGTTCATAGCGAGGATGTCTACAATCATGAAGCTATGGTCTGTCTAGAGGACCTGGCCTCTTCAGGTCTCCTTAAAATTAATAATGACTCCACCCATATAGCTGGCCACACCTTAGATCTCATCCTCTTCAACTCCCAGAACATCTTATGTGGGGATACACTTCCTTTGACCTGGTCCGACCACTCCCTGATTAACTTTCATCTGACGAGTCCTGGGACACAGACACTCTTAACTACGATGTAGAACACCAACTATCCCATTTTAATACCATCATCACCAACGTTCTTGATGAGGCAGCACCATTGAAGCCTCTCACCCACCCCCCTAAATCCACTCCTTCTGACTGGTACACTCCGGCCCTATGCACTGAAAAGAGTTGGTGCAAGAAATTTGAACGGACATGGCGATTCTCTTATAGAGAACAAGATAAACGAGTTACAAAATTGCTTTAGCATCCTATCATATAAACATCAAAAATGCGCGCAAAATCCATATTGCTCATCAATTGGAGCTAGCTGGAACCAACTCCAGGACTCTATTTCAAATAGTTAAGTCCTACACCAACCCTAGCACCTGTGATACTGTGGAATCTCCTTCTCAGTCGCTTTGCAATAGTGTTGCATCTTATCTCACTCAAAAAATAGATACCATGTATCAGAATATCATCTCTGCAATACCATCCCCTCCCCTATCACTATAGTTCCCTCTGACAAACATAACATCACCTCACAACTACACTCCTTCCCCCCTCTCAGTCATATGGAAGTTATAGCCCTCCTTGCGACTACCAAATCTGGCTCCCCACTACTGGACATCATCCCCGCCAAGATTTCGGCCAAATTTGCTGACCAGCTTGCCCCTCCCATTTGTTCTATCCTTAATAACTCCCTGATTTCTGGCAGTCTCCCTCCAGCATGGATAAACGCACAAGTAATACCCATACAAAAAAAACCAAGATTCCTACCACTGAACTGTCCAACTACCGACCCATATCTCTACTACCCTTGCAGACGAAGCTCATTGAAAAACATATCAACAAGCACTTGTCCGAGTACATGGAAACCTCTCACCAGCTATATGTTTCATAGTCGGGTTTTCGGGCCAAACACAGTACCGAATCCACTCCTATTGAGGTTACTGACAACATCCGTATGGCCTTGGACAAGGGTCAAGCAGCATTCTTGGTGCTGCTTGACCTGTCAGCTGCATTTGATACCATTTCCCACCAGATTCTACTTGATAGACTACAGGATATAGGTGTTCAAGGGCTGGCCTTGAAGTGGATTACCGACTTCCTAACTGACAGAACTCAGACTGTCACTCTAGGAACCTTTAAATCTACCTCTACTAAAGTTACCAAGGGGGTCCCGCAGGGCTCCTGCTTGAGCCCGACCCTTTTCAATATTTATGTCACCCCTCTGCCAGACTCATGTGATTCTTGGGATTCACCCCCATCTCATATGCAGACGACACACAGCTCCTCCTCACATTTGACAAAAATAGACCTGATATTGAACTTATTTTCTCAGAAGGCACGAAATCCATCGCTGCCTGGATGCGGGCTAACTATTTACAACTCAACGCAGGGAAATCTAAAATCATGTTGTTTGGAGGAGCTGTCACATGCTGGTCGCCTACCTGGTGGCCGGAAGAACTTGGTCCTGCCCCTGCCCCTAAAGAAGTGGTCAAGAACCTAGGTGTCAGAATTGATCACAAACTAACTCTTGCGGCACATGCTAATAATACTGCTGGCTCATGCTTCTACATCCTCAGCCTTCTTAGAAGGGTTTTTCCCCTTCTACCTTCATCCACCAAGAAAACACTAATGCAAGCCTTGGTACTAAGTAGACTTGACTACTGTAATGCCCTCTTATTTTCAGCTAACGAAGCCTCCCTCAACAAACTCCAGGTTGTGCAGAATACTGCCGCCCGTCTTGTTGCCAACGTCTCCGCCAGAACACCCTCTGTACCCCTTCTTAACCAACTACACTGGCTTCTGGTGAGAAAGTGGGTTAAATTTAAAATAGGCTGCACTATCTATAAAGCCCTCAATGGCCAAGGTCCCTCGTATCTCTCGAGCAAACTAGCTTCATACACCCCAGCACGAGCACTTAGATCTAGCTTGGAACTTCTGCTCACCACCCCCAGGGTAAAAAAGGCACGCAGTGGAGGCAAAGCATTCTCTTACCTTGCTCCTGTATTCTGGAATAAATTACCCTTTCATCTACGCAATTGCCAGAATCTACCTCAGTTCAGAAAGCTGCTAAAAACTCACCTCTTCTAAATTTCGTTACTCTGTTGTTCTCTGCCGTCCTAAGCACCGAGATACCCTCATGGGTGATTCAGCGCTATACCAACCAATAAACTTCAAACTTCAAACCTCAAACTACTTATCTCATCCTCATCACCAATTGTATTGTCCTCCACAGCCTGGGTACTCGCCAATGACTATGCCACAGATGGAGCTTAGTATAACACATCTTTATTCTTCTGCATGTAACCGCAAATCTGACATTCTAAACCTGCATTCAATTCACTACGCTCTATTGCTTACGTCAAAGCTCTATGGAGTCCATCAGGAACCACACAGGTTCCATAATTACATACTCACATGACACTGCAGGTGGTAGGGGAGGTGGCAGTGCAGGTCATGTTTTCATGGTGTATAATGACTATGATACCCCCAAGTTTGTTGGCTCTGTCATGTTTGGTAATATTGTAGGTGGGAGAAGTGTTGATAGCTAAGTCTGGGTATGTTGAGAAAGAGAACGTCAGGGAAGAGGTCGTCCATTTGGTTCTGGGGTTAAGAGGGAGGTGCTTGTGGACCAAGTAGTGGTGTTTGGGGCTGGATTAGATGGTCGGGGGATCAAGGGTTCTGTTGGTGGGGACACAGACAGACACCAACTGTTGTGCCCTTGCTGCTTCAGAGGTGCGTCCATGCTGCGACTGCCATTTGAATGTCAGAGGAAGAGGGAGGAGGGAGGAGGAAGAGATCCAGAGGGTTGTGGGCTGAATGAGTCGAGCATGGGGAGGAGGTGGAAGTAAGGTAACAAGGATCGGGAAAAAGTAAGCTGAAAAAAGAGTCATAAAGAGAAGGCAGCAAAGACAAGGCTGAAAGAGCAAAAAGGTGGCAAAATTGCACAAACAGAGAATGGAGAGTGAAAGAGAGACACAAAGTGTATGAGAGAGAAAAAGGCTACAAGAGAAAGAGAGAGAAGGAGCGAGCAGAAGAGGCAAAAGAGCAAAGAGTGAATAGAGGCAAGAGGCAAAAGTGAAAAGAGGCAAAAGTGCAAAGATCGAAAATGGATATAGAGTGAAACGTGGCAGAAGGCAAGAGACTGGAGGGCTACAGAGCCTCAGTACGAGGTCTGAAAGGACCTGGGTATGGTCAGAGGACTGAGGAACTTTGGAGCCGGGGCAGGCACAGAAGGTCAGGCAGTCAAACAATGCAAGGCACCACCTTCTGATCATAGACCTATTATCTTTGAACAGTATAAAGGAGACTCTAAAATCATTTGAAATAGGTACAACCGTGGTCTGGACAACATACCAGCACTGGTAATAAAATTCAATAGTAATTGGTGAGCAGATAGTTTTCAGTTACTAGGTAAAATATAATTATCTCGGAATTGTGGAAGGACTCTGTAAATTCTAAAGAAAGGTGACCGAAGGCTCCCTGATAAATTATAGACTAATTAGCCTCCTTGATTTCTCCAAGAAGATCTTTTCTAAAATTCTGTTAACCCATCTTGAGGTATGGACTGTGGATAATATGTTATTGCCTATAGAGCAGGGAGGCTTTTGAGCCAGTTTCTCTGCAACCGACCAGGGTTTACTTTGTAGGCAATTATAAAAAGCCCATAGAGAAAAAGCAGAGGCTGTGTTGCTGTTTTGTTGACTTCTGCACAGCCTTTGGTATGGTAGAAACAGGGCAGGTATGGAATAAATTAAGCTTGGGATGCCCTGCTGGGTCTTTAAAATCTAATTCAAGCTCTGCATACAGCAAATTGGATTTGAGTGCAAATAGATCCTTCTGGGCGTCTTTCTAAAATGAGTAATATATGTAATGGTTTATGTCAAGGATGATCCTTGGCACCGCCTCATTTTGGCTTCTATTTAGTGGATTTGCCAGTTGTACTTCATACTCTTTTTCTCAAAAAACTATTTTTCAAACCCATTCTTCTATATGCTGATGACCTCATCATGCCAGATTATACTCCAAGGGGTCTACAGCAGAAGCTCAACGCATTGCTCAGTTATTGCAAAGTGCTTTTTAAAAAGGTAAATGTAGAACAAACCAACATATTAGATTATTTTAGGGTGACAGAAGTTACATCTTATTAATATCTAGGATTGCAATTGTTTCAGATCTAAAATGGGATGATCATATGATGGGACCTTTTATAAACTCTGGATCATCTAGCAAGCAAGTTAGGTGGGAGCTGGAGTATTGCTGAGCAAGACAGTGGTAGGCTAGAGTGGCTAGACTAGACCTCTTTTGACACACCGTTCCTGAAGTTGGTGAAAAGCCCATGCTCACTGGGTTGGAGGCTTATTGGTAACAGGAAAGGGCACATTGAGGTGTTCCATAATTATTATCAAAGCAAAAGTTGACACAGAGAGGAAGTGTGCTTTCCAGATGTAGTCACCGCTCAGTTTCCTTGCACCTACAGATGGATTGTTCTTGCACACTTCTTTTCCTTAGAAACAGTTTGTCCATCTCTCAAATCTTTAGGTTTGCTGCAGACTTCCATACAGGTGAAGTCAGCAAAAGCAAGAGGCAAGCCGCACACTTGTGTATGTTCATGAAACATCACAGTAGGACTAGTGCAGGTCTGGTTCTTCAATAATCTGAAGTGGGGCTCAAGTTTATATTCACAGTCCCTTGCAATTGGGCATCAGCCTTCTTCCAGTCAGGGTAATGCATCGTAAAGGTTTGAAATAACAGCTTCCAAGTTTTTTTTTTGTTTTTTTTTAAAGAAACCTTTATTTGACTTCAAAGAGTTACAGACTTGGGCCTACATCCCCTTGGGCCGGCCGCTAATTAGTACGAGACGTGTCATTTCACCGTTGTACACACTTGTCAATCAAAAGATCCCGTCAGTCCATCCGCACTCCGAGTGAAGGCAGCGGCAGTAGTCAAGTAACAATATTAAATACGGTTTCATCTTTCAATTTAAAACTTATAGACATTACACACAAACAAGGCAATAGGCATTGTGAGTATCAGGACGCGTTCCCCGGGGTAGGAAATCAACGATCTGTGGCAGAGGAGGGAGGGGGGCCTGGGAGCAGAGGAAAAGTCAAACTGTAACATACTCATAACATAACAGATTAGGAATGTTCAGCTAGGGGGACAAAGGAACATCCAATACTATTGCCAGAGGAGGGGCGCAGATGTCTCCGCGATAAGAATTCCACGGACCCCATACCCTAGTCCATTTCCTAGGCTTGCCTCTCGCTAGATACACCGTCTTTTCTCTAAACATGCACCAATCCATATTCTCCTTCCACACCGAGACCGTGGGTGACCTCTGGGAACCCCATAACTGTGCGATGTTGCGTTTAGCCACCATATTCCCCAAAGTCGCCCACTGCGTCTGTGCCACATTATAATCATTTGGCTCCCACACGTTCAGCAGACACCTCCTAGCTTCTGGAAACAGAGCAACATGAGTGACCTCTTCCATTACAGCATGCACCCGACTCCAAAAGCGAGCCACCTCAGGGCATTCCCATAGGACGTGACGGAAAGTACCCAGCAAACCACAGCCACGCTTACACATCCCATCCACGGAAAAACCCATGCGCATCAGGCGGGGTCCAGTGACATACACTCTATGGAGTATCTTTAGTTGTACGAACCGAAGGCGGGCCGGAATTGCCACCTCCCTCGGGGAGGCTATTGCCGAGACCCAGTCCTCATCATCTAATTCCAAACCGTCAGCCACCCAGACCTCCCTCAAGTGGGTCAACAGGTCCGCCCATTCGTTGATAAGCTTTTTATAGATCAAGGAGATTGTGCTGTCAGGCACGTAGCCATCGAGCACCCTGTCCTCCAGTGGGGAATTTTCCGGGATAGCAGTAGCATCAGGGAAAACCGAGCACAACGCATGACGGACCTGAGCATACCGGAAGTACTCCCTATCGTTCAGCTTATATTCCGCTTTCAGCATTTCAAACGTTTTAAACTTCCCTTTCACCCAAAAATCACTCACCTTACATATGCCAATCATATCCCATCCTTTAGTTTTCCACAAACAGCCCAGTCTTTCTGAAGCATACAGCGGAGTCGCTCGAGTCAGGCGGTCCTTCCATCCCATCGCAGCATTCGCAGCATGCCACACACGTACCGCTATCTTTGTTGGGCCTGTCAACTGCACATCAGGAGACTTCGAATAGAGTGCTCTATTATAATCCCCACCAGGCAATAGCATTTTATCCATCTCAAACGCCGGGTTCAGGGCCGGTCCGTACATCCCGTGGTTCACCGCCGCCAATTGGGACGCCCAATAGTATCGCTTGATATCGGGGAGTGCAATACCCCCATCATACCAAGGGAGTGTCAATTTTGTGAGAGCGATTCGCGATCGCCCGTCCCAAAACAACTGCCGCTGCAAACTCTCCACCTCACGGAAATAACGGGCCGGTATGACGTCGAGTGTATTTTGTAGTGCATACAGGAATCGTGGTAGCGACATCATTTTAAACAACGCCGCACGTCCGAGCGTGACTTGGCCCAGTTAATGACCAAGCCGGAGTTACGACCAAATGAGTTCAGAACATCAACTAATACAATTAAAGACTGCCGGGGAGATGTGAGGTACAGGAGAATGTCATCCGCATAAAGAGAGATGCGGTCCTCAAATTCAGGCTTCCACCTAATGCCTGGCAATGAGGGCTCCCATCGTAACCAGGCAGCCAGAGGTTCCAAGGCAAGTGCGAAGAGGGGCGACAACGGACAACCCTGCCGCGTGCCTTTTCCCAACGCGAAGGGTGTCGACACTCTGCCATTCACCACCACCTGAGCCAACGGTTCCTCATACAACAACTTTACCCAACCGAACGGGGCCGAAACCAAATTTCGCGAGCGCCGCCCAAAGATACGGCCATTCTAGAGTATCAAACGCCATTGTGGCATCCAAGGACGCCAAAACGGCCGGCTCACGTATGTACGCCGCTCTGGCGAGCACTCCATGAAGACGCCTCAGTTTCAGAGCCGTATTACGGTGAGGTATGAAACCGGACTGGTCCGGATGGATCAAGTTGCCAACGACCCTAACCAGACGATTAGCTAAAACCTTAGCCAGAATTTTGGGCTCAGCATTTAACAGTGAGATGGGCCTGTAAGAAATACACCGATCCCGCGGCTTCCCCTCCTTGTGAATCACGACTATTGTAGCAAGACGCTGATCATAGGGGAGGGAGCCCACGTCACGTGCTTCAAGAAACATTTTGCAGAGATGAGGCGCCATCTTGTCCGGACGCAATTTATACAGTTCGATGGGAAGGCCATTGGGACCCATGGCCTTGCCAGAAGCGACCGAGCGAATGGCCAAAGCAATCTCATCAGGCGACAACGTCGCATCCATCAGTACCCTATCCGCCTCTGACAAAGACGGCAATGCAATATCTCTCACAATAGATGAGAGTCATCCTCAAGGCAATCCGAGACTGGAGAATATACTTCGCGGAAATAAGCCGCGAAACATTCAACAATTTCCACAGGGTCAGTCACACGCACGCCATCCGTTCTCTCAATAACCGGCACCACTCGACTCGCTCTCTCTTTCTTGTCCAACCATGCAATCAAGTTTCCAGCCTTATCCCCCACATCGTATAAGCGCCCTTGTTGCTCTCTACTCATCACTTTGGCGGCATCAGTAACCAACGCTCTATAGTCAAGCTGCTTGAGACTGAGAACGTGCAACTTATCATTCGTAACACCCACCTCCAGGTCCCCCTCCAACTTGGCTATTTCGTTTTCAAGGCCAACCACCTCCTCAATCTTGCTTTTCTTGGAGTGGGAAATTAGAGAAAGCGCTTGCCCACGTATCACTGTTTTGAAGGCTTCCCATAACGAGACAGCAGATGATACTGACCCCACATTTTCATTGAAATAGTGTTCGAGAGACTTGACCAGGTCAGCCCGGATTTTAGGATTACGCAGGTACCAAGGGTTAATCGGTGCTACCCTCCCCTCAGCCCCGGGGGTGACCTCCATGTGCAACAGTAGTGGGGAGTGATCAGAAATACCCCGGGCCAGATGTCCTACTTCCCTAACCATCACAGCTTGGGCCGCCGGCATAAGGACATAATCAAGTCTCGATAAACTTCCGTGAGCCCCTGAGTGGAAAGTGTATTGCGCCTGCCCCGGGTGCATTAATCTCCAGCAGTCTATCAGTCCGAGGGTATCTATAAACCCACTCAGCCAGGCCTGTGCCCCAGGGAGATCCCTGGGAGGGTGACGATCCGCTCTACCGGATACGACAGAATTAAAATCGCCCCCCATCACCAGAACCCCCCCGGGAGTCCCAAGACCATTCGCCCCAAATCAGCAAAAGTGACGGTCTGCAATCCTGGTGGGACATAAACAGAAACTAGCGAGACGGTTCTGCCCTCCCATCGGCCTACGAGTGCAGCATACCGCCCTCTGTCATCATGAATCGTATCATCTACCTCCAACGGGAGAGAGGCTCTAATCAAGATGCCCACCCCCCTCGAGCCAGAAGTGAAACCGGAATGAGCAGCGAGACGATATCCCCGCCTATTCATAGCATGGCAAGAATTCCCAATTAGATTCGTTTCCTGCAGAAAGACAATATCTGGCGACATCCGTTTAAAAAACTGCAGCACTACCCCACGTTTAATCCTGTCCCCCAATCCATTCACATTCCATGAGAGTACTCTCAATCCCCTACCCCCATCCCAACCCCGTGCACAACTCCCTCCCCCCAGAGAACACGACCCCGACCACCAGTCGTATAGCGTTACGTTGCCTTGTAAAACATTCGAACATTCCCCAACTCCCCCCCTCCCCACCAACATTTCCGTTACAACTCCCCCCTCCCTGCACCCCTGCGTGAGCCCATGTAGCCCCCCCAACTTGCAGTGTGCCTGTCGCCCTAGCATTAACTAATCTACAAAAAGAAACCCCAGAGGAGGAAAGAGCCTCACTAAGCACCCCACAACCCCCGGGCATTTAAGGATAAGGCACTGAATAGAAACATCGAACCAAAGTATGGAAGTGTCATCGCAATGTTCAGTCACCGGGAACCAAGAGTCTATTCCTGTCCAGCCAAGCCCACTCCGTTCTCCTCGGTCTGTCCCTCTCGACTTCGTCGCTGGGGCAGATTATCAAGCCAATCTCCAACCTCCTCCGGCCGATCGAAGAAATGTGTCCGATCCTCAAACTCAACACGCAACCTGGCCGGAAAGAGCATCGCATATTTCAGCTCCATGTCTCTCAGTCGCCGTTTGACACCCATGAACCCCTGTCGCTGCTTTTGGACCGATTGTGTGAAGTCCGGGCAGAAACTTATATTAGTGTTCTCAAACTTCGTCGGCCCACTCACCCTCGAGGCCTGCAGGATAGCGTCCCTGTCCCTAAAATTGAAAATTCTGGCAATGATGGGCCGTGGGGGAGCGCCCGTTTTCGGCTTACCACCCGGAACTCTATGGGCCCGCTCGACCGCAAAGAATTTACTCAATCCTTTGGGTGCGAGATGGTTGATCACGAGGTCTTCCACGACGAGGTCAGCCGTAGGGACCTCAGATTTCTCCGGCACCCCTATTATGCGCACATTATTCCGCCGAGCCCTGCTTTCAAAATCCTCCAGCCGACGGACAGACAAATCATTGGATGTCCGCAGATTATGGACCTCGGTTTGCAAGTCAGACACGTCCGTTACCAGACTCGACGTTTTCAGACCCAAGGATTTGACCTTTTCATTCGTTTGTGAAAGGTCCGCTCTGACTAGATTAACGTAGATCAAAACCGTGTCCAATTTATGGGCCAAGGTGTCGAATTGCTGTCCGACCGCCGCTTTCATCTCATCGATGGCACCCATGACGTCCTGCAATGTTAACTCCGTAGACGATCCCGGGCCATCCTTGGATCTCTCCGGTGACTTATGCAGTCCACTAGGGGATCCTTTTGACTGGGCATAGCGGTCCATGTTATTAGCTTGGGTATAAACTCCCCGCCTAGTCGTCTTGGATTTTTGTTTATCTCCGTCCAATCTAGCCGCCATTGTCTGATGGTCACCAAGGTTGTCGTCCACCAACACGATTAGTAATCCTCAGACAGCCAATCTAGGGAGCCTCGGCGATCACGAAAGGTAGTCCAGACTAGTGTCCAAGATCCAGGCAGGATACCCGATCTTCCCACTATAAATATGTGCTGACAATCCAGGGCCCCTCAGCCAGTTTCAGCGAGGAGACCCGAAACCGAAAGTGAAAGTATGGGGTGCGCACCGGCCCGGGTCCTGCATGCCGTTGTTGTTCACTTTCTGCCTGGGCACCACGCCAACTCGAATCGGGGGCAAGGTCAGGAGTAGGCCGCCAACTTAAAGTCGATGCTATCCCGGTTCCTGAAGTCCGATTTGAATTTGGACAACGGGTATCACCTCCGCGTAGGTTCGCCTGTAGAAGCCCGTCGATAGAATCAGGATATATTCAGGATAGACGTGGGAGGTTGCGGAGGCCCTCGGGAGCCCTGTGCCTACGCGGCCATCTTGGTCGTGCGCTAGGCTCCTCCTCCAGCTTCCAAGGTTTGAGCAGATTTTCCCTCTTAAGAGATGACCCTGTTCCCAGAGTGCTCCATGGGGGCTGGTGCTGTGCCTACATGACACCAGGTAGTAACAGAAATGATGTGCTCTGGCAGGACACACTATGTGCTCCTGCCAGTCAGGACTGAAGGAAAGGAAGCAGAGGTAAAAGAGAAGCATGAACAAGACTCACCTCATCATTTCTCTGAGGGGAGCTATAAAATGTGAGGGAACCTCTTAGACAAACAATAAAAACATCCAGGATGGAACCGCTGCACAGGTTGTGGGGGACTTCCATCCAAACACATGGTAATTGTACTTATAAAAAGTGTTAGTCATGGTGAAAATAGGAAAGCATACAAAAAGTGATAGTATGGAATGCTTGAATTAATCTAAGCCACTGGTAATTACCCAGGCCTGCATCCTAGTCCATTGTTATGTTGCACACCATGCCACCTCAGTTTGGACCCAGCTATATTCAAATCAGTCTTGACCTACATACAACAGTGCCGTGTTTCCAGAGTTCAATTGGATCCTCAGCCCATCCCTTTGAAAGTTGACTTAAGGGAACAGCACACAATTTCTTTACAGGTTGATGAATGCAGATCAAAGAAATCCTAGGTCTTTTGCAGGCAGCAAAGATATTAAAACATTTCAAGAGTGTCAATTCAGAGCTGCTTTATTGTCTGCATTTTTAGAAGAGGGGCTCATATTAGTTCTGAATCTAGTCCTAAGAGAAGGGTGATATGCATGCACAGCACACCTAACTTGCTCTACACAGGGCTTCAGAATTTACCCCTACATGTGTATTGACACAAGTCTCTGACAGATGGCTCGCGATGCAGTGTTGTGATTGGTAGGCACCCAGGTCCTACTGACCAATCACTACGCTGCAATGAAGAGTGTTGTTGCAGCGGCCCTTTAAAGAAGGCGTTACAACTGGGGTGGCGTAGTGGGCAAAAGAACGATGGATTTAACCCAGATCTCTTGACTGGGGGAGAATGTCTGCATTGTCAGCATTCCGTCCATCAATTGTTTGTTGTAACGCTTTTCGCCCTAAGTGGGATGGGTATTCCCAGACGTGAGACCCGTGCTCACTACGCCACTGGAGTCAAGCTATCCTGGCTGATGACGGCTGATAGCCAGAAACCGGTCCTAGGATGCTTGATTCCGGTCCAGGGAAGACATGGCTTGGCAGTTCGGGCTGGACTGTTCCCATGAGGCACAGGGTCAAGACTGATTTGCATATTGCCATGTCTAAACTGGGGTGGCGTAGTGGGCAAAAGAACGATGGATTTAACCCAGATCTCTTGACTGGGGGAGAATGTCTGCATTGTCAGCATTCCGTCCATCAATTGTTTGTTGTAACGCTTTTCGCCCTAAGTGGGATGGGTATTCCCAGACGTGGGACCCGTGCTCACTACGCCACTGGAGTCAAGCTATCCTGGCTGATGACGGCTGATAGCCAGAAACCGGTCCTAGGATGCTTGATTCCGGTCCAGGGAAGACATGCCTTGGCAGTTCGGGCTGGACTATTCCCATGAGGCACAGGGTCAAGACTGATTTGCATATGGCCATGTCTAAACTGGGGTGGCGTAGTGGGCAAAAGAACGATGGATTTAACCCAGATCTCTTGACTGGGGGAGAATGTCTGCATTGTCAGCATTCCGTCCATCAATTGTTTGTTGTAACGCTTTTCGCCCTAAGTGGGATGGGTATTCCCAGACGTGAGACCCGTGCTCACTACGCCACTGGAGTCAAGCTATCCTGGCTGATGACGGCTGATAGCCAGAAACCGGTCCTAGGATGCTTGATTCCGGTCCAGGGAAGACATGGCTTGGCAGTTCGGGCTGGACTGTTCCCATGAGGCACAGGGTCAAGACTGATTTGCATATGGCCATGTCTAAACTGGGGTGGCGTAGTGGGCAAAAGAACGATGGTTTTAACCCAGATCTCTTGACTGGGGGAGAATGTCTGCATTGTCAGCATTCCGTCCATCAATTGTTTGTTGTAACGCTTTTCGCCCTAAGTGGGATGGGTATTCCCAGACGTGGGACCCGTGCTCACTACGCCACTGGAGTCAAGCTATCCTGGCTGATGACGGCTGATAGCCAGAAACCGGTCCTAGGATGCTTGATTCCGGTCCAGGGAAGATATGGCTTGGCAGTTCGGGCTGGACTGTTCCCATGATGCACAGGGTCAAGACTGATTTGCATATGGCCATGTCTAAACTGGGGTGGCGTAGTGGGCAAAAGAACGATGGATTTAACCCAGATCTCTTGACTGGGGGAGAATGTCTGCATTGTCAGCATTCCGTCCATCAATTGTTTGTTGTAACGCTTTTCGCCCTAAGTGGGATGGGTATTCCCAGACGTGGGACCCGTGCTCACTACGCCACTGGAGTCAAGCTATCCTGGCTGATGACGGCTGATAGCCAGAAACCGGTCCTAGGATGCTTGATTTCGGTCCAGGGAAGACATGGCTTGGCAGTTCGGGCTGGACTGTTCCCATGAGGCACAGGGTCAAGACTGATTTGCATATGGCCATGTCTAAACTGGGGTGGCGTAGTGGGCAAAAGAACGATGGATTTAACCCAGATCTCTTGACTGGGGGAGAATGTCTGCATTGTCAGCATTCCGTCCATCAATTGTTTGTTGTAACGCTTTTCGCCCTAAGTGGGATGGGTATTCCCAGACGTGGGACCCGTGCTCACTACGCCACTGGAGTCAAGCTATCCTGGCTGATGACGGCTGATAGCCAGAAACCGGTCCTAGGATGCTTGATTCCGGTCCAGGGAAGACATGGCTTGGCAGTTCGGGCTGGACTGTTCCCATGAGGCACAGGGTCAAGACTGATTTGCATATGGCCATGTCTAAACTGGGGTGGCGTAGTGGGCAAAAGAACGATGGATTTAACCCAGATCTCTTGACTGGGGGAGAATGTCTGCATTGTCAGCATTCCGTCCATCAATTGTTTGTTGTAACGCTTTTCGCCCTAAGTGGGATGGGTATTCCCAGACGTGGGACCCGTGCTCACTACGCCACTGGAGTCAAGCTATCCTGGCTGATGACGGCTGATAGCCAGAAACCGGTCCTAGGATGCTTGATTCCGGTCCAGGGAAGATATGGCTTGGCAGTTCGGGCTGGACTGTTCCCATGATGCACAGGGTCAAGACTGATTTGCATATGGCCATGTCTAAACTGGGGTGGCGTAGTGGGCAAAAGAACGATGGATTTAACCCAGATCTCTTGACTGGGGGAGAATGTCTGCATTGTCAGCATTCCGTCCATCAATTGTTTGTTGTAACGCTTTTCGCCCTAAGTGGGATGGGTATTCCCAGACGTGGGACCCGTGCTCACTACGCCACTGGAGTCAAGCTATCCTGGCTGATGACGGCTGATAGCCAGAAACCGGTCCTAGGATGCTTGATTTCGGTCCAGGGAAGACATGGCTTGGCAGTTCGGGCTGGACTGTTCCCATGAGGCACAGGGTCAAGACTGATTTGCATATGGCCATGTCTAAACTGGGGTGGCGTAGTGGGCAAAAGAACGATGGATTTAACCCAGATCTCTTGACTGGGGGAGAATGTCTGCATTGTCAGCATTCCGTCCATCAATTGTTTGTTGTAACGCTTTTCGCCCTAAGTGGGATGGGTATTCCCAGACGTGGGACCCGTGCTCACTACGCCACTGGAGTCAAGCTATCCTGGCTGATGACGGCTGATAGCCAGAAACCGGTCCTAGGATGCTTGATTCCGGTCCAGGGAAGACATGGCTTGGCAGTTCGGGCTGGACTGTTCCCATGAGGCACAGGGTCAAGACTGATTTGCATATGGCCATGTCTAAACTGGGGTGGCGTAGTGGGCAAAAGAACGATGGATTTAACCCAGATCTCTTGACTGGGGGAGAATGTCTGCATTGTCAGCATTCCGTCCATCAATTGTTTGTTGTAACGCTTTTCGCCCTAAGTGGGATGGGTATTCCCAGACGTGGGACCCGTGCTCACTACGCCACTGGAGTCAAGCTATCCTGGCTGATGACGGCTGATAGCCAGAAACCGGTCCTAGGATGCTTGATTCCGGTCCAGGGAAGACATGGCTTGGCAGTTCGGGCTGGACTGTTCCCATGAGGCACAGGGTCAAGACTGATTTGCATATGGCCATGTCTAAACTGGGGTGGCGTAGTGGGCAAAAGAACGATGGATTTAACCCAGATCTCTTGACTGGGGGAGAATGTCTGCATTGTCAGCATTCCGTCCATCAATTGTTTGTTGTAACGCTTTTCGCCCTAAGTGGGATGGGTATTCCCAGACGTGGGACCCGTGCTCACTACGCCACTGGAGTCAAGCTATCCTGGCTGATGACGGCTGATAGCCAGAAACCGGTCCTAGGATGCTTGATTCCGGTCCAGAGAAGACATGGCTTGGCAGTTCGGGCTGGACTGTTCCCATGAGGCACAGGGTCAAGACTGATTTGCATATGGCCATGTCTAAACTGGGGTGGCGTAGTGGGCAAAAGAACGATGGATTTAACCCAGATCTCTTGACTGGGGGAGAATGTCTGCATTGTCAGCATTCCGTCCATCAATTGTTTGTTGTAACGCTTTTCGCCCTAAGTGGGATGGGTATTCCCAGACGTGGGACCCGTGCTCACTACGCCACTGGAGTCAAGCTATCCTGGCTGATGACGGCTGATAGCCAGAAACCGGTCCTAGGATGCTTGATTCCGGTCCAGGGAAGACATGGCTTGGCAGTTCGGGCTGGACTGTTCCCATGAGGCACAGGGTCAAGACTGATTTGCATATGGCCATGTCTAAACTGGGGTGGCGTAGTGGGCAAAAGAACGATGGATTTAACCCAGATCTCTTGACTGGGGGAGAATGTCTGCATTGTCAGCATTCCGTCCATCAATTGTTTGTTGTAACGCTTTTCGCCCTAAGTGGGATGGGTATTCCCAGACGTGGGACCCGTGCTCACTACGCCACTGGAGTCAAGCTATCCTGGCTGATGACGGCTGATAGCCAGAAACCGGTCCTAGGATGCTTGATTCCGGTCCAGAGAAGACATGGCTTGGCAGTTCGGGCTGGACTGTTCCCATGAGGCACAGGGTCAAGACTGATTTGCATATGGCCATGTCTAAACTGGGGTGGCGTAGTGGGCAAAAGAACGATGGATTTAACCCAGATCTCTTGACTGGGGGAGAATGTCTGCATTGTCAGCATTCCGTCCATCAATTGTTTGTTGTAACGCTTTTCGCCCTAAGTGGGATGGGTATTCCCAGACGTGGGACCCGTGCTCACTACGCCACTGGAGTCAAGCTATCCTGGCTGATGACGGCTGATAGCCAGAAACCGGTCCTAGGATGCTTGATTCCGGTCCAGGGAAGACATGGCTTGGCAGTTCGGGCTGGACTGTTCCCATGAGGCACAGGGTCAAGACTGATTTGCATATGGCCATGTCTAAACTGGGGTGGCGTAGTGGGCAAAAGAACGATGGATTTAACCCAGATCTCTTGACTGGGGGAGAATGTCTGCATTGTCAGCATTCCGTCCATCAATTGTTTGTTGTAACGCTTTTCGCCCTAAGTGGGATGGGTATTCCCAGACGTGGGACCCGTGCTCACTACGCCACTGGAGTCAAGCTATCCTGGCTGATGACGGCTGATAGCCAGAAACCGGTCCTAGGATGCTTGATTCCGGTCCAGGGAAGACATGGCTTGGCAGTTCGGGCTGGACTGTTCCCATGAGGCACAGGGTCAAGACTGATTTGCATATGGCCATGTCTAAACTGGGGTGGCGTAGTGGGCAAAAGAACGATGGATTTAACCCAGATCTCTTGACTGGGGGAGAATGTCTGCATTGTCAGCATTCCGTCCATCAATTGTTTGTTGTAACGCTTTTCGCCCTAAGTGGGATGGGTATTCCCAGACGTGGGACCCGTGCTCACTACGCCACTGGAGTCAAGCTATCCTGGCTGATGACGGCTGATAGCCAGAAACCGGTCCTAGGATGCTTGATTCCGGTCCAGAGAAGACATGGCTTGGCAGTTCGGGCTGGACTGTTCCCATGAGGCACAGGGTCAAGACTGATTTGCATATGGCCATGTCTAAACTGGGGTGGCGTAGTGGGCAAAAGAACGATGGATTTAACCCAGATCTCTTGACTGGGGGAGAATGTCTGCATTGTCAGCATTCCGTCCATCAATTGTTTGTTGTAACGCTTTTCGCCCTAAGTGGGATGGGTATTCCCAGACGTGGGACCCGTGCTCACTACGCCACTGGAGTCAAGCTATCCTGGCTGATGACGGCTGATAGCCAGAAACCGGTCCTAGGATGCTTGATTCCGGTCCAGGGAAGACACGGCTTGGCAGTTCGGGCTGGACTGTTCCCATGAGGCACAGGGTCAAGACTGATTTGCATATGGCCATGTCTAAACTGGGGTGGCGTAGTGGGCAAAAGAACGATGGATTTAACCCAGATCTCTTGACTGGGGGAGAATGTCTGCATTGTCAGCATTCCGTCCATCAATTGTTTGTTGTAACGCTTTTCGCCCTAAGTGGGATGGGTATTCCCAGACGTGGGACCCGTGCTCACTACGCCACTGGAGTCAAGCTATCCTGGCTGATGACGGCTGATAGCCAGAAACCGGTCCTAGGATGCTTGATTCCGGTCCAAAGAAGACATGGCTTGGCAGTTCGGGCTGGACTGTTCCCATGAGGCACAGGGTCAAGACTGATTTGCATATGGCCATGTCTAAACTGGGGTGGCGTAGTGGGCAAAAGAACGATGGATTTAACCCAGATCTCTTGACTGGGGGAGAATGTCTGCATTGTCAGCATTCCGTCCATCAATTGTTTGTTGTAACGCTTTTCACCCTAAGTGGGATGGGTATTCCCAGACGTGGGACCCGTGCTCACTACGCCACTGGAGTCAAGCTATCCTGGCTGATGACGGCTGATAGCCAGAAACCGGTCCTAGGATGCTTGATTCCGGTCCAGGGAAGACATGGCTTGGCAGTTCGGGCTGGACTGTTCCCATGAGGCACAGGGTCAAGACTGATTTGCATATGGCCATGTCTAAACTGGGGTGGCGTAGTGGGCAAAAGAACGATGGATTTAACCCAGATCTCTTGACTGGGGGAGAATGTCTGCATTGTCAGCATTCCGTCCATCAATTGTTTGTTGTAACGCTTTTCGCCCTAAGTGGGATGGGTATTCCCAGACGTGGGACCCGTGCTCACTACGCCACTGGAGTCAAGCTATCCTGGCTGATGACGGCTGATAGCCAGAAACCGGTCCTAGGATGCTTGATTCCGGTCCAGGGAAGACATGGCTTGGCAGTTCGGGCTGGACTGTTCCCATGAGGCACAGGGTCAAGACTGATTTGCATATGGCCATGTCTAAACTGGGGTGGCGTAGTGGGCAAAAGAACGATGGATTTAACCCAGATCTCTTGACTGGGGGAGAATGTCTGCATTGTCAGCATTCCGTCCATCAATTGTTTGTTGTAACGCTTTTCGCCCTAAGTGGGATGGGTATTCCCAGACGTGGGACCCGTGCTCACTACGCCACTGGAGTCAAGCTATCCTGGCTGATGACGGCTGATAGCCAGAAACCGGTCCTAGGATGCTTGATTCCGGTCCAGGGAAGACATGGCTTGGCAGTTCGGGCTGGACTGTTCCCATGAGGCACAGGGTCAAGACTGATTTGCATATGGCCATGTCTAAACTGGGGTGGCGTAGTGGGCAAAAGAACAATGGATTTAACCCAGATCTCTTGACTGGGGGAGAATGTCTGCATTGTCAGCATTCCGTCCATCAATTGTTTGTTGTAACCCTTTAAAGAAGGCATCACCATTTGAGGCTTGCCTTTTGGGCTAACACTCTTGGCAGCCCATCCTGTGGAAAGGGAAGGGGGGGTCACACCTACAGTGCATCAACAGCCTTAGTTCCTGGCCTGGGAGTCGTTCACACGTCTCCCAAGGCGGCCGCTAACCTGTCTTAGTTCATTGCCTATTCAAGGTCACTGGATCAGCTGGGTTCAAGAATGGCAACTTTCACAAAGGTGGCTAGCATTAAATTAGACAGAAATGTTGACTGAACCATTGAGTCTCATTTAATGTCCCCGTTAATTTCATACCTTACATGGCATAGTTAGGTAGCCCCTCTCAGGAGTTACATATATTGGAATGCTAACCGTTAATCTTGCAATTGCCTTGTAAGCCAACTTAACTATTCTCAGCAAACACCAACACTTTAGGGTTGTGTTGTACAGACAAATCATATATATACATATATGTCTGTCTTAACAATGTACAGCTCCTTGCCATAGGACTTCATAGGCCTGCCTTAGTGGAGACATATATATAGTTAAGGCATTTTAGCACTTTGACAATAATGGTGATGGCAAAGTGATGGGTGCAGTGCATGCACAGCCTCTTCAGTCTGCGGTGGCAGCTGAAAGCCATGTTTTTACTCCGTCACACAAACAGTGCCACAACCAGTGCTGCAGCTCATGTGTGGACAGCCAGCCTTACATACCTTGGGTACCTGGGTACCATATACTAGGGGCTTAAAAGTAAGTCAGCACATGCCAATTAGGTTCATCCAATTAAACATGCCATTTTGAAAAGGAAAGAACACTGTCACTGAAGTCTGGACAGCAGGCCTCCGTGCACTCTCAAAGTCGAAAACCAGCAGTCAGTAATCCAAAATGGGGCAAAATGTTGGGAGGAAACCTGCGAAAAGCCTGTTTTCTCACTGTATGCTCTGTCATTGTATATTATGGTATGGCATGGTATGGCACGGTATGGTATGGCCTGTCCTATGGTTTGGTATGGTCTGTCTTTTTATAGCATGGTATAGTATGGCTTATCCTTGTATGGTATACTATGATATGCTATGGTTTGGTATGGCTATTTTATAGGGTGGTATGGTAGGGTATGACTTGTCATTGTATAGTATGGTATGGAATGGCTATAATTGTATAGTATGTTATGTTATGTATGGTATGGTATGTATGACATGTCTTTGTATGGTATGATATGGTATGCTACGTATGGTATGAGTATATGTTTAGCTCACAACTCACCCAGGAGTTTCTCCAGGCGCTGAATCAGGAGTTGTATGGGCCGATCCAGGGTTAAGGCTTGGTGAAGGTCTTCAGTTTTGTGGGCAAGTCAAGAACTGAGGGAGTGGCTTGGATGTGCAGGGATAGGTAATTCCAGGCTTTAGGAATGAGGTAGGAGAAGGCACGACCACCTGATCCGGTTCTGCATACGAGTCCAGCTGAGTAGTGGTGTCTGGTAGTTTGTGAAAGTTTATGTGATATTGAGGTATGTGGGGTCAACGTTGTGTAAGACTGTGCATAAGTGTATGAGGAGTTTGAAGAGTGTTCATTTATGGATTGGGAACCAGTGGAGCTCTTTGAGGTGTGGGGTGATGTGTGCACAGGGTGGGAGGGTGAGGGTGAGCCTGCGGCAGAGTTTTACACGTTCTGGAGTGTTCTGGTCAGTTGAGCGATGATTCTAGCACAGAGTGTGTTGTCATTGTCCAGCTTACTGGTGATGAGGGCATGAGTGACCCTTCCACGAGTGAACAGGGGGAGCCATTTGAAGATCTTCTTGAGCATCTTGAGTGTGTGGAGGCAGTAGACAGAGACTTTGTTAGTGTGTGGCCGGTCATGGTGAGTTGGTAGTTGATTCCTGTTGCACGGTTCTTTGCGTGGGCTGTGGAAGGGGTGTAGGTCCAAGTTCAGAAGGCCACCAGGTGGAGTCCTGGAGCTAGGTGTCTTTACTGAAGATTTACTGCTCCTGTCTTGTCTGTGTGGAGCTTGTGGCAGTTGGTTTTCATCCATCTTATAGCTTTACTCATGCAGGCGGAGAAATTGGTCCTGGTGTTTGGTGTCTTGTCAGAGAGTGAGAGTATGAGCTAGGTGTCATCAGCATAGGATATGATGTTGATTCCATGGGTGCGAATAATGCTGACGAGTGGGCTCATGTAGGTGTTGAACAGAGTGGGGCTGAGTGAGGATGCTTGTGGAGCTCTGCCGATGAGGTAGATGATGTCCAAGGTGTAGGGGGCCAAGCTGTCTGACTGGGTGCGGGCTGTGAGGGAGGAACAAATCCAGTGAAGTGCAGGACCACGGATACTGGCTTCATGCAGTCATTGGATAAGGATGTGATGGGAGATGGTGTCAAAGGCTGCAGAAAAATACAGTAGGATAAGGGTTGTGGTGCCACCTCTGGCCATGATCATCCAAATGTCGTCCATGGTAGCTATGAGGGTGGTCTCTATACAGTGGTTAGACCTGAACCTAGATTGAGTAATGTCAAGTGGGGGGGGGGGTGTAAGTGATATAGCTGGCTAGGCATTTATTATCTTTTCCATTACTTTTGCTGGGTAGGTTACCAGGGGCATAGGCTAGTAGTGAGCTAGCATTTTCGGATTGGCTGAGAATTTCTTGAGGAGGGAAAATACTGGTGTGCGATTTCCAAGCAATCAGTTAGGTGGCTGTGATGTTGAATTTTTCTGAGGGCTGCGCTGATGTTGTTCAGTCCTTTGATGGAGACATGGTGAGGGCAGGGGTTCAACAGTGTTCCAGAGTGTATGGACTGCATGAGTATTGCAGTTTCTTGAGTTCATATGGTAGGCCAAGTGGTCAGGGTGGTCCTCTGGGTGTTGGTAGAGCTGGATAGGAGGACTGCGAGAGTGGAAGGGTCTGGTTGGTGCTCAAAGTTTTTGTAGATGTTGGTGTATTTGTTGCTGAATATTAGTGACAGCTAGGTACAGACTTCCTGAATGGGGATCACGCTGGTGGATCTTGCTGCCGGAGAGATGAAGTCTTCCACTATGGCAATGATTTCCTTGGCACTCTTGGTGCTGCTTTTGATGCAGTCCGTGACAGCAGAGCATCTGGGGTTCATATTTCCTAATGGTAGCCTTTGATGGCGGATTGGTAAGAACTCTTGTTGGTGTTGCTCTGACTTTGTCTCCATCTGCGTTGAAGGTGCTTGCAGTGGTGTTTCGTGAGCCTGAGCTCTTTGCTTGAGGTCTGGTTTTCGTGACTTTTTTGGCTTTGAGAGGAGTCAACTTATTTGCAAAGGTGGCGATCCAGTTGTTGAAGTTAGAGATGGATTCAAGGAAGTTGTTGATGTGTTGAGCCAGTTTCACTGTCAAGGTTTGCTGAATGTGTTCCTGCAGTAGTGAGGGATGGGTATGCTGAAGTTGATGACGGTGTGGTAGTCCAGGTGATCAGTGTAGACTTGTCTACTGTGATATGGCTGAAGCTGGTGAAGGTGGGGTCCAGTAGGTGTCCAGTGCCAAGTGTGGGTCAAGTCCTTGAGGAGGTTGGTTGTGATGGGATTGGTGTGGTCCTCCTGGTAGTAGTAGGTTACCGACGAGGATGAAGGTGCTGGAATTGAGGACCGGGGGAGAGATGAAGTCTGCGATGTTGCTGCCGAAGTCTGCATGTGATCTAGGAGAGCAGTAGACGAGGGTGCTGCTCAATGTGTAGTTGGCTGAGATGTGGAGTTTGAAGGTCAAATGTCCCATGTTGGTTATGGTGCTTTACTAGGTGGTGGAGCACTGAATGATTCTTTGAGGAAGACAGCAAATCAAGGTCTGTTTGTCCTGTCCAGTCTTGAGGAGTATCCAAGACAGGGTAGGGTGGGGCGTGTAGTAGGGGTCGGTGTGTTGTCATGTATTTTGAGTATGTGAGGTATGTGGAGTAAGTGAGTTGGATGCAAGTGGGTGCATGTGAAATGGCAAGTGGGGGAGGGAAAGCACATTCAGTGTTGGGTGACAAGGCACAGCAGCAGTGCTGGGTGATATGACTGGGATTCAGAGCACAGAGGGTTGCTGTGGTGTGGTATGATATGGCATGGTATCACCCGTCATTATATGGAATTGTACGGTAGGTGTATTTGGACAGCTCTCAACTTACCCGGTAGGGTATCCTCGCACTGAAGCAGGAGCTGTATGCTCTTAATAACTGTTGCTGATTATTTATAAGTGATGACTAATGATGCCAAAGAGAACCATATTTCCTAGAATGAAAGGATGAGGGAAACAAATGGACCAGCATGTGCTGACCAAACAGGAGCCAAGAAATAAATCTGACAACAAAGCCAACCAATGGTAAGCAATGGGTGGGTTCTAAGCCCATTGTAAGCAAACAAAATGTCTCATGAGTGACAGCGCATGTGCTGTCTCAGGTGAGACCTAAAATGCCTCCAAGAACTTTGTCTACTTCCTATAATTTCCAATCTATCACCTTACCCTTAGCACTGAGCATCAATAGGAGGCCATTAAGCGTGGAAGATGGGACTGGGGTTCAACTGTATGATGCCATGAAGGGCATTACAGGATTTGCGGTTTCACTTCCGTAGCTGTTTGCATTCCTTTGAATTGACACCCACAATTATATCATATTTTCTGGCCAGTAGTCTAATAGGACATAATATTTTAGGTATCATGCTACAAAAATATGATGGCGAAAATATCTACTACCACAGTATTGTGAAGGTATGTATATATATGTAACAGACTAGTATAGATGTTTATAAATGTATTCGAAAATTAAAACTAAGAAAATACCATCTAGTTAATCAAACAGAAAACAGAAATGAAAACAACCTGGACTTGGAAACCACCTACTTGGGCAATTCGAATGCACTAACCACAGCAGATGCTGAATTATTCTTGGATTTACAACACCTAGAATAGGAAACCAAAGAGGATCAGAGTGAATTGGATAGTCCAATAGGCATCACGTTTGGAACAATACGTACCAACTATAAGCCAAAATCCACATTCCAACCAGTTGCGCCAAGAGACTCACTTGATATTTTCAATGAACTGACAACAACGGAAATAAAGAAATTAAAATATCAAACATCATGTGCACGTAAAAAGTATAATTACCAGCAAGAAAAATATAATCACCTGATTAAAAAACTACAAAAACATGACCAAATCATTATTAGGAACTCCGATAAGGGAGGGAATATCGTTATATGGCCAAGACAAGACTACATGGAAGAGGCGACTCAGAAATTGAACAACAGTGACTGTTACAAAAGGAGCAGTACTCGATTAGCTCGAGCACCATGGAAGGAATTCTACTCGAAACTAATAGCGTGGCGGAGTGCTGGTTTGCTCAGCATGGATGAGTTTAAATTCCTGAAAAATGATTATCCCACCATGCCTGTCATATACTTTATCCCCAAAGTAGATAAACACGCAAGGAAACCACCTGCAAGGCCGATAGTATCAGCGCGCAGAAGTCTTTTGGAAAACACGTCAAAGTATATAGACTTCTTCCTACAAGAATTTGTCCGTGGTCTGCCGTCGTATATCCAAGATACCGGTGATTTTCTAAGACAGCTGAGTAAATACGAGTGGGAACCAGATTATTTATTAATGTCTCTAGACGTAACTTCGCTCTATGCGAGCATACACCACCAGGACGGTATATAAGCAACTGAACATTATTTGGGGTCTAGACCACTCTACCTCTTGCATCATAACAAGATGTTGGTTAACATGATAACATTTTGCCTTGAAAATAACTATTTTCTATTTCAGAACCAAACGTTTCGACAAACACGGGGAGTAGCGATGGGGGCTTGTTTTTCTCCCAGCTACTCTTGCCTCCACATGGGATGGTGGGAGGAGATGGTTTTGAATACAATTCACAAGGAAGCAGTGAACAATCATGTTGTAGCCTGGTTAAGGTATATAGATGATTTATTTGTGATCTGGAGAGGAACAGAAGCAATGGCACAGGATTTTGTTAATGAAATCAACAGAAACAACTTGAATCTCCATTTTACGGCTACCATCAGTACCCATGCAGTATGGTTTCTAGATGTAGAGGTATTTATTAGGAATCAAAAACAGGTAGGTCGCCCCCCCAGCCGCCACACGGTCCTCCTTGTGTCGCTGCCCCCGCTCTTGCTGCCGCCTGCTCCGCCGCTGTCAGGTTGTGTTACCGCCTATTGCCTGCTTTGTTGCCGTATTGTTTCTTTTGCACCCTTGTGAATACTTTCCATCCGCTTGTGGCCTGCATTTTGTCACTGTATTTATCTTTTCTTTTGTTCCCCTGTGACTACTTTTGTACCCTTCTGTGCCTCTTTTTCCCCCGTATTACCATTGTGTCCTTTTTCCCGCTCCCCGCTCTTCCCTTCTTTATCCCCTTGCGCCGCTGCGTCCCTGCGGCCCCGCCCCCCCGCTGTTCCTATTCGCCACCCCGCTCCTGCCTCCCAGCTGCTCCGCCCTCCCACAACCCCTCATATGGAGGCTGCGCGGTGGTAGAGGGAGCGACCCTTGACCCTGTAACCAGGTAGGTCGCCCCCCCCAGCCGCCACACGGTCCTCCTTGTGTCGCTGCCCCCGCTCTTGCTGCCGCCTGCTCCGCCGCTGTCAGGTTGTGTTACCGCCTATTGCCTGATTTGTTGCCGTATTGTTTCTTTTGCACCCTTGTGAATACTTTCCATCCGCTTGTGGCCTGCATTTTGTCACTGTATTTATCTTTTCTTTTGTACCCCTGTGACTACTTTTGTACCCTTCTGTGCCTCTTTTTCCCCCGTATTACCATTGTGTCCTTTTTTCCCGCTCCCCGCTCTTCCCTTCTGTATCCCCTTGCGCCGCTGCGTCCCTGAGGCCCCGCCCCCTGCTGTTCCTATTTGCCAACCCGCTCCCAGCTGCTCTGCCCTCCCACAACCCCTCATATGGAGGCCGCGCAGCGGCCGCGCCGCTGGCACGCCAAAGGCGCGCCAAAGGCAAGCCCGTCTGCGCCCGTCCGTGCCTGGACCGCGCCCAGCACCAGAACCCCTGGCCCCCGCCTTAGCCAGGCCACCCGCCTGAAGTACGACTCCGCCGCCCTCAACGCACTCAACACCGGATAACCGCCCACCTGCTACTGAGCCACCCCGAAGCGCACCCAGGGACCCTTCACCTGTCAAGCCTGCAAATTCACCTGCCTCCGAACCTGCCCCTCGCACGCCAAACCGAGTAACAACAACCACCTCAAGTGCATCCTCCTTAACACACGCTCCATCCACAAGCACGCCATCGAACTCTGGGACCTCCTTGACACAACAGCACCAGACGTCGCCTTCCTCACGGAAACCTGAATGAACGCTTCCTCGGCCCCCGACATCGCCATAGCCATCCCGGATGGCTACAAAATCACCAGGAAAGACCGCATCAACCAAACGGGAGGAGGAATCGCCATCATCTACAGGAACACCATCAACGTCACAACCAACGCCGAAGACACACTCTCCGCTGCAGAACACCTACACTTCCAGATTCACAACGACCCCAAAACCACCCTTAGAGGAACACTCATCTACAGACCTCCGGGCCCGCGCACACAATTCAGCGAAACCATCGCCGACTTCATCAGTACGCACGCCCTAGCCTCACGAGAATACATCCTCCTGGGGGACCTGAACTTCCACCTGGAGAAAAACAACGACAACAACACCACCACCCTGCTCGACAACCTGGCCAACCTCGGACTCAAACAACTGGTGAACACCCCCACTCACCTCGCTGGACACACGCTCGACCCCATCTTCTCCGCCAGCAACCACGTCTCCTTCAGTCACTCCACCGAACTACACTGGACCGACCACAGATGCATCCACTTCAGCTTCAAAAAAACTACTTCCCACCACCGAACGCAACGTATCCCCCAAAGATGCTGGAGCAAAATCACCACAGACCAACTCCTCTCATCACTAAGCCAGTACCCGCCAACCGACGCCGCTGACACCAACGACGCAGCCCACAACCTCGCACAGTGGATTACCACCTGCGCCGATGACCTCGCTCCACTGAAGAACCACCCAGGCAAGACCAGCAACAGGAAAACCCCGTGGTTCACAGACGCCCTCAAAATCTCAAAGAAAACCTGCCGAACACTCGAAAAAACCTGCCGCCACGATCGAACTACAGAAAACATGACAGCCCTCAAGAACGCCACCCGCGAACACCACCAGCTGATTCGCACCACCAAAAGGACATCATTCAAAGAGCGACTAGACAACAACACCCACAACAGCAAGGAACTCTTCACCATCGTCAAAGAGCTCTCCAACCCCAGCGCCAGCAACAACGACATCACACCATCACAAGAACTCTGCAACTCCCTCGCCACATTCTTCCACCGAAAGATCGCAGATATACACGACAGCTTCGGACCCCAGACTCCGCCTCCAGTCACCGAACCAGCGACCCCCACTACCACCCTTAGCGCCTGGACCCCCATCAGCACTGAAGACACCACCAACGTCATGAACTCCATCCACTCCGGCTCCCCCTCAGACCCATGCCCCCATCATATCTTCAACAAAGCCGACACCATCATCGCACCCCATCTCCGGAACGTCATAAACATCTCGTTCACGTCAGCCGCCTTCCCCGAGAGCTGGAAGCACGCAGAAATCAACGCCCTCCTGAAGAAACCCACAGCAGATCCCAAAGACCTCAAGAACTTCCGCCCCATCTCTCTTCTTCCCTTCCCGGCCAAAGTCATCAAGAAAACCGTCAATAAACAGCTGACTGCTTTCCTCGAGGCAAACAACTCACTTGACCCATCCCAGTCCGGATTTCGAGCCAACCACAGCACCGAGACTGCCCTCATCGCAGCCACCGACGACATCAGGACCCTGATGGACAACTGCCCTCATCCTCCTGGACCTCTCAGCAGCCTTCGATACCGTATGCCATCGCACCCTAATAACCCGCCTCTTCAACACTGGGATCCAAGGAAAGGCCCTGGACTGGATCACCTCGTTCCTCTCCGACAGAAGCCAGAGAGTCCGCCTCCCTCCCTTTCGCTCAGAAGCCACTTAGATCATCTGCGGCGTACCCCAAGGCTCATCGCTCCGCCCAACCCTCTTCAATATCTACATGAGCCCCCTCGCCGCCATCGCACGCAAACACATCAACATCATCTCCTACGCCGACGACACCCAGCTGATACTCTCCCTCACCAAAGACCCAGCCACTGCCAAAACCAACCTACAGGAAGGAATGAAAGACGTCGCAGAATGGATGGAGCTCAGCCGCCTGAAGCTGAACTCAGACAAGACGGAGGTCCTCATCCTCGGACAATCCCCATCCGCCTGGGACGACTCCTGGTGGCCCTCAGAACTGGGCTCCGCGCCAACACCCTCGGACCACACACGCAACCTGGGATTCATCCTGGACTCCTCCCTCACGATGACCAAGCAAGTCAACGCCGTCTCGTCATCATGCTTCAACACCCTGCGCATGCTCCGAAAGATCTTCCGATGGATCCCCACCGAAACCAGAAAGACGGTCACCCAGGCCCTCGTCACCAGCCGACTGGACTACGGAAACGCCCTATACGCAGGAACCACCACCAAACTTCAGAAACGACTACAACGCATACAGAACGCCTCCGCACGACTCATCCTCGACATCCCTCGCCACAGCCACATATCCGCCCACCTGAGAAACCTGCACTGGCTCCCCATCAACAAGAGGATCACATTCAGGCTCCTCACCCACGCACACAAAGCGCTCCACGACATGGGCCCCGAATACCTCAACAACCGCCTCTCGTTCTACACTCCCACCCGCCAGCTCCGCTCCGCCAGCCTCGCCCTCGCCACCGTCCCACGGATTCGCAGAACCACCGCCGGGGGAAGATCGTTCTCCTACCTGGCAGCCAAAACATGGAACTCCCTCCCCGCACACCTACGAATGACCCAGGACCATCTCACCTTCAGGAAACACCTCAAGACCTGGCTTTTCGAGTAGCAGCAGCACCCCCTCCCCCCCTTTCAGCGCCTTGAGACCCTCACGGGTGAGCAGCGCGCTCTATAAATGTTCTGATTGATTGATTGAAAAAATAGAGACCAGACTACATCGTAAAAAAAACGCCGGCAACAGTGTATTACACGCCCCAAGTTATCATCCACAGCATTTGATACACAGCATCCCTTATGGGGAAATTCTGAGGATTAGACGTATCTGTAGTACCAACATAGACCTAGTAGAGGCTCAGAAACAAAGCAAAGCCAGATTTATGGCTAGGGGTTAAAGTGAAAAAATAATTGACACAGCGATCAAAAAAGCTAACAAGTCAGACAGGAATATGATGATGTCATAAGTGCCTCAAGAACAGCAAAGAGAGTAAACGAAACAGATCAGGAGGCAAGGCTGATACTTACGCCTTACGTATAATAAACAACATAAAACACTACGTAAGATCATAAACAGGAATTGGTCTATAGTGCGCAGTGATCCCATAATAGGTAAGGAATTACCTAAGAATCCCAGTATCATCTTTAGAAAAGCAAGATCCATGAGAGATGATCTAGTTAGCAGTAGTCAAGAGGTGAAACCCACAACTAATTGGCTGACTGCACGCAAAGGATTTGTCAAGTGTAGCAACTGTCGGGCCTGCAGATATGGGATCATCAAATTGTCCTACAAAACTCCATTCAGGGAAGATCCCATTAAATTAAAAAACGGAACGGATTTTGTGATCTATGTGTTGGAGTGCTCTTGTTGGTTGCAGTATGTGGGCAGCACCAAGCTCCAGGCCCACAAGAGGATACTGCAACACATGAGAGAAATCACAAATTCAGATCCAACATACCCGGTTGCAAGCCACTTCAAGGAAATCCATAGTAATAACTTGGAACACCTGAAATATTTCTTAATTGACTCTATTCCAACATCAAGAAGAGGCGGCAACCAGGAAGCAAAACTCAGACAATTGGAAACCCGATACATCTTAGAGTTAGATACCAAAACACCTAATGGACATAACTCGAGTGAGGACTTCTACACGTGTTTATAAATGAAATATAAGAATACACCGAAAGGTAGAAATCACTAAAGAGTCCATAACAACAATCTTAAACATTTTAACACAGAACTGCAATACGCTGCAGCTAGCATTATGCTACAATTCAATATGGTTTTAATTGATGCAATCGCTCACACACGCACTTACAGCACTTTATGAACAATAAGTTCAAAGCAACAGCACCATAGCACTTTGAGCACTCAGAACAAATTAGAGACAGTGGAATAGTACATTCATGCCCACAGGGGCGGAATTGTCTGGAACTGTCATATCAGCCATATTTACATATGTTCATGATGGTTAAAATCGTCCAAAAATCAAATGTGAAAGATCAATTACATGTGAAGTAAATAAGAGTTTATGTATTTTACAGACATTTAGAGTTTACTCATTGTAATTTACCTGTTGGATATGGTTTTTACAAAGAATTTAAGCCGGATTTTGACTCTTTCAACCTGAATTTTAACAATCAAAGTATTTTACAGAAATTGTTTTAAAGATGTATTCACGTTAAAATGTTCGAACATTTGACCCATATTTATATTTATATGTATAGGTATATTTATATTTATATTTATGCTTGCAGATTTGCACAAAAACAGACTTGAGCAGTATGTTTTCTCAGTCTATCGGGAATGTCTAATCACATGTGTAGGCACGTCGCACTTTAAATATGCAAGTTGACTCTGAAAGCGCATCATGTGAGCAAGGCCGGTTAAGTCCGAAACGCGTCATGGCAGTTGTGGTGGTTTGATGGGAAGAAAAATAATAAACGTACTTTGCACTGAATGGTGGTTCGCATTTCGTTCTTTCCCCATGGAAGGGGAGCACAAAGAGACAAAGGAGAAGGTGAGATATATATATATATATATCCAAACGCTAAGATACGGAAGTCTGGAGCTTCTCACGTGGCGGTCCCGGACGGGCTCCGTTACCCATATATTCCACACGCACACCTTCGCAATTCCGAAAGAAATTCCAGGACTCTCAGGATTCGTTAGAAAAGGATTTATTGGGCTGTGTCACGCCTCACCAACGCGTTTCGCTTGATAGCTTTTTCACGGTATGGCGGCAGTCTCGTTTTCCTTATTTACATACTGCCTCAAAAGGCTGACATAAAAGTAGGACTGAATTAATACAATGTTACTATGTTGTAAGTACAGGCGCCATCTTGGCATGTTGTTAATAAAAGCGAAAATGATGCGCAATCAAAGAGATACAACAGCATAACATGGGTCATGAATAAAATATTAAGACCAAGTCACTAAAGCAAAACAATATCACAACATGTTCTATGTTGGCAATATAATCATAATGCATTTGGAAAATTGAGTTCAATGTCAATCACTAATTGTCAATAAAGCATTATTGACGTTTTGAATTTCATGCCCAAGTGGGCTTTGGTTACACCGAATTACAATGCCAGGGAAGGAATTCAGTCTAATGCGACTGATCACGTTTTAAAATAAAGTTGTCTCAAACTTTACAACTAATCACGTAATTGAGTTATATACACGATTAAACAACCTATTTTATCAGTGATACTCATATTAAATCCTTTCATAATTGCGCTGAAAAACGATATCCTTCTTATCATCACCACAGTGATATCAACTCAAGGAAATTTAAACCAAAATAAGTTCACGTTTCACTTGATCTTGGTGTTGACTTTAGGCACAAATGTCATGTACTTTCGGTGCTATTACTAACCTACATCGTTCAGTCTCGCCCAAGTGGGCCAAAATGACATTGAGCTCCTTATCTATGCAAGCTTGTATCAATAATCAATTGCTGTTGAAATCTCTTAAACAATTCATCTTTTACATTTTAACATTGTCCTACATTACGGGAGATAGAGACATCCGCCTCAATAAAAATTCATTTTAACTGTACAGGCTAAGATCCCTTATCCTGGAATAGTTCTAAACATATCAAAAAACACAAAAAAATATATGTGTTAATAGCAAGATAACATCTAAATAAGCAGAAAATAGATCAGCATATGATTCTTACAACAGTTACCATTATTATAAGTGTACAGCCATTTCTTCACTCGAATTGAGTCCCTCGGGCATCATGGTGTCAAGATCGATTATGTACCTTGATTCCAGGCGTCTTAAAAGGCGCTGTCTATCACCTCCTCTGTCTTGCCGTGCAATTGATACAAGCTTGCATAGATAAGGAGCTCAATGTCATTTTGGCCCACTTGGGCGAGACTGAACGATGTAGGTTAGTAATAGCACCGAAAGTACATGACATTTGTGCCTTAAGTCAACACCAAGATCAAGTGAAACGTGAACTTATTTTGGTTTAAATTTCCTTGAGTTGATATCACTGTGGTGATGATAAGAAGGATATCGTTTTTCAGCGCAATTATGAAAGGATTTAATATGAGTATCACTGATAAAATAGGTTGTTTAATCGTGTATATAACTCAATTACGTGATTAGTTGTAAAGTTTGAGACAACTTTATTTTAAAACGTGATCAGTCGCATTAGACTGAATTCCTTCCCTGGCATTGTAATTCGGTGTAACCAAAGCCCACTTGGGCATGAAATTCAAAACGTCAATAATGCTTTATTGACAATTAGTGATTGACATTGAACTCAATTTTCCAAATGCATTATGATTATATTGCCAACATAGAACATGTTGTGATACTGTTTTGCTTTAGTGACTTGGTCTTAATATTTTATTCATGACCCATGTTATGCTGTTGTATCTCTTTGATTGCGCATCATTTTCGCTTTTATTAACAACATGCCAAGATGGCGCCTGTACTTACAACATAGTAACATTGTATTAATTCAGTCCTACTTTTATGTCAGCCTTTTGAGGCAGTATGTAAATAAGGAAAACGAGACTGCCGCCATACCGTGAAAAAGCTATCAAGCGAAACGCGTTGGTGAGGCGTGACACAGCCCAATAAATCCTTTTCTAACGAATCCTGAGAGTCCTGGAATTTCTTTCGGAATTGCGAAGGTGTGCGTGTGGAATATATATATATATATATATATATATATATATATATATATATAATATATTACCTACTGGCGGTCGCCAGTAGGTAGTTATAGTTAGGACCACGTTTCCATAGGAAATCCGCAACATTCTATTTTGAATAACTTTGGCGCCGGTTGACGAATCCTCGCAAATATTTCAAAATAGGTGGGGCGCTACGCTCCGCTCCTACCCTGAAAGTCTCGGGGGGATTCGTCAAGCGGGGGCTGAGATAAAAGGGGGGTCCCAAAACGCGTTTTTCCCATGCATTTTTCCATAGGACCTTTAGACACAGCTACAGCCCGAATGGCTGAACAGAATTACTTGAAATTTGGCAGAGAG
The DNA here is from genome assembly GCF_964204655.1 of Triturus cristatus. Taxonomy (NCBI): domain Eukaryota; kingdom Metazoa; phylum Chordata; class Amphibia; order Caudata; family Salamandridae; genus Triturus; species Triturus cristatus. The sequence goes on along the minus strand of NC_140585.1, from coordinate 1,111,694,762 downwards.
GTAGTCCTCAGGTCAAGGAAGTGCCTTTTGTAGGTTTGGTGTAAATCTGTTCAGTAGATTCAGAGAAAATAGCCTTTAAATCAATATATATATCTGAGCCAGCGTACGGTGCGCTTAAGGTGCGCTTACCGTACGCGTACGGTGGCGTGCGCGAGCGCGATTTTGATTGGCTGTTAGATCTTAGTAAACATTCGAATCGGTCGAAACCAGGAAGCGGCGGCCGCCATTTTCTCTCTCGCTCTCTGAGTTGGGCAGCAAAAACGATGCCAAAAAATGTCTAAAGAGGCAGTTTCTTGAGATCCTAACCACCCAGCATTGATATAGGGGTCCCCAAACAACCCTCAAGCCCAAATAAATTTTTTTTTTTTTCGGAAAATCGCCGATTACGCTTACCGTACGCGTACGGTAAAAATTTTTTTTTAAAAAAAATTATCCACACCCTCCCCACCCCGTGTGCCAATGGTGCCCGAAGGGCACCATTTGTGCATGGCTTATTACTATAAAGAAATAAACAAAGAATACATTTCACAAAGATGCGCATAATATGTCCCCCATGTGCGCACGGTGCGCGAAGCGCATCGTGCGTACATGGCCCATCCCGCATAACGTGGGCACGCGGGGCGCGCAGCGCACCGCGTGACCACCGTGCGTGCACGGCTCTAACTGCGTAAAGTGGGCGCGCGGTGCGCGAAGCGCACCGCGTGCTCACTGTGCGCGCACGGTGCGCGAAGCGCACCGTGCGCGCACGGAACGACCTGCGTTAACTGGGCGCGCACGCCACGAATGGCGTAAAGTAACTTAGCATTTAAAAAACCGTACAAATTCACTGAAAAAACCATAGGTTTCACACACGTTATAGTTAGGAATTAGCATTTAAAAAACCTTGCAAATTCACTGAAAAAACCATAGGTTTCACACATGTTATAGTTAGCTGTACATTTCACTCGTAAAAAACCAATGAAATTCCCCCGTTATAGTTAGTGCAGGCAACTATAACTCACGCGACCGCAATCTTCTGCTGATGACATATGTGTCTTTATGAAAAAAAAATATTTGTAACATATGTATAGCTAAAATTTAATGGAAGAAGACATGGGCAAATAAGTGTCTAAATACAGTATTAGCATCAGCAGAGGATTGCGGTCGCGTGAGTTATAGTTGCCTGCACTAACTATAACGGGGGAATTTCATTGGTTTTTTACGAGTGAAATGTACAGCTAACTATAACATGTGTGAAACCTATGGTTTTTTCAGTGAATAATATATATGTATATATATATTTTATTTTTTATTTATCTATATTTATATATCTCAGTAAGTGTAGATCGCCAGTAGGTAGTTATATTTGTGGCCTAGTTTCTATAGACAAAGCTTTTTTTGCGTTGCTAATAACTTTGGTGCCGTTTAACAAATCTTTTGGAAATTTCCAAAACTAGTACACCAACCCCATGGAATTTCCCAATGATATTTTAGACACCACTACAGCCTGAACCTCTGGAAGGAATTACACCAAATGTAGCAGAAAGCTAGCCCTTGGTCCAGAAAAAGCCCTTTTGGTAATCTAGTGTAAATCAGATCATTAGATTTGGAGTTATTAAAGAAAAAAGATTTATGTATATCTAGGGACGTGAATCCTCCGCAGATCTGACAGATCTCATGGTGAGATTTGATTGACTGCCAACACTTCAACCAGCAAATTTTGGCAGCCATCTTGTGATTCGTACCCAGCTGAGTACCAAGAAAAAAACGGAAATGAAATACATAACGGGGCAGGATAGGCATACCCTGACCCCTTAGACCTGGTGGTGGGGTCCCACTGGGACCCGCCTGAGGCTAAAATGTTTTATTTAAACATTTTACTGCAAATTTGTGGTAAAATAAAAAAATAAAAACCTTGTCTTTTTTATGCCCCTTGGGAGGTCCAGGTCCTGGGTGGGGGAATACTTAGATTTAAGGGGAAGGGGGTGCGCGCGTCCCCCCTCCCCGGGCTGATTTTGGTACCGATAACCCATCCACCGGGGCCCAGTTTTAAAAATAGAATGAGAGGGGGGCGCAGGGCCTATTCCCAAGTAAATTATGGACCCGGTGACCCATCCCCTGGGGCCAGTTATTTAAAGCACAAAGGGAGAGGAGGGCAGGGCCCCCTCTGGGTTGGTTTAGGGCCAGGGACCTATCCCCCGAGGCCGGGCTATTCAGAGAAATGGGAGGGGCCACACAGCTCCCCTCCTGGACCCATTTAAGGCCCTGGGGACCCTATCTCCCAGTGCCATCTCCAGCTATGGTTGTGCCCACCCCTGGGATATAACAGTTTCCCACTCGCACTGGCATGGGTAGGGAAACCCTTATTTGCTCCTGCTTGGTGGGAGCAATTTCAAAGCTCCCACCATGTGAGAGCAAACACGTAGTCTGCTCCCAGCTGGTGGGAGCTTTAAATATGCTCCCGCAGACTTCAGATCTATTTCCCTACATGCAGTGATGCGAGTAGGGAAACACATTTGAATATTGCTCCTGCCCACAGGGAGCAGCATTCTTAGTTGTTCCCTGCATCCGGGAGCAGTGTCGGCCCCTTGCGTCCCCCCAACAAGAACATGGTGGGTGCCCTGGGTGGTCACCAGGGCACCCACCCTTAGTTGGCTGGGCCCCAGGGGATGGGATCCCCGAGGCCAAAATCAGCCCTGTGAGGGTAGCCCCAAAACCCACCCTTTAAGTATTGGCCAGGTCCCGGGGTGGAATCCTTGCGGCTGATATCAGCCCTGGTAAGGTGGCAGTGTGCCACCGGGCCCAGAGGGATGAGGTCCCCGGTGCCGATAACAGCCGGAGAGGAGGCTGTGTGTCCCTTTTAATGATTGGCCAGGCCAGAGGGATGAGGTCCCGGGCAGAATTTGGCCTGGGGAGAGGATCGTGTGGCTCCCCTACACTTTTAAGTATTGGGATGTGGTCCCCGGTGCCAATAGTGGCCTGGGGAGGGGGGCTGTCCCCCCTCCTCCTTTAATGATTGTGTGCCCTCTTCCCTATTTAAAAAGATGGAGGGCCCCGTGGGATGGGACCTGGGGAGTGGGCTACTTACCCACTCTCCCTTTATAATATGGCCAAGTCCAGGGAGATGGGATCCCTGGGGCCAGAAATCAACCTGGGGAGGGGATTTGTGTACTCCCTACCCATTTACAATATGGTCAGGCCCCGGAGATGGGGTCCTCTGGACTTAAATCTGCCAGGAGAGGACGGCTGCATGCCCACTCCCCCCTAACTCCAGCGGTGGGCCCCGGGGATGGCATCCATGGGGCATAAAATGGCCCAGGGGGTCATGTGCCCACCTCCTGTAAATAAATGTGGCTGGCCTTAGGGTATGAAATCCCCAGGTCAGAAATCAGCCCATGGAGGGGGGCTGTGTGCCCCCCTCCTGGGTTGGCTGCCTTTGGGGGTTGGCCACAGGCCAGGGCCTGTGGCCAAGCCCCTGCCACAAGTGCGCTAGGTTAACTATAGCTTGTGCCCTCGCCATGCACTGCTAATGACCCCCACATGTTACATCAGTCATGATATCTTCTATGACATAATTGATGATATCACTACAACATTTGCAATAAAATTCTTGATGAGAAACTGTGCATGTGCATGGCGGGCATGCGAGTTATAGTTACCTTAAGGCACGAGTTATACTTTCTTGAGATAAGTGTAAATATAGCTGCTGAATTTCTATAGATTTGTGTGTGTAAAATTGGAACATAACTATAATGTCCCTGTAACCTTTGTTTTTTCTAGTAAATATATACATATATTACCTACTGGCGGTCGGTAGTAGGTAGTTATAGTTAGGACCTTGTTTCTATTCAAAAAGCGTTTTTTCTTTTGCCAATATCTTTGGCACCATTTGACGAATTTACGTGAACCTTTTAAAATAATGGCCCACTCCCTTCAGCTGGTGTGTTGAAAATTTTGTGGTGATTCATCAAGCGGGGGCCAAGTAAAAGGGGGGTCTCAAAACTCATTTTCTCTATGTTAATTTCCATTTGAAACTGTTGATGCAGCTACAGCCCGAACTACTGAATGGAGTTATACCAAATTTGACAAAAAGGTAGCTCTTGGTCCAGAAATCACTCTTTTTGTTAAATGGTGTAAATTTGCTCAGTAGTTCCTGAGAAATTTCAACATTTCCCAGATGTACAAATATGGCTGCAGAGGATCCCTGAACCCTCCAGATCTCGAGCCTGTGATCTGATTGGCTGCCAACCGTTTCAACCAGGAAGTGCTGGCAGCCATCTTGTGACTCAGTTGAACCAAGTTACAAGAAAATAGTGCAATGATAAAAAAACAAGGAAAGGGGGCAGGGTAGAAACACCCTGACCCCCTAGACCTGGTCAGGGTGTCCCACAGGGACCCCCAGAGCCCCAAAAAGCATGAAAAATATAAAAGGCGAATCGTTTTTTAAAAACAAAATGTGGTCTTATGCGCTTCATTTCTTTTAAGCCCCCGGGTGGGCCAGGTCCCGGGGCAATTTTATTTAGAAATGTGGGAACCAATGGTGCCGCGCAGCACTGGGGACCTCCACCTCCCTGGGGCTTTAAAAAAAAAATGCATGGGGGGCTCCTGCCCCAGCGCAGCTCCGGGGACCTCCACCTACTCGGGTCCAGCTCCAGCAATGTCCCAGGGTGCCCACCCCGGGACATTGCAGTATGCTATGGCATGGCGGGAGCACTGCTCCCACCATGCCGTAGCATTTTTTTTTTTTTTAAATGGGTATGGCCCTGAGGGATGGGGACCCCGGGGCCCAAAATGGTCGAAAGCAAGGGAGGCCACACAGCCCCCCTTCCTAAAATTAAAAAAAGAGGAAGCCGGCAAATTGCCGGAGGGCCCACCCCCTTTCTCCACTACTCTGAAAACTCACCTCCAGACAGGTAGGCTTGTTGGCCCCTAAGGACTCCCAGCAGTGAAGGGGACTTCATCCCCCAACCAAGAGCGTGCCAGGAAGTGTGTTTGCAGACTGGTGGAGAAAGGGGGCATGGGCTGCTATCAGAACTCAGCAATCCTGCTGTGGGAGACTTACTAAAGGTAACAGGAGGAGTAGTTGGCCCCCAAGGACGTCCTTGGGGGCCAACTACCCCTCTTGTTATCTCCAGAAAGTCCCACACAGCAGGCCACGCTCTACCTGTCTAGTACCTGTTGTACGTCCTACGCATCGGAATTCCTGACAGATGGTCGGAGGCCTAGACCCCTTTTTCCACCACTCTGCAAACGAGACTACTAGTTAAAAAACCATAGAAATTCACTGAAATAAATCACAGGTTTGAGGGACGTTATAGTTAGGATTTTGCATTTAAAAAACATAGAAATTCACTGAAAAAAAACACAGTTTCAGGGACGTTATAGTTAGGAATTAACATTTAGAAAACTTTAGAAATTCACAGAAAAACCAATGGTTACAGAGACGTTATAGTTAGGCTGACATCAGTGATGTCACTGACCATGTAATAAGTGATGTAATATGTGAGGCCATAAGCAGTGCATCACGGGGGCGCGAGTTATAGTTAACCCAGCTAATTATAACGGCTGAATTTCACTGGTTTTGTACAAGTGAAATGAAAGCCTAACTATAACGTCTCTTTAACCTTTGTTTTTTTCTGTGAATATATATATGTACATATATATATATAAATACTTATATATATTTATTACTTACTGGCAGTTGCCAGTGGATAGTTATAGTTAGGACCATGTTTCCTTAGGAAAAGCATTTTTTTACTTGCCTATAACTTTGCTGTTGTTTGACCAATCTTCATAAAATGTTCCCAAAAAAGTGTTAAGGTGGGTTCTGGTTGTCATGGAAAGTTTGGAGGTGATCCGTGCACTTGGGAACGAGATTTTGGGGCATGAAATAAGGGTGCGTTTGTACTGTTAATTCCCATAGGTACCTTTAGCCACACCTACCGCCTGAACCGCTGAACGGACTTACACCAAATTTGGAAGGGAGGTAGATGATGGTTCAAGGTAGTGCATTTTGCCTATTTAGCGTAAAGCTGTTCAGTAGTTTTTGTGAAATGTAAGCAAAAAATTATAGTGATATCTCTGGTTGTGGATATTTTGTGACAGTTTTGCGAGTAATCGCGAATGCAAGCGCCAACGGGAATGCTCTGATTGGCTGGACACAACCTGAACAGAAGGTTGGGGCCACTGTTTTATCTATCAAGAACATTTCCCGGGGTTGAAAATGTGTGTGAAAGCCAACATAAGGCGTCAGAGTAGAGGTACTCTGACCCCATGTTTGAGAAATGGGGGTGTTAGTGTCACAAATTATGTGTCCAAAATGGATTTTTTTTATTGCATGCGATATTCGCGAAGCCATTGCGACCACCAGCACGGCCGCCCTTTGTAAAGTTACGGGCATGCCGCAACTATCTATGACTTCGCGAATATTGGTGGGAATATAAAAAAAAGATATCAGTGAATCTTTAAAATGCATTATTATAGAGATATTAAGATTTCAATAAATGTTTTATAGAGTTATTTAAATAGTGGGATATGTACTATGATGGTAAGAATTAATTATATAGTTATCATTTTTTATGTGCTGGTGGATATTGAATTTTTGCTTTTGCTTTATGCCTTCATGACGTAACTGCGGGGATCGTGATGACATGAGTTTGAAGTGTACAGTAATAAACCACTAGTGTTTAAATACTGTAATATGTGTGCATATATGTGTTTTGACTTCATAAAAAAGACTTGATTGTCGCGGTTAAAGACATATACCTCGGTGTGTATATATATTTAACACTCATAAACTTTTTAGAAACACTCACAGTCACCGGATGATGTCATCACTCTCAAAGTCGAAAACCAGCAGTCAGTAATCCAAAATGGGGCAAAATGTTGGGGGGAAACCTGCAAAACACCGCTTTTCTCACTGTATGGTCTGTCATTGTATATTATGGTATGGCATGATATGTCATGGTATGGTATGGCCCGTCCTATGGTTTGGTATGGTCTGTCATTTTATAGCATGGTATGGTATGGCTTATCCTTCTATGGTATACTATGATATGCTATAGTTTGGTATGGCTATTTTATAGGGGGGTATGGTAGGGTATAACTTTAGAAATTCACAGAAAAAAACAAAGGTTACAGAGACGTTATAGTTAGGCTGACATCAGTGATGTCACTGACCATGTAATAAGTGATGTAATATGTGAGGCCATAAGCCGTGAATCGCAGGGGCGTGAGTTATAGTTAACCCAGCTAAATACAACTGCTGAATTTATCTGGTTTTGTATGAGTGATATGTCAGCCTCACTATAACGTCCCTGTAACATTTGGTTTTTTCAGTGAACGTACATGTATACACAGATATATGTGTGTGTGTGTGTGTGTGTGTGTGTGTATATATATAATATGTGTATATATATTTTTTTAAAAAAAAATTTAATTGAAGGTATGTTTTGGCTACTTTATTTGTGTTACACAGTATTTCTCTCTGCAGTAATCTGTAACACAACCATCTATCCAACCTACATTAAATTTCAGAACTTTAAATGTTCAAAATACTTCAATATTCCAACCCAAGGTGAATCTCTTAAATGATTTATGCATGTCACTGAACAAGATTCCAATGCTGGATTTAGAGCGGTGCGACTGTGCCATCACAATGAGAGCGCCATTTGAATGACAGGCCGAGTGGAGTGGCGTAGAATGGAGTTTCGTGCATTGGAGTGAGGTAGAGTGGAGTGGCTTTTAGTGGAACAGCGCAGAGTGTAGTAGCATTGAGTGTGGAAAGACGTACAGTGGAATAGCATACAGTGGAGTGGTGTAGAGTGGAGTGTGGTAGAGAGGAGTAGCATACAGTGGAATAGTGTACAGCAGTGGTTCCCAAACTCTTGACTCCTGAGGACCCCCACTGAATCACTACTGGAGTCCGGGGACCCCCAAGCAATTTTTACAATTTAAATTTAAAAAAATTAAAACAATAATTCGCAAAAAATACACAAACAAGTACACACCAAACAAATACTTGCATTACTAAAGCTTTTATTATTTTATCTTGGAAAATATGCAAAAATTATTTACACGCATTGATTGCATAATGTGCCATGAAGAAACCATTTTAAAATAAACCATTTTAAAATCAATGCAATAATTTGGAGTGGACTACACTTGCAGCCACACTTTCATGAAACCAACCCTGACGGCGGGAATAAACCATAATGTCACTGCTACTAGCACACAAGCTGATCACTCGTCACACATGAGAAGAATTATAGAAAGGCTGCTGCTAAATCATAACTGCCAAGGTTTCAGATTGCGGTGTGAGATATTGTCATAAATACAGTGTAATTATGAGTGACATTTCAGTGACTATGAATGACGCTTGCTCACAAGCAAAAAATAAAGCAATGAAGATGAGGGAAACATAAATACCAGAAAATACACCAATTTGAGCAACAAGAAAGGCTAAGTTAACTGCTTCAAAGCATAAGAAACAATTCATTTATCAGACCATATTAATTGCCAAGTTTTTTCTGTCGCGTTTTACTTTTCCAGCCCGAATAGCGTTTTAACCAAATGCATATTACATTTTCGTGCTAGCAGCTAGTCATTTCACTTGTAACACTAAAACACTGAGCTGCCCTGCGCCTGCAGATTTACTGTGTTTCAAATATTCAGATCATGATAATATCACTCTAACATTCTACAAAAGGAGTGCATGAATATGCCAACATTAAAGTAAACAGACTTTGAGAGCAGCAGCACAATAGCAGTCTGTACACATTGCACAGATACTGACTGAGGAGCAAGCAGACAAGTCATAAAGCGCAAATAGGTACAAGTTACCAGGCATACGGAAATGGTCACCAAGCCCAGACTGAGTGATCAGAAGCTAGAAACAGAACCCTCTCAAACAGATCTAATGAGAGAGGGCGGTATCCGCCAGCAGCTTGACCTGCTGGAACGTCTGAGAGGCCTTTTTTCCAAATCTGCCCGGAATAAAACCTTATTTGTTACTATCCTCAATCTGAGACGAAATTTAAATCAAGCAAGAAAAATGGGGCACGATAAATAGCATCTGTTTTGAGTTTTTGGAGACTAACATGCAGACTGTGGTACTTTGGTACTATAAATAGCACACTTTTCCCCTGTAAGTTTACGGCAGGTTTGACCGTCCTAAATTTTAAGAAGGGTGCAATATTTAACATACCTGGTAATTACATACGCAGTGAATACCACCCAATCACTGCGCAAACAGGGCTTACCCAGAGGTGGGACAATTCCAACCAAATTGTAATGTATTTAGTAAGTACCGGAGGCGCAACTAGAGCCAAATTTCGTGGGGGGCAGGGGGCTAAGAAACATTTTTGGGGGGGGGGGGCTGAATCTAGTTTAAGCAAACGGCAGAGTGGAGCTGCACAGGGCCGGCTTTAGTGCTGGTGGCGCCCTGTGCGACAATGTTTGTTGACGCCACCCCAATGACCACCTCCACCACGGATTCTCTCACTAGCACCCTTTAACAGTGACCAAGTCTCCATAACCACACACTCTCAGATGCATTGAATTAATACCAGTGTAGGCCCGGGTGTCCGAGCACTTTGCATCACACACAAATTACACAGAGACAATCAATCATACGTGTGTAAATCAGTGTATAGGAAATATTACATAAGCCAAAGGACTGAAAGTGTAGGAGTCACATGTCATCCATACTGGTAGGCAGTATAGTTTAAGAGTGCTTGGTGTGGAGAAGCACAAACTCAAGAGTCGAAAAAGAAACAGCATAGTTGGGAGTTTTCTTTAATAATAAGAATCGATTTCCAGCCAAATTAACCCTTTTTGCAACATTAATCAATGTTTTAATATTGTATACTTTGCAGTGTGTATGCAGTGCAGGATGAAAGTTAATAGCTCACTATTCTATATTAGGAATTTAAGTTATAAATTGCAAGTAACAAAAGGATGTCTCTTTTTAAATCAGTAATATTTGATCTGTTTATCATACCCACTCTGTAATCTACTTGGCACACGTTCTTTGCAGCAGGCATATTAACCCTCTGCACTAACTTCACAGAAGTCAAAACCTCAACTATACAAAATGCTGATCTCTCTCCAGGAAGATAATTAATCACAGGAGTTATCTTGACATTTATGTGAGGCCTGGTAATTGCGGTGGAAAGAAGGTGCTTCAAAATCATAATAAACTTTCAAACACGGACCCAGGTCGCACCGCTCTGAAGCCGGCCCTGGAGCTGCGGGGCTCTTAGAAGGGGTGAAACAACAGTAAGGCCTCATTAACGTGCAAATGGGCTTTTAAATACCTGTGAAGTGCTCGGGTGAAGTCTCATCCCGGGCTGAGGGCCGACACCCACAACGTGATTCCAATAGGTGTTGCGCGACTGGTACTCCCGGCCTAAATAATCACGGCGTCCTAATTCCCCTGGCCTTGCCCAACAGCTGTAAATGTAAAATTTTTGAAAAAATTACGAAATAAACACTCACGTGCTCTAGTAGTGGTCCGAGGTGCCGGAATGCTGGTATTTAGAGAGCCGAAAGCGGAGACAGGGCATTGGGCGGCAAAATGCTCCTGGTTTGGCTGCAGACGCAAGGGAAGACGCACTGCCGTGCAAGCGTGCATGAGCGTGCGTGGCTATAAAATAATAAGCCAATCACCCTTCAGCTTCCCCGGCCTAAGCTGAAATGGTGATTGGCCCGATTTTTTTTGGTCCCGCCGCCCCAGCGCTGTCATTCACAGTGCGTGTATGCTTAATATTTAAAAATAGTTGACTCAAAGGCACTCCAGCCCGCGGACCCCCTGGGAATGTGTCACGGACCCGTGGGGGTCCGCGGCCCACAGTTTGGGAAACGCTGGTGTACAGTGGAGTGTCATAGAGTGGAGTGGCATAGATTGGAGCGGCATAGAGTGGAACAGCATACTTTAAAGTGGCACAAAGGGGTGTAGAGTGGAGCAGTGTAGAGTGGCGTGAGGTAGACTATGGTGGCATACAGTGGAATAGCATAGAGTGGAGTGGCATAATAAAGTGAAGTAGCATACGGTGGAATAGCATACACTGAAGTTGGGTAGAATGGAGTGGTGTAGATGGGAGTGGTGAAGAGGGGAGTGGTATAAAGTAGAGTAGCGTAGACTGGAGTGCAGTACAGTGTAGTGGCGTATAGTGGAATAGCATACACTGGATTGGGGTAAAATGGAGTGGGGTATAGTGTTCTAGCATAGACTGGAGTGGAATAGCATATAGTGTAGAGGTATAGACTGGAGTGTCGTACAGTAGAGTAGTATACAGTGGAATAACATATGGTGTAGTGCAGTAGAGTCAAGTAGCGTAGAGTGCAGTAGCGTAGAGAGTGAAGGGCATACAGTGGAGTGGCATATACTGGGGTGTTGCAGAATGGAGTGGCGTAGAGTGTAAAAGTGTATAATCCTGCCAAATTTCATGGAAATCCGTTTAGCTGCTTTTGTCCTACGTGCAATACAAAAGTCTATGGAAAATGCATTGGTGGAAAAAAGTGTTTTGCGACCTCCCTCTTATCTTCGCAGCCCTCCTAAATACATATGTTGATGTACATAATATGTTTTCTTTGGAAAACAAAAGAACTTGGCTACTTACAGACCTAACAATAAAGTAGCCTAATTCTAAATCCATGATCTCTGTCAAAAAACGAAATCACATAATGCCCAAAAGTTCCACCATACTTTGCCAACTCCTGGAGAACGTATGTCAATTAGCCATTTTTATCAACCTCACAATAATGATAAAATACCTTTCCCACAAAATGTATCAGGAAAGCAGAAACTTCTTCAAAGAATGTCCATCGATAATAGAAACAGTGCAGCCAAGCACATCAACGTTTTGTTTTAGGCACACGTAGGGGACATTTTGACATATGTGGACACCTATGCACAAAGCCCAAGATATTTGAACATAAATTGTGAAGAAGTCTGATTTGCTTACAACTATATTGCCTCTGCACTACATACCATTAGACTGTTTGGCCTGGTGATTACCTGTGAGATATCCTTTGAGACAGAGCATAGGACCACAAATAGACTTCAGTCGCCAGTGTTGCTAAAAGGTCTGTAAACTCCCTGCCAGAACAACATTCGGCAAAAAATCATTGACAAAGCAAACAGTCTTCAGCAAGATCCTAACCTTTAGTTGAATCTTATTTGAAGAACAACAAAATACGAAACTTTGATCCATTAAATCCAGGTATGAGGAGGTCAGAGCCACGGGTTATGGAAGGTGCACAATTTATTTATTCCATCTGACAGGTGGGATTCTTTAAATCTGATATATTTACTCAATAATTTATCCTTTTCAACATAACAAGTGCTGCTGCAGCAGGCTCTTTGCATTTCATAAGACACGTATTGGTACTCACAAAAACATTTCTGTAAAAAGTCCCTGAAGCCAACTAGAAATGAAAAACCACAAATAAGGCCCCTGGTTCTAGGTGATATGGAGGAGTGCTGGTGTGTCCCTTTTATAGGATGGATTCCCTCACCCACCCGAAGGTGGCATGCTTCATCACAGGGTAACGTCCTAGCATTGTGAATCTAGTCAGAATGCGGGCTACAAACCTCCCTCTGAGAGGGAGGAGCTTGGGAATGTTTTCAATGTTTCGAAAGAGGTATCCTAAAACCTGTAGATGAGCAGGGTGTGGTGAGGAGTGAGAAGGATGATGTGCATTTGATAAAACTAACTCCAAGGTAGGCCGATATCTTTATTGGGGCATTCTAAGATCAGGTTTAAAAACAAACTATGACAGGAGGTATTCAAACTGTCATAGAACAGTGATGGCCGACATGTTTCAGCCTTATACCCTCAGTGGAGGTGTGGCAGCTTTCTTCAGGACCAAAGTGAGAGATGTGTTAGATGGATCATGTTGAAAACATACTAAACCATAATAAATATGGTGGTATACAAAGCCAGTGGATGGAGTGGACCGCCACTCATTCAGAGGTCCACTGGTAGATGTATTATCCGCAATGTCAGGTAATCAGTGTCGCCTTAACCTCGGCGCAAACTTGAGGAGGCATCTATGTCCTTGACTCAAAGATGCAGCTGGCACAGGATCGTGCCTCGGAAGGATCTAGATCTAGAAATGCTAACGAAAATCAGAAAAGTCTTTAATCCAAGAGGTGTTCAGCATGGGTCTGTTTGGGTTGGACATTTGGTAGATTTGGTGGAGAACCACTGAAGATCCAAATGAGTTCCATCTAGATTAGTTGAACCTAAATTTACCATCAGTGAATATCTCGAAAATCATGACATGGATACGACCTTCCAGGACATATAGGGACACGCTCTATTTCATAGTCTTGTGTATTTTCATAGAAGCAGGGAAATTCAATTATTGGGTATCAGAGACCCTAGGAATATATTTATCTTGCTCTTAGCAGATCACTAGAACCTAATAAGCAGGGCTTGAGTAAGGTAGGTGAGGGAAGCACAGAGGCTTTTGAGAACGAGGATACATGAGGAATCTGACAACCATGGCACCGAAGTTTGAGTCCCATAGACCTTTATTCCTCAGACACGTCAGAAGAAAATGATCAGAATTTTACATTTTTGTATTGTGAAGGGGATTATGGGGTATATTATCATTTATGTACTGACTATCGTATTTTTCTCATCCTCTGTTCCGTGGGTTAAGGTAGCCTTACTTTGAAAGCAAGTGAAAGCGAAGAAATTTGTTTTGCATCTACTGGTGACTTTTTTGTACTAGGCCTATCCACACCACAAATATTTTTAACTGTTTTTTTCTTACATATGAAAAAGTTCCATGTGGAAGTGCATCCTTGCATTGTGGAATTGTATAACATAGGGCTACAGAGCATTTTAAGGAATCCTTCATGGATCCCATAGTGACGGGCGGTATGCGCATTCGCGAAAGAGTTCCTGTGGTGTTATGGGGACTGGGGATGCCAATCCGGTAGAGGCCCTGGTGCACATTCAGTTTCCCACAGAAGCCATAAGTGGAGCTGGCTTGCACCAGTCCTCTATATATAATACACTGTTCATTGTCTTCACAGTGCAAAATTGCCACAGTTGAGCCTTTAGGATTTTTGCGGCCTGTGAAATCTTGATTTAAGTGGACTGATTTTAGGAGATGGAATAAAGCAATGCAGGGACAAGGGACACCAGCGGACAGGAATAGGGAGGGTACCTAGTGTGAGCTGTTGTTTCTGCTGTAATGTGTGCGTATGTGGCCTGCCTGGCAGGTAAATTCCCACTCGAACCGGAGCTCGGTGTGTTTCTCTATAAACAGCTGGCACTGCCCAGTATATAAGGCCCCTGCAAGGAGACATTCCCTTTCAGGTCGAAGCCGCCGGACTTCCCACAGGTACGTCATTGTTTGCACGGCGTGGGTGTCGCACACACAAATGTGTTGCAGCTTGTGGTGTAGTTTAAGAATGCGAGTCGTTTTTTCGTGGGGTAGATTGATCAGTACGCTTGTTTATTATTATTAATTTTATGTTTTTTTAAACTAGGCACTGTTGGGCATATGTGTAGGTGCATGTAGATTGAAAGTGTGTGTGCAAAGGAAATAACCCGTGACATTCTATCAAACATTTGATTACAGCCTGGTGTATGTGTGTGTGTGTGAGAGACAGTTTGATGGTTGTGCGTTTAACACGCTTGATTACGTGTTAAATAAAGGCATTGACAGAACAATATATGTAAGTATATGAAAGTGTACGCCCACTTATGATTTTAAAAAATGTATCCGAAACAAATGTATTGTTTATGATGTTATATGTCCTGCATAATGATGTGCGGATATAAAAAAAATGTCTGGATGACAAATGATGTTGAGTGACAAAATTAAAGTGATTTGAAATGTAAAGAATATATGTTGCAGCTGACATCTCACCTGAGCCATTGTTTGTTGCATGGTCCAAGGAGGTTGCTCCTTCTCGAAGTTGCTTTGAGTGGTACAATAAATGGTTATTGGAGCATCAGGCGAACATTTTTAAAAGGTGTATGTGGAAATATATACATAATATATATATATGGGTTCCTGCGTGGCAGGGCACTAATTGACATCGAAAACTGTGGTAACCAGCAGTATCTATGCGGATCGGATCCATGCCAGAATTTCCGGATATTCACGGAAATTCGTTTTATTTACGGCCATTGTACATACATATGTGCCATGGGGATATTCTGAACATATGTCTTAGAGCTGGTGCCTCAGGACCAGCGGGGGGCTTCCTAATCTAAAGCAACGAACTGGTTGGTGACTGATGGGTTATTCGCTATTTTAAGCAAGACACCTACTTCCAGCATGAATATTTCCTCATGACTTTTTGCAGACGCAATACAGAATTTCTCACTGCCAAGTACTGCGTTTTCCTGTATTCGGCGAGTCATGCTTGCATGGTGGTCAGTGAAAGACTGGGATGCGTTTAGTTTGTGGGTTGCTACTGTTGGGGTCGTGGCAATGGTTTGGCTGCTCCAGGACACGTGACCTTGTGAGGGGGGGGGTGAATGTTTGCATTGTCAAGCATTCCGTCCATCAATTGTTTCTTTTGCATATGTCGCCCTAAGTGGGAAGGGAATGCCCAGACGTGGGTCCCATGCTCACTACAACACTGGATTCAAGCTAGCCTGGCTGATGAATGGTGATGCCCTGAAACCGGTTCCTGGATGCTTGTTTCCGGTCCAGGGAGGACCTGGCCTGGCAGTTCGGACTGGACCATTCCCATGAAGCACAGGGTCCAGACTGATTTGCATATGGCTGGGTCCAAACTGGGTTGGTGTGGTGAGCAAAAGAATGATGGGTTAAACCCAGATCCTTGTGACTGGGGGTGAATGTTTGCATTGTCCAGCATTCCGTCCATCAATTGTTTCTTTTGCTCTTGATGTTTCCTGGCACGGGTCTATCTGTGCAGCTAGCTCGGACAGTTCCATGCCATCTTCTAGTGATGACTGTAGGTGGCTGCCTGGCCCTGCCTTGCCGTAGAAGCCTCCTAAATAAATAATTTAAGTACTTCTACAGAGAGTCCTTTACAAATTGAACCAAAGCACTTTTGAGTGAAAAGTTGGCGCATGTGGGAATCAGAAAAGGATTTGGTTAAGGCCGTATCCTCAACTTTGTTTCCTCAAGAAGCTGTGACTACCAGAAATTCAGAAGTTAGCCAATTCTGAGCAACAGAAAAACTTTGTGTTTTTTTGTTAAAAATGGAGGCGATGTGGCAGTGGCTTCGGTGTGAATGGTCGCAGGAAGCGCGTTACACAACCGGGTTCTTTGTAATTGCTCTGCTCCATCAAGCTTTATATTTGGTGGATGTCCATAAGAGCTTGTTTGTGAGAGCCCGGCATGCATTCTTTGGGGTCCTGGAGCATGGGTGATATGTTGTGCTGCTGCGGTTAGGGGAGGGCTTTCCATTGGTACAAGTCTGGGCTTGGAAAGAGACCCAACCAATGTTGAGGTCCCCTAGGCTATAAGGCTACAAGGGTAAAAACAGTGTCGCCATGAGCCCCTGTGGGGGGTTTAATTAAAGAATTGTAAGAGTAACTTTAAATGAAGTCAAGCTCTAACAAGCAAATTGCTATCCTATGGCTGGATCCTCAAAACATTGTGTTCTTCACAGTACTCCAGTACCCCGCCACAGCTTGGCGCTTGTGTGATCCCTCGTGTAGCACCATTCTCATGGGGGCATATTATTTGACTGTCTAGTATTAAACAGTGAAGACAGTGGAACCACGAGACACGGGTTCCTCGCGTGTTCACATTGGGTGATCCAGGGCATATTGCTTAAGTTTCCTAAACTGCTAACCTATGGGGGCGCTACAAACTTGGCTAAGTGCCATACGGAGAACTGCATGCATACATTTGCTGAAAATCGTTCTATTCAAAATACCATAGTCTACAAACAATACAGGCACTTAGTAAAAACGTTCTAATGCGTTAACAGCTACGGCAGGGGTGCGGCTTCCATTGGTGCAGCAGGTGCTGTGGCACTGGGACCAAGAGGCCCGAGGGGGGCCCAGAACCGAGATTATTGCTATATTTTATAATTTAAAGAGCCGCCAGGGGGACATTTACTTCACTGGACCAGGGTCCACGACACACTGGCCACGCTACTGGGCAATGGTGAACCATCAAACCGCTACTTGTATTTCCCCAACACAAAATGGCGACTCTGGACTTCATTGCGCGTGCCATTTCGAGCAATAATAATGTTCAGCAGCTGTTTGTGGTTGCAGCAGTGAAGAGTCCTCCATTAAATCGCTCTAGATTTTACTCCATTTGGATGTGTTGTGGCTTATCCAGCGCAGCAGGTCGCTGAATCCACGCCAGACTTTCAGGATCACCCCTGACTCTTTAAGCCAGTTCCGTTCAAATACAATCGATGTAAATCGAGCTTAGCACAGTGCGCTAAAGCGCTCATTGTAGAGTTCAGTGAACTGCAGGTTCAGATTTGAAACCAGAAATACCCATCCAACCTTTCATCCTTGTGAGGTTGAGAATACGAGTACCGTTGAATTGCAAAAACACCCTGTTATTTGGCCACCGATTTGCGTCTCGGGACGGATAGATTACCGTTTTTCAAATGTAGAATATTATGGTTTGTGGCTATTTTGAATATATGGCATGGATTTCGCATTCCCGGGTCTACTAGTTTCGTGAGAACTACTGGTAGTAAGCAGAGAATTAATGGATGGCCTAATTGTAGAGAGTGACAGGTACTCAACTATGGTGTCTCAGTGCTAACAAGGCAGACATTAAGACTATGAAACAGGGGCATAATGAACCCCCACTCTAGCAGCTTGAGCGTGGGTGGGGGTTGGGTGCGTGTTAGTGTGTATGTCACTGGGCAATTCTGTACAACATGAAACATTTAAGTTGTGATTTGTGGCTCCTTCAATTTTGATTGGAAAGAGGGTGGAAGAATGAATAGATGGATGCAAGAAAAGAGCATACAGTGAGGATGGATGGATGGGTGGATTATGCAGAGACAGGGACGAGAAGGAGGAGAATGGAGGAATGGTTGGGGAGATGGAGGGACAGATGGATGGTAGATGGGCGGAGAAAGGATGCCCGAAGAGAAATATGAATGGGCAGAAAGAAAAGAGAGTAACAAAGGGAAAAAAGAAGAGAGGTAAGAAGGTTGGATGAATGGACTGCAAGAAGGAAGGATGGATGATGGAAAAAGGAAAGAAGGAAAAAGACAAGGATGAACAGGAGGATGGAAACAATTAAAAACGGAGAGAAGGAAGGATGAGTAGATGGAAAAGACAAAGGTGGATGAATGGGTAGAGGGATGAGTAGTTGGATGAAGCAAACACTTAAAAATGGAAAAAGGGAAGGTAGGTAAGATAAAAAAAAGATAGAGAGAAGGATGGAGAGAAGGAAGGAAAGAAATGTAATAATTTCCCTCATTGGGGACAGTTCCTGAACAACTACAGGATTTGGTTGACTCCCTCTTTACTCAGAGCTATTTGGGACATGATTCTCCCTTGCTTAAACATATGCAAATCAGAACAACCAGGTCTTGAGGAAAAATTGCATAGTTTTGCCCATGCCGTAGCACAAAGTAGTTGGGTTTTCACATGTGTTTGCCTTCTTTCTTACAGGTGTCCATCGGAGGGAAGCATGGACATCCCGAGCCCAGAGTATAACCGCTATTTAGTGTCCAGGGCAATCTACTCGGAGCCCATCTTCCAGGGTGAAAATGAAAAGAAAGTGCGAGTGTCGAAGACTCTTCGCGAAAGAGTGCAGAAAAGTTGCAGGTTATTGATTCTTTTCCTAAGCAGTGGGAGTAGATTTGGTCTGTGGGCACAGAAGCTACTCTATAGCACTTCAAGAGGAAGGAAGGTCAGCAGGGGAACTCAGTTCTTTTGCCGCTTCTGTCGCACAGGACTTGTGCTACAAGCTGTTGCCTGTCCATGTGGTGCTTCACCACATAATGTGATTTTATTGTGTGGGCGTAGTAGAGGAAAGAGGTTGTGTACCAATTTTGGTTATTTTTTTTCTGGTGCAGATTCTATCTGACCAGTTTCAAATGGTCCTTATTGGATTCAGATGGTGAAGTAGGGATTTCTACACATCTATTCACAAAATGTTTCATAGGAGCTAAAAAGTATGTTCTGTGGTGCGACCAAGGGCCGAATTGATGCCAGGAGGTTGGGGGCTCGTGGAGGGGTGTAAGGTGGACTTAGGGAAAAGCAGCATGTGTATCGTGTGGGCAGTGAGTCGCTGAGTTAATTTGAGATTTTCATTCTGTACTGCCCTCTAAATTAAGCCTCCTGTCTCCAGGAGACTAATAGATTCGAAAATACTGTGTTATGCTCTATCTTAGTCATTATCCATCCATCGCACTCTGGATAACTCTTCCCTGCATACTATCATTACCTTTAGCAAGTCAAGCGTACAAAGGAAATAACTTGATTAATGCATTAGAGTGAAATGGAATCTTAGACCTCACAATCTCTGCTAGACCTGTCAGCCATAGGGTGGTCTTCCCCCAAATATTTTGCCTACTCCCGTACTGTTTTCTTAAATTTATTTTTGTTGGCTTCGGGACTCTGCACTTTACCACTTCTAACCAGTGATAAAGTGCTTGAGCTTATTCCTTAAAAAATGGTAAATTAGCCTATATCTGATTGGCACATTTGATTTACTAATAACTCACTAGTAAAGTGGTACAACATATACCCAGGGCCTGTAAAATGAATGCTACTGTGGACCTGCAGAACTTCTTTTGTGACACACTTTTAAGTTGCCTTTTATAACATGTCTCAGGCCTGCCATTGCAGCTTGGGTGCAGTTTTAAACTGTCAATTCGACCTGGCAAATCAAACTGCCAGGTCTAAAGCTCTCTTTTTAATACATATAAGTAATCCCTAATGTAGGTCCTAAACAGCCCACAGGACAGGGTGCAGTGTATTTAAAAAGTTGGATATGTACTTTTAAGTTTTACTTGTCCTGGTAGTGAAAACTCCCAGATTCGTTTTTCACTTCTGTGAGGCCTACCTCTTCCATAGGATAGCATTGGGTTACCTCTTTACATTTAATAAGTGATAACCTTTGTTTGTGAACAAGTATAAATCTCATGTTTGGTCAATAAAGAATTGTAATGTAAAATCTGCGTTGATGGTAAAGTTGGATTTTCAGTCACAATTTTTAAAATGCCACTTTTGGTCCCATCCAGGTAGCTTAGGACCCAAGCCTTCCTAAGGTTTCAACTTTTAGAAACTTGGCATTTTCTTGTGCTAACCATTTGGTGCCTGCAGCCTATGTCCTGGGTCACATGGCTATGAATAGAGTGGCAGTTGGCCTTTGTGTGCTCCTCTCTGACAGTGAGAAAAAGGGGAATTAGGTGTTGGCAGGATATGCAATCCTGCCAGGATGGGAGGGACAGCGCTGTTCCCTGCACCACTTACATTTCAAAGGAGCTGCCTCAGCACACTCATAAAGAACTACACACCAGTCTTTTGTCACCCTAGACCTCTTGGAGGTTGGCAGGGAGGAAGGAAATCTAACAACCAACAGTGGAGGGGAAACTCTAGATGCTTGTTCCACTTCAAGGCTGGCACCAGCTTCAGATATAAAAATAGGACGCTGGACCGACACTCAGAAGGTCTGCCTTGTACTTCAGAGGACTGCCCTGCTGCAACCAGAGGACCACCCTGCTACTTAAGGACTGGCTCGCTGCTTGGACCTAGCATTACCAAAGAGGCTCCTAGGGCTAATTGGCTGGCCTCCAGGTCTGAGCTACAGGAACACAAAAAGCTCCAACGGAACCCTGCACCTGGACTCTGCCTGAAGTGAGTCCTACCTTCCAAGTGGTACCAACCCAGTCCTGGCCCCTTGAAAGTGGTGCTAAAGGTCCTAAACAGCCAAAACCCAAATCTTGGGACTTAAACAATTTTCAGACAAAAAAGTGCACCAAGAAACAACAGGAGACCAGGACATACCACCTCACTGCATCACTTGTCGGTCTGACTTCGTGGTAGCTCCTTCTATGTTCTTCTCCGCAGCATCAGCTGTTCCTCGTGGGGGGGTATTCAGCCTCTGGAGCCCTCATTGGCTATAGCCGGTTGCTTCCTCCTGCTGGAGATTTTCAACTCTCAAAAAAGTGACAGAGTCCAAACGTAGAAACCTTCTCTACAACTTTGTCCAGTAGCTCCCCGATGACAATCCCCTCTCCTTGGACACACCTCCTGCTGCCTTGCTCTGCTGAACTTTACCTTCTCAGACATTTTTCGCCAAAATTTCTCCTAATTCCAAAGGTAAGCTGGTACCAGGCCCAATCCACTTCATGTATCCGAACCGAGCTCCTTCGCGTTCGGCCATAACTTTTGCCTTTGTCCCGGTCTTACACAACTGGATGCTCACGGTTGGCACTTTTAATCTTTTAGATGCTAATTTTTATTAAAACATTTAAAAATTATAACTCTGATCCTACTAATTGGATTATTTTCCTTTTGGGGTCAAATAATTTATTAAATTTTTCTTTATATTTCTGAATTTGTATGGGACTTTTCTTGTTTTGGGTTTTCACTTTATTATTGTTTGTGTGCTGCATAAATACCTTACCCATTGCCTCTAAGTTAAGTCTTACTACTTTTCTTCCAAGCTTCCAGAGGGTAAAGTACAGGTTAATTTAGTGACTTTTTATGGTTCACCCGGACAGGGACTGTGGCTGCTGCTTGAGGAGGGCTCACACCCGCGTAATACGAAAACCCAATTTCCTACAATCGGCTTAAGCCTTTAGTCTATTATATGTAAACATTAGGAGGTTATCTTGGATCCTTGAGCCCAAAACAATCTGAGCGTCAATGTGGCTTCTGTCTGCCACCCACAATGTAACCTTAGGCGCCAAGATTTATGGACAAATCATTAGCTTTTGTAAAAGGAGGGAGGAAAGTGATACCCATCTAGTGGTAAATTGCACAATATGAAACCAGAAAATCTGAATTTAAGCATAACTTCCCCACTTGACAAAATTGAGTCATTCTGGGCAACACTTTGCCTCCTTTTCTTTCATTATCACATATGACAGTGCCTTGAAGTACACAAGTTGTGTATGTGAGCGGATCTTCTCTTCTATTTGATTTAATACAAAATAATGTTTATAATATAAAAACCTGGGGCACCCAGAGGGTGCACATGACAAAAGATTTTCCTGTTAGCTTTGCAATCGCATTGTTGTCGGGGTGGGGGGTAGTATGAATGTTTTTAAGTTTCTGTTTGAAAACCATCAATTTTAATAAATACCTCTTGATGCAGAGATATAATATGATTTACAAAGGTGAAATGCTTATGCATGTTAATAAAATACACTTTTAAAAAACAATCAAAAACATTATCATATTGTATATGCTTGTTGCACAATGCCTTTAAAAATGAATTAAGTTATTTAAAAACTAAGATGTTCTTAAAGATTTGTGGTGCAGGACACCTTCTTTGTTTCTTTTCCTCTGCTTTAGTTAATGTGCAAATAAATGCTTGGCCATTAGCAGTTTTCTGAATGTTAGTGCCCAGTCAATTAAACAGCAGCCCGGTGCTCTTGTTTACCATGTAAAGGACCTCAAGCCACCCCCCACTGTACATTCAGTATACGGTTATCCCTAACGTATTGTGTTGTCCTTCAAGACCTCAGATCGGTATAAGGATGTGAGGAACCTGCCGCAAAGAATCCTACCATGGATATTGAATGCCACTTCCTGTTCGAAGGACTGGACAGAAAGTGAGGGGAAGAGAAAGGCATTTAATAGAAGGGCAGTATTATGAGAGACAAGCTTGCTAAGGAGAAAAGAGTAATGAATCCTAGAGGACCACAATAACAACAACAAAACTCAATGGAACTGTAGGAGCAGTGCTTTACATGGGCAAGGACCATCAAGAAGTGAGTCCATGCACTTTATAACGTTTTTGTATGAACAGTGCGCTGTCAGCAAAATCAATTGTTAACAAAAAAAAGTTTTAAAACTGGCTTAGAGCCCGGCCATTAGATCTTTGTATGCACGGGCAGCGCGTATACAACTCTTTATGCATTTAGACTAGGAAATTTGTTATTTCCTTAAATATTTGAGTTAGTGGGTATCGGTAACAGGCGCCACATTCAGACTTCTCTCCTTGCAAAGCTGAATTTAGGTGCAAGCACATAAGACTTGCCATCATGCTTCTAGGAGCGATGCCAAAGGGCTTGCAGACTTTCCTCTAGGAGCTAGCCTGCTTCTTGGAGTTTCCCAGAGGCCTTGCTGGTATGGCTGCAGTAGCTAGCCCTGAGACCTCGCTTCCCTTCCTTTAAGAGCTAGTTCAAACACCTTGCTGCCCTGTCACTGGGGACTATTCTAGAGGTCCTGCTGACCTGCCAGGAGGTAGCCTAAAGGCCTTGCTGACCTGCCTCTAGGAGCAAGCTGAGAGGCCTTTCAGAACTGCATCTAGGAGCCAACCGAGAGGCCTTGCAGACCTCCTCTAGGAGCTAGTCTATAGAACTTGCGGCTCTACTTTAGAAGGCAGCCTAGAGGCCTTGCTGACCTGCCTCTGGGAGATTGCCGAGAAGCCTTGCTAACCTGCCTCTAGGAGCAAGCTGAGAGGCCTTTCAGAACTGCCTCTAGAAGCTAGCCGAGAGGCCTTGCAGACCTGCCTCTAGGAGCTAGTCTATAGAACTTGAGGCTCTACTTTAGAAGGGAGCCCAGAGGCCTTGCTGGCCTGCCTCTAGGAGCTAGCCTAGAGACCTTGCTTCTTTACCTTTAGGAGATGACCCAAAGGCCTTAATACCCTACTTCTTGGGACAGTTCCGGAGACCTTGCTGACCCACCTCGAGGGGCAAACGCAGAGGCCCCGCCCCTCTGCCTGTCAAGGAGAAAATTCAAAGACCTGACTGGGTTCATCAAGGGTCCACCACAGAGGCCAAGCCACTGTACCGCTGTGAAAGATTTTGTAAATGTAAATGTAGACTTGTAAAGCGCACAGCTACCCCAGCAACGGGGTGTCTCGGCGCTGTAGACCGCTGGGGAACCCGTCCTGGCTATCCCTGTGAGATGGTCCCTTTCTGGGTATTTCCAAGGTGAAACCAGGCATCCCTGGCGTCTGTGGGGGGCCGTTGTAGAGATGAGGCAAGCTTAATGCCCAGAGTTGCTGAGTGTGTTATCGAGTCCATTTTGACCCTGGTCCACGACCCTGCCGCGTCGGAAATTGAACCCTGGTCCCTGGCCGATTCTCTGCTTATGGGTCTGCCGCCTCTAACTAGTGAGTCACACCTCTCCCTCTTGCCCAGGGCAGAGACCACGGTGCCCTCTGTCTAGAAGCAATCCCAAAGGCCGAAGTGAACCACACAAGAATACGATGAATATTAGATAGTGAAGCAATCCCTTTCAACTTCAGTTAGGAGCGGATTGCTTTGTTATTCATTGATAATAGTTCAAACGCGAGGGAACTGATGGATATATCGTTAGTGCAGAGCAGACGCTGAAGACCGAACAAGGCTGGTTCTCGCAGGTGCCTGGAAGATGTTACAGGCTGACCCCTGGCAGAGAGCAGTGAGGCATGGCACACAAACAAGGCGCGCGGTGCTTACCAGCAGCTCTGTACCCCCTCCCTAGCCTGTGAAGGCTGAGTATGGCAGTCAAAGGCCTGCTGTTCAGACAACTGAATCCCCAGCGCCCATTGGCTTTCAGTAGCAAATACTTTCTTGGCTTGTGCAAAAACCTTGTGTAAAAGACTCCACGTACCTTCTCCCTCCATGTGTAGTTTGCTGGGCTAAAGATTGCTAGCAAAGGAACAGCATGTCGATTTCTGGGACCTGTGCTTTTTGTTTTTTTAATTTTGCAAGTATGAGCTCGTAAATCCCAGCACCGAACGTTAAATTCGTTAAAAAAAAAAAAAAGAAAACCCCAAGACTGGGAAAAGGTGTCCCAGATGGCATGGGGTAATCAGACAGATATGTGTAACCTCATCCCGTTCTGAAAATCGCCCTGAGAGCTGAATCTTCTAAAGGCACATACATGATTTATTGTTGGGAAGGAATAATGCTCCTAGGAACTGAGACGACCTTGACATTTTGGAACTGCCTGTAAAGTTTATGGATTTTATTACCATAAAGTTAGAAAATGGCGCTGTAAGACTGATAGTTTGACCCCATTTTCGAAAAGAAAATGATATGGGTGGGTAGGTAAGGTTTATTTACTACAGTGTGAGTCTTATTTACATATTTTGTAGGTTTCATATTGGCTCCAACTCAGCCCTTCTCAAGCTGCAAACAAAGCAATATCGAAAGCTCTGGTTTTATAATGCAGCCAAATAATGGAATATTCTTTCCGTTTTCAAGAGGATGCCTGGACATTCTACTGTATTGAAATGTTTCGACTCTATAAAATCTATTAAAAAAAAGGTTTGGAAACAGCACTTCAGTATTTGCAGACTCAGATTTTCAGACAAAGAAACCGGCTTTACTATCGTGTGCCCTCTCCGTATTATTGTTCAACATGTATAAAAGCCTCCTTTGTACATCATTATGGGGTTTCCCCTGGTGTATCAGTGGCCTCTAATTTGTCTATCCATTGACATCACTGTGCCAAGTAACCTGGTAGCAGAAATTACATCATATCCTCTTTCTCCCCAGTGGCACCACCTGAAATGACATAACACAACTTTTGTCCCCCTGATGACGCGCCTTTTCAGTTTTTTAAAAAATAGGCTTTTTTGCAAACTCAGGGCTGCAGCATGTTAGTGAGAGTGAATGGGAAAAGACACAAACAGCCAGCTACTGAAAACAGCAGAAACCAAAGGCGGCCTTACCGTTAAAAGATCAGTCCTAAGACTGGTTAATGCCCGGTTACTCACCGGTAATCTTCATTACTACGAGTCCTGGTCTTCCTGTTCCATTCCTTAACAGTGAGCAGCTTGTCTGCTCCCCAGAAACCCTATACCCAGCAGAGTTTTAACACTTCCACCAATATGGCGCCACCTAGCAGGTGAGCATAAAGGGGGAAGTGCGTCACAAAACATCCTGAGAATACCAAAGAAACCCAGAAAACAAAACAATAACCTGAAAATAAAAAACAGGGAGGGAGGGAAGGGCTCAGAAATGGAACGGGAAGACCAGGACTCGGAGTAATGAAGAATACCGGTGAGTAACCGGACATTACCTCCTCGTCCGTCTTCCCGTCCCATTCCATAACAGTGAGCCCATACCTAATCACACAGTGATTGTAAGATAAAAACACTAGGAAATGCAGGAAACAGGTCCATTTAATCACAATGAAAGCTGTACAAATCACAAACCATGTACAGCAGATAAAACATGGGTGCCAAAGGCAGCCGAGGCCGCCATCCCCAACTGAAGACAGTAATGGGAAAAACACTCACCCGACCAACCACTCTGCCAGGCAAGGAAAACTGACGAAGTCAGAAAAAACCGAACAGGATGTTTTGTGACAGCTCAGCAGCTACCAAAAATAAAATGATAAAAACATTGCGGAGGAGCAGCCCTTACCAGTCTCGGGGATTCCATGCACACTACTGGCAATCAAACGCCCAAAAGGTGATAGGATGACTCTTTGCAAGTAGTCTAACCAGTGACAATCGTTAGGGGTAGCATTCCATTTCACCACTTTTCGCCCACTATGCCACTCTAGACAGAGACCCACATAATGGAAATCAATACTGAGTCTGTTCCTCATGGAAACAGTTCACCCTAAACCATGGTCATCTCATTACTCTACCCTGTAGCTCACTGCATTTTTAGTTGGGATATTTGATATGGCAAGGTAAGGCAAGGTAAGTGCTATGGCAAGGTAAGAAAAATTCTGCATGTGGAGTTTGCACCCTGCCAATATCACGCAACTTGTAATCAGGCCCTGTGTCTCTTGATTAAAACATTGAAGTATTTTCAAAAAAAGGAATATACATGTAAAATGAATAAACATTTAAAAAGTAAATGCCCTATTTAACAAATTCATAAACGGAAAACCAAAATAATCTAACACAAAATAAGTTATATAATGATTTCCTTATGAAGAAATAAAAAACAATGTAAAAATAAACATAAGGAGATGTGATTAGATTTTCTGGACCTTGATAGAACAGGTGCTTGGAGACAGGTAGCTATTTGTGGTGTTCATGGTGAATATATACCTTTTTTCGCATGCGTTTACAACGCATGCCATAACAACGTGGTTGTTACAACGACCGTGTTGCTATTTCGCATACTGTTACAACGCAAGCCGGAACAACGACTTGCTGTAGGGGGCGCTGGATGTTGAAATAGTTTAATTTACTATTCCAACTCCAGTCTGTGCAGACACTAGTCGTTTTTCCGATTCGAGTTGTAACAGTATGCAAAATAACAACGTGGTTGTTGTAACAACCGCGTTGTTATGGCATGCGTTGTTCCGCTTGCGAACTAAACGCTGTTTACTATTTATGGTTGGTGCTGTTGGTTTTGTCTTTGTCAACTGTGGCAGGTAGCAGGCAATGGGAGGATAGGCGATGTTTTAAAAAAATTCTTGAATGTGTGATCTGAGTATACAGAGTGGGGCTGTAGGCCTAGCCAATGTATAAGGAAGAAAAATCCTCTATGGACACCTTAGTCCTACCAGACTCTGCAATGCCACAGCCACCTTTCTACTTTATAGCAAATGCTCACGGTAGTTGGTTTATTCAGTAACTAATTATCTGGACTAGGATAGAAAGCGTGACCCCATAAGAGAACCTGGAAAGGATGTAGCTTACACTATGTTGCTTTACAGTATGTTTTATTTAAGAACTATGTGAATGAAGAGCCACCATAACGTCCAATGATAATGATTGCTTTGTTTCACAGCTGTACCACCAGAAAGGCACTAAAAGTAACCAAGACATTCCTGCCGGTTCTGGATTGGCTGCCCAAATACAAGTTCAAGGAATGGATAGTCAACGATATCATCTCTGGCGTCAGCACGGGGCTTGTGGCCACTCTACAAGGTAGGGCTTGTTTTTGCAATTCGTACTAACCTTATAGATTGGACTAAGAGTGGCAGTAACGTAAATGGTACTAAGCTGTTCTCATCATATCCTTCAAGGTGTAATAGTGCTGTGAGGTAATCCAAGCCTGTAACTCAATCAATCAATAACAACTTTATTCGATCTAATAAAAGCTAGATCATAAAAGTCTACAAATTTAAGAGCAAAACAGTTCATAGCATCTATTAATACAAAAAGTTTAAAAAGGAAGTAATATCCCAGTTAAAAAGTGCACAGTTAACAAACAGGAGGGTAACAGTAAGGTAATCTACATTGTTAAAAGCTCAGATTCTGGGTAACATGGTTAACTAACAAATTAGCAATAAAACCCTCAGAGAGAGGATAGTTTGGGACTGGCAGAAATCTAACTTACAGAAGGCATCTTTTACGCAGGCAAACCCACAAAAAGGATGCTACAGAGAATCAGACATGAGAGTCAGAAAGTTTCCTCAGAAAGAATAAGGCAATTCGGCATTGGCTAAAACCATGCCGCCTCAGGAGAGGTAGAATATATCTAGATCTCTGGTCCTTGTAGTATTTACAGAAAAAGAAGAGATGAAGGTCAGATTGTATTGACGAATTATCACAGGGACACTGGTCCAGGTCACTAAAAGAGTATTTTTTAGATGGAAACCGCAGCATCAAGGGTATCAAATTAGTGCGGAATCTTATTAGAATAAATCTATGCTGCAAGTTGTTTACGCCCTCCAAATATGAAAATTCACATTCATTTATGGGGAGGGGAGGGGGTCTGCTGGTAAAACTTTGCTACTGTTTTTACCTGGTGTATCTCCTTCCTTGCATAGTCGGCCTTTGCCAAAAATAGGGCTATAAGTTTATTTTTAGGGAACTTGGTGCAAGAGCTTGGATCTGTATACAATTCTGAGACGCCTAAAGAATGTAACGTGGTTCTTACATACTCTAACCAAGCAATTTTGTGAACATTGTCTAGTAACAAACAATTTTTCAATATAGCCTGATTTTCATCCACTGTGGATTTTCTCCAAATCGAGTGCCACAACATAATCAGTGCAAGTCTTACTATATCCGTTATGTGGGGTAATCCAAGTTCCAAATGACACATGTGGTTAGAGAACGAAGTGGGAAGAGTGGCGACCCATTTTAAAAAGCCATCCTCTATCTTCTGCAAGGGGTCGACTAACACCATACCCCACAGCCCTGCCCCATATGTGGCCAACAAAATAGTTTTAGCGTTATAAATTTTCTTTATCGTCCCTATTGGTTTAGATCCCAGTTTTTTACAAAAACTAGCAATTGCAACCAAAGTTCTTTCCATTGATAAAGCCCTACACTTTACCATATGCGCCCAGGTCTGCTTGTTGTCAAATAAAACGCCAAAATATGAGAAGGTCTCCACTACGTCTAATCTTCTTGTCCCTACATAGAAAGATAGTGACCTATTCTTAGGAAGGGAACCTGACACCATGACAAAGGATTTACTCTCATTAACCTTTAGGTCCAATGATGACATGTAACCCGCGTATGCGTTTATCAGGCGTTGAAGCACGGCTCCCGTCCTAGCTATTAGGACTGCGTCATCCGCATATGCTAGGAACGGTAGCGACGCTGGAGGAATGGTTGGGATGTCTGCCGTGGATCCTGTTAGTGCGGCTTCTACCCTATTTGTGTATAGCGAGAACAAGAAAGGATCTAGTACACAGCCTTGCCTAACTCCTCTAATAATTTTAAAGGATCTCGTACACTACCCCTTCCCTCCATATCGAACACTTGCAGTCGCCTGAGAGTACCTTTCACGGATAACATTTATCAGGTGGGGGTCTATACCCATCTCCAGCATTATACCTCATAGCTTCACATGGCCTACGCAGTGAAAGGCTGCTGATAAATCCATGAAAGCCATATAAATATGACCTCCTTTGGCTACTGTGTACTTTGCTTTAATCATGCTGAGATTTAGGCATTGATCAATCTTGCCTCGGCCCTTCTGAAACCCATACTGAGTTGGCATTAAAATATTTTTTTTCCCTTGCCCAATCTTCCAACCTATTCAGCAGGACACGGCCTAACAATTTTCCCCTGCAGTCTAAAAGGGAGATCGGGTGGTAATTCTGTGTGTTAGATTTGTCACCTTTTTAATGTATCGGAACTATAATGCTAGTTTTCCATGAAGGAGGAGGGCCCTTCTTAACAATTTCATCAAATATGTTGTTTAGCAATGGGGTTCATAGCTCTTGGTCAATAGTCAATAGGAACCCCATCCGGGCCAGGTGCTTTTGCACGACTACACCTAAGTACTGCTATTCTCACCTCCTCCAAATTGAAGACCAGACACTCACTTGAGAGTACCATGGAGTCAAAAGGGTCATCTATTAACCTGCCACTACTCCCAAAAATGCCTTTGAAGCGCAGCACCCAAGCCTCCTCATCTACATGGCTTTCCAGGGTCTTAACGTGGCCGATCTTTAATAAGGAGCATTTACAATGTTCCAAAAATCCCTACAATTGTTGGAAGATGCCGCCTTAACTAAATCTTTCCATGCCTATTCTTCCTTAGTTTCTTGTATTTCCGATGTAGGTCCTTAACCAAGAGGAGGTCTCTAGGGGATGCCTTAAGGGCCTTATGCAGGTCTTTTAGGGCCTGGGTGGAGGCCTCATTGAACCATGCTGCTTCCCGTCTTTTCCCATTCACAGTAGGCCTAGTTAAGGATAATTAAATTTCCTTAAGTAGTTCTAAAAAGTTAGGAATTAGGGAGTCAGACTCTGCATTCAAGTCTAAACATTTCATAATCAGATATAGTTTATTGGTTACAACCTGCTGTATGGTTTGATGCTTATCTATTCTATCCCATTTCAACTGGAACCCATTCTGCCTAGCTAGAAGCAGTTTGGGAACCTTTTCTGTCTGCCTTGGGGGGACTCCTACACCAGTAACCACAAACAGAAGTATTGCATGGTCACTAAAGTTAAAAAAGTTTGTGGAGGTATGAACAATATTGCCATAAATGTAAGCAGAGGCAATTATGAAGTCGATTGTCGACCCATAGTAGCCATGGAGAAAGGTGTTATCTAAAGAGCCTCCAATCAGGTCTCTTTTATTGCATACTTCTAAATACCAAGTAGTTAGAAGCCTATTTAAGCTATTTCCATGCTCATTGTGCATGAAATGCATAAGTGGACCCCCCGTTGCGTGTCTCTACCCCACAAACCATTTCGGCTAGATGGTAGCATGTTTGGACATTAAAGTCCCCTACCCAGAGAATCCTGATGTCCTTGACTGACAGAGGCTTTATACATTTAATGAGTTCTCTCTCCGTAGACTCTACTGTTGACCCCATACTACCTCCAAAGTTGTTATTGTAATAGTTCACCAATAACCATACTTGCGGAGCTTCTGTTTTAAGAGCTAAAAGGTGGAAACTGGCAGATGGGTACTCAGAGATAATAATCTTAAATTTTAAGGTGTTAGAGATGAAGGTGAGCAAACCACCTTTTGCTCTGCCAGACAGGGATAATATAGCATTGGTTTAAAATGATCGATAACCGTTAAATGATATAGAATCTGCTGCCCATGTCTCCTGGAAGCAGATGATATCTCTATCCTGCCAGGTTGAAGCCCACTCTGGTGAACCTTGTTTAGTAGCAATACCTGCTACATTCCATGTGGCTAATTTCAGGATGAGCTTCTCAGAGCCCGTTCTTTCCACAGAGGCTGATGTATCTATATTACTAGTTCGATCAGGGCCACTTATTACCTCTTCGATATAACCTCCTGCTGCTATCTCAATCTGTGTCAGAGTGGTCAGTTGCCCTTGAATGTGGGCTAACTCCTTAATATTGATAATATTACCCGATGTACCATCTTCAGATAGTCAGTCACAGGACTCTAAGTCGGCTAAGGGGGTAAATCTATTCAAATGCTCATATATTCCCTCCGGTCTATGGTGACTTATGTTGACCTGTGGCTCGGAGGTTGGAGGGGCTAAGGGTTGATTTAGCACTTTCCAATCATTTATCTGTTGGTGCTGACGAAATGTGGGTCGTGGGGTGGGTCGTGAGATCGGTCTATACGGTGATCTTAGAATTAAAAGAGGGGGAATTATTACAGGCTATCAGTAACTTTCTTGCCACGTACTGATTATTAAAATTCACCACCACACAATACCCGCTTGCAACTTTGGGAAAAGGCCCCACCCAGGATACCCTTCTGGCCATGATGATGTGGGCATGCAATCTAGATCCCCATAGACCTGGCCCTTTAGCTTGAGAGCTAAACCAGAAAAGAACTTTAGCCATTAGCTGGGATGTAGACTCCCTCTGCCCCCTGCTTAATGAAGGCACGTCAACCAAGACCAAAACATAAGGAATGGCTTCCGGGGGAAGATCTAAAATGTGCAACTCTTTAAGGGCTGTTGGGGGGGGGCTCTAAGCTATAGGCTGATTTACCCGCAAATCTTTCGATGGGTCCTTTTGGATTACAATGGTCCTGGGGTCTCGCTCCACCCTCTATATGGATAATATTAGTGCATTGAATGCTACTAGTTGCGTGTACCTCCAGTATAGTAGATTTAGTCTGTGTGTGACTAGGGTTATGGTAGGAGGTGTTTTGTGGCAGTGTTTGTCTTGTGAGTGTGGTGTGAGTTATTGTGATTGTCTCCTCCTGATCACTTCCTACCAAGCTTGCTGACGCTCCTTGGGTTAGATCAGATAAAGGAGGTGAAACCACCCTCTCCTCACTATTACCATTTGAGACCTTTTTAATGAGGAGATCTAATTTTTCCTCAATCCTTCCCAGTTTACTATATAGAGGCTCCAACAAGCCATGAACTTTTTTTTCCAATTTAAAAAAATTGTCCTCATCGGAGCCCCCCCAAGTTCTCTCCTACGTTTGGTGGCACTGCAGTCCCAAGGCTGTTAACCAGTTTATTCGCTCTTCGCGCTCTTTGTGGTCCCAGTGTCGGCGTCAGTTTCTTGTTCCCTCCAGGTTTCTTGTTCCCTCCGGGTTGTATTCCTCCTGGCTTTTTCCTTTTAACGATAGGCTCTACTGTTGAGTCATTCGACACCAGGGATACAGAGGGAGCCGAATGGGGCAATGCATTGGGCGATACTGGTACGGTCGTGGGCACAGGTTCACTGGATGTGAGACACTGACCTTCGCCCTCTGATGCTGTTAACTGGGAAAGTAAGGTGGGTTGCAACAAATGGCCAGATTGCCTTCCTTCCTCCAATGAGAGTCATCGCTTAGTAACCTCAATTTCTTTCGATAGCACACTTGCGGCTTTCGCCAGAAAACAGTCTAGGGTGTTGACGATCTCCCCCCCTGTTGCATGCGCTGTAGCTTTGCGCTTACCCATTTTCCTTGAGGCCCCCCGTGCTGAGATGTTGTTGATCTTTAGACACCCGTGTCAGGAGTTGGCACAATGGTGTTCAGAGGAGTGTGGGAGTTGAAGTCCTCCCCAGGGGTGCAGGCACAGCTTTTCACCAAACAGCAGGCTCCAGTGACAGGCAGCTACAGGATGTGCGTGGTCGTGGCACACTTTTAAGCGAGAATATGACAGCAGAGGAGTGTGGGAGCTTAAGTTCTCCCCAGCGGTGCAGGCACGGCTTCTCCCCAAACAGCAGCCTCCAGTGACAGGCGGCTACAAGATGTGCAAGGTCGCAACGCGCTTTTAAGCGCGTATGTGACAGCAGAGGAGTGTGGGCGTTGAAGTCCTACCCAGCGGTGCAGGCACAGCTTCTCCCCAAACAGCAGGCTCCAGTGACAGGTGGCTACAAGATGTGCGTGGTCGCGGCGCTCTTTTAAGCGTGAATGTGACAGCAGAGGAGTGTGGGAGTTGAAGTCCTCCCCAGCGGTGCAGGCACGGCTGCTCTCCAAACAGCAGGCTCCAGTGACAGGCAGCTATAACATGTGCATGGTCGCGGCGCGCTTTTAAGCGCGTATGTGACAGCAGAGAAGTGTGGGAGTTGAAGTCCTCCCCAGCAGTGCAGGCACGGCTTCTCCCCAAACAGCAGGCTCCAGTGACAGGCAGCTAGCCTGTAAGTCAAAAGGGAGCTACTTGCCCTCTCCAATGCTGTGATGTCCACCATTCCTAGATGTCCTATTGGAGACTTCCTGTCTGGAGATGTTGCATGAAGATTGTGCATGGTGGAAAACAACATATACTTAGGTTAAAAATATCAAACTGCAAAGTATCAAAACCCACTATATTGTCAGGGGAAGTATATGTACAGAAGTGCAGATTTACTATATGATTCTAAACACCAACTCTATCTGGTTGCCTATAATGTGGAGTTGATATTTTTGAAGGTCGATATTTTAACCATGAGATTGTGACCCTCCAGTCCATTGTATGAGTTCTTTCCACGGTTACAGTAGGCAAATAAATGTGGGTTCTGGAGAGAGTGACACTTTCTTTCTACTGAACCAGTACCTCCACACACTCGTGGTCTGCAGAGTAAAAGGACTTCTTGGCACTCTTGGGGTCTGAGACTGCGGATAGGCACAGATTCTTTCCACCTCTCCTGTGCGTAGACACACTTGTGGTGTAGAGACAAGCACTGCTTCTAAAGTCCTTGGACTATCTAAACAGCAAGGCTGGACTGGCCGAACCGGGCATCGGGCATTTTCTCGGGAGGCTGGAATGGTGGGGGATGGTTTTGTTTCTGGGGGATGATTTTGTTACTGGGGGAGGGTTTATCGCAGAGATGGGGGGCACTGTGTTTTGTATATTGTTTTTTTTTACAATCAATTTTATTGAATTTTGCATGTAACAACCAACAGCACTATTCAGAGCTACAGTACACACTGTCGAAAGAGGGAGACAACACATCTCAGAGACATCAAGGCTATACAAAGAAAACCAATAATGACGTATCCACGTGCACCTGACGAGCAGACCACTCCACATCAGTCTTCTATTACACCAACCCATTTGCCCCACATGCGGCGATATTTCTTAGGGCATCCCCTGGCGACATAAAGAGGCCGCTCCTGCGCAGCACACCAGTTCACCCCTCTGCGCCATCGCCCTAGAGTGGGCGCGGTAGTTTCCAGTCAGTGAGCAGCAATGTCCCTTTTGGCGACCGCCAACGCCGTATTAAGGAAGAGCTTCTCAGCCCTGGAGCCATCCATTCCATCGGTGATGCCCAGCAGAATATGTATGGGATCAAGAGGCACCTCCCAGCCCAGGACCTCCGTCAGGTCATGTGTTAAAGATTCCCAATACCCCTGTATCTCAGGACACAACCACACCATATGGTAGAAGTCGGCGTGGGGGTGGGAGCAGCGGCGGGGGCAGTGGGCATCAGGCCGAAGCCCTGCACGGTGAAGATGCAGGGGTGTAAGATAGGCGGCATGCAAGAAGTAAACTTGGACCAGTCGGAGCCTCGCTGAAACTGCAATCGTTCTAGGGGCCATCAGAGTGTCCCTCCAATCTGCGTCCTCCAGAGCCCCGAGCCAGCCCTCCCATTTGTCTCGGAGTAGGGAAAGGGAGTTGGGGGTATTATTGGTGAGTGAGCAGTAGATCCGAGAGATCCCACCCTTCCCCAAGTCGCTGGTCATGACTTGCGACTCAGGTGGGTTATATTCAGGTAAGGAAGTGCCATCTGGTATGTGAGAGTGTAGGGCGTGGCGGAACTGCAGGTATCGGAAAAATTGAGAGGGATGGAGGGAGTGTCTAGCCTGTAAATCCTGAAAGGATCGTATATGAGTACCGCTCCAGACGTCGCCCAACAAGGTTACCCCGATGAGATCCCATTGTTGGTACCCTGGCAAGGAGGCGACTTCACGGAGCCTGGTGCCACACCACAAGGGAGTGTATTGAGTCAGTCTCCCTGCCCAGTGAGTATGACGTAGGGATGCACGCCAAGCTAGAAATACTCCACGTGTGACCTCAGGGAGGGCCCGAGGAACAACGGCTCCGTAAAGCATCCCCCGGATAGAGGAGAAGCCCATAGCATGAAGTTCCAAGCGGTACGCCGGGTCGGACCAGTCGCCGTTAAACCAGTCGTGGATCGTAAGGAGACGCGTTGCTAAATAATAGAGGTAGAGGTTCGTCATTCCGAGACCTCCGTCAAACGGTGGGATTCGACAGTGGGCCAGGGCCAGTATGGGTCTCCGGCCCCCCCAGAGGAACTTAGTGGCCAAACCGTCCATGTCCCGGAACCAAGACCTAGCAAAGGAGAGATGAGTGTTCTGGAGCATGTATAAACAAGCATTTACAATGCAATGGTCTCGGCATTGGTAAAATTAGAGCTATTGGCATTGCTCATGACATTATTTTTGTTTATGTTTTTGTTTTTAAAACATTTAAAGAAACGGCATTGTCATGAGCAATGCCAATAGCTCTAACTTTAACAATGCCGAGACCGTTGCATTGTAAATGCTTGTTCTAGCTCGTTGGGGCAGCTTTAGGAAATTCCCCGCGTGTGGTGAACTTGTATCACTTTTTTGTGTTTCAAACACATTTTTAAAAAAAAATTGGTTGTCCCTAGCAAGTTCCAAGAGTCGATACAGTGCAATTTTTCCCAAAACAGACCACTCTTTTTAATGTTATACATTGATGAGTATCAGGTGTTGCATATGTGCCATTTTAAAACTGGGAAGAGGTATATATATTCCCCATTGACTTCCATTAAAGCAGAAGCAATTTTAGACGGATGACAGCTAAAGTAAAAGTCATTTGGACTTCAAAAATCGCGAATCCCCCGTTTGAATCGGTCTGTTGGAATGTAAGGTGTTAATTTTACTGCGTCGTTAACATACATTCAATATGATTTACTTATAATTTGTAAGTAAAAGTGAAGCCCTGACATTATACCCTTCTGACCAGTTTTGGTACACCCCAGGCTTCCGTCCGGCACGTACAGCGTAGTAAAACATCCTGCCGGGCACTTACTTGATTGAAGCCACTGGCTACAAGAGGAGCTCAAGGGTCCAAGTTGCTCTTAAATAGGTCCAAAGGGCCCCCATCCGAACCAGGGGCTTTACCGCTAGGAGCGTTATGCAGATATCACACAAGTCATTATTTTCAACACTGACGATCAGAAACAAGTGATAAACTGCTTCAAGCTCAACGGAGACAGGGCCAAGGTACTGTTTTCAGGCCATCAATCCGATAATATGTTACCCGCTTGGCCTTGGGAACTCAAACCATCTCTCTCCACCGTAAATCAGCCAGAAACATTGGGTTCAACTAAGACAACAACTCTGTACGTGCGCATAAGACATTTGGTGGTAAAGAGAGATGGCTCAGTATTAGTCTTAGAATACTATTTGGCAGCAGTGGGTGTACATTATAAATCGTGTCTTAATGTGCTCTGCAGCATGCACTAGTATTACCATAAAGAGCTCAGTGTAAGGAGATCATGTAGCTTAGTACAGGGCCGTGATGTAACAAATCGTTATCCGGTGTGTTTGCCCAGCAGACTGACGAGAATTAAAGACCAACAATTACCAAAAGTTCCCGAATTGGTAGCTCAGCCGGACAATCCTCGTGTGCACTATACTAAGCTTAAAGAATATAGTTTGACAAAAAACGATTTTTGTTGTCGTGCACCGTAAAGGCTAACGTTGATAAGTTAAATAATACCCGCACATAGTACAGGGCCGTGATGTAACACATCGTTATCAGGTGTGTTCGCCCAGCAGACTGACGAGAATTAAAGACCAACAATTACCAAAAGTTCCCGAATTGGTAGCTCAGCCGGACAATCCTCGTGTGCACTATACTAAGCTTAAAGAATATAGTTTTACCAAAAACGATTTTTGTTGTCGTGCACCGTAAAGGCTAACATTGATAAGTTAAATAATACCCGCACATATCTGCTATGTGTTTGTACACGGCAAACACTACGCCACCAGACCCAGAGTCAATAGCATATAAGTGGAAAGCTTTCGCTACGGTGCGGGCCGTCTTGAGCCCCAGTGTACTCTGTCAGATTCCCCGCACGGAAAACAGTGAAGGGCTAACTCACCTAGACTCCCGACCCATCACTGGCACCGCAAACGCCTGTCGGACGTCTGCAACTCTGAAGGCTGGTTCCCTCAACTGCGGCGTAAAGCAACCAGACTCACGGTAAAGAAGCTGCAAACCCCACAGTGAGCGATTTCGTCACTGCAGCGGCCATCTTGGAGTATGTTTTTAATTTGCTGGTCCAAAAGAATACGTTTCAACAACATTTCCTATGTTAGCAATATAATATTAATTAGTTTGTATGACTGACTGACTGACTGAAGTATTTGTAGAGCGCACAAATGCCGCGGCGTCTTGGCGCTAACAGATCCAGAAAAGAGAGAGGCAGAGGAGCAGGGTGATCTAGACAAAGAGCCAGGTTTTTAGATCTTTTCTGAAGGGCGTTTTAGATTTTTGGGCACGAAGAGCTGGGGGTAGCGAGTTCCAGATTTTTGCCGCTTGGTATGAGAAGGACTTTCCCCCCCACCGGGCTTTATTTATTCTGGGTTGACAGACGAGGTCAAGGGTGGATGACCTCAGTACGCGCGGGGGGATGTATCGGGGCAGTAGGTTATTGAAGTCGTCGGGTCCCATGCCGTGGAGAGATCTGTGGACCAGGCAGAGAGCTTTGAAATGGATGCGGCGCCTGACTGGGAGCCAATGTAGCTCTCGAATAGCCTTGGATGTGGGGTGGCGTCTGGGAATGTTTAGTAGGGCTCTGGCTGCCGCGTTTTGGATTGCCTGAAGTTTAGACAGCTGTTTTTCTCCTGCTCCCAAATAGAGGGAGTTACAGTAGTCAATACGGGATAAGACCAGGGCTCCCATTACCGTTTTCCTAAGGGTGTCTGGGATGTAGGGAAGAACTTTCCTGATCAGCTTGATGTTATGAAAGCAGGCTGAGGTCACCTGGTTCACCTGGGCTTTGCAGGAGAGTTCTTTGTCAAATAGGAAGCCAAGGTTTCTGACCTTGTCTACGGGAAGAGGGCAAGTTCCTGCTTCGGGGGGCCACCATAGGTCGTTCCAGATGGAAGTTTTATGGCCGAACTCGATGACTTCGGTTTTATCCGTATTCAGTCTTAGGAAGTTGTTGCACATCCAGTTCTTAACCTGAGAGAGGCAGTTCCTGAATCTTTCTGCAGTGGCGTCGATAGATTGGGAGATGGACACTATAATTTGTGTGTCGTCGGCGTAAGACACCAGTTGTAGGCCGTGGGATCTGATCAGGGCAGCTAGGGGAGTGACGTAAAGGTTAAAAAGGGTTGGAGACAGTGCTGAGCCTTGGGGGACTCCGCCCGGAAGAGAGAATTCAGCGGATTGCAATCCATTCCAGACCAGTTGATTAGTACGATTGGTTAGGAAGGAGGCAATAAGGGCCAGTGCGGAACCGGTGAAGCCGAGTGACGTGAGTCTTTTTAATAGGACGGCGTGATTCACAGTGTCGAAGGCCGCTGTGAGGTCTAAAAGTATCAGGGCCGATCGCCCACCTTCATCCATGGTTTTGCGAATTTTTTCAGTGGCCATAATGAGGGCTGATTCTGTGGAGTGTAGGGGTCTGAAGCCGTGTTGAGACGGATCGAGTAGCTTTTTTTCCTCCACATGACACATTATTTGCTGATTTATAGCTTTTTCCAAGATTTTTGAAGGTAGGGGCAGGCAGGAAATGGGCCGGTAGTGTTTGGGTTCAAAAGGATCAAGGGATTCTTTCTTGAGGATAGGTCTAATGCAGGCCATTTTCCAGTTTTTTAGAAATTCTCCTTGGGAGATGATTTTATTGAGCAGGGGAGTCAGGGTGTTTGCGATGGTCTCGGGAATTTGCACATACCGAAATGTATATAGACCGTTTACTTTCACCTAGAAGAAATATAAAATTGAAAATGTGCTTCGCTTTCGTTTATTTTTTTTCTATTGAAATAGACGGGATCACCTAATGCGATCGCTTTGTATTATAGAATTCTTTTTATCTTGGGGCTTTTTGGTTCTTTAATCCCAAAACACTTTTGTATGCATGGCTGCTAAAATTGCAAGAGAATTTGAGCCGTCATTTTAAGGTTGCCATTTTGTCTTTGTTTGATTTCCATAGGGATTGATTCCGTTCGAAAGATGGTCGCCACGCAGCCTGGCGTTAATACGTAATAGAAATCCTTTTGAATAATATTAAGAGCGGGTCAATCTTGATGTCTATAATGTCGTTGATGTTTCGTGTAGCATTTCGTAAGAGGGAGAACACAACAAAAGAGATGTTACAACGCGTTTACTTTATATCTTCCCACAGCAGTGCACCACGTGTAGTTTGATTTACACCTGGACAGCCACAGGACCACCGGTGTCAAGTGTATTACCTTAACACAAACAAGCAGCCAATACCTCAAACTCTGGCAAATGCGAGACATGTGTGCCATTCGCACTTTCGCTGTAAACATCGGAATCTAATGCGCAGATGTCGTAGTTGAGATAATACAACGGGATGAGGAATTGGGGAAATACATGGAAGAGACGTATTTATTTGTCTCAGGAATATAAGAAATGTAAGTTTCCAGCTGTCCTAACGACATCTTGGTGACATTCTGAAACAAGGGGGAATCTACATACGAGGGGGCAGTGCGAGAGGTGTAGCGGTAGGAGACATCCTGCTAACAAACACACCACCGCCTTTCTCCGAGGCAGAGCAGAAATGCCTCGGAGAAAGGCAGCGTCGTTTTCGGATTCGGGGGCGTGTTTTGCTGTTGTCTCCTCCTTGAGACTTCTTGCAAAAAACACGCCCCCCGATCCGAAAAGGACGGGGCCTGTTTGGAATGACTGGCCTCTTCTCCAATGGCTGGCCAGCATTCAAGAGGCCAGCCAATGGAGAACAGGGGAGAAGAGGGGCGGGTTCAAGCCCCTCTTCTCCAAGTCATTAAATCTCGGAGCGAGACTGCGCAAGCGCAGCCTTCGCAGCCGAGACCTAAAAACGGGGTAGGATCATCGTTTTGTATAGGGCTATTCTGCCCAGAGGGTTCAGAGGTAACTTGCGCCATTTAAGGAGGTCAGCGCGGACCCTCTTAACCAGCGGGGTGACATTGAGCTCCCACGCGAGGTCGGGGAGAAGGGAGACCCAAATCCCCAAGTACTTGAAGGACAGCCGCCGAAGGGGATTCGCCGACTGCCAGTCAAAGCACTCGCGCGATGGGTGCAAGGGCACAAGGGCGGACTTAGCCGGGTTGAGCCGAAGGCCGGAAACGCACTCGAAGATAGCCAGTGCTCGGAGGCTTCGGGGTCCCGATTGGGCCGGGTCAGCCAGAAACAGCAGCACATCATCCATGTATAGTGCGATTTTATCCTCCGCTAGGCCGGGCCACCTCCAGCCAGTCAGGGAGTGGTCACAGCAGACAAGGCAAGCAAGTGGTTCCATCGCCAGAGCAAAAAGTATCGTGTAGAGGGGGCAACCCTGCCGCATACCCCGTCTAATGGGGAAGGGGCGAGAAAGAGCTCCATTGACGAGGACCTGTGCCCAGGGACGGTGATAGAGTGTTCTTACCAAGTTGCGGAAAGTAGTGCCAAAACCCATCTGGTCCAGCACCGCATCTAAGTAGCTCCAATCAACGGAATCAAAAGCCTTCTCAAAGTCAATAAGGAGAAGGGACAAGTATGGGGTCAGCAGGTGTCGGTTCGCAAGGGCAAGATGAAGGCGTCTAAGACAGTGTCTAGTCCCTCGGAGAGGCATGAAGCCGCATTGGTCCTGGTGGACAAGCTGGGCTAGATGCGGCCGTATGCGATTGGCCAATACGGAAGCGAAGATCTTGAGCTCTGTATTGATGAGCGAAATGGGACGGTAGTCTGAACAGCATTGCGAGGGGGGCTGGGACTTAGGGATCACTACAATGGCGGCGAGGTCCGTCTCCAGCCGGAAAGAGCCGCACTCCACCGCTTCATTGTACATCGCTATGAGAGGTGGAACCAAGGTATCACGGTAGGACGAATAAAACTCCTGGGGGAGCCCGTCCGGCCCAGAAGTCCTACCCGCCGCATGGCGCGAGATGTCATCAGACACCTCCGTAGGGGTAAGCGGAAGATCCAATGCAGCCGCATCGGAACCGCTGAGGCGCAGAAGGGGTAACTCTTCCCATCGGAGGAGCTCAGAGAGAGAAAGACCAGGCGACCGCACCGAATAGAGGGTAGCGTAGTAGGTGGCGAAGCAGTGGGCCACTGCTAACGGAGCGTGGTGAAGCCTGCTGTTTGCGTCAGCCATTTCTGGAATGATACGGTTGGCCATGGGGTAGGTGGTGAGGCGGTAGAGGAGCCTCCCATTCTTGTCTCCCCAACCATACACTCGGGCCACAGATGAACGCCAGAGAAGCTTGGCAGTGGCCTTTCCTGGACATCAGATCTATCCTCGGGGCTCATCGCCTCGAGCAGGGCGGCTTGAGTTTCCAGAAGCATGATCCGGGAGTCATGTGCCGCACGGGTGAGTTTCAGTTGGCCTTAGGCGAACCCCCCGAATGGTGGCCTTACCAGCCTCCCAGAGGGTGCTGGAGGAGGATACCGAGCCTTGGTTGGTGGTGAAATATGTGCGGAGTTAGGCACCTATGCAGTCCTTAAACTTCTCGTCTTGGAGGAACCAGGCGTTGAGTCGCCAAAGTGGTCGGGAGGATGGGGGAAGGAGCTTTTCGAGTTAGCCTTCCGGATGTGGTTTCTTCTTTAGTTCTGAAAACCAATAATTTTACGGTTGTTGGTGATCTGAACCTCCATATGGAAGCACCACTTTCCAACCCAGTCCAAAGCTTGCTATCGGATCTTGAGGCATTTCAATTAGTCCAACTGGTCAAATTCCCGACTCATATCGGTGGACACCTGTTGGATCCTTTTCTGACAAACATCACCTCTAATATTGAAGTGCTCCAGCCCAAGCCTATGGCCTGGACTGATCACTATCTGATCGAAACACATATTGCTACTAACATCCCTGTAGCCAATAACAACTTATCTAAGACTCTTAAGCGTCCTTGGAGAAACTTAAATCTAAAGCACTTTCACCACCTGTTGCTGCAGCACCAACCTCAACCTTTTCAGGAAGTTTCTCGTGGTTATGACGATTTTTGTAAGTGGCTTGTCCAGTCTCTGGATACCCTTATACCAGCTAGGTTGAGCAAGGCTAAATCCGGCTCCCCCAGTCCCTGGTATGACGAATCTCTTAGGGTACTGAAAGTATCCTGTAAAAAAGCAGAACGCGCTTGGCGCAAAAACTATGATACTGATCTTAAAGCAGCCTATAGATCTTGCATCAGGAGGTATCATAGGGCCATATGTTTAGCCAGGGCTGCTTTTTACTCACAGGAAATAAAAAACAGTACCAACCCTGCTAAGACCATTTTTAGGGTGTGCAAGGACCTCACCAACAAAAGAGCCGCCTCTACGTTTATTGCCTCTATGACACATTGCGAAGAACTGGCCTCGTTTTTCGTTGAAAAAGTGGAGGCCATATACAGGTCGTTCGTTATGCCTTTTGTCAGTGAAATTAACAGTGTCCCTCTGACTTCTAAATCCTTATTAGCCATTCCAGGTCCTACCCAAGAGGAGTTCCTAAATTTGACGATCAAAGTTAAATCAGGTTCCCCAGATGACCCTATGAGACCCACGCAATTTCGTGACTTCGCCGACTGTTGTTACCCGGCGATGCAGAGTTTAATTGATCTTTCTTTTAGTACTGGTAGTGTTCCCACCGCCTGGAAGCAGGCCACTATCATACCAATTCTAAAAAAACCTTCTCTTGATCCTTCCAAATCAGAGCACTACCGACCTATCTCCCTCCTTCCTTGGACGGCTAAATTAGCCGAAGCTCATGCCAATAGGATATTATCCCTTCACCTGCAAGAAGCAAACATACTAGATAACTCCCAGAATGGGTTTC
Organism: Triturus cristatus; assembly: GCF_964204655.1. Classification (NCBI taxonomy): domain Eukaryota; kingdom Metazoa; phylum Chordata; class Amphibia; order Caudata; family Salamandridae; genus Triturus; species Triturus cristatus. Next base: position 1,111,650,986 of record NC_140585.1, on the reverse strand, counting down.
GAGCCGGTCACAGTACAGAGACCGCTCTCTTGGCGGTGGTGGAACATATTAGGAAAATACTAGACCAAGGTCAGACGGCGGCACTGATCCTATTGGATCTAAGTGCCGCTTTCGACACGGTCTCCCACCACATCCTCTTACACCGCCTCGTGGAGGCAGGAGTTGGAGAACAAGCACTCGACTGGTTTCGATCATTTCTTACGGGTCGAACCTTTAAAGTTTCTACTCCTCCTTACATCTCTGCCCCACGCCCCATTCTGCAGGGAGTTCCACAGGGTTCGGCCCTCAGCCCCACCCTTTTTAATTTGTATGTTGCACCACTGGCGCAGGTAGCTGCTAGCTTTGGTCTCACAATAGTGTCATACGCCGATGATACACAGCTGGCGGTATCACTTAATGGCGATTCTAATATGAACGCCCCCACCTTTCAGGCGCCGGTTGGATGGCGAACAATCGCCTACAACTCAACGCCACCAAGACGGAGGTTATTCTTTTTGGTAGAGACAGTGAGCTCTGGGGAGACCAATGGTGGCCTCCAGAATTGGGTCCTATCCCTACTCCAGTCGCCGAAGTTAGAAATTTGGGCATATGGCTTGACGATCAACTGTCTTTTATTCCCCACATCAAGCGTGTTGCGGGAACTTGTTTTGGTGCTCTACAATGCCTACGGCCTATTTTCAAATTTTTTGACGCAGACACCAGGCAAATCATAGTTTAAGCTCTGGTGCTGACCAGATTGGACTATGCCAGTTCCTTGTTTCTGGGTGTTAATCAAGCTGAGCTTGCCCGCCTTCAGCGGGTACAAAATGCGGCGGCCAGGATGCTGGTAGGCCTCCCTAAATTCGTTTCTGCTCGCAGCACTATCCATGACCTCCATTGGCTCCCAGTAGGCCATAGAATTAAGTTCAAGGCTATGTGCCTTACTTTCAAAATTCTCAATTTGGCCTCCCCCCCCTATTCTCTCCCAGACCATTCTCCATTATGTCCCCTCAAGAGCTCTTCGATCTGCAGGGTCCAATCTGGCCATTGTTCCTCGTTTTAAAAAGACGAGAATGGGTGGACGTTCCTTTTCGGTGATGGCGGCTACATTATGGAACTCTTTACCTGCCTCACTTCGTTCCATCCACGATTTGTTTCAGTTTAGGAAACAATTAAAAACCCATTTATTCTCCTCTGTATAGTTAGTGTTCTGGTTTTCATTGTTGTGTTGTGTGTTCCTTCTCCTTGAGCGCCGGGACGCCTCTTGGCTGCGGCATCTGTGCGCTATATAAGAAAATAATAACATAACATAACATAGCATAACATGGAATAACACTGGGGAGTGGTCCGACAGGCCCCTCGGGAGGATAGAGATTGCCTGGAGCGCTCGGCAATCCTGGACCGGCAGGAAAGTGTAATCTAGACATGCGTGGGTGTGATGAGAGGCAGAAGTATAGGTGTATTGCCTTGCAGTCGGGTACCACAGTCTCCAAGCGTCCCAGAGACCCAGGTTAGCAGCCCATGAGGAGAGAAGACCGGATTGGGCAGTCCTGGAGATGGAGGGAGGAGACGCAGTATCTAGGCCAGGATCCATAGTGGCATTGAAGTCACCCCCCCTCACCACGGTCAGTCCCAGGGGCAATGCCGCGATCAGTGGGGTGAGTCCACGAAGTGTGGGGCCCAACAAAGCAGGAGGGGAGTAGACAGACAGCAGACTAAGCGGGCGGTCCCCAAGGGTCCCCTCTAAAAGGATGAAGCAGCCCTGAGGGTCATGTGTCACTTTACGCGCCACTAGGGGAAGAGTACGATGCGCCAGAATAGCCACCCCTCTGGACCCCCTACGAAACCCAGAATGCCAGACCTTGCCATAGCCATAGCGGGCAAGGAAAGGACATCGGTGGCCCAATAGATGAGTTTCCTGAAGCCGAAGTATGTCCACCCCCTGACGCTGGGCATATCGCAGGACGGCTGCACATTTGATCTTGTCCAGCAGGCCATTGACATTCCAGGACATTATATGGAGCGATGAGAGTGCGCTAGTATCGCCGGGCAGGAGGAGGCCATGGTGGGAGTCGGGCTGCTGGGCGGCATAGCTGGGATAATGAAAGTGTGGTAGTGCCCGGAGCCCGTGGATACGGTAGCGTAGCGGTGCATGGGATGTGGTCATCCAGGTGCAATGGAACAGAGGCGGTGCAGAAAACCGAAAACCTAAAGAACAAGTCAAACGGGAGCCAGAGCTCCAACCCCTCCCAACACCCCACCCCACACTTCAGGAACGGGAGCATCTGTCGCCCAAACAGTAAACAGGGAACTAGCACACCAAGCTTAAACGCTTGGAAATGGGGAAAGTCGTGGAGGACCCCTCCTCATAGCAGGATGTTCTTGTCTTGTAACCTACAGTGAACAATTAGTGACCAGGTGGGTAGCTGGTCTCGGCCAACATCAGCCAGGAACCAAAACATCAAAAGAAAGGCCGACATCATTATGATGGGTTCAGGCTGGCCCGATGGGAAGTGTCGGGCTGCGGGAAAGATCAGTGTCCGGAAGGTCTATCAAGGATGGTGGAGGCGAAGCTGAGCCGGGGCCAGAACGGCCCAAGGAGCCAGAGCGCTGCCCTGCAGGGGAGGTCTCCCTTGATGGCCCAGGCATGTGGCCCTGTGAGGGGCCCATCGAGAGAAGCAGAGCGCGCCCGCCGTTGGCCTCTGTGCCTCCCGGAGCGTCTGCAGCATGGGCGAAACACCGGCATGTCCCGCCGGGAGCCCCCTATGGCAGTAGGCAAAACGTGAGTTTGGGGGGGCAGCCGCAGCGGACGTTCTTCTGTTGCCCATGTCCATGCCTCCTCAGGGGTCTCGAAGAAGATGGATTTGTCCTGAAAAACCACTCGCAGCCGTGCCGGGAAGAGGAGCCTGTATTGAATGTTAAGCAAGCGCAGCTTTTGCTTGTCCTCACCAAAGGAACGGCGTTGAGTCTGGACTTCCTGGGTGTAGTCAGGAAAAACCATTATCGTCAGGTTTTCATGCTTGAGAGATTGTTTCTTCCGGGATTCGGCCAGGATAGCGTCCCTGTCCCTAAAGTTGAGGATTCGCAGGATGATTGGTCTTGGGGGGCCCCCGGTTGTGGCCGAGGGGCGAGCGATCTGTGTGCCCTCTCGATCATGAACCAGGGGGAGAGAGCGCCTTTGGGCATCCAGGAGCGTATCCAGGGCTCCACAAAGTCTGCTGCCCAACTCTGTTCCACGCCCTCAGAAAATCCAACCAAGCAAAGGATGTTGCGGCGGGCGCGGTTTTCAGCATCTTCAGCCCGCCGGTGGAGTTCCTGCGTTTGCGACTGGAGTCGGCTCACCTGGAGTTTAAGCTTCTGGACGTCGTCCTCAACCACAGACACGCGGGACTCCGCTTCCTTAATCTGGGTGTTAGCGTTGCGGAGGTGCTGTCGGATCAGGGTCATGTCCACCCGGACCTCAGCAATCTTGCCCTCAACCGAGGATTGTGACGCCTGGATCTCCTGAAGGATGGCAGAGAGGTCGGGCGCGGCGGGGGCACCCGCGCCTGGAGGACCACCGGCAGCCCCATCCTCAGCGGTGGCAAACCGATCTATCTTAGTCTGGGTAGCAGGGGTCTTGGGTATCTTATCGCGGGCCATGGTGACCCACGGGTAAGGCGGAGATGAGGTATGGGTCCCGAGGGCAGCCCAGCCAGCCGGGAGGCAAGGGTAGAGGATGGAAAAAGGAGGGGGGGCCCAGGGCGCAGCGAGACCTCGCCGCCTCGTGCCAGTCCGATCAGTCTCTACGGGGCGCCAGTGGGCCACAGAACAATGCCAGGCTCATCGGTTCGCAGAGGGTGGTGGAAGGGGGTGGCAACGGCCTACGGACCGGCAGAGTAGGGGGCAAAGGTCAGCCACCAGGGTGTGAACAGGACGTCGCGGGGACAGGAGCCAGTGGTGGGACCCGCAACCAGGATCCCACGCCGCCCGAGCTGTGCGGCCGATTCAAAGCCCCTGGCAGCTGCAGCAGCCTAGTTTCGTCGCTCCAGGTGGGTGCGCCGGGTCAGGAGAGTGGGCCCAGGCAGGCCGGGTCAGCGCCGGGCCCTCCCCCAAGCACGGGAAGAGAGCAGATCTGTAGGGTCGGCCGCGGGCCCTCGCCAGCAGATCAAGCACCCCTGCCCGAGGTGGCAGTCGAGGAACCCAGAGGGTGGGAAGGAGGGGGGGAAGAGGCCGAGGCAGGGCATGGGACAACCCCAGAGGTTTGCACGCTTCCTCCCCCGCCGCCCGACAGATGGCCGATTCCCCTCTCAGAGGCCCACACCCCCGCAGCCACCCGTCCACCTCCTCACCTCACAACCGCCAGCGTTGAAGGGGGGGGTCCGCCAACAGACCGCAGTCACTGCACGGCCAAGGCCCTAGAAAGTCTCCGCGGCCCCACTGCTACATCTAACAGCAGCAGGGTCGTCGGCAGGGCCACAGGCAGACGCCCCCCCACTGCCCGGCCGACAGCCAGGCCGGCCTCCGGGAGCACACCGGAGCAAGGCGGCAGCCTTTCCAGCGGGAAAGCGGGTCCATGAGCTCGCCGGGGGGCAGCAGAGACGACTCGGTGTCACCCCAGGCCAGTCAGTCAGGCTCAAAAGCAGGTCCAGGCAGGCCCGGGCTCCCGAGAGGCAGGGGGAGCTTGTTGGAGCAGGGCGGGCAGTCTCCCAAGCCACTGCCATGCCGGTGGCGGGCTGCACCAAACAGCGAAGGCAGGTAAACAGTCACGCCGGACGCCACAGGAGGCCGGGTAGCTCAGTACTCCACAGCAGCGCGGTCAAAGACCAAGGCTGGGCGAGGAGCCGACAGCCGTGGCGGCAGCCGCCATCTTGAAAAGGCCGCAAGGCGGCTCGGGGATTGAAGGGTGTCCGCCGCCCAAGGATCGCAAGGCAGCACAGCAATGGGGCCCTCCGGACTTCCAGGTGAGCAGGTCGAGGATTTTAGGGGTCACTAGGGTTCTGATGGCAGACGATTTCAGAGCGGATGACGGAGGGGTCCGGAGCACTCCTAAGGTGCGACCGCCATCTTGACGCTCTTGGCCACGCCCCCCTGTAAATTGTTATGGGTTTAAAATCAACTGTTACAGAGTTCCTTTAGTATCCAGCAGTTTTCAGGCAACAATAAAAATATCAAGTTAACGCTGGTAATTATTGTTCCTACAGGAGAGGGATTGGCGGTTTGTCTAGTGGCAGTTTTGACTCCTCTATAGTAGTGCAGAGGATTAACATGCCTGCTCCAAAGAACGTGTACCATCCAGATCACAGAACTGTATTTTATGTGGATAGCTCAGTGAGTTACTGCTTTTGTCATAGAGATCATTTTGTTACTTGCAGTTCAAAAGTTACAATCGTAATATAGCACAGTGAGCTATGAACTGCCCATCAAAGACCTACATGCAAACTGCATGGTACAGGTTAGAAACTGATGTTTGTTCCAAGTCTTTCATTATCATAATGTTAGTAAAAAGGGTTTGTGGTGGTAGAAAAACTTTATTATTATTAAAGCCAACCCTAACCGCTGAGTTACATTTTGAACCCTGAGTCTGTGCTTCTCCGGACCAAGCATTCTTAAAAAATGCATGAAGTATTGATGACATTTGAATCCTACACCTTGTAGTCATCTTTCTCTTGTGTAATATTTTATATACACTGATTCACATACGTATGATCATTGTCTCTGTGTGTGCATGTGATGTAAAGCGCTCCAATACCCTACGCTGGTATGAGAGGTGCTATAAAACAAATTAAATATATGTGAGAGAGGGACTATGGAGAGATGAAGGACACTGTTGGAGAGTAATGATGAGGGAATCTGTAGAGGAGTAGGTAATGGGGGGGGGGTCCAAAAATATTGTTGCAATCTAGGTGATAACCTCATGCACGGATCAGAGAAACTTGAGGCAGGTAGAGCTGAGAGTGAAAGCATGAGGCAGACAGGGTCTACCTCAGTGGCAGTGAGAAAGAGAAGCTGCGAGAGATGGTCCATCTCAACTCCAGCTAGGATAAGAGACTGTCAGGGAGAACATGAGACTGTGAGAGAGGGCCTGTCCCTATCAGAGAAGGCTACCGGCTTCCAGAGAGTTTCAGTGCTAGCAAAGATGTGAGACTATCACGGATAACATGGGGCGGCCAGAGAGAGCCTGTTTCACTGCCAGACAGTGCATTAGACTGACAGATAGTGCCAGTCTCTTTTTCGATGGGGAAGTGATACTGCTAGAGACAGCCTGTTTCACTGTTACAAATGCCCGTCCCACTGTTAGAAAGGCCTGCCCGATCTGCATGGCGTCTCCCGGGCCTGCTAGCCTGACCCACACCCTCTGCCATGATCTTGCACATCTTCTCAGCCTTCTTCTAGCCGCTAGCCTGGGGCATGGCCCCTCTTGTGCACCTGCACGTCGGCTAATATCATACTGGTCAAAATAAAGGGGAACATGCAGTTCCAGCATTGCAAACAAAACATCCTTGAGTTACTTACCTGCTGTAGATTCTCTTTTGAAATCAAATGCGTGCTATGGACCCGTAGCAAAACTAGCTACCAACAACGCGTGTCTCTGTTCGTGCAGAAAAGGGGAGAGGGAGAAAGACAACACAGCGCTGCCACAATTAAGGGCACACAGTCTGTATCAGAGCAGAGGTCGTGTCTGGAAATCAAACCACTGCGCCTTTAAGCCAATCCAGATGCTTCTCTTGCTGTTACAGCTGCGCCTGGATTGGCTAGGGCAGGCCACCTCAACGCTCATTACTGAGACCGGGAGCTGCGGCTTTGAGTCACCCCCAGCTCATTAATGCGAAGGTGGAGAGACTCTGGGATGCCTCTAGTGCACATGTTGGGTTTGCCGGAGAAAAGCAGTGCCCAACCCGACATGGGCACTTGGGCCCAGGTGCCCTGGCTAGCTCTAACGAGTGTCTGTCACTGTCAATAATATTAAGCAAGCCCCACCTCCCTCAAGCCTGCACAGGCTTAGGATCTGCCGCAGCCTCGATTATGCAACCAGCATGCGGTAAAGGATGCCTGCAGCGGGCAGAATGAATACAATTAAAAATAAAAGTTTTTTGTTTGTTCACAATAATAGGAGCAACGCACCAACGCCCTAATGGAGGAACCGCCCCTGGTGATCAGTCTCGCTTGCTGCGCTTGCTCGCTATGCAACTTAATGGGGCGGGCCTGACAACAATTGACAGCGCTGCTTTCGGTTTCCAGTCCGACCCAGCTAAACAGACACAATGTCTTCACTCACTTAGGATCTGGAGAAATATTTGACTTCTATCAATCTTTGAAGTAGTCAGACGGACTCAGAGTATGGAGATAGACACGATTTCTACGCCTCTCCTGTGCACAGAAATACTCTAGTCATGAGCAGCCTCTACGTGACTGAGACACTGTAAGGCTCCAGAAAAAGTTTACTTCTTATCATACTCAGGGTTTGTAGACAGACATGACTTCTTGACAGCCTCAGGGTCTGAAGACAAACACAGCTTCTGTCCATATCTACCCGGATCCACTCGGGGTCTGAGATAGATTTTACTTCTTGATACATTCATTGTCGGAGGAGTGACACAACTTTTTGACACAATCAAAGCCTGATGATACTTGCGACTTCTTGACAGGTCAGAGTCTGTAAACAAATAATAATTTTTATACAACCAAGGTCTGGAGACAACCATGGCTTCTTTACACATTCACTCTTGCAAATGGATAGTGATATTGACCATATTCTCTAGCTGAGTGTTCTCTCTGCTTTGCCCCAGTTTATGACACCTTGTGTGGTCTTTCTCTTTGTTCAGAGGTCTTCAGGACAGGGCAAGTTCTCTACAAGGAAATCTGGTTTGAGCTGTAGGTCTCTATATCTATTTGACGAATAGGACGACTTGATGAGAGGAGCTCCTCCTGAAAAAAGAGCCCATATGAGAAGGGCATGTTGTCCAGTCTGGCTGAAGGTAGCATGGTGTGCGATGTTATGCTATTGAATAGTAGGGTATGACATTGTATGGAAAAGTAACGGATATGAAATTTTACTGCATTGAATGGTATAGTATGGCATTGGTCCACATGGTATTGTTTGGTATTGTATGCAGTAGAGTGGTGCATATTGGCCTGTGCAGTACAATCAGGTATTCTACAGTAAGGTAAGCTATAGTACAAAATAGTATTGTATAATATACTATGTTATTGTATTGTATGGTATAGTATGGTATGGTATTGTATCCCATGGTGCTTATTGTACTGCATGTTATGATATATGTTAGGGTGTGGTATTGCATCATACTGTAGGGTTGAAAGTCCACGGCACGGTTACCATGCCTCATTTTACCATTCAAACCAATCTTGTATGTTTTCAGCAGACGTTTGATTACTTGGTTGTATGGGGCTTTTTGTTTTTGCAGTTTTATGTAGCGTTAACTCGACCTGTAGGTATTGGTGCACTTTACATGAGCACCAGTTAACATTACACAGGGACACATGCATTTTTGGTAGGCACGGGGAGATTACGTGATTTGCCCAGAATCATAGGGTGTTGAGCCGACGCAGAGACTTTCTGATATTGGATATTGCACAAACTGCTCAAGATATCCATGGCACAGCACTGACTCCTGAGCCTGTTCCCACGGCCCAAAGCCAAAGAAGCCACAACACGATTTATCGACTTAGCATTGCTGATGACCAAGAGGGCAGTGACAATGCAGTGGAAGTTGCACTGGCCCCCCTCGGTTGAATGATGAAGAGAGGAAATGATCAAGTGGGCACAGGTGGTGGGCACAGCCCTTTGCAGGGAGGAAGGGCGGGCTTGCAAAAGTGCTCCCTGGCAATTTCCTGGGACACTGTTACTTAAGACTTCATGGAACATGCCAAGGAGGATCCCGCTAACCATAGACACCCAGCTTGACAGGGCACCTGACCCCTACTTCTTGCCCGGGAATCCCCGGAGTTGACCCCTTCTCCCATTCTAGAGCCCCACAGGCTGGATCAGACTTGGCAACACTCATGCTCCGACCCTACTACTCCCCAACTTGTGTCGTTTTCTAAAGCACTACTGTACAGTGATGCCCTCTCACTGGACACAAAGTAGCCATTGCTCTGGGGTAGTGAGTGTTCATGAGGGAGGTGGAGGGATTGTTATGTCAATTCAAACACCACGATTATCTTCTATTTTCTCTCTTTTTTCTATACCCACGTGTAACCGGCAGCATTGCTTACCGTTGTTATAACCATTGAGACGAATTTATGATGTTGGTTTGTTTGTTAACTGCAAATGCCAATAAAGATATATTTTAAAAAATGAATGGGAAAATGGTTCATTGGGATTTCCAGGGCGTTTCATGTCTTAATGCTACACACGTGACATCTATGCAAGTTACAAATTCCCTGTTAGTAGGGTTCAAGAAATATATGTAAATAATTATATTTTGAATCTCTGCTATTGAAGCCTGATTTCAGGAAACTTTACTACACTTACGTCCAGGTCTCTATTAAGTAAAAGGTAGTAAAGTCTTGTCAGTTCATCAAAGCATATTTAATCTTTTTTTTGTGTATCATAGAATGATGTAGCGGTATTTACCTCATTTAAGCAAGCATTGATAAAATTAATGAGTCTGATATGAGGTCTGCACCCCTTTGCAGCTATTTATAACTTGATATTGCAAAGAAGACTCTGCCTTTAATCCTTACGAAGCAATGAAATGAGTACACTGGAGTTGGGTAATTGTTACATATGTTAACTCAGTACGGAGACACCTAGGATGGTATTACTGTTGGAAAGCTCAAGTTAGTTTTGTTTACAAGCAGGAGCTGGAGAGCGACCACATCTCAGATCACCCCCAGGATGGTGGTGGAGGAGGTGAGAGTTGGGAAGAGGGGGTCAGCTTCTGAGATTGCAGGTCAGTTAGAATGAGTGGGCTGTGCTATCATGCACCCGCCATGCCCCCCTGGCTGCCGACTCCGCTTATCTTTACTTCTGTTCCTCTCCTTCTACAGTCAAAAGAAAAGGAAGAAGGACTGCAACTTATGCCAGCGGACTAGACACCTTAGAGCCTCTGCTGCAGAGATCTGTGTACAATGCGATAGCGTCTGATCTCGTATGACTGCCTTAGCCTGCAGTCCAAAAAAAAAAAACAGAAAAGCCCAGACACGAGAACAAGATGTGTTCCTGACAAGACAGGTGTGCAAAAAAAGGCAGCTAGCAAAACTCAGAAACAGCAGCTGCATACATTTTTTCCAGAAAAGGTCTCGGGTAGAAAATGAAAATGCAGCCCGATGCATCTTTCTATCCCCCACTCCTCCTCCTCCTCTCTGGTCTCCAGTGCCCTCTGACCCTTTTAGAGGAAGTCGGGAACGACGGTAAGTGAAGTGGAAGGACTACATGCCCTCGCAACAATGCATCGCTGCTCTTCCCGCCACCAGTGGGGCACGGGCGCGTGGGAAGTGGGAAGTGGAAATGGTCCTCCCAGCCCTTGTCTGATGAGTGTGTGAGCGGCAGCGGCGTCCCCTGCGTCATCTTTTATTAAAGGAGCCCGGGTTCCTGAGCTGATTGATACCCCGGCCTACCAACCCACTGCACACGAGGAAAAGCCGGCCAAGGAGGAGGCTCAGCACTGATAGCGGACGAGTGGAAAAGCAAAATCAATCTCAGGCAACCAGACCACAGGAGATAAACAAGCCCGAGAGTGGTGTGAGTGGTGCGCGTGCGCTGCAAAGATTTAAGGAATGCAGCAGGCACGGGGCCGCTGCTCGCTACCGAGCTCCCTAGGCCAGAGGAGAGAGAAGGCGGGACATGCACCACCTTTGGCCAATTGCGTGCTGTCTTTCTTAGAAAGACGCACGCAAAGGCCAATAGCGAGTGATGAAAAAAAAAGCACACGCGCGAGCGTGTGGTCAGAGTTGAAAGTCCTTACTAGAAGCCTCGCAGAGCAACGCATGTGCGCTGGCTTAGGCGAGACCTAAAAAGAATGTGGTTTTCTCAACTCCATGCTCTCGGATATCACTTAATGTTTGAGGCTTGAAATAGTGAAAATTAAATGTCTTATCACTTCCAAGTATTAGAAATGTATAGAGATGCAATATGATTTTTAAATAGTTTCTATGCGATCATAAAACCAAATAGTATTAAAACAGTATTATTCTTGTGCTTGCCTTCAGGTTTGGCGTTTGCCTTGCTGGCCGCAGTCCCTGTGGGTTTTGGCTTGTATTCTTCATTCTTTCCACTTTTGACATATTTTATCCTCGGAACATCAAAACACCTCTCTGCTGGTAAGTATGAATATTTTTTTTTCATTTGAAGTTAGTGCTTTTTGCCTTTGTTGTCCTTTAATGCATTCCACCTTTGTATGCACTCTGCGTGTTACAGGATCATCAGTGCTTTAATTATAAAGGCAAATTTGACTAAATTGATCCTTTCGCACGCCAATATTTTCAACATGCCCTCTGTATGACTTAACAGTATGCTTTATATAAAACTTTGAAACATATACTATATATTAGTTTGGAAAATGTTCTGCATATGACTTTAGAACATGCTCTACATGTACTTTAAAGCATACGCTATGATTTTGAAACATGTTCTATATACAGGGCACTCATCCTAAAAAACAGAAGTAGGGGGACTTACCAAGTTAGGTAGTATGCAAGTGACTTGGCGCATGACATCATGGCACGTAATATCACACGTGGCATGACAGGAAGAGGAATCTCAATCCATGACCGCACAGGAAGTGATATCACAGGAAGTGACATCAGATCTTAACACCTAAGACATATGCTTAGCAGTTCTTTTATGAGTACATTTGGGAACACTACAAGATTTACCAAGTGAGATTTTGTGTCAGGGTTGTGCCAAAAAAGTGACGCCACCCCGACAAACAATCTGGGCCTCCACTTATACATTTAATTTTTTTAAACTTTGCCACAACGAAATTGGAAGTAAATCTGCTGGTTAAAAAGTCTGCATTTTAAAATATCTCATAGAGTTAAGGCACCTGCTGCAGAGATATTTGTATGCCTAGTAAATCTCAGGGAATAATAATGATGGCAAGATAACTCTGAGATTAACACATTTGCTGGTGAGATCTGTGTTTTGTATAGCCCAGTTTTGAATCAAAGTAGCATAGAGGGTAAATGTGTCTCCTGCAAAGCACATAATTGAACATGCAGATTACAGATTTTTATTTTCTGTAGCTAGGTAAGTAAGTTACTGCTTTTAACACAAAGATCCTTTTGTTACTTGCTGTTCATACATTGTAATCCTCCTAATATAGTACAGTGAGTAATGAAGGACATGTGACTCCTACACCTTGTAAACCTTACTTTCTTATGTAACACATCCTGTACATTGATTTACATATGATTTATTGTCAATGTGTAATGTTTAGACTCTCTGACACATAGCATTGGGATGAGTAGCGCTATGAAAGAAACAAAAGAAAATAGTGGTATTTAAATTGTTATTTTTGTAAATATTGAGGCAGACCAAACACATCTGACATTCTCACAGTGCATGCATATGTCTTATCTACAGGGACTGAACAAAGTCTAAAGCATGCCTCTCTCAAGTACCTGTGAAGTGAAAGTGTGTGTCTTTGTTTCCCCTCTAATGCATTTAGATGTGAGGCTCCAGACTGCTCCCAGCAAGAATAATCGAACAAAGGAGGCCTGATGGCCCCTTTACTTCGGTCTTAGTTTTGGGCCAGTTGGAATTTAAAATAAGAAGGTCCCCTCCCCGCCTGCACGTTGCTGCTCACAATGAAAGCCAATAACGTGCAGGCGCTGCTGAAAGTGTCCCGGTGTCTTAAACCTACACTAGGACCAATTCAGAAAATTTGTGTGAGGCTAACTTCTAGTTAGGGCCGTCCCCTTGACTTGTGTCCTGTCTATGTATGACTTTAGAACATGTATGTACACAACTATAGATAAAGCTTTATATATGACTGCAGAACACGTGCTACATATGATTTTAAAACATGCTATATATATATCTATATATATTTAGAACATTAATTATTTACCATTACAAAATGTACATATGTAGCTCTTGCTAAGCTTTTTTATTTTATTCCTTCATAACAGCGAGTACAAGTCATGAAAAATAGTTATCTACAAAAGCAGTTTGTATACCATGTATAGTCCAGCTTGGAGTTGAAAGTCCAGCCGCCAATCACGTCCCATATATTTAAATGCATGCCATCTAATTAAACCCCACCGTCCCACCCCACATCGCCAATTGTGCATCGATTTGTGGGCCCACACACTCCCCGCCCTCAGGCATATCTACATTTCGATATACTCCATGCATGATTTACAACATTGAATTTAGATCATCTGCTGCCTCCGTCCCAAGCCACGCCACGAAGGGCTCCCAAATGTCTGCCGACCTGGATCTGGGCAGTAGGAGTTCCCAGTAGTTACCCAGGTGTGTTTTACAGTACGTCACAATCCCCACCCACTCTTTGGCTGTAGGGGGTGTCGCTGCACCCCAGTGTATGGACACTTGTCTTTTTGCCATGAGTAGTAGCATTTCTGGCAGTTTTCGCTCTTTTGGCGGTATGGTAGTTATAATTCCCAATAAGATGGCCTGGGGTGTACAGGGCACTTCCCATCCTGTAATATTTTTTATGTGATGTAATATTAATTTCCAATAGTTTGCTATTGGTCTACAGTGCCAGGCCATATGTATAAAGGTTGCCCGCGGGGTCCCACATCTCCAGCAATTGTCATCTGTGCGTAATCCCATTCTATGTATTTGTGGGGGTGTTTGATAAAGGCGATGTAAATATTTAAAATGGATTAGTCTTAGGCGATAATTCGGTGACAGTTTCTCAAGTATTTTGCAACTCTGATCCCATTGTTCATCAGTAATTACCTCCCCATGGTCTTCGTCCCACGGTTTACGGGCCGCCAGAGCTGCCACTGGAGCCGAGCGCTGGGTCGTGCGATATATCTGCGATATTAATTTCTTGCCCGAGTTATTGATTAATAGATTTTCAAGTGGGTGCACTATTTGCGGAAGGGGCGGGATATGAAGGAAATTTGTCTTTACAAAATGTCCGTAATTGATAATAGAGCAACATATTCAGTGCCGTTGGGGGCAAGGGGTCGCACATCTTGTCTATTGTGATGAAGACCTCCACATGATATACGTCTCCTGCCTTTGTCAGACCATGCAAGGTGGCCCATTCACACGCCTTTGCATCTGTTAGTGGAGGGATCATTGGGTTATTTAAAATAGGCATGGAGGGGGTGTATAATAGATCTGCATGCGTTCTTTTTCAGATACCTTCCCATGTCCAACGTAATGTCTGTACGGTATCTAGAAGAAGAGGGAACAAAAATCCCCATTCCAAACAATAAAATGCCTTAGTGGCATCCAACAACGCAGCTATGGCTGAGACATGAGGCGCTAAGTAATGTAGTAGGTCAAATAGTGTTCTGAGGTTGTGTGAGGTAGATCTGCCCGGCACGAATCCGGATTGATCCGGTCTCACAATTAGTGATAATAGGGGTTGCAGTCTGGTGGCCAAAAGTTTTGCAAATATCTTTGCATCAAGGTTTATCAGAGAGAGTGGACGATATGAGTCCTATTGGAGGGGGTCTTTATCTGGTTTCAGTAGTGTAATTATTATGGCTGTCACGATCCGCGCTCGGGTGGCGCTGAGTGACGCATCTCCTCTACCCCTGGACTACGGCCGAGCAACTCGGCGACCGCAAGAACTACATCCCCCAGAACTCCCGGTAGTTCCCGTCCCACGTGACAGTTCACGTTGCCGGAAACGCTGAAAAGCGGCCAATTCCGGGGAAGCAGTGCCGATGATTCTCTGAAGCCTTCGGTACCGGAAGACTCGAGCGGATGGTTCTCCTCAGCGGCTTGGACTCCAGACCACGAGAGACTCCGACCACGCCTCTACTGCTTCTTGTTCCTCGCTCGGCAGCCTGTGAGTATTGAGACAGGAACAGCCCGACTTTAGCCCTTTCGACTTAGACGTGACCTCGGACCATCGAGGGAGAGCGCTAAGAGACAGACAACGCCCACGGATTTCCGGGCATCTCCACCTGGGGGTTTCGCTCCTCTGCTCCCGGCTCCTCCTGGAGCATTGAGTAGCAGCGCAACGCCACAGGCAGCGCCCACGGATTTCCGGGCATCTCCACCTGGGGTTTCACTCCTCTGCTCCCGGCTCCTCCTGGAGCATTGAGTAGCAGCGCAACGCCACAGGCAGCGCCCACGGATTTCCGGGCATCTCCACCTGGGGGTTTCGCTCCTCTGCTCCCGGCTCCTCCTGGCGCATTGAGTAGCAGCGAAACGCCGCAGGCAGCACCCACGGATTTCCGGGCCACAGCTTTCCCATAGTATCGCGCTCCTCGGCTCAAGACCTTGCTGAGCCTAGAGTAGCAGCGCAGACACCTGACAAGACCAACCTCCACCTCTTCCGCGAATCTGATCGCCACAGCGAGGTTCTTACAGTTCCGTGACGTAACGGTGCTGGAGACCCTCGTGCGCTCGGAAAAGAGGAGAAGACAACCCTTCTCGTTCCCTCCACAGTAGACGGAAAGAGACGACCGGTAAGAGAGCTACACACAAGGGGGAGCCAGGGGAAGGGGTAAAGGGAGCCATCACTCATTGTGTGTTTGTCTATTTCACAGATCTCCCGCCCAGCCGTCCCTATCCGTCCTTCCCTCGCTCACCTACCCCTTTCGTCCGAGTGTATTACACATCCGCCGGACTAGGGGCAGATGGGAGGTGGACCCCTTTAAGCTTCGGCGTCATCCTGAGGAGCGAAACCAGTGGGATCCCGACAGAATCATCGGCCCACGAATTATCTCCTCCCGATCACGCTGTCGTAGACCATGACCACCTTAGAGGACGTGGTAGCCGCTCTGGCCCTAGTGCAAGCAGAATTAGCTGCTTCTCGTTCAGACACAGCCGCTCTACATACACGGATAGATCGGCTCCAAAGGAACCCCTTCGATGCGGGAACCCCGTTCCAGTCATCAACCCAACCTGTAGTGGTAGAAATGCCCACACACGTCCCGTTGGCCCCTCCTGAACGCTTTCATGGAGACATACAGAAGGTGCAAGTCTTCATGACCCAAGTACTGTTGCATTTCCATTGTAAGCCAAAACTCTTCCTTACCAACCAAGCCCGGGTAGCCTTTCTCATTTCCTACTTGGCAGGGGATGCGGCTCAATGGGCGGTTCCCATAGTCCGTCGTGACGAAGCCCTGTTGTACGATTGGGATGCCTTCCGCATCGCCTTTGAAAGAACCTTTGACCGCAGAGCTGATACCTTCTCGGCTGACCGAGACCTGCTGAAACTACGGCAACACCCCAATGACTTCCTAGGCTACCTCAACAACTTTCGTCGGTTGGTGGCAGAAACCGACTGGCCAGAAACCAAACAGTCTGCCATTTTCTACGGAGGGCTAACGGACGAACTAAAGGACGTCATCGCCCAAATTGATCCCCAACCCCAAACCTGTTCGGCGATGGTGGAATTGGCCGCCCGTTTGGAGCATCGGCTCCGAAAACGAAAAGGGGACCAGAAACGGAAAGATAAAACACCGTTCTCCTATGACCATGCCCGAGCTTCGGAACAGGCGGCCTCCAAGTCTGAGGCCATGGAAATCGGAACAGTGAGAGCCTCGCTAACCCTGAGCGAACGTGATCACCGCCGTAAACAAGGCCTGTGTTTGTACTGCGGGAAGAAGGGGCACTTCCTTCGAGAATGTCCGGTGAGACCCAAGACGAGCAGACCACGACCCGGACAATCTGCTATGGCCACAGAAGAAGGAGCCGCGGGAAACTCCAGAGCTTGAAGGTACCGGAAGGGAAGCCTCCAAGCCACCACTCCATCCCTTCCATGGAATCCGACACCTCTCGAGAACCAGATCACTTCTTCATCTCCCTGGAAGCAGTGATAAACCAGCAAACACAAACCATAAGAGCCATGATAGACTCCGGGGCTACCGGATGTTTCCTGGACAAGCAGGAAGCAGAAAGGCTAGGGATTCACTTAACGCCCAAGGAACAGCCCGAACTCGTTTTTGCGGTCGACGGGAAGGAACTGGAGTCGGGACCCATCCGATTCGTCACCCCGTTTCTCTGGATAACCATAGGAGGGGACCATGGCGAGTGGCTGCAGTTGAATATAATACAAGCTCCCCGATGCAACCTGATCCTAGGTTTGCCGTGGTTACGAAAACATGAACCTACTATCGAATGGTCCACCAACACCATCTCGTTCCACTCCGCCTCATGCCAACGACGGTGCACACCCGAACCCGGTCCGAACCTCTGCTCAACATGTGGCAACTGCCGCGGAAAAGGACGTGACGCTCCCTACCTGGTATCTACCCTATAAAGAGGTGTTCAACGTGCAGATGGCGGAAGAGCTACCCCCGCACCGAGAGTATGACTGCCGCATCGATCTAGTGCCAGGCGCGGTTGTTCCGTGTGGTAGGATATACGCCCTCACCGGGCCAGAAACACTCCATTTGAAGGAGTATCTAGACACCTACCTCCGGTTGGGGTTCATCCGTCCCTCCCGGTCGCCCGCAGCGTCCCCGCTCTTCTTCATCCCGAAGACCAGTGGTGAGCTGAGATGTTGCATCGACTACCGCGCCCTCAATGCGCTGACGATTAAGAACAGATACCCCTTACCACTGATTCCGGTTCTCTTGGAGCAAGTCCGCGAAGCGCACATCTACACCAAGCTGGACCTCCGAGGGGCGTATCATCTGGTGAGAATGAGAGAAGGCGATGAGTGGAAAACCGCCTTCAAAACACGGTTTGGACTCTTCGAGTACTTAGTGATGCCCTTTGGACTGTGTAACGCCCCGGCGGCCTTCCAGTTTTTCCTCAATGAGGTACTACGAGAATTTCTGGATAGGTTCGTCGTGGTGTACATTGACGACATTCTGATATTTTCCACCACCCCGGAGGAGCACATTGTTCATGTCAGGCTCGTGCTACAAGCATTGAAAACCAACCGCCTCTTTTGTAAACTCACCAAATGTGAGTTCCATGTTACGACAGTGGAGTTTCTCGGAGTTCACCTAACCCCCACAGGACAGGTCATGTCCGTCCGAAAGGTGCAGGCGGTGGAACAATGGCCCCAGCCCCAGTCAGTCAAGGAAGTCCAAAGCTTCCTTGGCTTTGCGAATTTTTACCGCCGGTTCATTCACCACTTTTCTCACCTGGTATCACCTCTCACCAGACTAACGCGAAAGAACGTGTCGTTCCACTGGTCTCCCGACGCCCAACGCTCGTTCGAACAGCTCAAGACGGCCTTTACATCTGCACCCATCCTGAGGCACGCCCGGCCCGAGCTCCCCTTCATAGTGGAGGCCGATGCGTCCGACGTCGCCGTGGGAGCTGTCCTATCCCAACGCCATCCAGACACTGGCCACCTCCACCCAGTGGCCTACATGTCCCGGAAATTGAACCCCGCCGAACGCAATTACTCTGTGTCCGAAAAAGAACTTCTTGCGATCTGGGAGGCGTTTGTGGAATGGCGACACTGGCTCATGGGAGCTCAGCACCAAATCACTGTTTTCACGGACCACAGGAACCTCCAGTTCCTGCGATCAGCTCGACATCTCTCTCCCCGGCAACGAAGATGGATGTTGTTCTTCGCAGAATACCACTTTATAGTCACCTACCAGCCTGGCTCACAAAACCAAAAAGCCGATGCCCTCTCCCGGCAAGGTACGACCAACATGCCGACAGTGGAACCAAAAAGGGCTATCCTGTCCCCAAGTCAAGTGGTAGGAGGGGTGACAACAGACACCTTTCTGAGGGCAGTGAAGCGCGGACTCGCCACATTCTCTTGGAGATCTTGGTTAAAAGGACACAAGGAATGGAGCCTACGACATGGCGTCCCCATGTGTGGCTCCAGAATGCTAATCCCCACGCTTCCTCTGCAGAAGCTCGTTTTCCATTGGTGCCATGAACTACCCTGTGCAGGGCATACGGGAGGAACGAAAACCCTGGAGAAGGTATTGAGACAGTTCTGGTGGCCGTCAGTGAGACCAGATGTTTTACTATGGGTAAAACGCTGTGACGTCTGTTCCCAGATGAAATCGGACCATCGTAAACCACAAGGCCTCCTACGTCCACTTCCTACACCCCAGACACCATGGGAAAGAATCTCGGTGGACTTCATCGTTGGATTGCCCAAAGACCAGAACTGTACCGCTATCGTGGTGGTGATCGACTACCTTACCAAAATGGGACACTTTCTACCGTGTAAGCAGGTACCCACGGCAGGGGCATTGGCAAAGCTCCTGTTGGTGAACGTGGTGCGACTCCATGGCCTTCCTAGCGGCATTGTTTCAGACAGAGGGTCCCAGTTTACGGCGCGGTTTTGGAAGGTCTGGTGTGCCGAACTGGGCATTCAGTCATCCTTGTCCACCAGTTTCCATCCCCAGACCGACGGGCAGACCGAGAGACTTAACCAAACCCTGAAACAATTTCTCCGGTGTTATGTGGACAAGGCATCAAACGCCTGGGTGGACTGGTTGTGGGTTGCCGAGATCGCCTACAACGACTCCGTCCATACATCCACACAACACACCCCTTTCTTTCTTTCCTCAGGGTACCATCCTCGATTCACCCCATTTCGACTCCCTCACACGAATCTCAGCGTTCCAGAGGTACAGGACAGGCTTTCGGCGATTCGCTTAACCCTCACCAAGGCCCGTGAGACCCTGCGACTGGCCAAAGCCCGATACAAACTTCGTGCGGACAAACGTCGCAGACCCGATCCTGTGTACCATAAAGGGGATAGGGTATGGCTATCCACTAAAAACATCAAATTCAAACATCCCAGCGTCTTTAATCCGAAATTCATAGGTCCTTATCCCGTGGTGAAACATGTCAACCCGGTATCGGTGCAACTGAAGCTCCCGACCCATTTACGCATTCACCCAGTCTTCCATGTCTCCTTGCTTAAACCCTCGTTCAGTCCAGTGCGTAGGATTCCCGCTCCCGTATGGGTTCACCATGAACGCGAGTACGTGGTGCAACGCGTGCTGGACTCCAAGACTGTTCGGGGTAGACTCTGGTATCTTCTGGCTTGGAAGGGGTATGGCCCGGAGGAGAACTCCTGGGAGCCCGCTTCCTCCGTCCATGCTGCTCGCCTGGTGGCGGCTTTCCATCGCAGGTGTCCTGGTAAACCGGGACCAGTTCTCAGCGCCTCGTGAGGGGTGAGGGGGGATGTGCTGTCACGATCCGCGCTCGGGTGGCGCTGAGTGACGCATCTCCTCTACCCCTGGACTACGGCCGAGCAACTCGGCGACCGCAAGAACTACATCCCCCAGAACTCCCGGTAGTTCCCGTCCCACGTGACAGTTCACGTTGCCGGAAACGCTGAAAAGCGGCCAATTCCGGGGAAGCAGTGCCGATGATTCTCTGAAGCCTTCGGTACCGGAAGACTCGAGCGGATGGTTCTCCTCAGCGGCATGGACTCCAGACCACGAGAGACTCCGACCACGCCTCTACTGCTTCTTGTTCCTCGCTCGGCAGCCTGTGAGTATTGAGACAGGAACAGCCCGACTTTAGCCCTTTCGACTTAGACGCGACCTCGGACCATCGAGGGAGAGCGCTAAGAGACAGACAACGCCCACGGATTTCCGGGCATCTCCACCTGGGGGTTTCGCTCCTCTGCTCCCGGCTCCTCCTGGAGCATTGAGTAGCAGCGCAACGCCACAGGCAGCGCCCACGGATTTCCGGGCATCTCCACCTGGGGTTTCGCTCCTCTGCTCCCGGCTCCTCCTGGAGCATTGAGTAGCAGCGCAACGCCACAGGCAGCGCCCACGGATTTCCGGGCATCTCCACCTGGGGGTTTCGCTCCTCTGCTCCCGGCTCCTCCTGGCGCATTGAGTAGCAGCGAAACGCCGCAGGCAGCGCCCACGGATTTCCGGGCCACAGCTTTCCCATAGTATCGCGCTCCTCGGCTCAAGACCTTGCTGAGCCTAGAGTAGCAGCGCAGACACCTGACAAGACCAACCTCCACCTCTTCCGCGAATCTGATCGCCACAGCGAGGTTCTTACAGTTCCGTGACGTAACGGTGCTGGAGACCCTCGTGCGCTCGGAAAAGAGGAGAAGACAACCCTTCTCGTTCCCTCCACAGTAGACGGAAAGAGATGACCGGTAAGAGAGCTACACACAAGGGGGAGCCAGGGGAAGGGGTAAAGGGAGCCATCACTCATTGTGTGTTTGTCTATTTCACAGATCTCCCGCCCAGCCGTCCCTATCCGTCCTTCCCTCGCTCACCTACCCCTTTCGTCCGAGTGTATTACACATCCGCCGGACTAGGGGCAGATGGGAGGTGGACCCCTTTAAGCTTCAGCGTCATCCTGAGGAGCGAAACCAGTGGGATCCCGACAATGGCCTCCCTCATAGTCTCGGGGAGTACCCCAGTTTGTTGAGCCTCTTGGTATACTTTTAATAGTTGCGGGGCCAATAAGTCAGAGTATTCCTTGTAAAATTTTGCGGTGAGCCCATCTGCTCCTGGTGCCTTATCTGCAGAGAGGCTACCTATCGCTGTGCGTACATCATCTATGGTGAAAGGAATATCCATATACTCCCTGTACCTCTCACTAAAACATAATAGTTGTATGGAGTTAAAGTATTCCTCAAGGATCGTGTCTGCTGGGGTCTACTGAGTGGTGTAAAGTTGAGCATAAATGTTTCGCATTGTGTGAAGTATTTCTGATGGACTGTGTACAGTATCATCTTCTGGGGTTCTGAGTGCTGTAATGAAAGTGGAGCCCCTTGGTGGGCGCAATATGTTAGCAAGGGTTTTCCCTGCTCTGTCACACTCCCCATATTTCCAGGCCATTGTATATTTATTTAGAAAATCTGTTTCCCGGATTGCCTCCTCCTGGTGTTCTGTGAGTAGCCTGCGTATATTACCAAGTAGTGTGTTCGTTGGTTGTGTAAAGTATTGCTTCTCTAGCAAGCTCAATTCTGCTTCTAATGTTGTAAGTCTGGTGTGTATATCTTTCAATATACCCGCTTGTCCCGCTAAACATTGCCCTCTTATTACCGCATTAAATGCGTTCCATAGGATGCCAATGATATCCACCGTGCCGGTGTTGATGTCAAAATATTCAGTAATTTTCACCCTGATCTCTTCCCTGAACACTGTGTCAAGGAGCGCATTGGGAGGCAGGCGCCACGTGAAGGGTTGTATATATGGCTTGGGCACTTTGAGAGTAATCAAGACTGGGGCGCGGTCAGATAGCGTGCAGGCCTGATGGGCTACATTGGTTGCCCAGGAGTGGACCACAGGCGATGTTATCCAAAAATCTATTCTAGACCATGCCAAGCGGTGTTGGGTAATGCAGGTGCCTTCTCTGTCTTGTGGATGAAATATTCGCCACGACTCAATGAATACCCCATCTGTCATTAGTCCCTTCAGCATTTCTGCTGCCTGCGGATGGTGTAAACGAGCAGCTCCTGCTCTGTCCTCCGTTTGAGACAGGACTGTGTTAAAGTCACCGCCCCATAATATCCCTGCCTCTCCCAATGCCTGGATCTTGTGCCACACTTCTTGAAAGAATGTGGGGTTGTCTACATTCGGACCATATACGTTTGTAATATGATATGGCTACCAAATAGTGTCCCTTTAATGATGAGGTATCTGCCCTCCGGATCTCTGTACACCGTCTGAGTCTGCCATGGAGCCCCCTTTTTCGGTGTCACCCTAGCGATGCAGCGCCATGCGCTGCTCGCTTAAGCGAGATCTATTGTTGCCGACTTGCTTAGCGATGCGGGACAGGATGGGTGTACGCACTTTAGAAGACATGAGCTGTGAACGCGTACGGCAGCGTTAGCTGAAGTTGAAGGGCAGAAAGACATGAGCAGTGAACGCGTAAGGCGGCGTTAGCTGAAGTTGCAGGACAGGCCAGGTGCACGTGTATTATTGATGCCGCGTTAACACGCCTCCTGCTTGGTGCGTTAACACGCCTCTTGCTTTGTTGCTGTAATTTGTGCACACGTTTAAAAGACAGGCAGGACAGGAGATGTGCACGCGTATTAGTGGGGCCGTGTGAATATGCTTTTTTTGTTGTTTTGTTGCTCAGTGCCTCACGTAACATTTATATGTGCAAGTGTTAGCTTTTTTGTGGTTTCGCATGTCTTTTGCATTTGGTTAACACGCGTCATGCATTGTGCTTAAATAGCAAACATTAAAAAAAAAAATTTTTGGCTTCATTAATGTGGTCTTTCCTGCTGCCTTTTTGTAATACTATAAATAATAGCACTTGTGTGTGCGTACCGGCTGTGGCTCATGCATTAAAAGAATGTTGGGAGATGTGCACGCGTATTAGTGGCATCGTGTGAAAATGCTTTTTTGGCTTTCTTGCTCAATGCAGCATAGAAGATTTATATATGCGCGCGCGTATTAGTGGCATCGTGTGAATATGCTTTTCGCTACCTTGCTCAGTGCAGCATAAAACATTCAAATTTTTATGCGTATTAGTATTGTCTTCTGCCGTCTTCTAAATACGCTTTTTGCTTCCTTGCTCAGCTAATTACTTATATATGCTTACCTATACTTGCTTTTATCACTGTAGCATCACGCCGTAGCAGCAGTTTAACAACATTCTATCCTGTGTACAGCTTTTACACACACTGCCCTTTTATACAATGTGTTTTCATGTAACTCTAAAAAAAAATTATTTACTGAATATAGTTTGGGGAAACTTACTATTTACTATACTTTCACAAACATCTTACTTAAAACTGCTGCACTACCACCACCGCGCACAAAATATCTTGATATGCACTACCACACCATAACGCACATGCACAGCGTCATCAGCAACACTCCAATAACAAGAAATATGTACGCAAACGTCTACCACATAATAGCCATCTATTTCTATTTGCGGGGCACGCGCATACTATTGTGAATCCTTCTATATCACACACACACAATACATACATATTTCTATAATGCAGTACATATAAAAATTTAAGTTGCGCGCAATACATTACATGTATCACCAAAATATGCGTCCTAAATCATTTCATTTTATATTGCGTTAACTTATGCTAAGGCTTATTAAAAAGTTTTTACTACCACCCATTCACCCACCTTGTCATTCTCCCACACACGTCATTCCCTCACAACACTCGCGTTCCCAACAGCTCGTAATACAACTCACAAGCACGTTTAAAACTGCAGCACGCATCCGTTTTTTACTTTTAGCCCTTCAAACCAAAACTTTACACTTACCCGCACTTTTTGTATACAATGTTTAACATACTTTCTTTACTTATTACCCAGCAGTACTTAAGTAACATAACACATGCCTTTTGTTTCCCTTTCTATTTCTTACTGTATGCACAATACTCCTTTTGTGCACACAATACTTTTCAATAAAGTTTTGAGTGTATTACAATTAGCAGGTATAAAATACAGCGATCATGTATGTGCTGCTTTACACGTTTTCTTACAATAAAGCGTATATTTTTTGTTTTGCTTCCTATTTGTTACTGTATGCACAATACTCCTTTTGTGCACACAATACTTTTCAATAAAGTTTTGCACGTGTATGTGCTGCTTTACAAGTTTTCATTAAAAGCAAGGTATTTTTCAGGTCAAATGTTCACTTCGCAAACGCCCTTAGCCGCAATTTGCTAATCCCCCCTCCCTATATATTTACTACTAATACTATCCATGTAATTGCCTAGCAACACTTACAGCCACATTTTAAACAAGTACTGCATTTATAAATAGCATGCGCTAGCAACAACAAGATGCATTTTATTTACAGTGTATTTCCTTCATACTAACAATATACACCTCTTATTTGCGACCTCTTTTCTCTTTCTTACTTGTTTCTTTTTCTGTACAAACCGCCGCCTAACATCACTTAACACAACAATGCAATACATTTTATTTATGTTACGTTTTTTTACAATACAAATCTTAGCCATTTTATACTAACATATATCCTTACCTCACTTGCCTTTTTTCACTCCACATTACTTAATTCCTAACCATTATTTACTACTCTCCTCCTTCCTGCTCACTCAACTTTTCTCTGCCTATTCCACTTAGTAGCAGCACTTCAAACATTTCTTAGCACGCGCTATATTATTTAACATCCCTTTCCTAACAAATACTTTGTAAATATTGTTTGGGGAAACTTACAGTTTATTCTGCAATCTCTGCACTACCGGTCTCCAATACATACCCCGCCAGCTGCCCCGCGCTTTTCCCCAACCTTCTCTCTCCTTTTCCCAATCGCACTTTGGTACACCTCCTCATACCCTCCTCACCTCACTCTGTAGCCGCAGCACTTCTTTTCATAACAAAATTCTCTTGCTTTCACAAACGTCTCACGTAAAACTGCTAGACTACATCCACCACGCACAAAATATCTAATATGCACTAACACATAACCCGCCAGCTGCCCCACCCCTTTCCCCAACGTTATCTCTTGTTTACCTACCGCACTTCAGTCCACCTCCTCATACCCTCCTCACCTCACTCTGTAGCCGCCGCACCTTTTCCCGTAACAAAATTCCCTTGCTTTCACAAATGTCTCGCCCAAAACTGCTAAACTATATCTACCGCGCATTAAATACCTGATACGCACTACCACATCACCCAACAGCTGCTACTCGCCTTTCCCCAACATTTTCTCTTTTTAACTCACAGCACTTCAGTCCACCTACTCATACCCTCCTCACCTCACTCTGTAGCCGCCGCACGTCTTCTCCTAAGAAAATTCCCCTGCTTTCACAAACGTCTTGCCCAAAACTTCAGGACTACATACACCACGCACAAAATATGTAATATACACTAACACATAACCCCCCCAGCTACCCCTCGCCTTTCCCAACCTTCTCTCTCCTTTACCTACCGCACTTCACTCCACTTCCTCATACCCTCCTCACCTCACACTTTAGCTGCTGCACCTTTTCTTGTGACAAATTTGCCCTGCTTTTACAAACGTCTTGCCTAAAACTGCTACACTACATCCACCGCGCACTAAATACCTAATCTGCACTAACACATAGCCCGCCAGCTGCCCCGCACCTTCCCCCAACCTTCTATTCCTTTACCCACTGCACTTCAGTCCACCTCCTCATACCCTCCTCACCTCACTCTGTAGCCGCCGCACCTCCTCTCTCGACAAAATTTCCTTCCTTTCACACACGTCTTGCCTAAAACTGCTGCACTGCGTGCACTGCGCACAAGATATCTAATACGCACTAACGCGCCATTATGCAGGCGCACAACGTCGTCAGCAACACTT
This sequence comes from Triturus cristatus, assembly GCF_964204655.1. Lineage (NCBI taxonomy): Eukaryota > Metazoa > Chordata > Amphibia > Caudata > Salamandridae > Triturus > Triturus cristatus. The sequence goes on along the minus strand of NC_140585.1, from coordinate 1,111,624,726 downwards.
CCGCAACAGGAAATATGCACGCAAACGTCTACCACGTGATAGCCGTCTATTTCTATTTCCGGAGCACTCGCACACTATTGTTAATCCCACTATATCATGCTAAAATAATACGCGCATATTACAATACTCGTATTACAGCTAAAATAAAGTACAAATATAAAACTTTCGCTTGCTACAAGCTATACTGTAATTATTGCTTAGCGTTTACAGTATTATACTCTTCATGCTACACCTATACGCTGCTCCACTCCTTGCAATACAAGTATAATGTTTTTAAATACTAAACACAGCATAATGCACGCAAATTGCATAATTGAAGCAACAAAAATACATATCTTCAACTACTATAAATTATAAAGCACCTTTAATGTACCACAAACATTTGCAAACAGTCTCTACATGTATCCTATGTATACAAAATATCAATTTATTGTCTTTTTCTAAAATGACAACATACTTTTATCTTTTGTATAAATGCCAATTCAAATAATAAAAATACTTTTGCAACAAATTTTCACTTTCTATCGTAACATTATTGCCTACGTCAATAGTCAAACTTATACTACTGCGAGACCTATTGCATTACAAATGCTTGTTAATCAAAGTTGCAACTCCCCTGGAGTAGTTTGAATAACAGGAGGTGTGGACCTCACTCCAGCGTTTTGAGTGCAGTCTAGTGCTCGTGACATCTGTCAGGTGTGTCTCCTGAAGCATACATTTTGCATTGACATGACTATAGTGGCCGGACCCGCTCCATTCTGTCAAGAACAATATATTGTGGAATGCCACTGATTTAAGTGTGAAGTCATTGTGCACTACATTGTAAAAAAAGAACAATAAAACTCCCATTCCAAACCACCCCCCTCCCACACCAACCCCCTAATTAGGTTGTGTATACCGGTCAAAAAAACACACTTTAACCAAAAAGCCACCCAACAGTGGGCTGTGGGGAATCATCCCAGCGGGGGCGAGGAGTTACGGGCGAACTGCCTTGTCATTGTTACAACAGGGTGGACGAGCGCCAGAATATGTAGACCACAATGGGATTATTATTTCACAATATATACGTTCAAAGATCAAGTGACCATGAACAGAACCAACCAGAGATGTAGCAATACATTTAGGTATGCGTTACACTATTCAATGTCACTTAACTAGCCCTGTGAGGAAATCTCCGAGTCTCGTGCGGTGGTTTTCATCTTTTTAGCATGTTTAGCAAATTTCAGTGCATCTCCTGCTGCGGTGAAAAACATAGGTTTGCCATCCGTTTGCACACGCAGTTTGGGCGAGTACAGCATTGCATATTTCATGCCAGTTTGTTGGAAGATCTTTTTTGCAGGGATGAATTCTCTTCGGGCTGCTTGGGCCCCTTGCGTAAAATCAGGATAAAACGCTATTGTATTATTTTGATATTGGAGGGTACCCCTTTTGCGTGCTAGTCGCAAAATCGTGTCTCTGTCCCTGTAATTAAGTAATCTAGCCAGAATGGCTCTAGGAGTGGTGCCTGGTGGTGGCCGTGGACCAAGCGTGCGGTGGGCACGTTCTACGAGAAACATGGGTGATAATCTGCTCCATGTAGGTCTCGCAGGAGCCCCTCGACATATTTTTCCATATTCTGAATATTCGTCGATTCAGGCACACCCATTAAGCGTATGTTGTTGCGTCTGGATCTTGCTTCCAAGTCTTCGTTGCACGTTTTGATCACTTCCAGTACTTTGTCCATGCGCAACAATTGCTCGCGCGTTTCCGTTTGGTTGTCATCTTGATCCGAAATCCGCGTCTCCAGTGTGTCCAACCTGTTTTCGTGTTTATCCACTTTACGTGAAACGTGGTCCATATGCTCCAGAAGGGAGTCCAGTTTTGAATCAATGTCCTTCAAGCTGACTTTTACATCTTTTAGCATTGTTTTAATGTCTTCATCTTGTTGTGACTCTAATTGCATCTCCGGAACAATCATTTGTGAAGCCATATCACTTTCTGTTAGTCTCGTGCTACGTTTATCAAAGTTCAATTTTGGTTGCTTGTTATCAATTTTTCCCATGTTTTCGTGTTATCCAACTACCTCGACGTGTGCAGGTTGCAGCCAGTCCTGCAGAATACTACGTGGAGCCTTATCAATAGCCTCTGGGTCTATTTTGCGTGCACTGACACTGACAGTATTACGCCTGCGGCTATAGTTCGTATTCCTGTTTTTCCGCATTGGCCGTTGTAGCAGACGTGTGGTCTCTCGTGTGCCCGGTTGTTAATTCGTAATCATACCAACAGGGGCCAAATCAACCACCCCGCCTGCCGTTTCTGTGAGTCTGGGGCACCGTAGACTTACTGCGGGTGCTTCGCGCTGTGTGTAATTGCCACCATTTACCCGGCGGTATTGCTAAATGTCCTCCATAAAGCCACCTTGTGAGCACACAATTTTTGTTTCTTACCCTGTGGGCTCACCAATGCAAGAGCAGAGCCGCTACTTTTACGAAATTGCCGTCCGATACTGTGGACGTGTTCCTTTCAGTACTGGGGACGAGCCACAGCCGCTGTAATATAGGGTGCAGGTGATCCTTGCGCAATGGGGGATCCTTGCTGTCTAAGTGCCAATGAGTGTTCCCAAAGCTCTGCTCAGTCCACAAACACACACCATTGCCCACGCTCTTCAAGCACTTCAGTCACACGTTATTCAAAAGGTAGTAGCCAATACAGTACTCATATCCGTGTTTTGCGGCACGTAGCGCAGTGGCGCTGTTGTACCAGCCCTACGGGATCCCTCGTGTCGTCGGTCGTGCGTTCTCCCACTGGCTGCCTGTTTATGTCGCCGAGCTCCGCTCCGCCCTACCGGCCTGAGGAGCTCGTCCGTCTTACCTTATTCAATCCGTGTGCTTTGCCGCTCAGTTGAAGACCGTTGCCGCAGCTTCGTGTCTGCCAGCTGCTCGATTGAAGGTGCAGCACTCCGCTCTGTCTCCGAGGGTTGGCGGCGCACTCGCTGCAGGTCGCGGACAGCAATGGCGGCAGCCGCAATCCGCATTGGATTTCTGGGCTTAGTGCGGCGCTACCAAAACTTGTGCCCTACAGTGCCATAGTCAATCAGCCGCAGGTAACCATCTCAGGGGGCCTTGTAGGTGTCGGAGACGGTTGTTCCAATGGGCACACGCCGCTGGTGAGGTGCTCTGCCGGCCGGATGTGCGCCAGTGCTTGCGTCTCGTCTCGGCCCGAGCTCAGCCTCTATGGCGCCGTTCACTCCGCTCCCGTTCCGTAGCTTACTTCTGATCGCAAGAGGTATCAATCTGCTGAGCAACACCTCTGGTTGTGGATTTCGACTGTTAAATCCCTGTTGAGTCTATTTTGAACGGATTCCTGGCGGATTTTGTGCTCGGCCGGCAGAGCCGACAAATTAGGCAGCCATCTTGCTGCTCGGTTCGGTCACGCCACCTCTTGCTAAGCTTTAACATGAACCAAAAAGAACTCCATTGCTTGGCTCATGCTAAATGTGGTAACTGCTACGCATTAGGTACCCATACTTCAGTATAGAGCAATGATCAGAGGTTTTCTTAATTTACAAGTAAATCCCAAGTTCTCTTTTATAGTCTCTCATGATTTCCTGTCAGTATTATTACAGTATAATCCTTTAAGCAGGGATTGTAAAGGATATTCTATCCATATTGTGAATGAATTCTCCAACTGCAGTCAATCACAGCTCTTCAGGATCCAGGCACTGCTCTGGGTCCTGGAGAGTGATAAAAGTCGTCAATCACGAATCTATTCTATTCCCGTGATCTCCCTCTTTCAGTAGACCCTCCCCAAACTCTTGGTACCCAGCATGTGCCTTGAGAGAGAGAGAAATGCCAGCAGTCACAGATCTATCCTGCTCCCCTGATCTTCCTCTCTGTTTTGACCCTTCCTCTCCCTCTCTTGTCTGTAGTGGACCTTGTGCATCCCAGGGGAGTGAAACGTGTAAATCCTTATCAATAATAAAGAATAATCACATAGCATGCATGCGTAACATGAACCACGTGCATGCAAGTTACAGAATGTTGAGGAAACACGAGCTCACCAATAGAATGTGAGCTTGTGAATACATTGAGCAGCACGTGAAGAAAACATACTAATAAAGCTATCAAAGACATGTATGCAGTATATTACATGGAGGGTCCAGTGGATAAAATGTCTTGCCATTTGTTGGCTTTATGTGTGGAACTCCCCAACTACTTCCACTTGTAAATAAGTGCTGCCCCCTTCCCTGCAGAGAATGGTGTCATGATGCCCTATGGCGGCCTTTTGAGAAACGGGGAAGATATGTGCTCTTTTCCTGGTGCCCTAACCTAATATTGCCCCTGTGGGTAGGAGAAGACTAGCTCCCTTCCCTTCCAAAACAAACTACTGCTCCATCCACAGAAGGCAGCGACTGCCACAGTGTCTCTGTAATGCTAGTGACCCGTGAAGTGCAGAAGCGCTCCAGCGGGGTAAACATCTATTACAACGCAGGCATTACATCGTAGTGCCTTTAAAACGCAGTCAGAGAGGACAGTGTTCATTGGCTGGACATTTATCTATGTTTTTGAAGGTTTCGTGTTTGAAGCGAGGCACAGAAATACAGGCGGAGTATTTATGAGTGATGAAGATCTTTTCAAAGCTAGCTTGTCAATAGGATGCCTCCACAGACATATGTAAAAGAATCCCCCAAGTTTTGTTTATTACACTTCCTCTCTTGTTTGTATTTGTATGGTCAAGGTGTGTTTGACAAAGGAAGATCCGCTGCCTGGAAGACTTCTTTAAGTGTCTTGGCCTCCTCTGAGCCTGCACTTACCCTCTCCCGCAGCTTCAGCTCTTTGTGTCCGCCTATGGTGTCTTCTTTATTTTACAACTGCTGTCTTTACCCAGGCTTCCGAGCTCTCTGTATAGGAGTTTACAATAAGACAGCTTGATACAGTGACGTTGCAAGGCTTATGGATGATAAAACACTATCAAAAGAGCTCTCTACAAAGTACAAGAAACCACTGATTTACGCCATTTATTCACTTGGCTGGAATTTGGGGGGAAAAAGCAAGGCCTATCATTTATTTCACAAAAGAGTTTGCACTTTATGGTTCTATGAAATATTTGATTGCGCTGACGTCTGATGTGTGCATTGTGTTGTGTTCAGAAACATAAACGACAATACAGATATTTCAACTCACTCGGTGCCACCGTCTGTCTCCAATCACATGGTCTCCTGGGGCCGTATCACAGATGAGTGTGCCGGCGCTGATTGTCGCTGTGCGCCAGAGTATGTTTGTGTTCATGTGCATTTGCGTCTGTGCGCTAATACAATATGCGTACAGACGCAAACACACATAAACTAAGGGGGTGATTTCCAAAACTTTTGCGTCACAAAAGTGACACTAACCAGCGCAAATATTTTTTTTCCAATTTTCTTTCCAGCGCAAAACTTGTTTTATTTTCAAGTAGGGCGAAGCACTGCTTTGTGTTACTTTGGGCCGAGGGGGCGTTACATACTTGGTACATGGGCGTTCCCATGCAACCACCCATGCCTTTTGACGCAAAACCATATTTACAAATATTTGTAAACATGGTTTTGCACCAAAAGTTAACGCCCCTTCAAAGGAGGCGCAAGCAGGAGAAATGCTTTCATTTCTCCGTGCTTTTCTGACTTTTCATGCGTGCTGCACTGTGCAGCACGTATGCAAAGTGGGAAAAGCTTTGCATCGTGTCTTGCATAGTATTATGTAGAGGAAGGGTACCCTTCCTGTACAAAACCTATGCTACACTCATGCACACACCCTAGCCCGTGGCGCTAAGGTGTGTGCATGGTGCATGGCAGCTGAAATCAGCACCGGCGCAAGGGAAAGGGGAGGAGAGAGCCATACCTCTGAAGATATGGCGCTCTCCTGCTCCCTCCCCATCATGCAACGCGGCGCAGCCTCGCGGGGGGGGCTGCACTGCGTTGCGCGACTTTTGTGGAAATCTCCCCCAGAGTTCAAAGTCTGCGCCAACATCACGGCGCATTACAGACTGATCTTCCTCAATGCCATCGGGCGCCTACTCCGGCGCACAACGACAATTAGCGCCGGCGCAGTCATCTGTAATATGGCCCCAGGTGAAGAGCCCATATCATACAGTCTGCAAAAGCATGGCAACTTTAAAATCAATTCTACTGTGTGAGGAGGGAACGAGGCCTTGAAGAGTGGGGGGCTGGTGTTGCGGTGGGGCTCTGTACCCATCACTCTCTGCCAACCATTAACCCCTTGCACGCTCATGACGGAGCCGCTCCGTCATGAGCCACGGTTGCCGTGTGCTCATGACGGAACGGTTCCGTCATGTCACGGCCGTTGGCGGCCGCTCCGCCTACGCGGCGCTGTTTCCCCGCCTGTGCGGGGGGACAACGCAAATGGGGGGAGTCATGACGGAACCGTTCCGTCATGAGCACAGCTCAACCGTGGCTCAGCACAGCGCCACCGCGCTGCCCCCCCGCACCCTCCAGCGCTGCGGCGGAATTCCCGCCGCAGCGAAAGGGTTAAAGGGATGGAGAGGGAAGGTGAGGTGGTGGGGCACTGTGTACAGACCCCACCACACCCATCCAGAAACAAACTGTGACGACATCTGAGGCTTGGGGAGGTTGTAAAACATACTCTGCACAGAGCCTTAAAAACAGCTCGAAACCATGTTTCTGTAGGGGTATCCAGCTCTCTATGTTCATACTGTATGATATCATCTCTTGTTTGGTGAATTCCTTGCATTCCTTTTTGCAGTCTGGTTAAGGGGGCATTTTCTCCTTTCCTGCTTCTTAGTCTCCCTATCACACAACAAGTTCTACAATGCCACACAATTCAATTGGTTCTGTGCAACAGTATTAAACTGTTCTACTGAACTTGAGTGAAACTCGCAGGCTCTAGTTTTGCCAGCCAGCCCATGAACAGTATTTGCTGCAATTAATTTTTAATGTGTATTACACTTTTTCATTTTACCCAGTGGGAGGCGGGGAGCGAACGTGCCTTTACTTGGACAGGTATCTGACTAAATAACCTTACTGGTTTAATTCAGATACGCTGTGCCTGATAAGGCTGGTTTATAGTTAATGATGATGATTGCCACCTTTTTATAAAGTCATCCATTTCATGGAGAGGTATTTCATTATTAATCTACATTTGCGAATGTGAGCAAGATTTTTTTGTATGCTTTCTGTTTCTTCCCACAAAATCACACTAAAGTCATGTCTGTTCTCCTTGTCCTCATAGGGCCATTCCCTGTGGTCAGTCTGATGGTGGGGTCGGTTGTCCTGACCATGGCTCCCGATGACAAGTTTAAATTATTGAGCAATAGCACAGGCCTGAACCAAACGGTGATCAACACGGTGGCCAGGGACGCGGCTAGAGTGGTCATCTCCGGGACCCTCTCCTTTCTGGTTGGAATATTACAGGTATTACAGCGCGGCGCAGGCTGTTGTCGTCTGAATAGAGGAGATTTAGAAGACTCCGTGAACGTTTTTCAAAGTAGCAATAGTTTATCGAGGTCAACTAGGGATAGGCAAGCCAAAAACATAGATGTAGCCTGTGTCGACCTCAAAGAGGTTTCGGACACTTCTTCGGGTTATTTCATGTCTGCTCTATGTTTATTTTGGTAAATTGTTTAATTCACGTCTGCTGTAACAAATGGCTTATTTCATGTTTGGGCTCGCGTATTGCATTATTTCATATCTGATGTAGTAAAGGGGTTGTGGCTTGTCTGCCTCAGTACATTTAACTGCTGTTATCTTACAATTACGTTTTGCATCACACCAAGCCTGCCCAATATTTTTCTACCTAACTCAGGGCCATGTCCGATGTCCATTCATAATAAGAATTGTCGGTGTCGATGATTCTAACAGAACAAGATATATATATATATATATATATATATATATATCCACATGAACTTTGACGAAATAGATGCCCTTCCTGACGGGCTGAGGCTTGTTTGGCGACGTCACCGCCTATAAATTGCCAAAGGAAAATCACGCTTTCTTCGCAGCACGATTGACAAGCCCATCCATCGAGAGGCAAATAAACGTGATTTTATTTCAGCAGGCAGCCCAAGAAAGTGATAGCATTGCGCGTTTTAACCCACCAAGGGTCTTAATCATATTCAGCTGTGAGGAACAGTTGTCATTGGATGTAAATACACTTAGATAGTAAACAGTAAACAAGCATTTGCAATGCAATAGGTCTCGCATTTGTTGCAGTCGGAGCTACTGGCATTGTAAATGGCAGTGTTTTTTATCAATGTTTTTGTTTGCAGTGGAGTGATTATTTAAAAATTACACACTATACCATATTATAAGCTATTCTAGCAACTGTACAGTAAAGCTATGGCTATTTTAACGTAAAGGAGTGTGAATGGATGAATAAAAATACAAAAAACAGGATCTAAAAATTTACGATGGAATGTATAGCAGGGGACAGGGACTACCGATCACAACAAATGTACTTGAAGTGATTGGGGCATCATATGCAATAAAAAAATTGGTAGTACGGGGTGTCAGCGACGCTTGTGCAAATGTTGTTCAGCTGGTGAAGTGGTCAGCTCTGTTTGCAGATGCAAAGTGGTGAAAGGTGAAGTATTCAGCTCTGTTTGCAGGCACAAAGGGATGAATGGTGAAGTGGTCACTCTCTTCAGCGGTGAACATGCTCTTTACTGTTGCTCATGGGAATCAAGAGACTCTGCCAGGTCTAAGGCATTCCAGACACCTTATATGATGGCTGGGGTTTGTAAATGAACCTACATTAAACACCACTAAGAGATGAAGCGATTTCTGCAACAGCACATGATTTTTCTCCAAAATGTGTTTTTTCAGTTTTACTTTTTGGATTCCTGGGATGCTCTGGCATAAGATTCCCGGTTCCACCATGATTCATTTGGTACAGTAAATAAACACAATAACCAAAAATACTCTCAAACTGCAGTTTAACGGAGACGTGGTTTTCTGTGTAACAGACAAACGCCTGACCATGGTCCCAGCAGGGGCACGTGCCACCTAATCTAGAGACACTTCTCTCACAGGAGTTGTGCCAACACACCTGCAGCCAAAGCTATGGGTCACGGGAAAATGGGATGGAGAGTAAGGGGGGTACAGGGAGAGAGAGAAAGGGGGCACAGGGAGAGAGAAATGGGGGCATGGAGAGAAATGGCGGACCGAGAGAGAACGGGGAAGAGAGGCTGGAAGGGTGAAAACGAAAGGGAGAGAGGGCACTAGTGAGGGAGGTACCGGAAGGGGAAGGAGGTGGACAGGTGATATACATTTTAAAAAGCAGGTCTTTGGCAGTAGGTGATGACTGCTGGCAAGGACCAACACCCGGAAAGGAGGTTTGACATCCGAGCCCCCACTATTATAATGTGAAACTATCATGCAACTACAATATCACAAAAAGGTGCTAGTTTTCCAAAGACACATGACCCGCCTGATGTACACACTACAAGATTCTTATAAGTCCCAAGAACATAAAGACAAATTCATCTGGCACATTGGAAAAAAATTATACTTTTCAAATAGCCCTCCGTATTAAATTTGCTCCATTTCTACGCTCGGTTAACAGATATAACTACTACCCAATCAATGGTATTCAATTGATCCACCTCGGAAGAATGAAGGCTGAGGCAGACTTGCCGGGAGTGTAACCTCTGCCCCTTACAAGTGTACGTCTCACTGAGCCCTTCTGCCGGTATTGTGTTGGACAGCTGGTTACAATTCGATCAGTTGAGCCCCTTATGTGTAGCCTTTAAACAGAAACACAGCAAAGCCCGCTTTTGTATTCGCCAGATAACTAGGAAAAACAGCTATACACGAGGCGCGAGCAGCAACCGGAGTCACAGAGGTAGAGAGACCAGCCTTGGCTCCGCCGGATATGAATAAGTTAATATCCACGTACCTACCAAACATGAATGTGTCCTTCTATAATGGATGTGGTATACATGTAAAGTGCTCCAATACCTACGGATTGAGTTTGCGCTAAATAAAAAAAACAAAAAATTAAATACAAACACCTAACAGATCTGTTCCAGGTCAGGCAGCGGAGTCATAGTTCGCCCGACCCTTGTGAAGACAGAGCAGCCGTCCCTGAAAATCAGCAGGGCAAGGGCGAGGATGTGGTCCGTCGGCTAAACTGCCAACTTTGGTGCTGGAAACCAGAGTTTGAGCCCCGAGGTCGCATCAACATCTTGTGATTCTGGGCAAATCACTTAATCTCCCCGTGCCTGAATGTGTAATGTAAATACGGTGCTCGTGTAAAGCGCTCCAATAAACTTCGGGTCGAGTTTGTGCTATATATATATGCAAAAAAAAACAACTGCAAAGGCAAGTAACAGTACAAGGACATGTCGCCAGCTAGTCACATGCACTCCTAACCACACCTACAGGCGACGCAACAGCACAGTGAACCCATCCGCCCAACACCGGACATTTTGCAACTTGCTTTTATATGGTGTACGCATAATTATACATTTGCCACACTAGCCTCATACCATCATCTCCTGCATATTTTTCCTTTTCTCGCATAATTTAGCCAACCCTGCCAGTTATACTATAATAAAGTAAACAAACTAAACAGTTCACAGAACATTTTTTTTTTGTTGGAAATATCTTTATTGAGCATCAGACAAAAGCAATCACATTTACATCCTGTATCCATGCGTCATCTGTGCATTTTACTGAAAAAAAGGTCTACAATCTGGTATCCAAGTTACAAAGATCCACCGCCCCAGCAATGCGCCACAACATTTCCAACATTGTCAATTATTGTAAGCAAACGAGACAAGTAACCAGCACCCCGTGTGGTTTGTCCTGCACCTACAGAGAGCAGATCAGTATAATACTCAATTCAGCCCTACCCCACAACCATCCCCCTCCTCCCAACCCCAAACTAACTAAAAACCTTGGTGGCGCTGCACGGGTGAACCACCCCCACCGATGTAGTAGCGGCAGGTGTCCACCCAGCTCTGATGCCCCCAACTGGGGGGGTTTGTACCGAGGGGGAGGAGGAAGGGGAAGGGACGGAGGGGAGGGGAGGGAAGGGGGGGAGGCAGGTGCGGGGGGGGGAAGAGACAGGGGGGGACAAAAGGACACATATTGTTTTACCAGTCTATAATCTCTTGAATGGCTACATGAAAGACAACCACACCAGGTATATATATAAAATATATGTATTTATTTCTAAACACACCCTCATAGTCTCTTTATTAGGCTGGAGGTCAAAACACATAAGTTACACTTCAAATATGACAGTAAAATAGCACAAATACGCGTCAGGCCCTAGGGGCGAGCCAAACCATATACTAAAATAGTGGTATAAGAACCACGACTTAACTAGAAACAAGCCCTGGAGCCTGTAGAATCGCTGGGACCCCAAGGAACCACCCAAGGTAGTGACACAGGGGACCCACGGGGGCCGGGTGCAGTGTTTAGAACACAGCCGTGAGCTCCCGTTAGCTTCTATGGGGAAAGTCGCTGTTAGATTTTTAAAGATATGGGGCACTTAGAAATGAGTCAGGACCAAACCCTTGGGACTTAGGAAGTTTTAGGGTCAACACCAATGGGAGCACTGGAGTACTCGAGTTACCTCACCCAGGGAAGCCGGGTGCATAGGTGTCAAATGGTGTCGGGTCGCATCGTCGATTTCAATGGGAGCTGGCAAAGAAGTGCTGCTGCCGGGAAGATGCAAAGTGTCCGAAGAGATCCAAGCCTGGATTGAAGTTGAGAAGAACCTGAAAGCAGAGGAGACAGAGTCTGGGTCACTAGCCAGTGACCAGGAGGACGATAGGCAGATGCCCACCGATGTCGGGTGATTTCAGGTGAAGAAGGTGAAGCTTGCCACGAGGACCAGGAGGCATTGAGGACAACCAGGAGCTGGATTCTAGCTGTCCCACAAAGGATGTCGAGTGCTGCAGTGTCGGTGTCCAGATTGGACACAACAAGCCTTGGCAACAGCAACCCACGCAGAAAGAGAAGAAATATTTTGGTGCAGACCAGCAAGGTCTGAGGGACTCACCACTTGGTAGGGAGTCAGGTCACATCTGGAGCAACCATGGAAGCCCAAGGAAAAGCAAAGTTACCCCCTCAGGAACCCACCAGTCGACGGACCAGGGATCGCAAAGGGACCTCGTGAGGAAACACAAAATGGCGGCTCACAGGTCACTCGGGGTGACTAGGATGAGAATCTTTAGTGAATCTTTTGCTCGAGGTAGGGGCTACAAGTAACCCCAAGCACGACTTTAAGAGACGTCGAGAAGTCAATGCATATACAAAAGTGCACGGTGGCCAGGAGTTCTGGTTCCACGCTACTCACGAGGGCTGTGGGTCTCAGCTTTGCTGGGGACTCGGGTCGGCCTCTGAGATGTCTGGAAATCCTCTTCCTGGGCTGCAAACACTTCGGAGTCTGGCAGGAGCTTCGGAAATGCAGACCGGCAAGAGAAGTGGAGGAAGAAGCAACAAATGTGCAGCAAGAAGCATGAGAAGTGAGGGGCAGATAAAGAGGCAAGAGATGTGCAGGAAGAGGCAAGAGAGTTGCAGGAACAGGCAAGAGAGGTACAGAAAAAGGGAACAGGGGTACAGAAAGAGGAAAGAGAGGTGCACAAAGAGGCAATAGGGGTGCAGAAATAGGCAAGAGGAGTGCAGACATGTGAAAGAGAGGTTCAGAATGAAGCAAGAGCAGTGCAGAAAGAACCAACAGAGGTGCAGAAAGAGGCAAAATAAGTGCAGGGAGAAGCAAACGAGTTACAGAAAGTGGCAGGAGGAGTGCAAAAAGAGGGAAGGGAGGTGCAGAAAGAGGGAAGAGAGATGCACGAAGAAGGAAGAAGGGTGAACAAAAAGGCAAGAGGGGTGCAGAAATAAGCAAGAAAAGTATAGATAGAAGCAACAGAGGTGCAGAAAGAGGCAAGGGGTGCAGACAGAGGCAAGAGAGATGCAGTAAAAGGAAGTAGGGGTGCAGAAAGAGGCAAGAGGGGTGTAGAGATTTGCCAGAGAGGTACAGAAAGAAGCAAGAGCAGTGCAGAAAGAACCAACAGTGGTGCAGAAAGAGGCGAGAGATGTGTAGAAAGAAGTAAAAGAGGTTCAGAAGGAGGCAAGAGAACTACAGATAGAGGCAAGAGAGTTGCAGAAAGAGGCAAGAGATGTGCAGAAAGAATGAACAGGGGTGTAGTAAGAGGCAAGAGAGGTACAGAAAGAGGGAAGAGAAGTATAGAAACAGGCAAGAGAGGTGCAGAAAGAGCTAACTGGGGTGTAGAAAGAGGGAAGAGTGGTTCAGAAAGAAGGAAGAGGGGTGCAGAAATAGGCAAGAGGAGTGTAGAAAGAAGCAACAGAGGTGCATAAAGATGCAAGAGAGGTGCAGAAACAGGCAAGAGAAGTGGAGAAAGAAGCAACAAAGGTGCAGCAAGAAGTAAGAGAAGTAATAAGACAAGAGAGTTGCAGAAAGAAACAAGAGAGGTGGAGAACAAAGCAAGTGAAGGGTAGAAAGAGGAAGGTGAGGTGTAGAAAAAGGCATGAGAGGTGCAGAAAGAGGCGAGAGAGGTGCAAAAACATGCAAGTGAGATGCAGAAATAGACAAGAGTGGTGGAGAAAGAGGCAAGAGATGTGCAGGAAGGGGCAAGAGAGTTGTAGAGACAGGCAAGAGAGGTAAAGAAAAAGGGAACAGGGGTACAAAAAGAGGAAGGAGAGGTGCAGAAAGAGGCAAGAGGGGTACAGAAAGAGGCAAGAGGGTGCCGAAAGATGCAAGAGAGGTTCAGAATGAAGCAGAAGTGCAGAATGAAGCAACAGAGGTGCAGAAAGAGGCAAGAGAGGTGCAGAAAGAGGCAAGAGATGTGCTGAAAGAAGCAAAAGATATGCAGACAAAGGCAAGAGAAGTGCAGAAAGAAGGAATAGCAATAGGTAAGAGAAGTACAGAAAAGAAGCAACAGAAATGTAGAGAGAGGCAAGAGAAGTGCAGACAGAAGCAACAGAGGTGCAGAAAGAGCCAAGAGAGGTGCAGAAAGAAGCAAGAAAGGTGCAGGAAAAGAGAAGATGGGTGCAGAAAGAGGCGAGAGGGGTACAGAAAGAAGCAAGAGAGTTGCAGAAAGAAGCAAGTGAAGTGCAGAAAGAAGCAACAGAGGTGTAGTAAGAGGCAAGAGGGATGCACAAAGTGGCAGGAGAGATACAGAAAGAAGGCAGACAAGTACAGAAAGAGGCAACAGGGGTGCAGAAAGAAGGAAGATAGGTGCAGAAAGAAGCAAGAGAAGTGCAGAAAGAAATAAGAGAGGTGCAGAAAGAGGCAAGAGACATGCAGGAAGAAGGATACAAAGAAAGGGGCAAGAGGGGTGCAGAAATAAGCAACAGAGGTACAGAAAGAAGCAAGAGAAGTACAAAAAGAAGCAACAGGGCTTCAGAAAGATGCTAGAGGGGTGCAGAAAGAGGCAAGAGAAATGCTGACAGAAGCAACAAAGGTGGAGAAGGAGGTAAGAGAACTGCAGAAAGAGGCAAGAGAGTTGCAGAAATAGGCAAAAGAGGTGCAGAAAGAAGGAACTAGGGTGCAGACAAAGGCAAGAGAGGTGCACAAAGAGGCAATAGAGATGCGGAAAGAGGCAAGAGGAGTGTACAAATGTGCAAGAGCCATGCATAAATAAGCAAGAGCAGTGTAGAGAGAGCCAACAGAGGTGCAGAAAGAGGCAAGAGGGGTTCAGAAAGAGACAAGAGAAGTACAGGGAGAAGCAAAAGAGATACAGAAAGTGGCAGGAGGGGTGCAGAAAGAGGGAAGAGAGGTGCAGAAAGAGGCAAGGGAGATACACAAAGAGGGAAGAAGAGTGAACAAAGAGGTAAGAGGGTTGCAGAAAGAATCAAGAGAGGTGCGGAAAGAAGCAAGAGAAGTACAGAAAGAAGCAACAGAGGTACAGAAAGAGGCAAGGGGGTACAGAAAGAGGCAAGAGACGTGCTGAAAGAAGCAAAAGATATGCAGACAAAGGCAAGAGAAGTACAGAAAGAAGGAACAGAAATAGGCAAGAGAAGTACAGAAAGAAGCAACAGAAATGCAAAAAGAGGCAAGAGAAGTGCAGAAAGAAGCAACAGAGGTGCAGAAAGAGGCAACGGAAGTGCAGAAAGACCCAAGAGAGGTGCAGAAAGAAACAAGAAAGGTGCAAAAAGAAGCAAGTGAAGTGCAGAAAAAAGAAACAGAGGTGTAGTAAGAGTCAAGAGGGATGCACAAAGTGGCAGGAGAGATACAGAAAGAGGAAAGACAAGTACAGAAAGTGGTAACAGGGGTACAGAAATAAGCAACAGAGGTACAGAAAGAAGCAAGAGAAGTGCAGAAAGAAGCAACGGGGCTGCAGAGAAATGCTAGAGGGGTGCGGAAAGAGGCAAGAGAAGTGCTGAAAGAAGCAACAAAGGTGTAGAAGGAGGTAAGAGAACTGCTAGGCCTTTGTTTATTTTTATTTTTGTAAAGGGCCCCCCTCCCCAGGCCGATTTCGACCCCGGGGACCCCATCACCCGGGGCCTGGCAAAACAAATTTTGGATGGAGGGGGGGGGGGGGGTGCTTGGCCCCTGGGAACCTGTCCCCTGGGACCTGCCCAGAATTATTAAAAACAAAATTTGGAGGGGGGCAGCGTGGCCCCCCTACTGAGACCAATTTTGGCCCCGGGGCATGGCCTCTGTGTTGGGGACTGCTGAGGAAGAACCAATGCCCCCGCGGCCCTTGCCATCGTCACGCCTCCTGCGGGAGCCGGCATTGCTTTTGGACAAAGGGAGCTGCAAACATGCAACTCCCTTTGCCCAAAAGCAATTCTGCAGTTTTCCAACTCTCGCTTCCATGAAGCAAAGCAGATATTTGCTATCTGCTCCCGCCCTGCCATAGCAAACTGCAATGTCCCGGGTTGGGCACTCCGGGACATTGCTGGAGGACGCCCTGGGGGTGGTGGTCCCCAGGGCCAAGGAGTCCCCACCCCAGCATTTGCATAGCCCCGGGGATGTGGTGGTCCCAGGGGGGCTTCAACAGACCCTAGCATTACATAATCTATGCCCCGGGGAGGTGGTGGTCCCTGGGGCAGTGTGGGGGGGCAGGACCCCCTACACCTTTTAGTTAAAAAAAAATCCCCAGGGTGGTGGTGGTCCCCGGGGCTGCGGGGGGCCGTGTGTCCCCCGCATATCAATAAATTAGCTCCAAGGAGGTGGTGGTCCCGGGGCTGTGGCGGCCTGCGCACCCCCGCATCACATTTGGCATTGCCCCTGGGACCTGGCCCACCTCTTAATTAAACAAAGCGCGGGAGACCGCGCTTCGTTTTTAAAAGGAATTTTGGTGGGATTCGCGGACCCTACTGATATCCCACCGAAAATATTTTTAAAAAATGCTCTTTTGAGCCCTCGGGGTCCCTATGGGACCGCCTGAGCAGGCCTAGGGGATCAGGGTGATTCTACCCTGCCCCTTTTCTTCTTTTTCACCTTTTTTCTAGTGACTCGGTTCACCCGAGTCACAAGATGGCTGCTAACACTTCCTGGTTTAAAGTGATGGCAGCTAATCAGACTCAAGCTCGTGCTCGGGAGGGTTGGCGGATCCACCGCAGTCACCAGGTACTAATATTTTTAAATATATCAATTTCTCAGGAACTACTGAATGAATTAACACCATTTAACAAAGAGTTACCTTTCTGCCAAATTTGGTGTAATTCCTTTCAGCAGTTCGGGCTGTAGCTGCAACAAAAGTTTCCTATGGAAATTAACATGGAGAAAACGCATTTTGGGACCCCCTTTTTTCTTGGCCTCCGCTTGACGAATCACCCCGACACTTTCAAGACAGGAGCTGACCTGAGCGGGCCATTAGTTTTGAAAATGTTGTGAAGATTTGTCAAACGGCGCTAAAGATACTGACAAAAGAAAAAAACGCTTTTTTGAATAGATACAAGGTCCTAACTATAGCGACTGCCAGTAGGTAATATATATATATGTATATATATGTATATATATATATATATATATATATATATACACACACAGACACATAAGCACCAGACTCCTTCCTGTTAAGAAACAAGCCCACACAGGTAAAACAGGGAGATGTTTACAAACTCACCACTCCGGGTTCGTCGACAGCAGGCACTGAATGTGAGTACTGCCCCAGTGGGCGGTGCCTGCAGCGTCACCTGTTCATGCCTGAAAGTTGCAGTGAAGGGAATACGGGTTGCCTGGACCTTCATCCTGCCGCCATTCTCCCACCCGGCACCAGAACACACAATCCTTAGGTAAGTCAGCGCGTTGCCGTGCAGTCACAGTCCAAACCAATTTTGGCATGGTGCCCTCGTGGAGCGTGGCGGTTCGACGTATCCCCAAACACATTGAGACACACCACAGTTTGCCACTATTTACGCCGAACACTTCGAGGATGGGGGCTTTATGTGCTCGTGGCCGCACAAAACATAAACAACAGAATCCTTCCTGTTAAGAAAGAAACAAGTCCACACAGCTTACCGGGAACTCTCATTTATTCCAGCCAGATGAATGCGGCATGACGTGTTTCAGCTAATGCCTTTCTCAAATGCCTTTGCCATCTTTTGTTACTCACAATGTCCGCACTTTAAAAAAGAGTGTCTCCTTCGTGATTGGTTGAGGCACTCTAACAGGTAAAACAGGGAGGTGTTTACAAACTCACCACTCCGGGTTCGTCGACTGCAGGCACTGAATGTGAGTACTGCCCCAGTGGGCGGTGCCTGCAGCTTCACCAGTTCATGCCTGAAAGTTGCAGTGAAGGGAATACTGGTTGCCTGGACCTTCATCCTGCCGCCATTCTCCCACCCGGCACTGGAACACACAATCCTTTGGTAAGTCAGCACGTTGCCGTGCAGTCACAGTCCAAACCAAACGATATACATCTCTCTCTCTCTCTCTCTCTCTCTCTCTCTCTCTCTCTCTATATATATATATATATATATATATATGTGTGATCAAGGGCACTCAGTGCTCGAAACGCGTCGCAGAGGGAGAGTCAAATGAAATAAAATCTTCCTGCCTGAGCCGTGAGGGTCCGTTTCTCCTTTTCTTTCGCGTTGGGATAGCTGTGAAAGCAGAAACTTCGTGACAGTGTGGAGACTGTACTATTTATATATATATATATATATATATATATATATATATATATATATATATATATATATATATATATATATAATGCATATCCTGTCCGCCGAAATATAAATACCATAGGACATAATGGGATTTATATTTAGTTTGATGGGATGTCAGTCACCGTTTTGACTGAGTACCCTGTCTGCCGAGATCTAAATCAGGCCATAAGATTATTATTTTATTCTCAGTGGCCAATTATCATGTCCTCCAAATAGTAATTTGTGTGGCTCACTGCTTGGTAAATGTTCCCGTCTATTGAACAGGGGTGCATGAGAAAGATGTTTTTTGTTTGGATTGTTGGGCCATTTTTATTTTGTTAGCCAGAGAGCATGCAAAGAAAACTTATGTCGATTAAGAAGTATTTCATTCGTTAATTATTTGTTTATAGGTTTCCATTAGCATGTGACCATAAATGGGTATTTCAGTTGTTCGTGTAGTAAATCTGAAACTTTACATGTGCAGTATAGTTTAATTTTAGGGCTTCCTTGCTACTTTTAGCAGCATTGTGCTCCAAGGTCTCCAAGATATCACTAAAGTGAAAAACCTTACATAACTTAACATTTACTTACTCTACTTACCAGCAGTACCCGACAGAATCATCAGCACTCCCTAATATGTAAAACTGCCAAATTTAATAAAAACCCAGCTGGTGGTTTCTGCGCTGTGCAAAATACAAAGATCTATGGAAAATGCATTGCATTTGAAGCCAGTTATGGGACTTCTGTTATTTCTTTGCACCCCTTTGAGCAAACGCCGCAAAACCTTCAGTACTTACACAATTAAATGGAGGTAGCAGGTCTGCAAAGTTTCACGCACATTAGTCAGACGGGCGCAAAGTTATAAAGAGACAAAATCTAAAAAAAATCCCAATCTCTGGTCACTCTAACCATAACTACAGATTAGCTACCGCCACTCTGTAATAAAACAATATAATTGTGACAGATAGCTGAAGCGGAAGGTTAGTGGATCATTGTTGTGAAAAATTGTTTAATGTACTCACATGTCTCCTATATAATGCTGTCCCGAGCTAAATATGTAAGATCAGTAACTGAATGTGTGATGAATACTGCTTGACCCTAAAATGGCAGCCAATTACATTAGATAAAGTGAATATTCCATTATGTGTGCAATATGAACTCCCCATGGCTCATAAGAGAAATACTGAACACACAGTTTCCTGGAGTTTGTCGAGCATTCAAGGGTTAATGAGCATGGAGAAGAGCTCAGATCAAGAGAAGAGGCAGAGTAATATTAAGGAAATGTCATCCTATTTTACATCAGTATAGGCTACAATGTGCCTCAGTGGACCTATCCTGTGTATGAAAACATAGAATTGATGTATTTTAACAATTCACCAGTTACTCCCTTATCAACAAATAGCCATAAAAAGCATTGCCAAAGCTAATTTGTCTTACTTGGAAACCTTCTGAAGAGAGGGGCAGAAGGTTAAGGAAAAGCAATGAATTGGCTAGGGAATACAATAGGAACTGAAACAGTGCAATGCCTACCAAGGGGTGATACATTAAGAAGCATGGCTAAAAATCTATCTGGGAGTGGGAATCAAGAAAGCAGATGGGAGGGTATAGGGAGACCCACCAGAGAGATTGGTACAATGGATGTAGATAGACACATACAACTGCGGTTGAGACCAGAAATTGTCCACTAGAAGCTAATGGAAACTGCCAGCTTCTTTGCTTTTTCTGTACTCTGATTTTTTGCTGGCTGTAGAATTTTCTGCTAACCAGTGGTAAATTGTCTATGCGCCTCCTTTCATCATGATGACATTTGCATACTCCTAATTGCTAAACTTAACTTATCTATTATTCCCTAGCATATGGTACAAGGTGTACCTAGGGACTGTCATTTTTATGTCACTAGTGTACTGCAGCACCCATTGTGCCATCCACTACAGCCACAGTGCAAACATGACTGCAGGCCTACCATTTCTAACATGACTCTTGCAGTTTTCAACTATAAACTCAACCTGTCAAAATAACCCCTTTGATAGGTGAGAACCTCCCTTTTAAAAATTAAAAAATCACCTCTATGTAGGCCTTGTCGCCCACAACATAGCTGGCGTGGTATATAAAAGTAAGACATGTAGAAATTTAATGTTAACATACCCTTACAGTTACTAGAACCCAAAAGCTGTTTTTCACAGTGGCAGGCCAAGCGGTCCTATCTAAAATTGGTAATAATGTATCGCAGGAATTGGACTAGCTAGAAAATAACTAAACAAGTGTTTTTAATAGTTATTAACTATCCAATTAACTAGTGAAGTCAGAGTTTTAATAATTATTGATGAAAAGGTACTCTTAGAGAATGTACCTTTCACCTGACTAAATCCTCTGGAGGCCCATTTGCATGAGCTTCCACTGTCATCTGGCATCTGAATAGCCCCTTGATTACGTGTGAGAACTGCTCCTACTTGTTCTTTTGACAGGATTGCTAGTGGGATGTGTCCAGGACCTTAATTACCTTCAAAGAGGCCTTCTCAGTTGCAGGCAAATGTTAGTGACATCTAGGCAGGGCCCTCCCCTTGTTTCTTGAGCTAGCAGGCTCCAAATCAGGGTGAGCATCCTTTTTGACATTACAGTGTCAGCTTTTGCTTGAACGTGAAAGCCTGCTTCGCAGGTCTGCTGGGCTAACATACACACTTGGGAAGCACTTCAAAGAAGGGAAACAAGATGTCAAAACTATTTGTGTGCATCTATTGTCTAGTGCTGAGAATAACCTGCTATATTTTACCAGACATCTGTCTCTGGGCTTATTGGGGGTAATGTGGTTGCTTCAAACCATATTTGGGGGTTATATGTTGCAGGACACTATGGTTATCATATCACACTCCCCATAGAGAGCCTCAGCCCTCAGAGCCTACGTTTAGTGTAATTGAAGACTTTTGCTATCTTAAAAATACTTAAAATGGGCAAGGATGACCATGGAAACTTTCACCACATTGGTTAGGGCGTACCCAGGAGTCATTCCCACCAACTAGCTCGTGGCAAGCATAAATATAACGCATGCAGGCACCCACTGCAGAACACTCCTGGATCTGTGGAAGTTCAGAAGAGGACTGATCTTGCTGACTGAGACCTGAGAAGAGCCTAGAAGACTGGACGTGCACTCCCTCTCATAACCAGGACAAACACATGTACTCCAAGGGTCATAAGGCTGACCTGCTAAAGCTACAGGGACACAGCAAGCTACAAGATGCCTTTTCCTGCAACTACCCAGCTGACCAGTGGCAACTGGACCTGGAAAAGACCGGACCCTGCTGCTTGGCCTCTGCCTGACACTTTGTGAGTGTCTAAGTGCCTCCCATGAGGTCCTGAGGAGCTTTCGAATTGTACTCCTGTGATTGATTGGGACTTAAAGGACTGACGTCAGAAGGTAAAAATCTTTGACCAGGACGAACCTAAGTTAGTGTATCCAATCCGCACTCCATTGCGGTGAGGGTCAAATGAGTCTAGGTTCTGTTTTACTGTTCGACCATTGTCTATCATTGGCACTTTATGTTTCTTGGTGCTATTTAGACTTAAAAATTAAATAATTCATATTTCTGGTTCCCTTTACAGGATTTTTTGTCATCTTGGTGCAATTTTGTTTATTAAAGTTTTGGTACTGCCTAAATATGATACACATTGCCTCTAAGTTAAGCTTGTCTGCTCTGTGCTGTAGTTTCCAAGGGGTTGAGTTCAGGTTAATTTAGTGAGTTTGAGGGTATACCCTGACATGGGTGGTGATTATTTCTTAAGGCTGATTGTCACCTACCCAAAAAATAATCACATTTCTTACACCAACACATTAAAATTAGTTTTGTAGTGAAATATCTAACAGCAAATCCAATCACAAGATGGGTTCTGTAAAACAGGCGGAGGCATTTATAAGGGAATGGGGGCAATGAACACTGCACGACCTAAAACCATCAATTCACTTATCAAAGTCAAAAGTTATGAGCAATTAAGATGCCAAGGTCAATTTGATACAACCAGGACAGTCAACTAACGACTAGCATAACATTAATCCTTAAAATCCATATCCATTCCTTGAATGCAATTTAGCATATGAAAAGTCAACAAATGGCAGATATCATTCTTTTAACCTTGGAGAATAATGGGGACAGAGGGGATGGGCAAGAATGAACATTCTGTCAACCTTCCGTTTACTTGAATCCAAACAATCGTGGGAATGAATAAACAATAAGTAAAATCTGGAACAATTGCATTAGTGACATTCAAAACTACCACAAGATGAAAATGGTGCGAACCAAAATAGAAAGGAAATATGTACCTTTGGTGTGATACAAACCCACAAATTTTGACTGTCTTCTCAGCTCGTACGCAAGAAAGTCGAGTGTACTACCCATTGCCCACAGAAAACTTTCAAACTGAGGTACCCCAAACCGGCATAGCTTCAATTGGTGCAGCAGGTCCAGTGGCACTGGGGCCAAGAGTCCTGAGAGGGTCACTGAACCCTGATAATTGCTGTATTTCACAGTTAGAATAGCGGCCAGGGTGCACATTTCCTTCCTTGTACTGGACCCATGACATACTGGCTACGCCACTGGCACCAAATAAATATATAAACCGTTCACTGTTGGATACCGAGTCTAGATACTAGAATCAGTTCATCACAAACACAATACACCTACCTAGTAGCAAAAATACGTCTGATCCACAGACTCAGCAACAGAGTCAGATTCCCCAGCATAACTTAACACTTAAAAGAAGTTGCCCAAAGGCCAAAAATAATATAAATGTAATTGTGATCTGGGGGCTACTTGTCAGTGGTGGCTGCTAACAAAACAAGGTGGTGGGCAGCGTGTGTGTGGGGGAATGGTTTTTGTTTTTCAAATGGACTTACCTGCAACTGCCGGAGTCCAGCTGCTTCCAGAATCATGAGCAGTTCACAGGTGCCCAGACTCCCCACCCAATCCGGATGCTGCTCTCATGCCATTACCCAGCATGAGAGATGCGCCGGGATTGGTCACAGCTGGTTTGACTGACAGCTCAGAGACAAGGAGCATGTGCCTCTTCTCACAATGGCTGTGCAACACAGCTGGGTTGGGGAAATGTAAGTGTGCATGTCGGTTTGGCCATCTAAAACGGCTGGCTGAATCGTCATGCGCCCTTAAAGTGCACAACCCTTCTCCTCCCTCCTGCCATCTTAGACAAAGGCCCTGCCCCGCCCTAGACTCAGGCCACACAGCTCAGCCATGGAAAAATAAAATGATAATAAATGGTTTTATTATCATTTTTTTTCCAGCTCCTGGCTCTGAAAGTTGGGGCTCTGCTTCTCCACCATAACGGAGGAGCTGCCCCTGCTCCTTGTGAAAGTGAAGAATGGCGTCACTCACAGTGAAGTTAGCCAATGGCGGAATTGGTCTGACCCATTCCCTAATCCTCTGTAGTGGGCGGAAGAAAAACGTGAATGACAAAAGAACAGACTAATTGATAAAAAAGGCTAGCTGAGATCTCCTTTATGTGTAATTTCATACAAATCAAAAGGTCTTGGCTATTGCTGGATCTAAAATATGTGCACAACATTTTGCAAGTAAAAAAAAATCAAAACTGAGACGTGGAGGAAGGCATTGTTTTGCCACCCAACCCCATACACACAAAACAGCCCAGGCCCCTCCTTCTGTGTTAGGACAGTGGACCACTTGATAAACTGTGTTTTGAAGGCTGACGCCTTTGGTAACGGAGGGAATCTCTTTTAATAAAAAGCACAACAACAACTCTGTTGGGTGAGGAGTAACAAGGAGAGGAGTAGACACATAATGGAATGAAAGAGGGGTGGGAGCAACCAATGAAAATGGTACACACATTGGCAAATAAGGTCTACGTGCAACCTTCCAATGGTAAAAGTCAAATCTTAAAGAAGCAAAAGGAAAAATAGTACCCTGACCTCAGTAGAGGAAGGATACAACTCATCCAGTCATGAGATTGTGAGGCTAAAATTCTTTAAAGGTAGGAAAAACACTAGACTAGGGCGATAATCCATCAAATCAGGAGCTAGAACTGAATCAGACTAGAAAGCCCATTGAATCATGGGCAAGGACCCATCCTACGTTTATGGTAAAGTATTGTAACAGTGATGTCTGCGAGACACCTCCGACTGTCGTAAGACCACAAATAGAAGAGCCTGTGCTCACCCACAGTATTCCAGCCCTTTGTACTGCCCACTGTTCAATCTTACGAAGCAAAAAGCCTTTCAAATGGAGCTTAAGATGGATGTCTCAGAGTAACACTCAGGAAGCAGTGTGAAAATATATCAAACACAAAATTGTTTTTGGTGTTAACTTAAAATCAATGAACATGTAGTTAGAGCAAGGAACAGCACACACATCACTCCCTTCGCAACGGTGCCCTTCCACAAGTGAGAAAGGTGAAGAATGCAGAAGAAAAGGAACATGGACATGGCAAGTCATGGTTAATCAATAGTAGTGCGAACATCCCAAAGTCCCAGCAGTAATCCAGACTGAAAAAGGACTGAAAGACAATCTAAAGCGGTAGCTCCATACTGCAGTGGATGAAACGTATAGCTATCCATAATGCTGCTAATATCTACATCATTTTGTATGGCAAAGTACTGAATTCAAGTGCTTCTTTAAGTCCATCTTTATCTGTCCTTTGCCTTTCGTTCCTAATATGTGTATTTTCGATTTAAGATGACAGGGCAATTATTTGTCCAGGTTCAGTTTATGTGTGTTCTGGATGTTAGTGACCCAATTGTTTATGTGTGTCAAGTTTTGTGGTTATCTTCGGTTGTTTTGAGTTACTTGTATTTTCCTATGTCCTCGTTTCAACTTTTTGCATAGTTGTGCCCATGTATTCAAGTCCTCATGGGCAAGACAAACAGTAAATAGCTTGGGTAGAGTTGCAAATTAAGCGTGATGCCGCTGCATCCAAACTTTATTGTCACTTAGTGTGGTTCCTCTAGCAGCACTGGAGAAACCACACTTTTGTTTCAGTCCCACAAGGAAAGTATCCAGTGACTGGTGGTGATCCATGAAATACATTAGTATATCCCGTGTGCTCCGTCTTGACTCAAGTATGAACAATATGATTTCTAAGGTTCATGGCGTTTTAACCTTTTGTAAGTAACAATGATACTGGTTCACATTTTCACTTAGTAACAATCATATTGATTTGCATGCTTAGTCGGAGTGATACCAGTTTGCATGTTTTGTCTGTGTAACTCATGCAGTTTCCCATACTTTGGCTCTGTGACTCGGGTGCCTGTTCACATGTTTCAGCTGTGTAACACTGATGCCGATTCCCATGTCTTGGTGGTATAATGTTGGTACCGGTCCCCTCTTGTTTGCAGCTTGCGATGGGGGTGCTCCGGGTCGGCTTCATCGTCAGGTACCTCGCAGACCCACTGGTTGGAGGTTTCACCACAGCCGCTGCCTTCCAGGTGTTTGTCTCACAACTGAAACTGGTGCTAAACGTTCCCACCAGTAACTACAATGGAGTGCTGTCCATCATATACGTAAGTTCGACGCGATTCACAAACAGTTTGTTAAACTTTTATTTGCTAGTATTCCTGTTACTTTGCACATTTCAAAAGAATTGTAAAATACGATTTTAAAGAATAGCGTTTTATGGTATGTCATGTTTGCTGCATTAAAGCCATTAGTTCCCAGACATTTTAAAACTTTTTTCTGCTGGCTTGATAGTGGAACACTACTAAGTAGTCTTCCACTATCATGTATAAGTGGTTATAAGTTCTTAAAAGTATGGATTCTGTCTGTTCTTCTGCCATTGAAGGGTCTGAGCTACTCAGAGGTTCTCTGTATAATCCTCATTTTTTCTTATTTAAATGGTTTTGCAGATTTTCAAAAAAATCTAATAGAAAATAAGAAATGCTACCGTCATCATGATGTGGTCTGCTTACCTGTCCCTCTGGAGTAAAGCACACAGACTACAGTACAAACTCTGTGTGCACATTGCACAGGAATGTGGTACTTCCATGCACGTAGCCACATCTATTAACATTATGCAATGGTGCAGGACTTCTTTATGACAACACAATATCACAAAAGCCTCACGCAGGACTGCCTTCGGGGTCACGGTGAAAGAATTGTCGGATTATGCCCCAAGTGTATATTTGAAACTCGTTTCCCTATAAGGAATAAATTCATGCATGTATTATAACAACATATGGAATCTCTTATTGGATATTACAATTATCATAATTTCGATTTCTGGTCCTAAATCTCAGGGCTACTTTAGCTATCGATTTTGGTGACAAGAGATTTTGTTTTTTGTGTGAAGTATTATTATGGATCAATAAACAAAGGATGAAGTGAATAAAAGAAGATGGCGTTGGGATTGTGAAATGCATGTCTCTGGCCCAGAATTATCAGGTCCCTAGTTTGTGCACATGATAATTCTGGGCCTGAAGAGACTTGTAATGCCAACATACAGAATTTTACCTAGAGCTATTGCTGTGGGGGAAATACACCAACTCGTAATAAGGACCTGAATCTATTAAACCAATGGTCTTATCTGCCTTTAAAGCTACACGGTCAAACTGGAAATCCACAACATTTTTGCACATTTCATACATGGTAATCATGGCATATATTTTTTGCTAGAAAAGGAGACACATTACTATATCATTTGTGCTTTGCACTCAAACCTAGCACAGATGTGTGGGCTCCCCAACAAACCTTCCTCTAGAAGGAAGATCATAGAATGTTTAATGTCTTTATGTACATCAAGGCTTACCATGTAAGTCCATGAAGACTGGATCCATGTCAGAGTTTCAGAATAGCCAACTAGATAAATAAATCTAAACTGAACGTACATACATGTTATTCTGTACATCTGTTATGGATCAAGCCGTAGTAGTCACGCATAACATTCTACAGCAACCCCAACACTAATCAAGTCAAGTACCACTAAATTGCCAAATAGTTCAATTCTTTAATATCAAATGTTTTGACATAGCATTTAAAACAACATGAAGAAAGTAGAAGAACTATACAGAAGCGACACCAGATCACCTAAAATCATCAATATAAAACCATAAAAATGATAACAATTCATACACATAAAAATTATTTTTTCAAGACAATGTATAAAAAAAGGGAGAGAACACACAAGACTGTACCATCTAACTTTGTATCATGCTAATCAATGTAAATCGAGGAATAAGACACGATTGTTAGAGGGATTATCATCTATTGCATACACATGTTCAGCAGATTTAGCATAACATAAGCGTTGGCGTGTTTCAGTGGTTAACACTGATTTTAACCTCTTTCTTCAGGACAACAATATATCTCCCATACATGGGTACATAATATTAAAGTATACCTATATAAAACATATAAATCCAACTATTGATCTTTCACAAAACCATACTAATGTACATTTATTTACATCAATTAATAACATTTCATTGTATCAGAGACAAGTTTAAATCAACAACAAACCTCAGATGACGTATCATACAATCAAAATGAGAGATAGAACATTCAAGTTGTGCAAACAACAATGACCACCATGACGACCACCATCTTTTAACATTGCATTTAAAAACCAATGCAATCACAATTGTAAGCCAATACAGATCATTGTTACACTTTATTGAATCAATTATGTATCATGATAAAATATGATGAATATTCAGCGGCCACAGTTAATACAACTTTCAAAGTGCACATGCCTAAATAACAAGAATCCTGCAGAAATTATATAGTAATGACGATGAATTCGTGCCTAAGATTGTAAACAGCTGCAAACACTAGGCACGTGACTGAAAGTCATGCGAGCCATTGCCTAATTGATCATCTCCTGTGCACTGGAATCATTATAATCTAACAGAGAATTCATTATCGATTGCTCTATATTACAACAGAAGGATAAAGAAGGATCAATTTCAATATAAATTGAGCCACGAATCAAATGACCTCTATGGCCTTGACATGATTAACCCTCTATTTACACAATTGTGTCCTGGATGGGCTGACCTTCCCACTCCATAATAATCCACATCTACATAAAGCCCTGTGGGCACACAACCATGCAGGTTACAGGGGTGTATCCACCACTTTGATCGTATATTAGTTCTATACTAGACAAAATTGCCATTCCTGATATGTACTTTGTCCAATGCTTCTGGAAGTATGGCTCAGAACTATTTCATAATCTATGGCATATGTGGACGAATCTGCTCTGTACCAATTCAGTACAAAAGATAAACGAATCAACAAATAGTACAACATTTAAGCCAGAATAAATTTAAGTCATGTTTGTTCAACTAGGAAAATCATCATGGCAAGGAATAATGGTAATTTCGAGGTCAATCTCATCATAAATATACAGCTAGTTCCTCTTCAGAATCAAGACCAAACAGTGTCTTGGTCTAACAATCCAATATGTATCGGGATTCCAAACAGCTGAGCTTAGTTACTCTGTCCCCTCCTCTTTCTTCCCGGGGTACATGGTCCAAGCAAAAGAATTGTGGTAGATGTATGTCACCATTATGATGTGACTCAAAATGTCGAGCAATAGGATAAGTGGAGTCCATGTTAGAGTGGAACTTCATATGTGAGGACCTTCTCGGTAGTCATGCACACCTTACACATGGTACAGGGAAAGAACCCCACGATTTTGGCCTCTGTTGTGCCTGATGATAAGTGACTGTACTATATGATCTTTAATGGACCTACTTTTTCTAAACATTATAATAGGGTGGTCCTGTATGTCCAAACCGATTAAAGAATATGCCAGTTCTTTTGTATCATCTTACTTATGGTTCCTGTATCCTTAGAGAAGTTGGTGATCAGTCTAAACGTCTGGCCTGTGTCGTTCCTATTAGTATTGTCCAACAGGAGGCTTTGTCTGGATTTACTCTGGGCTCTCTTAAATGCCCTATTTAACACCTTCTTGGGATATCCCTTCACTTGAAACTTGAAGAGGTTGACAAAGGCACTTGCGCCGAAACACGTCGGTGATTAAACAAGTGTTATCTCTCCCCCGAGAGTGATAATCTTTCTTTCAAAGGAGCTGAATATACAGTGAGACTACCCTCATGAGGTATGAGCACCCACCCGCGAATGCAGTGTATCTGGTGGCCTGGGAGCAAATAGATAAAAATATAAATATATGTATCTCTATATATATGTGTGTGAGTGTGATAGAGAGAGAGAGAGACAGAGTGAGAGAGAGAGCAATAAGGTACTATATGTTGAGTTATGTAAAGGTGACCAGTACTTACCACTTCATACTTGCCATGGTATTATTTTGAACAGCAATATTTTTGCTCCGATATTTTTGCAGCATAATATTTCAAACTTGATATTTCAGTACCTTATCATTTCATTAAGTCACAGGACACCTCCCCCATTCCATTATTAATCAGTTACGCAGTAACCAGCAGTTTCTCCTGAAATCCTCCATTAATGTAACATTGCAGCCCACTGCTGATACTTACACTGGTCAAAAATGCCTGCTCCCTGAGTTATACCCCTAAGCCACAGGGCAAGACCCATAGCGAGGTAGAGGGACTGTAATGTTATTAGAGCATTCCACACACTGAGAAAACACTGTTCTAAACTAAACATGTGGCTACTGTTAAGTTACACTTTGGGACATGGGAGCAGAAGGCCTGCACCAGTCATTATTGGTCGTTTACCACTCCATTGTATACATCGAACCTCCAACATTCCAATGTTTCAGTAATTTGTTTTGCAGACTACTTTGTGCATTACTTTGTCCGAATTACATAATTAGGTATTTCCTTGTGTACAGCTACTGGAAAATATTTCTTTCCCTTTTTTAAGGTATGCCTGTACCTCTGTGTTTTCCCTGTATCCCCACATTTGATGTTGCATTCTAAAAAAGCAATATATGTTTTTATATTATGTTGGACTGCATACTATTTGTTTGCATTTATTATCCGTAACTGTACTACATGCATGAATTGATTTTCCTTAATAACAATAAAATTAATAAATTAAAAAAAATGTTTTTAATCCAAAACATATTTAGCAGGGTAGACATATTGGTGAAGAAACAGCAAGTTAAAGAAAGTGGTGGAGGTGCCAAGTAGGGTACAAGCCTCGCCGAATAGTAACGTCCAGTCAGATTTTCTGCATGACCATCAAATATGCAATTGATTACCATTGCAATTCAATATATGTAAATGCAACTTATATATATTTGTTTTGGACATCTTGAGAACCTGACTGGATTTCACGTATCAGTTAGTAGAAGGGTCAAGCACTAGTTACTAGGGAGGCAAACAGCTTGTCTGTGCGTCTTACAGAGGTTGGATTTAAGGCTTTCTTAGAAGGTTGGGATACTGCATGAACTGGTCGGGGTTATTTGAATGTCTGAGAGGCATCTACATGGGCATGGTTAGGTGTTCTAGTTTTCATAACATCAGAGATGTCTAGTCTGAGAAGAGTTGTTCTGCGACCTCCAGGTGAGAGGTTGAATTTTTCACTTTTAACTTGGTTGCTGCAGATGGAGGGTTTTGCAGCTAATCTTTAGGGTGATCCAGTCTTCAAGGGGTAACCTACAAATGGAGTTGCGTGATGCTACCGCTTAGCTTTAAAGGTCTTAAGATTGGCATATTTTGGATGACAAGCAATAATGGCATTGCCAAATTGGAAGAGGACCAATAAGTGGTAAGAAATCTCAAACAGGGTTTCACTGCCACTAACTCACAGAGCACTTTTTCTTTTCTACCTTACAGACCCTTAGAGACATATTTTCTAACATCGCCTTAACCAACATTGCGGATCTCATTGCGGGGCTTCTGACGTTCATTGTCTGTGTGGTGGTGAAAGAAATTAATGATCGGTTCAAACACATTCTCAAAGTGCCTATTCCCATAGAAGTAATTGTGGTAAGAAAACAACTAAACTCATCTTCATTTATTTAACTAAATGAGAACATTTTTAGTACTGTGTTGATATGGATAATATTAATTCTTCATAATTGTCGCCCCAAAAATTTGCAAAAAAATTGCACTTAGGTAAGTAGAGGCGTAAAGGTGGTTCCCCTTTGAAATATCTGCAAACTGGGTCAGAAAAAGAAAATGTATACAACTGTGAACCAAACAATAACTAGATATCAAGGAGATGTGGCCAGATGCCTAATAGTTGTATGAGGGGTCCAAAGACCTCTTTGACATATGACCAAAGAAATGTCAATTCATCTGCCTGGGCCTGAAATTGTACATTTGTAATAGTTCAATCTAAAATAAATGTTCAATAAATGCACCGTAGAAACATCACCACAGTGTGCCCACCATAGTCCTGTTTCCCATCTCTCCTCTTTCTGGAATCTGGTCTCAACCACATTTCACACGCCACAGTCTTCTATCTAGGGTTCCTCAAGTTTGCGATGTGCCTACTGAAATAAATATTTCCTCTCCAAGGAGTTACATTGGTCTTTCAGCTGGGTGCCAGACATGCCATGTCACTTGTCGTAAATGCAAAAAAGCGGGCGAGACCTGGAGCAACATCTCTGTTCTCATAAACAAATTTTATCCACAGCAAAGTTATATTTGATGCACAAGCATCTTGGCATGGAGGCACTCCTTTATAATACAGAAGATTCATATATATGTGTGGTAATTGGGCTAATGACACTTTTTATGTATAACTTGTTTTTATTGGCATTTATAGTAGTTATACAGGAGCAGATCACAATATTGTTATCAGCTGCTTTCCCCACAGCATTACACCATTTCATTTCAGCCAGAAAGCAGATGCCATTACATAGTGCCCATTAGTGTCATCCATCTAATGCAGCCAGATTGAGTTCAAAGACAGTACATACAGTGCAGGATGGTGAGTATATAAAAGGGGACACAATAGCAAGGCCGGGCCTCTGGTAGGTGCGATCTCGGAGTTTTGGTAGTCGTGGGTCGTCTGCCTAATTGCTATAGTTCAAGATGAAAGTCAAACCCAGCAGGCTTGGCCTGTGGTACAAACCTTTCGAGTCTGCTCATATAAATCACAATTGCAACTAAAAACAGTATATTCATCATAAAGAGCAAAGAGATAAAGAAAGAGATAGCAGAGAAAGAGCAGGTAAGAAAGGGAAGGAGGCGAGATGCAAGGGAGAGATATGGCGGGGGAGAGGGGTTCTGCCGCCACCTGATGCCGGGGACGTTGTAGGCATGTCACTGGCGTCATGCAGGTAAAGGCCAGAATGGCCTACGTCATAGGAGGAGAGGGGCGTCCAGGGTCTGGTGTGCAAACGCCGCTCGGGTTGGGTTCAAGTGGGTCCATCGGTGATTTTCCAGATGCTATCAGCATCTGGTGGATATAAAGCGTCTTCGAAAGGGCGCGGAGCCCGCAACCGCGGGTGTTGAAGTTGAGCGTGCTCCAGTCTGCAAAGGTAATCAACAAGCGGTTGCCACAGTTTGGTGAATTTAGTGTCCTGTAGCTGCAAGCACGCCGTGAGTAGCTCCATTGCAATCGTGTGCCACAGGCGGGTGAACCAAACGTTGATCGGGGGTGTTTCAGCTTTTTTCCAGTAAAGAGCAATGATTTGCTTGGCAGCCCCAAGCATGTGAAGGCTAAGATGCCAATCACGGCGGGTCATGGCACGCAGGTTCACCGTCCGGAGGCCCAGGACAATCGCAAGCGGGTTTTCAGTCAATGGGTAGCCAATTACCAGCCGGATATGACTGAGAACTTCCTCCCAGTAGATGGTCAAGAGTGGGCATGTCCACCAAATATGCAGAAAATCCCCCGGTGCACCAGTGCAGCTCCAGCATAGAGGTGAGGAAGTGGGAAACATTTTATGCAACCTGTGAGGGGTATAGTACCATTGTGTCATAACCTTATATTCGGAGTCCTGCTGGGGAATGCTACGGAAGGTTTTGAAGGTGTCTCCCATGAAGAGGTTCCGAATCGTCCTGCAAAACCTCCCCCCCACCCCCGTCCAGTCTGCGAAGTAGGGCGAGTGAAAAGCAGGCAGGAAGTGAGAGCTGCGAGCAATGGCAGTATGGGGGGACAGAAAGGATGTGAGGTCTCTGTGTATTGCTAATTTGTCCCAAATCTCAAGGACTGTCTTAGAAGGAACCGCGATATAGGCGCTGCGTGAGAGCCATGCAAGGTCCCATATGGGGCGACAAGTCACTGCCCTGTCCATATGAAACCAGACTTTTTCACTCTCCCATGCCATCCACTCCGAGATGAAGCGGAGATGTGAATCCCAGTAATATTCCAACAAGTTGGGGCAGGCCAGCCCTCCCCTATCGCGCAGAAGCATGAGTATTTTATTAGAGAAACGCGGTCTACTCCCTCCCCACATAAACGAGGTGAGCTTGCGCTGAAGGCCCTAAATCTGATGCTCTGGAATGGGCGTGAGTAGGGTCTGGAAAAGGTAAAGTATCTTTGGGAAGATCAGCATTTTGACCGTATTCAAGCGCCCCAACCAGGATAGTGGAAGGGATTTCCACATTCTCAGGTCAGCTACGACAGCGTTTTTACACTCCTGCCAGTTTGCTTGGGACCATGTGGCAAGGTTGGGGTCAAATTGAGCTCCAGATACTAAATAGATTGTGATGCCCATTGATAAGGAATAAGAGATTGGAGTGTGGCGATCTCGTCTACAGGAATCGTGAGGTTGAGAGCCCATGATTTCTCATTATTGATTTCAATCCCCGAGACCTGCTCGAACGATTGAAGCAACTTATGTAGGGCAGGTAGAGAGGTTTGTGGGCGTGATACAGTGAGAAGTAGGTCATCGGCGAACAAGGTTTGTGGTCTAACCGCCCAAGTGTTTTGCCATGTATGTCGGGAGACTGATGGTTCATGATGGCCACCACAAGAGCAAATAAGAGGGGGGACAGGGGACACCCCTGTCAGGTGCCCCTGTGGATAGAGATGGGTTGAGTGAGCTGGCCATTGACCCACACCCGAGTCAGAGGGTAGAGATAGGGAGCCATAATTCTAGCAATCATCTGTGGGCCCAACCCTATTTTCTGTAGGACAGCTCGAAGGAAAACCCAGTCTACTCAATCAAATGCTTTCTCAGCATCGAGCGATAGCAAGCAGGCGGGTATCTTCCAGGTATCTTCCAATGGCGCGCCTTCCCGATTAGATCGACAACCTGCCGCACATTGTCTGCCCCCTGTCGTTGATGGATAAAGCCCACCTGGTCCGGCTCTATGAGTCCAGGGAGGTGCAAGGCAAGATGTTTAGCTCGTATTTTAGTATAGAGTTTGAGATCCGTGTTTAGGAGTGCGATGGGATGGAAGGAGGAGCAGAGTGTAAGATCTTTCCCCGGTTTGGGGATTAAAGCGATTTCCGCCATGGCCATATCCGTGGAGGGCCCTACTGCGTCTGTAAAAGAATTGAAGAGACGGAGCATATGTGATTTAAGTTGCGGGAGGAATGTGCGATAGAACGAGACCGGCGGACCGGCCGTCCCCAGTGTTTTGCTGAGAGGAAGATCCTTCAGAGCGCCAGCGAGCTCCTCTGGAGTGATAGGTTCCTCCAATAGTTGAGAGTGGTAGCTGCTAATCGGGGACCACTCGCAAGCTTCCAAGGCAGCGAGAATCAGATCTAAATCGGGCGACTCCCTGGCATAGAGGGACGAGTAGTAATTCTGGAATGCTTGAATCTTAGCAGAATCGGTGATGGCCCAGGTACCATCTCCCAGTTTAAGTTTAGCGATGTGCATTTTGGCGGCCCGCGTTTGAAGGTGGCGTGCCAGAACCATACCCACCTTGTCCCCCCCATCATAGTATTGTTGGCGCAGGGCCAAGAGAGCGTGTTCCGCCTTGTTGGTCCTGTGCTCCCGGGGCTGGCCCCGGCACATAGCGAGGAGCCTCTTGTGCAGCGCCACGGGGCGCTCCTGGTCCAGCCGCTCAAGCGCCTTTATGTCCCTGGAGAGTGTGTCTTCAAACAAACGAGCTTCCCGAGATATAGCATTAGATGTGATGTTGCCGCGAATTGTGGCCTTAAACGTATCCCAGACTACAGGGAGTGGAGTCTCTGGGAGGTCGTTGGTCTCGAAGTAGGATGTGCTAGCTTCCCGGATCTCCGCCGCGTCTACTGGATCCTTGAGGATATGAGGGGGGAAACGCCACCGAGAGGGACGGTTGGGATGAGAAAAGTGATCCTGAATGAGAAGTTCCAAATGAGCGTGGTCAGAAACAGAGATGTCAGACATGGACTCCGAAAGGGTGTTTTTGACAAGGGAGTGCGAGACGAAGAGGAAGTATATGCGTGAGTAGGAGCAATGAACATGAGAGTAATAGGAGTAGTCACGGGCATCTGGGGAGTGGTATCGCCAAATATCTATGAGACCAAGGGTGGTTGATAGCTTCTGTAAGGCAGAGGACATAGCCCCCGTCCCATGAAAAGAGCCTTCGCTACGGTCGAGTCCCGCCTCCCATACCAGATTTAAGTCTCCCCACAGGATGAGACCTGGATCATCGTGTATTATGTGTTACTGCAACAAACCCCGCAAAAAGGAGTCCTGAGCTTGGTTTGGTGTGTAATCCTTACTACGGACTACCCTGGAGTCCCCCTGATGAATGCCTGCTCGACAGAGGATTGCTACCCCGCTTATTTAGTGAGTGCGGATGCCCAAAGTTGAAGAGGGTTTAATGGATGAGCCATGCGAGAGACATCCTCTCTCAGAAGATGGGTTTCCTGCAAAAATATAATGTCCAGATTTTGCAGCAGGAGGTATCGCCAAATCAGGCGGCGCTTGTTGGGGGAGTTAAGTGCCTTCACGTTAAGGGAGAGGACCTTCAGACATGGTACAGAAGTCTTGATTTCAGTGCACCATATGCGAGCGCCATCCCGGGCAGAAGAGTAGGGGTAGGACTCAGGGTATCTTCCCCTCCCCATGAATTGCTGAATTAGACAAAGCAGACAAAGGCCATGGTGGTCGCTGTAGGACCTAGTGCAGCGTGTGGAGAGAAAAGGACAATCTGCACAAAGGGATCCTCCACCACGATCAGGACTGCCCTCCGCAAGGGATAGGGATAGGAAGAGGGGAAAGACAGAAGTGAGAGAGAAGAGACATAGTACGCAAAAATTAACAACAGCCAACATGGCCAAAAGGGTCTATTCCAGTCCGGGGATAAGCCAGGTACAGAGACACAGGCCATCCCAGAGATATCACTCTCCAAGGAATAGAAGTGGAGGTGGGTCATAGGAGATCAGCATCACCCTGTAGGAGTACAGTCTGGTGCCGCCGTCGGGTTGCAGTTCAGGCACGGGGCAGTCATGTCAGCAATATGGCGGCAAGGGAGCAGGGCGTCAGTCTCACCCCCGCAAGAGGCCAGAACAGGAGGCAAGGAAAAGTAGGTATTTGGCAGGTGTACTTAATGACTATTTTCCAGATGACTGGGAACCTGGGCCGAGTGTCCACCTTCCAAGGAACGGATGTGCTGTATAATGTCCTGTTTCTCCTGGGATGAAGTGCAGATTCCCCGGGGGGAAGGGCATCTGGAGCGGTGTACCTTAGTCCATTGGGGTTTTGCAGGCTTGCGGGTCAGAGGAGGCAGGCGTGAGGGGCTAGCGTGTGGCGTGTCTGGGATCTGTAGCAATTGGGCTGCCTCTCGGAAGGACCGCAGTACCCGGCGCTTTGACTCCCACTGGAAGATAAGTGCGAACGGATGCCCCCATTGATAGCGGACCCCCAGCTCCCGTAGCTTATCCGTTAAGGGTCGAAAGTGTCTGCGGTGACGGAGCGTTGTGGGTGCAAGGTCCTCGAACAGTTGTATGGGGGTACCCTGGTATGTGAGTTCTGCTTTGTCTCTTGCCGCCTTGAGGATGGCCTTCTTCTCTGTGAAAAAATGGACCCGGGCCAAGATGTCAGGAATGAGGCCAGGGTTTCCAGGCAGACCAGACACTCGGTGGGCGCGGTCCAGGGCCAGCGGGGATGCATCGTCATCTCGACTGATGTCTTGAAACAGGTCAGCTATGAAAGTCATAATGTCTGAACCCTCTGCCTCAACCGAAATCCCCCTTAGGCGCAGGTGATTGCGGCGCCCCCTGTTTTCCAAGTCCTCTTGCTTGATCTGGAACTCTATGTGTTGCTCCTCCAGGGTGACCAAGCACTGCCATAGGTGTTCCTGATCTTCCAAGCGGGCATCCACTGTCTTTTCAAGGTTGTCCACTCACCCTCCACCACCCGGGCAGGCACAATCAAGTGGCTCCGAACTCTGCGCCGAGTAAGGCCCAGCGATACCAGTAGCGACAGCAGAGGGTCCCCGTGGCCCAGTTATGAACACTAAGACCCCGCTGGGGTGGTGGAGGTGTAGGGCGGGCCCCGTGAGGTTCCAAGGCAGAGGGGCGGCAGGAGCCAAAGATGGCTGCAAGGCCAATCACCGGGAGAAAGTGCCTTTTATGGTGACTTCTTAGAGGGCGGCTCAGCTCCTCCGGAGGCATCAGCAAGTGGGGCTGAGGGCCCAGCCAGGTGCAAGGTGTCCCCGCCGGTATGCAGATATCGCCAGTCGGACCCCGTGTGGGACCGACACAGCAGAGTCTCAAAATGGCGGCCAGGCGGGATGTCGGGAGAGAGTGCCCTCCCCAGAGATCAACTGCGGGTCCTCCCAGCCTCCGTAACTCCACTGCAAGTCTCACTTCAGCCCACTGCCAATCCCCAGTCAGAAGGTGCGGGTCGACGTTGGCGTTTGCTCACCTTGGGGTGCAGGGGGATTAGGACTCCAAAATGGCGGCTGAACACCCATAGGCCGAAGTGCTCTCCCATCGGCTTTGCCCTTGCCGCCGCCGGCCGGTTCCGAAGGACGCCAGTCCTCAAGACTGTCGCCCGGGTGGTTCCGCTGTGCAGGTATCCCAGGTTCAGGCACCCCCCGATGCTGTCCTGCCGCTTAAAATTCTTATGTTGCCGGCGGCGGCCCGGAGCTCCTACGGTGTGCGTCTCACTCCATCAGTAGCGAGACCACGCCCTCTACTGACACGTTTTAACATATTTTCCTGGTTAAAAAAATTGCAGTAATAAGGCATTCCAGCACTGAGCAACCGTGCCCATTAGCACAAGCAAACAATTGGCACTAACTCCTCACCCATAAACTTGGAAGAACCTGTGTTATTGCAGCAAATTTACCAAAATATCGAAATGAGGGCTATAGAGTCTATTTTAAAATAATTCTGCACACTTTTGCTAAGATATTAAAATATTGGGCCTGATTTAGAGTTTGGTGGACAGGTTTCTTTGTAAGAAACATGATGGATATCCCGTCCCCTTCTTATAGGTGCATTATATCCTATGGCACTTGGATGGTATATCCGTTATGTTTTTGAACGAGTACCCGTTTGCCAAACCCTAAATCAAGTCCATAGGCAATACCTAACAAAACTGTTTGAATTTCATTCATTGTTCACACTCATTCTGCCTGTACCCCCAAATAGCAAGGGAAAGAACCTTCCATTGAATATGTGTAAGATGATCAGGATGCTGCTTGTCAACTTTCAGTATGGCCACTACATGTCAAGTGTTGAATCTGCAAAGTAGCAGGCAGTGTAAACATCTGCCTTAAATGCCCAGAGCACAGCAAGCAAGCAGTTGCCCTGGTTGGGTACTCCCATCAACAGAACATTATGTAAAGTGGGAAGTGTGAAATATTTTAAAGTTTCCTTTCACTTCATGCTGTTGAGTGAGTACAAACCTCCACATGGGTATTTAGGGGCTACATCCCAAAATATTTGTCAAAATAATGAAATCAAGCTGATCCTTTTACTGCATAATTTCCTATAGAAGTTCACTGAAAGGCCATACATTGCACTGGCCATTAGAATAATCTAGACATGCAATTTGACACCGCCTCCTATCGTCAGCCATTTTCCCTTTCCCTTCTTCCGTATAACCATTCTGTCCATTCCATGCCGGTTATTGGTCACACAATATGTTTGAATATCCATTAAGAAAGTGCATTGGGGAAATTATAAAGTAAACAGATAGCACAATCACAGCTATATATGGGAAGCCTAGCATTCAGGTAGGATTCTTCTTCTATGCTCCCCACTGCCGTTGCGCTCTGCCTACCTTGAGAAAGCGGTTATATAGATCTTACAGACTCAGACATCATAATTCAACTACATATAATACTCATAAATAATTAAACTAACAGAATAATTCTATAACTAGAACTTAATGAAATGTCTCAACCTGAGGCACGAGATATGACATAACAGTCACAGCAGCAAGAAAATGCCCTGAGCAACAAATGAAATAATGCAATACCATCAACAATAATTGTCCTCAATCAGCAAGAATTCTCCTTCAAATAACATATTGAGTTTTGTGCTGGGCCTGAAGGAGGGACCTGGGAGTTGATGTTACAGTTATTAGTATTATTGTATTTGGCATTAAACCAGACATTCTGGGAACATGATGGGATTGAATGGTAATTCCCTACTAGACAGGCTCAATTAGATATGGTTAGATTGGAATGACAATTGCACCACGCAGTACTTTACACCACACATAGTATGGCTGCCATACACAGAACATTAGTAACCTCCAAACGCGGGTGCTTGAAGATTTTCACAAGAGCTATAGAGTCTACTCCTTTTTAACAAGCATAAGTAAATGCATTAGGGTTTACCTATGTGATTAATAACACTGTTGTAAGTTGTAGCTTGCTGAGTAGTTGTACAATATAAATAACAAAAAGTCTGTTAAAGTTTTATTACTTATTTATATACATAAAGGCAATATATTGTGCTGTTACAATTGGTATTATAAAGTGGTGAGATTAGGTAAATGGTGGAGGACAAAGCAAAAAAAGATATGTACCTGATAAGTAGACTTGAAAGTTGTGCATAATAGGTAAAGGGTGGATGAAAAACCATGTAAGTACAGTGTAAGAACTGTTTTTGCAAATCAAAAAAAAAGATTACAGAATGTAGATAAAAAGGTGTTGTTTGGTTATTATTCATTGTTCAGATAAACAAATGAAAATTAACTGAAATTTTCAAATGAGCATTTGCGCAGTTGTGAAATATAAGTAAAAGAAACACACTGAAAGTGAGATTATTGTTTTATTGAGATCGGCAAGTTTTTTTCTTATTACAGATTTCTCTTGCAAAGTTTTTTTTTATTTTGCTCTGCAAATTTTTTTATTATTGCAAAAAACTCAAAAAAGAACATAAACTCTGAAACAATAATGAGCACATTCTTTCAGTCAGGGTTTGACGCTGACTGAAAAGAATGGATTGGGGTGCCCAAATTAACAAAGCAGGGTTGAAATTAACTCAAACCACGGGGGGTATTTTAAAACTGTATAGAAGCTGCACTGAAAAATTGGTTAGTCCAGTGCTAGAAATTGATAAAGTCCAGGCCAGGAGTGCTGCTCTCTGTGGAGCAGAATTATGGGGACATTGCGCATCGGGCTCGTTATTCCGCACCGAGAACTCTTTTATCAGACACCTTATGGGCCTCCCTATTAGTACACCGTTAACACCACTTCGCTTAGACCTTGGGGTTAGACCCATTGCGGACGAGGTTGCCCTCAGACCTCTTCTTTATTGGCGCCATCTTTGGAGTACCCCAGAATTAGCCGCATATAGGGATGAACTGATTGATGTTATGGGTCTGCGAGGTTCAGGGAGGATACCTTGGCTGGGCTATATTAAGAGTATTTGTGAGGGTTTGGGTAGGGGTAATCTATGGAGCAACGCAGAGGAAACCTCCCATATAACAGCTAGAAGGACTCTGATAAAGAGCTATAGAGAGCAGGTACAGCTAAGAACTGGTGCTGGACGATATCCAGCCACTCCTTGCCAAAAAGCTCTACGTACAGTTTAGATACACAGCCCTCCCGCTGCGTTCCCTTACTAGTAAGTGGGAGGGGCCACAAATGTGGGGTGTCCGGCATGTAATGACTCGGACGAAACGGAACTCCACGTGCTATTTTTTTGTAAGGGTTATAGGAGGGCTAGGTCACGCTGGTTACTCCAACTTTGTAGGAACCTGGGCTCCAGACATTGTAGCAAAGTATATAGGCTACTGAAATCTGATACACAAATGCCCATTGTCTTCTCCATCTCAAGGTTCCTATTTACCATGTGGTGCACCAGAAGGCCCATCCTAAAAAATGGCAGTGCAGAATCTGTATGACCGACTCAAATATTGTACTTCTCCAGACACAATTTGGGCTTGTGGGAGGGGCTACATCAGAAACTGGATCATTGATTATTTTTATACCAAATTTTAATATCAAAATTTTAAACTGTGTAAATTTTCTATGAATTCAATGTATTATATTGGGTGTTTTTAATGACGCTTTTATGGCAGTATGCGCCAAAATAAAGTTTTATGATTGATTGTATAGTAAATATTTGCATTTGCATTGTCATTGTGTAACTTATGGTTTACAATGTTTCTTTATTTTAACAGTACACTGTGACTTTTTCAATTATTGTGCTATATATTTTGAAGTTTGTATGTTGTAACAAATACTGTATTTTTTTCCAAGGCATTTGTTATAATAAGTCACGGTGCCACTGCACCTGCTGTGCCATTGTAATCATAACCTTAGTGCCTGCTAGAAACTGCACTTTGCCTGTTTTAAGAATGTGCTGTTGGTGCAGTTGGTGTTCTTTATATTATATAATAACGAAAATACTGGAAGCTGTTTAAATTACTTTGGACAACTCAAACCTTTTTAGAAATTATCAAGCTAAAATACCAAGGATAAAGCGAGCTAAATTAGACAAAGCATTTGCCTGTTTGAAGAATGTGCCATTGATGTTCATTATATTATATAACAACGAAAATACAGGAGGCTGTTTAAATTAATTTGGAGAGTTCAAACCCTTTTTAGCAATTATTAAGCTAAGATACCATGTGTTAAAAGTATGCAAATAAATATGAATGCACTTTACATAAACGGAAAGATGAACAGCAATATTCTCACTATTAGGAATTAACTCCTGTTTCAGTTTACAGAGTATCGCTCAATTACCATGTTGCTTATTCAAATGGCCAACAGGAAATACAGCAAACGATATAACATGTTGTTGGTGCTAGAACAATACAATCTTGCCAGTAAAGGCCAGTCCGAAAAAAGCCAGTATTTCCACCTACCTGCTTACTAAGCTAAATGCTAGGATTTAAAAAGTGGAGAACTCACAACAAAGAAGAAAAAAACTGTTTTTTTTTTCAAATTTAAAAGTGTTCCAAAATAATAGATACCTTCCGAAAAAAAGAATAGCAGCACTAATCCCATACAATCACCAAACACGCTTGCTCACAAAGACAAGCATTGATGCAATGCGACAACAACAATGCCCAGCAGCTGGAATTTTTGGATTCAGTGCTCTTGAAACTATACAGTTTCCCTTCCCGGCCAATAGAAGGAACAGGCTGCAATCACAAAACTCGAGGAATACTTTTAAAACAGGCACATGATCGTGTTTACAATCCAAGACTCTGCTGTGGCTGTCTGGCTCTGTAATGTCATACAGAAACTATCCCAACGGATAAAGGAGGTAAAAATTTCCCTTCAGAGCATCATGGAGCGTCCTCGTGTAAAGCACGGCAATCACTTTGTTCGGGGTTATGCTACATAATATGCCAACAACAAACATATGACACAGATAAAAAACTATTTTACCAGCGACAAACACAGAACACAGAAAAAAAAACTATTTTATTTTCGGAAAAATATCATAAAGAATGTGAAAATTAGTTAAATGTTCCATCACTAGAGCAGAGTTAAACAAGCATGTTTTAAATGCGTGAAGCCAGGGGATGATAAGTATCGTAAACAGTAAAGCCTTAAAGTAAGAAAAAAGTTTCACTACTTTTGGGCCCAGTGACACTGCACCTGCTGCACCAGTCAAATCATGACCCTAGTGTCTGCAAGATAACTGCACTTGTGACTTCCTGTTTAGTTGTAAAATATAGCAATAATTGGTGTTTAGTGGGGTGCCTAGAGCTTTTGGTCCCTTTGCCACTGCACTTGCTGCACTATTGAAATCATGGCCCTAGTACCTGCTAGATAACTGCATTTCTGACTGCCTGTTTAGTAGTAAAATATAGCAATATTTGGTATTTAGAGGAGTTATGACAACTTTTGACCCTGGTGCCACTGCACCTGCTGCACCATTCAAATCATGATCCTATTGCCTGCAAGACAACAGCACTTGTGACTGCCTGTTTAGTAGTAAAATATAGCAATATTTGATGTTTAGTGATGTGCCTAGAGTTTTTGGTCTCGGTATCACTGTACCTGCTGCACCATTGTAATCATGACCCTAGTGCCTGCTAGATAACTGCACTTATGACTGTTTGTTTAATAGTAAAGTTTAGCAATAATCTATGTTTAGTGGGGTTGTTAGACCTGGCATCGTTGACGTGGTTTCCCCTGACTTTTTGCCTCTACCACCTGTGTTTTTGATGCTGTGCTGAATTTCGTTTTTGCTGGCTTAGATGCTTTGGGCACTGTGCCACTGCTGATCAGTGTTAAAGTGCAAGTGCTCCCTCTGTCAATTGGTATTGGTTCTCCCTGATTGGCATATTTGATTTTCTAGTAGGTCCCTAGTAAAGTGCACTAAGTGTGCCAGGGCTGGTACATCAAATGATACTAGTGGGCCTGCAGCACTGATTGTGCCACCCACATGAGTAGCCCTGAAAAGTTGTCCCAGGCCTGCCACTACAGCACATGTGCGCAGTTTGTTAACTGCCCTGTTAACTTGTCAAGTGCACCCACTTGCCAGGCCCTAACCTTCCCTTTTTCCTACATATAGGACATCCCTATGGAAGGCCCAAGGTACCCCCGGGCAGGGTGCAGTGTATGTGAAAGATAGGACATGTACTGATGTGTGTAACATGTCCTGATAGTGAAATACTTCCAATTTGGTTTTTTACTATTGAAAGGCTATCTTGCCCCATAGGACAGAATGGGAAATGCTTTGTAACATTTTACAAGCATATCTTCCCATAGGGATAAGATGGAAAAATAGAGTTTGGTATCGCTGAACTCAGGATTTAATAATGCATTTAGTAAAGATGGTTTTTAAATTGTGTGTTTAAAATACCCCTTTTAGAAAGGGGCTATTTTCTTGTTCAACCATCCTGGGTGCCTCTGCCTCTTTGTGGATTGACTGTCTAGTTTCATAGTGACAGAAATAGAAGATGTGCATTCCCTGCAGACAGCCTCTGGGGGAAGAGGGAGGGGGGGGGGCGGTTAAGGTGTGCCTGGCCCTTCCTGGATGACTCAGCCCTGAGCTGAATAGACCCTGGCTGCATATAGAGTGGTGGAAGGAGATTTACTTTGCACCTGAATGGAACCTGTCTCCCTTGCACAATGCTGTCTCCACCTCCTGTGCTCATGCTGCCCTAGTGAAGGCAGATCTGGTTTGAACTGGGCTCAGAGCCCCTTGCACAAAGAGAACAAAGACATTTTGGGGTATAAGTATTAGACCCAAAGCAACCAGACTTTAGATCATTCCTGGAATTCAAGAGGACCCTTTGCTAAGGAGAAGAGCTGGAGAGACTGAGGAGAAGTACTGCCCCTTTGCTGTGTGCTATGGGGTTGGCCTGTAGTTGCTGTTTCTGCCAAGGAAAGGAGAAGGACTTTGCTGTGTGCTCTGTCCCCTGCTTAAAGGAGATC
This sequence comes from Triturus cristatus, assembly GCF_964204655.1. Lineage (NCBI taxonomy): Eukaryota > Metazoa > Chordata > Amphibia > Caudata > Salamandridae > Triturus > Triturus cristatus. The sequence continues at coordinate 1,111,580,054 of NC_140585.1, read as the reverse complement.
TCCAAGGGCTTGTGTGTGCTGGCCTCCTGTTCTGAAGTTTCAGGGACACAAAGACTTCACCCAGGGCTGGCTCTTGGGCGGTGCGACCAGTCCCACCGCACCGGGTGCTGACTTCGCACAAGGGCACCTGTTTGGTGTTTGCCAGTTTATATTGTGCTTAAAAGACCTGCTGCCGCGTTCCTGGCCTCTAGCGATGTTCAGGCAGCAATTAAAATGTCAAGAAAACTCTGCTGATTAATCGTCTTCCAGGCGAGATCGGAGGTTTGTCTAATAGACATTTTGACTCGTGGAAGTTTTGATTCATGGTAGGGTAGCGCAGAGGGTTAATATGCTTGCTGCAAAGAACATGTACCATGCATATAACAAACTGAATGTAATGTAAACAGGTCAGTGGGTTTCTGCGTTTGTCAGAGACTTCCTTTTGTTAGTTGCAGTTTACACTGAGCTATTAACAGTCAAAGAACTGCGTGCAGACTTCAAGGTATAGATTAGAGCGTATGATTTTTTTTCCCAGACTTTCATTATTCTAATGTTGCAAAAAGGGTTCACTTGGGTACAAATCAGTTCTTGTTATTAAAGAGAGCCCCAATCCATTGTGTTACATTTTAAATTCAGAGTTTGTGCTTCTCCAGATCAAGAACTCTTCAACTATACTGCCTACCAATATGGATGACGTGAAATCATCCCTTGTTGTCCTTTGTCTTATTTAACATGTCCGATGCACTGATTTACACACCTATGATTGATAGTCTCTGTGTAATGTGTGCGTTATGTACAGTGCTCTGACACCCTTCACTTTCATGAGTGACGCTATAAAATGTATTAAATGCATCTGAGAGAGAGTGGTTATGGAGACTGTTAAAGGGTGGTAGGCTGGGAATCCGTGGTGGAGGTGGTCTTTGGCGGCGCGCCAAAAAACATTGTCGTACTGGGCGCCACCAGTGCTAAAGCCGGCCCTGACTCACCCCCAGCTCTCCCGAACTCTGCTGCTGTGGGTTCTGACCTGCCAGGAGGTGCCTGTGCCAGTTTTGGGCCTCTGGAGGTTGTTGTTGCTGTTTGGGAGCTGGAAGAAAGCAGAAACCTGAAGAACTGCAAAAATCAATGCATCGCACTCCTTGCGGCTGTTTTTCCGATGCAGCACCGCCGTGCGAGAGGAATTTCCACGCATCGCTGCTATTGAAAAGTCGCAGCGCCTGTCGCGGCTGCAAGAATCGACGCATCGAGGAATTGAGGCTATTTTCCCGATGCAACACCGCCGTGCTGGAAGAATTTCCACGCATCGCACCTGTGTGGCCAGTTTTCCTGATACATCCCCCACGGACCGGAATCGTCTCAAGAATCGATGCATTACTTACCTCTACAGACAGGATTCGACGCATCACTTCTCCTGGGTGCAGCATAACTGTTCCATTGCCTCCCCAAGGTCTCAGGAACTGACGCATCTCTTTGTTTTCGATGCATCTTCACTCTGCAGCTGTTTGGCCAGGTGAATTTTGACACATCTACAGGTACTTTTTGTAAAAGTCACGTAGCCATAGTTTTCTATAGTACAAGTTCTTGAAACCTTTCTAAAGTCATATTTTTACCTGTGTATGTTGGATTTTTGTCGTTTTGGTCTTGTTTAGTTTAGATAGATATTTTTTTTCTAAACTTGTGTGGTGTCATTTTGTGGTGTTTTCACTGTGTTACTGTGTGTGTTGGTACAAATACTGTACACATTGCCTTTGGGATAAACCTGTCTGCTCATGCCAAACTACAGAGGGGGTGAGCAGGGGTTATCAAAAGAGTGTATCTCCCTAACCCTGACTAGATACAAGGGTCCCTATTTGGACAAAGGTACCTACCTCTGCCAACTAGAAACACCCATTTCTAACAGGGGTCCCTAGAGCTTTTGGCCCCGGTGTCAATGCACCTGATGCACCATTTAAATCAAGCCCTGTTTAGCTGCAAGGTAACTGCAATTCTAAGTGTCTGTTTAGTAGTAAAATATAGCATTAATTGGTGTTTAGAAGGAAAGATAACAAAATGTAAACAATAAACTGTATGCCGTGTTAACCAAAAGAAAAAAGTTCAAACCACCAGCGTAGATGAGAATGGGTAGTTAGGCCACAGGAAACTGATAAGAGAGGCACAGAAGGGAGAACAGGCTACAACCAATAGAAGCAGAGGAAAGTAAACTGGCAAGCATACGGACCAATAAAAAGTGAAGGTAGGATGTAAGTCCATTTTAAGATATATTAAAAAAAATAGATTTCACAAGCACAGTGCAAGCGCTGTGCAGGCGAAACCTAAAAATGCTTTAAGTCCAAATTGCAATGCCTCAGTAAACCCACTTACTACCGGCCAAAGTACTCATCTTGGGTGAAAAGTGAAGTGGCCATGTATATGCAGTGAACTGTTAGAATTACTTGAGAGGGGTCCAAAACATGGATAGACTAGGTATCACTTATGGTAATCGCAGCTGATTGGCTTTTCTTTAAAGAGTCACAGCCAGATTTATTAATATTTCATGCCATGCAACAAACCAAGACAACTTGCTGTGCTGTATGAAAGGGAGAGGGCAAGAATGTGCCATATTTCCCAATGTATGACACATTCCTCCTCTCTGCCTACGCTGGAGCCCAGTCTGCAGCCTAGCGCCAATGCAGGCAACCTTGCGCCATGGTGCAAGAGTGACTGCATTGCAGGCAGGATTGTTTTTGTGCAAAATGCAGCACACTTAGAAAGAGAAAACAACGAGAAGAAATAAAGATATTTCTTCTTGTTGTGCCTCCCCTGGGAAGGCGTAGTATTTTGACACATTCTCAGATTTATCACTGTTAGTGAATCTGGCACTGCGCCATAATCTATAGGTGGATGGGTGGGGACATCCATGCTTCACCCATGGAACGCCTTCCCAAGGCAGAGTAATGCAAGGCAGTGACTTGCTCTGTCTTGATTTGCTTCAGATTTACCAAGCAACGCAGGACCATACAAAGTGGCCTTGCCTTGCTTGGTAAATCTGTTTTAAGTATTGCATTGCCCTTGCGACACCATGCCTGATGACAGCGGTGGTTGGAATTTAAGAAGAGTGGGGAGGGCAGGCAAATGGGTGGTGGGTGGGTGCATGCAAGCAAGGTGAGTGTAATTAAAAAGAAAAAATAACCACTTACCTTGCTTGATGCACGACGCCAACGTTTAACTCGCGCCATGTTCTGCTCTGTCTCCTCAATTTCCCTAACCAATCCTGGCTTTGCTTTCATGCTGGTAACCAACATAAGAGCAGCGCCATATTGGATGGAGTGGGCAGCCTAGATGATCTTTCAGGCCATGTAGGGCTGTGCTTGGTCTCCACCCAACTATCTAAGATAGCTGAGTGGAGAGCTTCAAAGTGCACGTGTCACTTGCGCACTTTGGATCATCCAGTCAGCCACTGCTCCTGTCCTCTGCTTCCAATCGACAGCAGAGGACATGTAACACATGTCTCTGGGGGTGCAGAGACAGAATATTGAGTAAAAAATATCGAATTGCAGAAATATTGTGTCAAAAAGATCGTGGGTCAGGAATATCGACAAGCAAATTCTCGTGGTCAAGAATATCGATTTTAGGTAAGTAATATCGATTTTAAAAATATCAAAGTGTTTAATTTCGTTTGCAAAAAAATAGTTGTTAAAAATATCGATTTTTACTAATGTTATGTCTTGTAGTATATATTTTCTATGTGGTGTGTTTTTTGTATAAGAATTGTTTGTATTTTTATTATTTGTGTTAAAATTTTAGTAGTTATCATTTTTTTTAATTTCAATTTTGCATTTTTAGTTCCGTAGCATGTTTTGCGTTTATGGGGGAATAGGGTGGGAAATATTTTAATTATATAAAATGTATTGATTATTTTTAGTAGTTATTATTTGTATTTTTATTTGAAATTTACGTTTTTAGGTCTGTAGCGGGTTGTGGGTTTATAGGGGAATAGGGTGGGAAGTAATTTAATTATATAAAATGTATTGATTATTTTTAGTAGATATTATTTTTTTTATTTGAAATTTGCGTTTTTTAGTTCCGTAGGGGATTGTGGGTTTCTAGGGGAATAGGGTGGGAAGTAATTTAATTATATTACATTTATTGAATAATTTGTATTTATTAACATTTGTTTAATTGAGATGTTCTAGTGTTAAATGTGTAAATTAATTTAATATTAATTATTTAATAATTAGTTGTTAATTATGTTTAGTTAACTAATTAGTAATGAACTATGGTAATTGTGTAATTAATGGTAGGTGTGTGTTGTGGTGTTTATAGGTGTAAATGGTGGGAAGGATGGGAAGTAATCTATTTTTTATTGATGAATTATTAATTCATTGTTAATTAATTTAAATTAATTATTTAGTGAATAATTATGGTAATTGTGTAATTAATTTTAGGTGTGTTCGTGGATATTATAGCATTAAAGAATGTCTATTCAATGAATGCTTAGTATTTTTTTATTAATAATATTTTTAAAATGCATTATTAATTATGTTAATTATGGAAATACATGTACATAAAAATGTTGAAATATTTTTTTATTTGTGTGGTGTTATAGGGTAGGAAATAAAATAAATACATTTATGTTTTAAATAATTTGTTTGTTTTTCACTATTTGCTCCAATTGAATAAATATTGTTTATAAATATTTAAAAAAAAATATATTTGTACCTTTTTGTTATATGTACTTAATATTATATGTATTCTTTTTATATGTTTAATATATTTAATCGTGTATTTTTAAAAGATTGTTCTTTTTAAGATTAGTTAATTTTTTTCAATTGTTTAAATGTTATTAGTATTTTTTGTTTCTCTGCTATCCAACACTTTCCCTACTGTTGCACTCACTGGAGTGGGAATAGTAATGTAATTTTTACCCCTCCGCTATCCAGCAATTTCCCTACTTTTGCACACACAGGAGTAGGAATAGTAATCTTTACCCCTCCGCTATCTAATACTTTCCCTACTGTTGCACTCACTTGAGTGGGAATAGTAATTTTTACACCTGAGCTATCCAGCACTTTCCCTACTGTTGCACTCACTGGAGTAGGAATAGTAATTTTTACCCCTCCGCTAGCTAGCACTTTCCCAACTGTTGCACTCACTGGAGTGGGAATAGTAATTGTTGTCCCTCCGCTATTCAACACCTTCTCTACTGTTGCACTCACTGGAGTGGGAATAGTAATTTTTACCCCTCCGCTATCCAACATTTTCCCTAGTGTTGCACTCACTGGAGTTGGAATAGTAAATGTAATTCTTTCGCTATCTAACATTTACCCTACTTTTGCACTCACTGGAGTGGAATTAGTAAATTTTACCCCTCAGCTATCCAACAGTTTCCCTACTGTTGCACTCTTTGGAGTGGGAATAGTAATTTTTACCCCTCCGCTATACAGCACTTTCCCCACTGTTGCACTCACTGGACTGGGAATAGTAATATTTACCCCCTCGCTATCCAACACTTTCCCTACTGTTGCAATCACTGGAGTGGGAATAGTCATTTTTATCCCTCCACTATCGAACACTTTCCCTACTGTTGCACTCTTTGGAGTGGGAATAGTAATTTTTGCCCCTCCGCTATCCAACACTTTCCCTACTGTTGCACTCACTGGAGTGGGAATATTAATTTTTACCTCTCCGCTATCCAACGTTTTTCCTACTGTTGCACTCACTGGAGTGGGAATAGTAATGTTTACTCCTTCGCTATCCAATACTTTACCTACTGTTGCACTCTTTGGAGTGAAAATAGTAATATTTACCCCGCCGCTATCCAACACTTTCCCTACTTTTGCACTCACTGGAGTGGGAATAGTAAATTTTACCCCTCCACTATCCAACAGTTTCCCTACTGTTGCACTCTTTGGAGTGAAAATAGTAATATTTACCCCGCCGCTATCCAACACTTTCCCTACTGTTGCACTCACTGGAGTGGGAATAGTAATGTTTACTCCTTCGCTATCCAATACTTTCCCTACTGTTGCACTCACTGGAGTGGGAATAGTAATTTTTAACCCTTCGCTATCCAGCACGTTCCCTACTGTTGCAATCACTTGAGTTGGAATAGTAGTTTTCACCCCTCTTCTATCAAACACTTTTCCTACTGTTGCACTCTTTGGAGTGGGAATAGTAATTTTTGCCCCTCCGCTATCCAACACTTTCCTTACTGTTGCACTCACTGGAGTGGGAATAATCATTTTTACCCATCTGATATCCAATACGTTCCCTACTGTTGCACTCACCTGATAATAGTTAATAAATTGTTTTAACCCCTTCGCTGGCAGGCCTTTTCCCCCTTATGTGCCACGCCTTTTTTTGGCTATTTGGGGTAGTGCGCGATGAGGCCCCTGTAACTTTTTGACCACATAAGGTATCCACGCCAAATTTGCGTCCTTTTCTTCCAACATCATGGGGATTCTAAAGGTACTCAGGGTTTGTGGATTCCCCTGGAGGGGTCACAGAAATGAGCCAAAATACAGCAAAAGTTTGTTTTTTTTTGGAAAAATTTGAAAAACGGGCTGCAAATGAAACCATCTGGGTTTTTCCCTGCAAATGTTATCAAAAAAGGGTTTGTGGGGTTGAAATCACCATTTCCCCAGCTTTTCGGGGATACCATACTTTTGTCAGAAACCCAACATTTTTTACACAGTTTTGGCATTTTTCTGGGACATAGCCTATTTTTGCTATTTTTTGTGCTTTTGACCTCTTTCCAGTTAATGGTAGAAATGGGTACAAAAGCAATAATGGATCCTGGAAAGCTATACATTTTAGAGAAGTAGACAAAATTCTGAATTCAGCAAGGGGTCATTTGTGTAGATCCATCAAGGTTTCTTTATAGAAAGTAACAGTTAAATATAGGATAAATTGAAAATTAGTTGAAAAAAACAGCCTTTTGTGTCAACGTTTTCACCTGTAACTTCTTCTAATTATGACAGCTCTTTGAAAGCAATATACCATTACATCCGCTGGACATTACTGGTTGTGGGGATATATAGCACTTGTAGGTTCACCAAGAACCCGACGAACCCAGAGCCAAAAACTGAGCAGCAACTTGCAATGGTTTTTTATTATGTATAGGGTATATAGTAATTATTCTGTAAAAATGTGTACATGGAAAAATTGGTATGAAAGACACCTATATATTTCTGAAATGGGAAAAAAATATAGAGTTTAGAAACAGTAGATATTTGCACATTTCTGAAATTAGGAATACTCATACTAGCATGAGAATTATCAGTCATTTTTTAGAATGACTTCTTTTTTACACAATATCTTTCATTTGGAAGGCAGAAATGCATCGAAAGTCAATAGATAATAACAGTTCCTTTACAAATCTGAATTACCCTAAGTCTCCCGATAAAAATGGTACCTCACTTGTGTGGGTAGGCATAGTGCCCGCGACAGGAAACGGCGCAAAACGCAACGTGGTCACAACTCAATATCACAGTGAAAAATTACCCTTTTTTGGCAAAGTGCCTAGCTCTAGTTTTTGAACCCTAGCTCTGCGGGCACCTTGGGAAACCTAGAAAACCTATACATTTTTGAAAACTAGACACCCAGGGGAACCCAGGATGGGGTGACTTGCCTGCCTCCGACCAGAGTCTGTTACCCAGAATCCCTTGCAAACCTAAAAAATTGTCCAAAAAAAACACATTTTCCCCACATTTCTGTCGTGGAAAGTTCCGGAATCTGCCTGGATCCACAAATTTCCACCCACCCCGTGTTCTCCAAAGTCTTACGAGAAAAGCGGTACCTCACTTGTGTGGGTCGGCCTAGTGCCCGCGACAGGAAACGGCGCAAAACGCAACGTGGTAACCCAGAATCCCCTGCAAACCTCAATTTTAGCTGAAAAAATTCACATTTTTCACTCATTTTTGTGTGGGAAAGTTGTGGCATCACCGGGCTCACTCAAATTTCCCACCACCCAGTGTTCCCCCGGGTCTCCCGGTAAAAATGGTGCCTCACTTGTGTGGGAGGCCCAAGTACCCGCGACAGGCAAGGGCCCAAAACGTAGTGAGGCGACATCAAAATTGCCCATCTCAAAACCACCTGGTTTTGCAAGGGGGGTCACTTGGGTTTTTGGCCCGGTGCTTGGCAGCCATCTAGGGAAACCTACCAAACCCATACAGTTCTGAAAACTAGACACCCGGGGGCTTCCAGGGAGGTATGGCTTGCGTGGATCCTCCAACGTTTCCTTACCCAGAATCCCCTGCAAACCTCAATTTTAGCTGAAAAAATCACATTTTTCACTCATTTTTGTGTGAGAAAGTTGTGGCATCACCGGGCTCACTCAAATTTCCCACCACCCAGCGTTCCCCCGGGTCTCCTGGTAAAAATGGTGCCTCACTTGTGTGGGAGGCCCAAGTACCCGCGACAGGCAAGGGCCCAAAACATAGTGATGCGACATCAACATTGCCTATCCCAAAAAATGTTTGGGCCCTTGTCGGTCGCTGGTACTTGGGCCTCCCACACAAGTGAGGCACCATTTTTACCGGGAGACCCGGGGGAACGCTGGGTGGTGGGAAATTTGAGTGAGCCCGGTGATGCCACAACTTTCCCACACAAAAATGTGCGAAAAAAGTGCTTTTTTCAGCTAAAATTGAGGTTTGCAGGGGATTCTGGGTAAGGAAACGTTGGGGGATCCACGCAAGCCATACCTCCCTGGAAGCCCCCAGGTGTCTAGTTTTCAGAAATGTATGGGTTTGGTAGGTTTCCCTAGCTGGCCGCCGAGCACGGGCCAAAAAGACAGTTGACCCCCTTGCAAAACCAGATCGTTTTGACATAATTAGTTGTTGGTTTCTACAGCGTGAGAATTTCGGCACAATATTGCAAGGAAAATGTGACAGACATTTTGAGGTTTGCAGGACATTGTGGATAAAATAACTTTTTGGAATTCACAAGAGACATCACCATGAACTCCCGTGGGTTTACGACAATATCTACAGTTGGTGGGTTATTCTTACATGGAACATACACCTTGGCAGAGAAACTAAAAAGACAAAGATTCCTTCACAGCCATCTATTCCTCAAACACACACACATACTGGTTGGATTTGGCACGAGGGCGAGTGATGGTTCAGTATATTAAATTTTATTAACAAGAGATTTCACAAAAATGAAATGCACTGTCAATAATTAAATGGAGAAAAAATTGAACCAATGACTCGCAGCTCGTGAGCTGTAAAGCCACGGCAAGGCACCAACCGCTTTACAGGCCATTCACACACCTTTCATACGTGATACACACAAGACCATTCGCACCACCAGGCACAAAAACAACACATTACAAAATTAACAAAAAGGGACAAGGTACACCCTGCTTCAGAAAGGCAAATATTACTGCACAGCCATCTAATCCTCAAGCACACACACATACTGGTTGGATTTGGCACGAGGGTGAGTGATGGTTCAGTATATACAATTGTATTAGCAAGTGAATTCACAAAAATGAAATGCACTGTTAATAATTGAAGGGCGAGAAACTGAACCATTGACTCACAGCTCATGAGCTGTAAAGCCACGACAAGGCACCAACCTCTTTACAGGCCATTCATACACCTTTCATACGTGTGAGACATACAAAACCATTCACACCGCCAGCCGCGGGCCCATCACATAACAAAACTCACATCAGCACACAGCGCCATTCAAGGGCCCATCACTTTCACATGCCCACATTCCTGACACAGCAACTACACAAGCTGATGGATTGCGTGGAGTGGCACTCAGCTAGCAGTGTGTGTAGTGACCAGCAGAAAGTCACTACTCACACACAGCCAGCCGAGCACCAGTCCACACACACCGCAAGCCAAACGCCAGTCCACGCACACCGCTAGCCAAGCGCCAGTCCAGGCACACCACCAACCAATCGCCAGTCCAGGCACACCGACAGCCAATCGCCAATCCACCTACACCGCCAGCCAAGCTCCAGTCCACGGACACCACCAGCCAAGTCACTACTCCATGTGCTTATTGTAGTCTAGAATGCACACAGGTTTGCGCACTTCAGCAACCTGACCCCAAACAGCCACAGGTGAAGTACTCTCATCATGGATGGTAGTCAGCATGTACACATCCCTCCTGTCCACAAATTTCACAGCTAGTAGTTCATCACTACGCAAGGAACTGCACTGCCCCCTCTGAAGTTTTTTGCAAACAAGCTCTTTCGGATAAGCTTTACGGTTAGAGCGGATTGTGCCACATGCAAAAGTGTCCACTTTATACAATTCCTTAAATAATTGCACAGCAGTATAGAAGTTATCAAGGTACAAATGGTGGCCTCTGTTAAACAGTCTCCTAGCAAGATCCCACACAATTTTCTCTGCAACTCCAAAAGTAGACGGACATCCTGGGGGGTCAATGGCAGAATCTCTACCAGTGTACACACGAAAATTAAATACATATCCTGTCCTACTCTCAGACAACATATACAGCTTAATTCCATAGTGTGCCCTCTTGCTAGGGATGTACTGCCTAAAAACCAAACGGCCCTTGAACAAGACCAAAGACTCATCAATAGATATTTCTTTCCCTGGAGTATAGATCTCAGAAAATCAATCCACAAAGTGATGAAGAACGGGCCGAATCTTAAAAAGACGGTCACAGTCAGGGTGATCTCGTGGCAACGCCATTGAATTATCAACAAAATGCAGCATACGTAGCAAAAGTAAATACCGATTACGAGTCATAACTGCAGGAAATATGGCAGTTGCCAACAAGGGGCTAGTAGACCAATATGAAGCCAAGGTTGGCTTCCTTACCACACCCATCAATAAAGTCAAACCCAAAAACTTCTTAATCTCTTCCAGATATGTGGGAGTCCACCGGGTAGCTCTAGACTGGGGCCTAAGTTTGTCGCTGTTGATCCTCAAAAACTGTTCAGCATACAAATTCGTCTGCTCAACAATCTCACCCAAAAATACATCATCCATAAACAACTGAAAAAACTGAATAGGCAAAAAGTTTTCACAATTCACTGTACACCCTGCAACACCACTAAAGGCAGGCAACACCGGCTGCACCATGTTTGGATCAACCCAAAGTCCAGCACTTCCAGTAGGAAGCCTAGCAGCCTCAGACTGCAATCCAGATGCCTCTTGCACCATCGGCACAGCAGTTTCCTCCTCTAAGACAGGCACTTCATCCGCACTGAGAGTTGCTTCATCCACACCAAGAGTACCTTCATCTGCACTGAGAGTACCTTCATCATCCGATGATTCCATGTTGAGAGAAAACTCACTGCCAGAATCTTCCCCTCCCTCAGACGCACTGTCAGTCTCATAATCATGCTCAGAGGAAGATTCAAGAAGCATACCAACCACCTGTTGAGCAGTCATTCTACGGCTAGCCATAATGCTTACTAATAAAGGTAACTTGTCAAACAAGTCAACAACAACAAACACTTTGTAAAATAAGTAATAAACAAAAAGCACCTTTATCAAAAACACATATATACTCAAAAACAATACCACTCACTTGCCAGAGGCAGCTAAACTACTCACCACCACCTACTCTGTACAGACACAGTATGGATCAACAAAATCCCACTAAACAAGAAAGAGAAAAGAAATTACACATAAGACTATGCAAAACACATCGCAAAGAATTTCATGCTCAAACCACTAACTAAATATGCCGCCATTATGACATCACTTACAAAAAAATTCATTCAAACATTACAATATTACTCATTTGGAGTAAATACAACAACAAAAAAATTCTTACCAAAACACTGCAACTACACAAAACTGCAGAACAACCACTGTCGAAATCGGAAACAGGAATCAAAAGCTTTAGACTAGAATAAAAAGGAGAAAAAAACATTAATGTCACATATGCATATAATGCTCTAGACCATCACGTACTGCGCAAAATGTATTGTTTGAACCTCCCACTTTCAAGAAGGAAAGATCGATGGCCCAATCCTTTACAAGCAACGCGGCGAGAATCTGGAACTCAGCCTCAGCTCCGGACCACCCCCTCCCTCTTCCCAGTCCTTCAAAACTGACCTCAAAGTTCTCCTCCTGCAAAGACACTTCCAAACTTAATTCACGCCCTCTCTATTGTCTGAAGGAAGTCTTTACATTATAGGAAATTCTGTTCTCCATGCCCGTAGAAGTGCCTTCCCAGTGTGTTCCTGTGTTTTGAGTGTCTGCCATTTATTGCACTTTTATACCTCTACTTGTACTCTGTACTCTTTTGTAACTTGCACACATGTCACTTTTCCTCTTGTAACGTATTGTTTGCTACCTCTTGTATTTTGTTTGCTTTTTTATAGATGCACAATTACCACCATTGCCTCATGTAACGTAACGTTTGCTCTTGTTTTCAGAGTGTCTGCCATTTATTGCAGTATTTTACCTCTACTTGCATTTTGTACTCTTTTGTAACATGCACACATCACTTTTTCCTCTTGTAACGTATCGTCTGCTACCTCTTTGATTTTGTTTGCACTTTAAAATATTTAAAAAATAATGTGGCCATAAGGGGAGCGACCCTTGCCTAAAAAACGGGAAAAAAAACCTGGCGCTGGTGGCCATTCCTGCTGCACGATCGTGCAGCAGGAATGCATAAAAGTGACATTGGGGGCAGAGGTGTAGCTAGAGCTTGTGGCGCCCGGGGCTTTCTCTCAGATTGCCGCCCCTGGGGAGGGGGTGTTGCTGGGGAAAAAAGACAGCGACCACTTGAAAGAGGTCTGAGAGACAAGTAGTATCGCCACTAATAGTTACCTCGATCATGCAAGTTACATGCACATACATGACACGGTCCAAGGCTACACAGTTGAATACACCGGTGACTGGCAGTACAAAAGAGAACACACAGACTGCATGATCTATCTGGGGACTCAGAAAAACCACATGTGACATCCATCAGAGAGCTGCGTGAATAATTACCTGGTAATCCCCTCAGCACAATGCAAACATGAACATACATGACACTGTTCAGGGATCTATCATCTACAGCTGACATTAAATGACCATTCATCATGGTCCCCCCATTAAAGCAGTGCACTTTGTGATCTGCATGGTACATGTTCTTTGCAGCAGGCACATTAACCCTCTGTGCTACCTTTCCAGGAGTCAACCCTTCCACTAGACAAAACTCCATCTCTCTCTAGGAAGAACATTAATCACCAAAGTTATCATGACATTTTAATTGTTTCTGAAAATTGCTGGTGGCCAGGAAGGAGGCAGCAAGTTGTTTTCAAACCATAATATACTTGCAAACACTACGCACCCACCCGAAATAGGTACCCAGTGAGGTCACACCGTTCGCATCGCCCTAACCTGCTCAAGGTTCATGTGACCTCAGTGACAGAGTCACAGCGACTGGATCACTGTTGCTCTAGGGTGTGCTGCTTCGTAGGCCTGCCCGCAAGACTGGAGATTAACTTCAGTATGGATTGTGGTGGACAGGCCTTCAAGGTTAACCCACAATTGACACCACTAGGGTACACCTGCTTGTGCTAAGACATCAAGCCTTCTAAGGTCTAGTGGGGCCTTCTAAGGTCTAACATGGGAATGTGCTCCCTCAGTACAGTGGTCTGGTGGACTGGTCATGAAGGCTGAACCCGGTTCCCCAGTTCCAAATTCGACAGCTCTGGCCATAGTGCCACATCCTCTCCCCCAATGAACACCATACTTCCCCCACTGAGAGAAACTCGCACTGCCTTCAGCTATAACCTAATTGTGCCCGCTATAAACACTTGGATGTGGCTCAATTCAAATTATGCACTTGATAAGAGTAATATGCTGCCTAAAAAATAAATAAAAGCAACCACTCACAGGGAATGCAAGATTAAGTAAAGCATGTGAAATGTAAGCAGAAACAACATGGTTACCTTAACGATCTCTCACTCACTATTCAGAAATCAGCGAGTGGTTTTACCTGAAAAGTTATGGACATGACTAGAGGGCCCTGAAGGGAACCGTTTCAATGTCCATTGCTTATATCCTTACAAAAAAGTAAGCAGTATGGTATAAAAAGACCACATCCATAAACACAGAGCCATGGTACACATTGGTGCCGATTACGATCCGGTAAAAACCGGGTACGAACCGTCGGTCGGAGCGTTTTCTCCGTCCGACTCGTACCCGGTCGTAAAACTGTACAAACATGGAATTACGATTCGCACGGAAACACCATTTCCGTACGAATCGTAAAAAACACCGACCGATGAAAATATACATACGAATGTGATCCGGGAATGCTGCGACGTGACGTCGGGACGCTTTCAGGCAGCGTTTCACGACCCAGGAACCACGATTCGAACCGACAGCAGTCCGGACGGCAATATTTTCACGGCACCCAAAAAGTGCCGGAAAAGCGAAGTACGTCGCGAAACGACCAGAGTAGGTGGCCCGGTACGCGCCGTACCCCCCCCCGCCCCCGTACGTTCGAGTCGACCCCCCCCAGCCCCCGTATGTACGCGCCGACCCCCCCAGCCCCCGTACGTTCGAGTCAACCCCCCCCCAGCCCCCGTATGTACGCGCCGACCCCCCCAGCCCCCGTACGTTCGAGTTGACCCCCCCAGCCCCCGTATGTACGCGCCGACCCCCCCCAGCCCCCGTACGTTCGAGTCGACCCCCCCCAGCCCCCGTATGTACGCACCGACCCCCCCGTGTATGTACACCCGTGTACGTGTCGAACCCCCCGTGTATGTACACCCGTGTACGTGTCAAACCCCCCGTGTATGTACACCCTTGTACGTGTCGAACCCCCCGTGTATGTACACCCGTGTACGTTCGAGTTGTACCCCCACCCGTGTATGTACGGTGCGTACCCCCAGCTCGTGTACGTTCGAGTCGTACCCCCACCCGTGTATGTACGGTGCGTACCCCCAGCGCGTGTACGTTCGAGTCATACCCCCACCCGTGTATGTACGGTGCATACCCCCAGCGCGTGTACGTTCGAGTCGTACCCCCACCTGTGTATGTACGGTGCGTACCCCCAGCGCGTAGCGCTGGGGGTACGCACCGTACATACACGGGTGGGGGTACGACTCGAACGTAC
The DNA here is from genome assembly GCF_964204655.1 of Triturus cristatus. Lineage (NCBI taxonomy): Eukaryota > Metazoa > Chordata > Amphibia > Caudata > Salamandridae > Triturus > Triturus cristatus. The sequence goes on along the minus strand of NC_140585.1, from coordinate 1,111,565,042 downwards.
ACGGGTGTACATACACGGGGGGTTCGACACGTACAAGGGTGTACATACACGGGTGGGGGTACGACTCGAACGTACACGGGTGTACATACACGGGGGGGTTCGACACGTACACGGGTGTACATACACGGGGGGGTTGGCACGTACATACGGGGGCTGGGGGGGTCGACTCAAACGTATGGGGGCTGGGGGGGGTCGACTCGAACGTACGGGGGCTGGGGGGGTCGGCGCGTACATACGGGGGCTGGGGGGGGTCGACTCGAACGTACGGGGGCTGCGGGGGGTCGGCGCGTACATACGGGGGCTGGGGGGGGTCGGCGCGTACGTACGGGGTCGGCGCGTATGCGGGCACATGTCTCCATGGTTGCTATGGGAGTTCGGTGCGGACGGTGTTTTTTCCATACGGTTGTAACATCGGACGCACGGGATGGATCGTAATTCCGCGGTCGGACTTCACTTTTCACATTTGTACGGTAAATCGTCCGTGGACGTGTCGGACACATTTTTCGACCCGAGGACGTGTGGGGAATGATTCCCAATGCGATTCGTATGGACTTTTTACCATGCGAATCGTAATTGGCAGTTTGTACGGCACTTGTATGATTCGTACGGTAAAAAGACCGGATACGAGTCGTACGGGGAATTTTTTTCCCGGATCGTAATCGGCACCATTGTGTTTTCCAATCCACCCATCAACCACCTGGGAACAACAATGCTGTTCAAAGAAAGACGAGAAACGAAAGTAGCGCTTCACTGGAAAACTCTGTAACGTGATGCTGATGTGTTTGAATGTAAATAACAAACAATCTGGCCACTTTTCAACCCCCCTGTCTTGCTTTATTTAGAAGTGTTGCTTTGTATTCATTATCCTTCAGGGCTGATGTGGGCAGTGAACCACAGCGAGCCATTGCACATTTACAGCTTTCATCATGGCTACTTATAATTTGCAGTAAATAGAAATCAAATGAGTTTGTCATGTATAGCCAGTAAAACAATTCACTGTGTAGAAATGAGGCCATAACATTTCATGATTACCTTTCCTTGGTGTTTTTGTTAGTCAGTTTTGCCTGACTCGAGCTTCGAGATTTCTGCACTTATATCCGGAGGAGCAGGAAATGAAAAACGTGCTACACTGTAGTTTAAAAGGCTGGCGGGAACCAATGGGCCTTTGCAGTAGCAAAGAATAGGATCTAATAAGAAAAGTGGCAAACGCTGAATCTTTTAGCTGCATTTAAAAAAATGATTTTTGTTGCATACATTCACCATAGGCTCAAACGAAGGGCATACCTAGAGTCCCGGGCTTTAGAGCATTCTAGGGCATTAGAAAGGAGAAAAAAAATTGAAGTTTGTACAAAACTACATATTCACACGAAATGTTGGAATGGCTGCTGGCATAATTTTCTGGTTTGACAACAATATTTACGCTAGCCTTATAGTGCAAGGATTAATCTCCCTGTGCCTACCATAAATGAATGCGTCTTTAACTGATTCTCACGAAGAGCACCGGTGTTGATGATTAAGTGCCGCTGCACAGCGCCGGAAACCACCAGCTCAAAACATTTGGAGGTTGTAGCTTAGCCCCTGTATGGGTCGCTAAAGTGTCGTTCTCACTGCCTTATTTAGGGTAGGGTGGCCGTACTATGCCGAATGCACCGAGATTGTGCACAGTTGTACCATGCACATCTCAGTTTTACAACTCAAATCCCCCCTCCTCAGCCCCAAAACTCACCTCTTTCTTCTCCGTGGCGCAGGAAGCAAATGGCTTCCTGCGCCACGGAGAACAAAGGGAAAACCTCCATGACGTCAGCGCGGCTCGCGCGCTGACGTCATTGATGACGCGGGGGTGGGGGGCAGGGGGAGGCAGGGGAACGTCTTCCCCTGCCTTCCCAGTAAAAAAAAAAAAAACGACCACTCACGGGGGGAGCGCCAGCGCTTCCCCCGTGGGTGGGTGTCATGACGAGCTGGACTCATCATGGGCAGAGCGCGACTGTGCTCCATGACTAGTCCAGCTCGTCAAGGGCACAGAAGGGGTTAAAGTAAATATATGTAAATGTATAAATTATTATGTTTTTTTTTTTTTTTTTAAAACCTTTATTCAGTTTGTCTGGAACATAGCTATTCAGCCGACAACCCGGAGGTTCGGCAGCTTAGGTGAAGCAACATAGAAATGCATTCGCACTGAACCGACAGGAGAATCAAATAAAAGGTTCAATTTTTAAAGAAACAACAACACAAACCAAACCCTTGCAAGGCGTTAAGCTTCGAGTGCACATGAGGGGTGCCCATCAGGGGGAGTTAGTCCCATTCGTCTACCAGAGACAACACTATAATGAGAAGAGGGAGGGGGAAAGCAGAGACCCACAATAGGCAATCAGTCCTCAACAATACGTACATAGCCGGAAAGAATGTCAAGGGGAAAGCTGCTCCTCTGGCTGATCCAGATCAGGGGGCAGACATATGTCCCCTCTGTAGTGGTTCCATCGCCCCCATACTGCATGCCATTTCCGCGGGATAAATTATTATGTTTGTTTATATTTTTTTAATTAAGTTTCTTTTTTATATTTAGTTAAAATGTATATTACATTTAATTTATTTTGTTAAAGATAATATTAATATGTTATATATTTAATATATATTATTTTATTGTATTAATATTTTCAAATCAATATTTTGTACAACTATATTTTTAACTTTGATATTTTTGATTCAATATTTTTGTATTTACCTGTTTAGTATAGGGAGTCGATATTTTTGCTTTCTATATTTCTTTTCGATATTTTTTACATCGATGTTTTTAGCATCGATATTTTGTCAGTGAACCGTCTCTGGGCTGGGGACAGGCTGGCTGCTGCAGCGCGCACAACGGTAAAAAAACAAAGGGAATGAAATCTTTTCATTGCCATTGTATTTTTTCCTGCATGGCTAACAGTGGGTGGGGGGCGACGCTGCCCCGGCCTCATGCAGAAACCGCCGTTGCAATACAATGGTAAATCTGGTCCTCAGTTTACATGCATCGTATTTCTGCTGCTAACTATAATACTAACCAGCTTATCCTCCGGGACTTTGACACATGGTTCATGAACCTTCACTGTATGCAATTAACATTCCCAAGATGCCTTATTTAAACACTTTGAAGCCAATTCTTCCCCATGATTAGTGTCCACATAACAGAATCAGAGATTACCTACACCAGCCCCTATCCTGAGGAGACTTTCAGAAGGGAATGTTGTTGAAACGTGTCGATATCAAGTGGGAGAAGGGACCTAAAAGGATATATAAAGGATTTCCAACGTTCAGTAGAGGGGGCTGTTGGATAATTGAACATTAGAAGGGATGCAATAAATAACGTTGATTATATCCCCAGATGGACTGTTTTGAGGGAAGGACTAGTGTTCCAGGACAAGACTGTTTATTAAGAGTCTTGGTTTTAACTATTTTAATCATTATTCACTCATGCACAATTGCACACTTTAGTGTATTTGCACTTAGTATGGTGAGTCACCATGCTTTGTTGGGAGCACATCCATGTACAACCAATGTTAAATATCTCAAATATTCGTATTGATCTGCAATGGACTCTGAACAATTTTTTAAAAAGTGATAAACGTGTTTATAAGAAACAGTAGATTTTTACAGTTTTACAATTCATATTTTACAGCACAACTGCAGGTTTCGAAAACATAAGTTATGAAATCTTAACTCACTGAAGTTATTGCAGTTATCCGTGTGGCATTTCCTGTCGTTTTGCTTTCATAAAACTCCTGCTTTATTCCCCTTTTTTCAAACTCACCAGAGTTGTGCAGCAGTGTCTGTTTGTATTAATGGAGCAACTTCAAAACCTGTAAAGAAATGTCTGAGTGAACAGCTCGCCCACTGTGTAGTCACCAACCCCTAAAAAGTAAAGAATTGAATCCAAAAACCTGTAGTGTTGCTGAACATCCAAGAACATCCAAGAAAACAGTATCAGTGACTAGGAGGTATGGCTGCCATGCTACCAGGTGCAAGGTCACTTGCATTCTAAGCCCACATACATGTACACACAACAAACACACATGCACAGGTGCACTACTGTACACACTAATGGTAACATCCACACACGCACGCACACACAGCATGCTTACATACACACACACGAAGAGACACACTCCGACATATACATGGACCTTTCTACACACAGGCACACACATAAACATCCTTAAAATTGCCTTCTTGTCTTAGGGTGTCAGCAGCTCTTCTCAGCTCTGGTCCTTGCTATGCTGTGGGGCAGGGGTCGGAGGTGCTGCTGCTGCTACTAGATGAGGTGCAAAATGCACACAACTTCCACTCTCTGTATTCTGGAGCCCCCAGAAAATGGTCATCACTTGCAAAACCCCCTATTGGTCCTTGAAGGTGCAGAAGCCTGAGCAGCAAAACATGTGGAATGGTACCAGGAAAAGGTGCTGTGCTGGCTTCCACTCTGTTCCATCCAGGACGCCACACAAGACTGGTACAACCAGGAGGAGCAATTGCCTGTTTGTTCCTTCTCAACAGCTGATGGTCGAGAATAGGAGGAGCAAGAGGCACTGAGGACCACACCTTTGCAATGATAAATAACAATATTTGAAGGAAAATAGGGAAGGGAGGTTGGAGCTTCTAGATTGTTTGTGAAATGTACATAAACCAGATTCGTAATTAAATATAATGTAACCTAAGTAATGTATTCATGTTTTATTATTATTTTATCCAAAGACAATCGTAGCAACAGGGATTTCCTATGGAGCTAATCTCGCAGGAAAATACAATGCTGGCATTGTGAAAACCATTCCAAGAGGGTGAGTGAGTTTCTCTTTGTTTAGCGAAAATCTGCAGCAGTTGTATTCTTTTTCGGTATGCCTGTTATTTCGCAGTTTTCTCGTCTCCCCAGTCTTCGGAGTCATTTAAGCATTTGGTAGAGTCAGGCAGGCACTGGGCGGATGGCTTCTTGCAGAGCTCTGGCAGAAGGTGGCTCTGGTGGGGCTGTGGTGGATCAGCTATACGATCACTGAGGGTTCCAGCTTGGGTGGTAATGTTGGCCCAAAGTTGAAGTGAGTCTGGGGATACCAGACTCCAACACAAAAGTTAATTGTGAAACACATCATTTGGGGATGAGATGCTCGAGACCTGTTTGGAGAATTGAGTTAGGTACAAGATGTTGACTAGAAAACCAGTGCTGACTGTGAGCTAGCTTTTTTGAAGGGCAGGCGGGTCACGCACTAGTCCAAGGTGAATCTCAAATCACTGAATCTGTTGGTGGGGTGCCATTCCTCCACCAAAGGTGGTACTGGTGGACTGCAGAGGGAGAAGGCCTGCATCTACGTAGCTGCCTTCTTCCAAAACCCTTAGCCCTCCACAACCATTAGATGTTCAGAAGAATATAAGGTTCTGATTTATGAAGATGAATCTCTCAAAGGAGCGGACTGTGGGGGACATCATTGTGATGGAACAGAGCATGTTTGTGCTAAGGGATGTGCTGGTACTCTTCTGCCATCTTCCTTTTCCTGCCTGGACTGTCATTCTAAAACAGGCAAAGTGTGCTGCTAAGTACACTATGTGGTCAACTTCATGCAAAGTACCAATTTACTGGATAGAATTTCAGGTGTGAGAAATTCTAGTAGGTGTAAAATGAGGAGAACCTCTCCCCACACCATTTCACCCTTCCCATTAGGCTCTGGGGAAATTGAACATTTTCCCCCACATGTAAAAGTATACTTTTCGTGAAAATTAAACATATTGTGTGAATTACACTTAGGTAGCTGCCTGTCTTAAAACTATATTTGAGTTATACCCTCATCCACGAAATTCATACAAGTAACTGCTCAATGCATTGGGCTGTCATTCCCATGGGAATCCTGAAAACTTACCTGAATTAAAGGCAGATTTGAAGAGTGTGTATTGTAAGCATCTATTCTGAGGTAGGATCTTTGTCCTATTCGGCAGGGGACCTCGGGTCTCTGCCATTGATGCCTGACTCCCTTCGCCAGGATTGTTTTTAGGCATCAGCAGTTGTTTTGTGAATGCAGTCTTAAAATTCTGGAGGGAATTACAGTTCACGTCAAAAATAAAAAATGAGATTACTCTTGTGTTTGAATCAGCATACTCCTAGGTAGATCTGCCCTTGAAAGTTTTAGGTCCAATTACATGTTGATGTTTGAGTTATTCATTACTTTGTTTTTCTATAGCCATGCAGCCAAATGACATAACACTGACATGATCTCAGTGAAAATAAGGGTTACGCTGCTGTTTGTAAATGGAAATGAATCTGGGAGTCTGCACTGTGCCAATAAATTAGGCAGGAATTGAATTGCCTTCCTAATCTACGGCCTAACCTCAATCTTCACCAAAGTCTTACGCAAACTTTGCTTCTGTTGCACAAATCATCATGCCTTCTGGAAAACTCACAACTCCAGATTATATTCCGCACTGGGATTCAACCCAGATTTCCACCAAGGACATCTCCATTCCCCAGCACTGCCCCTCCCGCCATAGGCAAGGACAACAACTTCCTCCCTTCCTTTGTAACTAACATCACCAACATAATCAACCAATTCCAAGCATCAGGTCACTTTTGACAACCAGTTTGCAAACTAAGGACCACAGTCTCCCCACTTGGCTTTCAGGCTTCCTGCTATACACCCCAGATCCAATGAGAACACTTATAATGGGCATTGATTGACTCTTCTGTGACTTCCACTCTTGCTAGACCCATCTAGCTAAAACTGCACTCTGTTTTACATTAAGAGGTTGTTATAGGTCACCTTCATATCATCTGGATGTTTCACTCTGACACCCACTAGGAGAAGGTCCTTCCTTTAGGGGAATCCTCTGTTACATTGATACAGCCACAAAAAGCAGTGTGATAGCGGTCTGAATTGGAAAGATCGAAATAGAAATGGTTATTATTTACTTAATTTAGTTTAGAAAGGATAATATCAGTACCATTGAAATACAAATTATACCACCTTCAATTACAAATAAGTAATAAAGAGAACTTTGTCCTCTATACTCACTTTACCATCACATTTCACATCAGCTACCATAACCCCACTTGCTCAGCTGAAGAATTAAAAAAATTATGTATATCTTCTCTGTTGTTCAATTGTCATTAGCAACCCATCCACATATGTGTTTGATGCCAGTCACTCATTCAATCTTTGGTAGTGTATTTCTTAGTCTCCTACTTAGATTCCTATAGAGAGCCCTATCCCACCACTTCTAATGCTTTCCTACAGCCATTCCAGCAGTTACAACATCTGCTCACTCTTTATTTCCTTCTTGCTCCCTATTTGTTCACCCACATCAGATTGGCCAATTACCCGTTTTAGAAAATTGAAGGAAAGTATAATTTGGTTAGTTGTATGGCCAATATATATATATATATATTACCTACTGGCGGTCGCCAGTAGGTAGTTATAGTTAGGACCACGTTTCCATAGGAAAACCGCAACATTCTATTTTGAATAACTTTGGCGCCGGTCGACGAATCCTCGCGAAATTTTCAAAATAGGTGGGGCGCTACGCTCCGCTCCTACCCTGAAAGTCTCGGGGGGATTCGTCAAGCGGGGGCTGAGATAAAAGGGGGGTCCCAAAACGCGTTTTTCCCATGCATTTTTCCATAGGACCTTTAGACACAGCTACAGCCCGAACGGCTGAACAGAGTTAAATGAAATTTGGCAGAGAGGTAGTCCTCAGGTCAAGGAAGTGCCTTTTGTAGGTTTGGTGTAAATCTGTTCAGTAGATTCTGAGAAAATAGCCTTTAAATCAATATATATATCTGAGCCAGCTTACGGTGCGCTTACGGTGCGCTTACCGTACGCGTACGTGCGCGAGCGCGAGCGCGATTATGATTGGCTCTTAGATCTTAGTAAACATTCGAATCGGTCGAAACCAGGAAGCGGCCGCCGCCATTTTGTCTCTCGCACTCTGAGTGGGGCAGCAAAAAAGAAGCCAAAAAATGTCTAAAGGGGCAGTATATTGAGATCATAACCACCCAGCATCGATATAGGGGTCCCCAAACAACCCCCAAGGCCCAAAAATTTTTTTTATTTTTTTTCGAAAAATCGCCGATTACGCTTACCTTATGCGTACCGTAAAAATTTTAAAAAAAAAAAAATTATCCCCACTCTCCACACCCCGTGTGCATATGGTGCCCGAAGGGCACCATTCGTGCATGGCATAAAAATTATAAAGAAATAAAAAAAGAATACATTTCTCAACGATGGGCATAATATGTCCCCCATGTGCGCACGGTGCGCGAAGCGCATTGTGCGTACATGGCCCATCCCGCATAACGTGGGCACGCGGTGCGCACAGCGCACCGCGTGACCAACGTGCGTGAACGGCACTAACTGCGTAAAGTGGGCGCGTGGTGCGCGAAGCGCACCGTGCGCGCACGGAACGAACTGCGTTAACTGGGCGCGCACGCCACGAATGGCGTAAAGTAACTTAGCATTTAAAAAAACGTACAAATTCACAGAAAAAACCATAGGTTTCACACACGTTATAGTTAGGAATTAGCATTTAAAAAACCTTGCAAATTCACTGAAAAAACCATAGGTTTCACACAAGTTATAGTTAGCTGTACATTTCACTCGTAAAAAACCAATGAAATTCCCCCGTTATAGTTAGTGCAGGCAACTATAACTCACGCGACCGCAATCCTCTGCTGATGACATATGTGTCTTTATGAAAAAAAAATATTTGTAATATATGTATAGCTAAAATTTAATGGAAGAAGACATGGGCAAATAAGTGTCTAAATACAGTATTAGCATCAGCAGAGGATTGCGGTCGCGTGAGTTATAGTTGCCTGCACTAACTATAACGGGGGAATTTCAGTGGTTTTTTACGAGTGAAATGTACAGCTAACTATAACTTGTGTGAAACCTATGGTTTTTTCAGTGATATATATATATATATATTCAGTCCTTTCAAAGAGTTAAAACACTTCAATTAACAACTCACCAATGTAGCCTAACCATAAGCACTGCCTCCTTACCCTCTCTTACTTGACCTCAACAGTAAGGGGCCGATTCCGATCCTGGAAAAATATTCCCCGTACGAATCGTATCTGGATTTTTTACCGTACGAATCGTACAAGTCCCGTACAAACTGGCAAGTACGATTCGTATGTGAAAAAGTCCATACGAATCGCATTGGGTAAATTCCCCGACACGTCCTCGGGTCGGAAAAGGTGTCCGACACGTCCCCGGACATTTTAACGTCCGAATCTGAAAACTGAAGTCCGAGCGCGCAAGTACGATTCCTACCATCCGTCCGATTGTACAACCGTATGGTAAAAAGACCGTCCGGATCGAACTCCTATAGCAACCATGGCGACGTCCAAACAGGTGCCCGGTACGCGCCGAACAACTCTCCCAGCCCGCCGTATGTACGCTCCGTACCCCCCCAGCCCCCTGTATGTACGACACGTACCCCCACCCCCGTAGGTACGGCACGTACCCCCACCCATGTATGTACGGCACGTACCCCACCCGTGTATGTACGGCACGTACCCCCACCCCCGTAGGTATGGTGCGGACCCCCAGCGCTACGTGTCGTACATACATGGGTGGGGGTACGTGCCGTACATACACGGGTGGGGGTATGTGCCGTACCTACGGGGCTGGGGGTACGGCACGTACATCCGCGGGGGGGCTGGTGGGGGGACGGTGCGTACATATGGGGGGCTGGGGGGGCGGTGCGTACATACGGGGGGCTGGGGGGGTGGCGCGTACATACGGGGGGCTGGGGGGGAGACGGCGCGTACCGGGCCCCCTATTCTGCTCGCATCGCGGCGTCCATCGCTTTTCCGGCACTTTTTGGGTGCCGTAAAAATATTGCAGAGTCCACAAAGCCTTTGCTCAGGAACCTGTTTCCCTTATTAGTGTCTCCATACATGACTGAGCCCCTGCCAAGCTCTGACTTTCACATATCCCCCAGTGTACGGCCACCACCACTGTCCTGTATCTGTACCTAGCAGATTCTCCATCCTATTCTCCAGTTGATGCCGTCTTCAACTCAACTCAGTTTTTTCCACCCTAGATGGACATGGCTCATTACCCACATCCCTGCTGAAATCCTTTCAGATCTACACATCTCAAGTGGTCCCCCAACTTCCCTGTCTTGTTTCTTGCGTGTGTAGCCTAGCCCCGTGCATAGTATAGGGGTTTCACTACCCTTATCTTGATATTACTGACACTATAGAATCTTGTATCCATCTTCTATTAGAATCATGCTTTCTATTCCCCCCTTCCCCTTGTGCTTCCTCTCCAATCATTGGCATTACATGACGTAGCTGCGTTGCGCACATCCCATCCCTCAGATAACTGTTAACTTCACCTATTTGTAGCAGGGAGGATCTATGCGTTAGGGCACATTTAAAACAAAATATTGGAGGAACCATTGTAAAAGAATAAGAATTCCATGCAGAAGGAGGGATTTTATGCTAAGGTTGCAAAGTCTTATACTTGTTGCCATCCCTACACTGCCGACAATGGAGTCAGACAGGTAATGTGCCTGATAGTTATATCTGACCTCTGGGCTATAATGGAGTGTCTATATCTGCACTTTGCAATACGTTTTGTAGTACTACAAAGTGTAAGCTTAGCCTCTAGTCATATGTGTGAAGTTCTTCGCCCTGACTGCCGAATCACCACACATGTAAGTATAGATTTTAGTAGTTTATGTGGGAGGGGCAGAGGGGTGTGGGAGGAAAGGGTGGCAGACTTACTATTAAAGGGGATGAGATTAAGGAGGAGTCTGAGGGGTTTAGTGGGGGCCAGGGAGTGGTTTAGGTAGGGATGCCACCCACTCTCACAAGAGTAAATCAATTGCATTATTCTGATGGTGGAGACATGTAAATTAGACTTTTGTAGTAAGTTTACACTCTGAGTTTGTGAATACCAAGAGGTAAACCTACTACAAAGTGTAAACGTACTCAAAAGTGAAAATTACCTTCGTGATTCAAGCCTTCTGACTTTACATTCACCATACGATGTTAAATGGCTCATTAAGATTTTTGGCTTGGGTTCTATATCGGGATGCGTTCTCTCATTACCCCCGCTACATTAAAGTGTATTAATTGGTTTCAATGATGTTTTAGTTTCTAATGTGTCCTGTAATATCATATGTTATCTCCCTAGTAATTAGCACAAATATGTCTGTTTACCACAGACCACTTCCTAAACTGTACTATGAAAATGATGCAGCTTGTAGGATGACATATATAATGACTTTACACCATACACAACTTGCACAGTGTACCAAGCACTCTAAATGTTGGTTGTCAGATTGTTTTAGGGTTGTGGTTCTTGTCCAGTCCAGGAGGGCAAATCCCGATCAAATTTACAGGACAATGTGTCTATGCAATGAATCTCACTTAGATTCACTGCATGCAAATGTATCCTTGTGGATAGCCTGAAAATCTAGCATATATCAGATTCTCGAGAAGCAGGGATGGCCCCTTGCCTAGAGGCTGGTAGAGTGTGATGATATTCTGGGCCAGACCTTGCAGCAGCACACAAACATATGTGTCTCTGTTTTTGCTGTTCCAGGTTCATACCACCTGTGTCCCCAAGTGTGTCCATGTTTTCGGATCTGATTGGATCGGCCTTCCCTATAGCCATAGTCGCGTATGCCATTGCTGTGTCCGTCGGAAAAGTATACGCCACGAAGCACAACTATGTTGTTGATGGAAACCAGGTGAACTTTTAAAACATTTTATATATTTTTATTTATTTGAGAACATGCTACAAAATACGTAACATCAAGACCTAACATTCATCGCATAGGAGAAACATCAAATTTAATTCCAGTGCAACTTGGATATTAACTTAACATAAATGGAAAGCCTAAAGCAAAAATAAATAATTGTCGGAACAAAATGTGTGAATCAAAAGTCACGATCATCTCATTGAATTTTGTGACACATTTCTATGATGGGGAGACAAAAAAGAAAGGTAGCTGTTTTATTTTTGCCTCTTTTCTATTAAAAGATACAGAAAATAAGACATAGGCGGCACCACATCAAAACACAAGATGACCATGTGGATTATTAGGCAACCAACTGACATTCTAGTTTCTCTATTCAGTTTAACTGGGAAATAAGATTTTCTACTATATCATTTGCCTCTCTTAAGAAAATAGCTGCCATAAGCCTTCTATGTGTTTCGAAGCTCTTCGGCATTAATCATCTTCAGTCAGAACAGACACATTGCATAGTTACTCCGATCAAGTCATAGATTTTCAAGGGTCTTACTCCACTACACTTATTCCTGAGGATTGTCCAGTCTACAAAATATATTCTCATGTGAAGAAAACCCATCTTGTGAGCCAAATGAAAATATGTGGGTTTTTGGCAGAATTGTATTCCTGGTTTGCCCTGTTAGGCTAACATTATGAGTTGTGTGGAGTGGCACCTCTGCAGGAGATGCCCACCGCAAGGTTCCTAGACTTACAGTCTGCGGGAAGCCTGCCAGTAAAAACGATTGTGTTTCTATGCATACTTCCAACCTTCTAAATGCTGGAGGAAATTTCCCCCCGCCACATTAGGATAGCGGGGGGAATCATGCAACAAGCGAATCGCTGCGATTGCCTGGCGGAGCAGACCTGACCAGGGATATGGGCACCGCCCGCACGATCACAATACTGCCGTCAGCCAGCCTTTTCATGGCGGATGAACCGCCATAGAATGGCTGGCGGAGGCTGGCTTGGGGGGCCCGTTACGGACCCCCTCGGGGGTGGGGGCTAGTTGGGCACTGGGGGGTACCCATGGTGCCCCAATCCATTTCCATGCACAAGGTGGCAGGCACTACGCGGTGCCTGCCACGTTGTGCAGAGAAATGCACAACATGGCCATTTAACATTGCGGCGGGTGCTGCAGCCAGCAGCAACTGCCGCAATGTTAAATTGCCAGATGCGACCGCCACGGTGGGGTTCGCATCATAATTAGGGTTGAGGAACCTTCGCCTGACAGGCCGGCGGTCCCGTTACCGCTAGGATGGCGGGCGGACTCAAGTCCGCCCGCCATCCTAATGAGCCCCCAAGTACCGCATGTGGAAATTGACCCGGTAATTCCAGCTCCAGCATTTTATTACCCACTCCAAGGCTGACATCTTGTGATGGCTTCTTGTTAGGTTGGACACATCAGCTGGAATCTATAAATAAGGCCCCGGTATCAGGTCCTCAAGTTAGTTTTACTGTCCATCTCGAAATGGGGCCTTATTCCAGTATTTTGTCCGATGCACTAATAGGGTGTAAAAAAATCTATTGGGAGTATTTGTGAAAACCCACTAAGATGCAAGTTTGTTAGTGTTCATCACATTTTTAATGGCTGTCTGTAGGTCAAAAAACAAAACAACTCGATATTATGTCCGTGCACCGCACCCTACTTTGCTTCATGCTAGAAACTGCTCTGCAGCGCGCAAATAAAGAGCTGCAGTTTTGCAGAGAAGTGCCGATAGGTAGCAAGAAAAAGCACAATAAATGGACAACACGTACTCATTTAAAGCACTGTCAGAAAGAGAGTAGAAACCGCCCACATTTTTGTGTTGTTGTAGGAAGGCCTCCAGTTCCAATGCAAAGTCTTATTATTTCCTTGTAGCGAAAGAGTTTGCACATAATGTCTACAGCACTTTCCACAAAAATGCATATAAGTACATAGTAAATTAAGCACCGCCTACAAGGCATAATAAAAATCCTGCATGACTGTCAGGAACAGGACGCATGGATCCTGAGGGCTTCCAGTCTACGGCTGGTCTAGCATTCCATTTTATGTAGCATGCTCATCTGTGGACACAATAGGTCTCTTTAGAGTGTAGCACTTACCTGGGTACTGAAACTCTGCAAAATGGAAAGTTTATGCAAGTTAAGCGATTTATAGCGACCAGTTTAGGTTTTTTGAACAAAAAAAGGAATTAACATCCACAAATGATTTTAGCGACTATTTTGAACTTTAGTGGCAAAATGGAGCACACATTCCTACCGAGTTTGTGCTAAACTCTTAATAGGTGCAGGTGTTAAAAAGGTAGCAAAAATCGTATGTATTTTACTAAGAAACTGCGTATGTGTTTAATATCTAATCACTTACCTCGTTGAATCTAATTTTACAAGGAATTCATCGCCTTTGGGGTCACCAACATATTTTCTGGTGCTTTCTCATGCTTCGTTGCAACCACCGCCCTCTCAAGAACCGCCGTCCAAGAAAGCACTGGTGGAAAGACGCAGGTAAAGTTCACCGTACTTAATACTCTCTCACGTGTGGCGTTTTGCTGTGCTTGATTTGAACCAATGGTTGTAGGGACTCGTTATCAGCACTCCTTTTTGGGGACTAGGACTTACTTTATCCCAGAGGAAGAAAAATAGTCAATTATAACCAGCCTTGCTTAATCACACGAAAACACCCAGCGATATAGGACAACCAGTTCCAATCTTTATGAATAAAGGAAAGTAGCGCTCCATTACATGAGAAATACTGCCAGCAGTGAGTTCTACTCAGATCATCATTTCTTCCTCAGCTAAATTTGATGGTGTTGCTGTCATGTATACAGCCCTGGTAGTAAACATACATGATGTACAATTCCACCTCCTGGACCAAAACAATTGCAGTTGGTTTTAAATAATACCACTGGCCATTGCATATTTTAGTTTCAGTGGCCTCCCATGACACCCCCTCATCGTTATATTAGTGTTTGTTGAGCCCGCCCAGTCCATGCTTTACATGGCGTCAGTATGGTACAGGTTGTATCCTCTCTAAGACCATTTTAAAGCTCATGCTATTTTGGGGGTAATTTCTGTTATTTTGTTTCACAACAGTGATTAGCACCTGTGGTGCGGTTTCTGCTGGTGGTACTGCATGTGTGCTGGTGATATTTGTTTTTACCAATGGTAGTAACTGTTGGAGTGGATTTGTTATGCTCAATAGTTTGAATATCCATGATCGCTTGTGTATTTTCCAACACCCTTTCAGCACTGATTCCACATGACTCTAAAAGGATAGGATGATCTTGTTACTGTTTTTGGAGTACCCATAACCCCTCTAGTCACTAAATCAGAATTCTTTATCAGACTATCTCCATGGATGGCCTCAGAACATCCACTGATCTTACGTCTAGTGAGCATTTCTACCGTTGTACACAAGAGCTTTGTTCTCGCAAACGATACACCTATAAGAATGATCAGACTTCCAGTGTCAGGGCAGGATAGATGAATATATGCCATTACATTGAATGCGCAACAACGCATTCCATTACAACGCAGTCGTTACAACGACCGCGTTGTTACAACGTGAACCATTACATCGCAAGTCGTTAAAACAACTTGCTTTAGGGGGCGCGCTGGACTTAGGAATAGTATAATATACTATTCCTACTGCAGTTTGTGCAACAGCAGGGAAGGTGTTGGATTGCAAATCCAATACCTTTTGCTCCTACAGCAGGTCGTTGTAACGACTTGCAATGTAATGGTTCGCGTTGTAACAATGCAGTCGTTGTAACGACCGCGTTGTAATGGAATGCGTTGTAGAGCATTCAATGTAAACAATGTCTCCCAGGATGGACAACCTCAGCAACATCTGTTCGCTGTTAGTAAAAGCACGGCTGTGGTGGCTCTTTCATTGGTCACCCCAGCTTACCACAGAGCCATTGCTCATGAAAATCTCTTTTCCTGAAACATATGGTTCTTGTTTGATTATCAAGGGGAAAGAGCATAGGCAAATGGCTGTAGAACCTTATGCTCTTCCCGGGCGTAAAGGGAGCACCATAGTTCAGTCCTCTTTAGGCGAGTTGGAACTCACTCTCCATGACTTATGGACAACCACTTTGCAAGCAATGTTCGAGAAGGATCTTAAATTCCTTCTTTTTCTGATGGCGTGTCTGATTTGGTTTGAATCAACTGCATTTCTGCTAACTGCATTGTTGTCCTGTCTCTCTTTTATGGTACCTCCTGATTGTCACCTCAGCTGCAATGTTGTTGTTGTTCCCTTTTTTATTCCTTCATCTTCAATTGAGCTGGTTCACTTACAATTTCTTGATCAAGCCTCCTTAGCTTCTTCCCTTCCCTTCTTGCATCCTCCTCTCGGTCTTACTTACCTGAAGCAAACTCTCACCTCTGAGGTAAGCTGGCTTGCCACGACTTCTCAGGTTCCTGTTGTAGTCCCCTTCATTTATCTGTATTGTTTACTGTTTGATTAACCTCACCATTGTTGTTTGTATATACTTATAATTCCATTTTATTTTACTTTATTTTTGCACATGAAATGTTCCTATATAGGTATGTCTCAACAGTCTTACTCTTGAAACTATGTCCCTAAATTGTAGAACACTCTAACGCCCCTAAGCCATGTTCACATTCCACAAAGCTGCATGAATAAATGCCATAATAATAATATATATGATGGGTGGAAGGTTAAAGAGGTATGTCCACTATGTCTTTTTAGGTTTGGATCTCAGTGTATGTGGAGTTTGCAACTGGCAAACGGACATAGAACTTTCAGATAGTCAGTTCATCAGCTCAAAACATAGAACAAAACAAAACCGTAATGGGGAGAAAATGATCCTTGCATGCTCTCTTTTGACTTTAGTTTTTTTTTGTTTGCTTCTAGGTGGCTAGCCTTATTTCATCTTTGATAGTGTTGATAGCCATTGTGGCCCTTGGGACACTGCTGGAGCCTCTACAGAAGGTACAACTTATTTTCTTTGAAATGAAGTAAAATAATGTATTCCAATAGTGTACACATTGGTATGAGCTTCTGGGATTTTCAGTGGTGGGGAGGAAATATTCTGTCATCCGTGGAACAGCTTGGGGAGATAGGTATGGCCACCGACTTTTGTTAATTGAATCTGACAAAACCTGTTGAAGCAGAAAAACAGACCAAGGCAAGTCTATGGGAAGATGATGGGTTCGCTTGGCCACCCTCTGCAGAGAAGGAAAACCTGGGTTTCGAGAAGTGATCTGGTTCATTGAAGTGTGAGAACCTATATGTTGGATATGTCATATAACATCCTTCAGCTCAACTTGTAAGAGAGATTTGACTCAACATTGTCTTTCACCTCTTTTGTTGAATGCAACTTTTCTCTCATCCCCATCGCAGTCTGTGCTGGCAGCCATTGTCATCGCCAACCTGAAAGGAATGTTCTGGCAGGTATTTGACGTTCCGCGCTTGTGGAAACAGAATAAATTCGACTCAGTAAGTTGCTGACTTCCACTTGATTTCTACCCTTTTACCTTCACCACTTTTTTTCCACCTCAACAACTCTGCCTCTACCTTTCTCCAACCCTTGGCCTAGATACCGCTTTCCCTGCCCTCCTTTTGTTTCCCATCTTCTGTTGCTCCTATATCTTTACTGCTCTGCCACTTTGCCCCTCTATCTCCTTCCCTCCAATTTCCCACTTCGAACCTACTACCTTTCTACACCTCCTTGTTACCCCTCTTCCCTCCATCTCATCTTTTGTCCCTCAAACTTATCCCCTCACTCCTCACTCCTCTGTGTCTTCTGTATCACCTGTGACCCTACTGTAGATGGGCGAGCCAATGCAGGCTTGAGCCACGTCTTGTCGGTATTCACAAACTGCACTTTTGTAGTAAATTAACACTTTTGTAACTTACACTTCTGTAGTTAGCCCACCACTACACATGGCCAACCACTGGTACTGCAACATCCTTTCACCTAAAATAATTATGGGAGGGACCTACTACATAAAAGTAAGATACTACAAAGGTACAGTCTGTAAATACTGAAAAGTAGTAAACTTACTCAAAAGTGTAATATCCTACAAAAGTTCAATTTGGGGATAGTGCTTTGTAGTACTACTACAAAATGTAGTACAAGTTGATGTTTGTGAATCTGGCCCTTAGTAGGTCACGCACCATTTCCACACTTTGCAGGGGTGCCACCATTCAGCAGCCTTTAGCATGATCTAGTTCACACCAGCACATTTCATCAAAGTCTGCAACTCTAACCCTCTGCAGCTCTGGGACATACTTACATTTAACTGTGTTAGAAACAACCAAATAGATTTTCAGCCCTTCAGTTCCTTACATAGGGCCTCATCACGATGGTGGTGGGAGCGCTACTGCCAGCCCGTCGGTGGCGGTCCCACCGCCATCGGACCCAGCAATGCCGCCCGTCGAATTATGATGGTGGGCGGATGCATAGCAGTCGGAGAGATTGACTGCCACGGATCCGACTGACTCAAGGAGCCCGTTGGACCGTCGGAGGGTGTGCTATCCCTACAATGGTGGCGTGCCTGCCAGGCACCACCATAGGTATTACGATGTCCCTTCCCGCCGGCCGTTTTATGGCCGTTTACCCGCCATGAAAAGGCAGGCAGAAAGGGACATTGGGGGCCTGTAGCGGGCCCCCCTTCCCCACTGGCCCTCTGATATGGGCCCTAGGGGTCACGTATGTGCCCCCTACATGTCCCTGCACCATGTGGCAGGCACAGCATGGTGCCTGCCACATAGTGCAGAGATATGCACAGAGTGTACTTTCTGTACTGCAGTAGATGCTGCAGGCCGCAGCACACACCACAATACAAAGGATACACATTGCGACCACCATAAAGGCGGTCGCATCGTGATTCTGGTTGTGTGACGCCGACAGCAAGTAGGGCGGTCCATCCTGATCAGGCCCCAAGTACTGTGAATCATATATTTAATGTTCATACACGTCTACACCTTGGAACCACATATTTATTAAAGTGTTACACTAGCCTCGTCAGGCTTGGGTAGTGCAAGTCTCTCTGCACACAGGGCTGCCAGAAAAAAGTTTGAAATTAACAGGACTGAAGAGTGGAAAGCAGGCGGCAGATGTGCTAGTGGAAGGCTTGTATTGCAGTGCTGTAGTTGCACAGTGTCTGCGATGCAACTAAACAACTCTTTGCTAAATGTGTCAAGGGAGACTGTGGCTGCATTAACAAGTGACACTTTCAGGGAAGGACACTGGTGACAGCATGCAGCTTTCTATGGGCCCGCTGTCTGCTTTCTCCAGTGCCCGCAGCTGTCACTTGCACAGTGGAAGCTGTCCCTCACGGGCAACGTCCACTATATGAATGACTATGGACTGACAAGCTGCCTGTAACCTTTCAATGCTTTGTGACTGCATGAGTGGTCCCAATGCACTGAAGCATTTCTGAGCGAACCGCAAGATATGGGGTGGAAACCCCTTTCCTTGCGATTCACACAGAATCACAGTGTTGACTTTTGTGACTCACAATGTAATTTTCAGGCATTGCAATTGGGCTTTTCTTCCTTGTACAATTGGCCACTTTGCACACTCACGTTATATGAGGGTGAACATCCCTTGATCCATCGGGCCCCAAGTACCCCTAATGTTCAAGCCCTTTCTTTGGCAGAGTCAATTTGGAGACCCTTGGTAAGGTAACAAATCTATGTGTTGCTCATACCGAATGTAGACTAAAAATTAAACCAGTTTTCCTACTCAGCCTTTTCTTTGCCCCCATGATGCAGCCATACTGGACGAGATTCAAGAGGCGCTTTTGCACCTAACATTTACTGAAAATATTCAGAAATCCCCTTCCTGCTGAACTCCAATGCATGCTCAGTTTTCTGTTGTTCTGGGCATAAATTAAGTCTATGCCCCTCTGTATAAGACCTTTTCTGTCTCAGTGTGCTTGCATCAAACCTGTAAATTTTGTACTGTCCTTGCCAACAAGGTGCTCTTAAATACACTTTAATGAGTACATAGGTGACCTGCTTTGCATTTGTTTTCAATAGGCCATCTGGGTTTTTACCTGCATTGCAGCCATCATTCTGGGTCTCGACCTTGGACTTTTGGCCGGGCTGGTCTTCGGATTGCTGACCGTTGTGCTGAGAGTACAGTTGTAAGTAGTATACTATCATTAGACCTTCCTTAGCTCCTCTCTTAGTAGAACACATGTGTGACAAGAATAGCATGTGCTCAGATTGCCTCTGGTTGTCCTTCTAAAACCTGTAGTTCTAGCATAAGTGATGGGTGAGGTGCAACACCCATGACGGTGAATCACAGAAAAAGCCTTGACACCACGTTAATAAGACAATGTCTTAACATGATTCAAGCTCTCTACTAACCTCATACAACCAAACACTAACAAGCAGAGATTCCTCTAGTCTGATTGCCTTCCCAGGTCCGCTTCTGTATTCTGTTTCCAGTATTATAACAGTCGTAGATAGCGCTATACAAATATAAATAACATAATATAACGTATAAAGGTTTAAGTGTTGTATAGCCATAAGTCAGACACCACCTATAGCTTACATGTGATGCACATGGCTGACCATGTGTTTCAATGACATGACACCTGCTGTTCAGGAAATAGAAAAGTTGCTTGTCGCTTCTTAACAAATCTTCCCAAGAACCGTGGCCTATCACGTGTTCCAATGCAAATTTACTGATCTCCACTAATAGGATCAACATGACTACGGACCAGTATTTCTAGGATTGTGGTCCCACATTCTCTCAGGAAACATTTGGTCAAACCACCTATCAAGAATTCCTCTTTACACCCTCTCACCACAGCTTAATTCTACATGCACTGAAACTCCCAGATTCAACAACTGCAGGATTACTTGGAACCACACCACTTTCATGACCCCTTTAGACAGAAGGGGACTGCCACGGTAGCATCTGCCGATGATTTGCATGCTCTGAGTAACTAGGGCTGGTCTGCTCTACTGGTAGTTGTTTCAGCCTAGCCCACGATTTCCGAATATCGGCCCACAATAGTGGATCCATGGCACATTTTGAGGATTTCCCATTTAAATACATTCGGATTCAATTTATAGAAAAATAGAAAAGGGGATTTGAGGCACAGAAAGATTGCACCTATCCTTTGTAGGACAATTACTTTATGGACGCCTAAGGTGCTAAGGGACCAGAGATCCAATTCCCCTAGATCTCCTAAGATACAATGTATCCCACAATATCATAAACCACATAAAGGTCCAGCACACTTGATTTCAATTCAGGATTTTACACAAGTGATAGAACATATTCCAACATTTGTAGTTCGTATTTCAAAAAACAATAGAATCGGTAGTTGAGCAGAGTTGTTTCTTTGAGTTTCTTTATTGATAACTTCTTTTATTCAGCATGAAACAAAAGACCGTAGCCAACGCGCTTCGTCCTTTCGGACTTCTTCAGGGCAAAAAACACATTGTCTGCAAATCTGGACTGTACTCCTTCACTCAAAAAGTTTTCTTCTTTTTTTATAAGAGCAATATATGCTTACATCTTATATATCCTGTGAGGGATAGGGTGTAAGTCTGTCCTCTATTGTCGAGAACGTGCACTGAACAGTCAACCCGATTTGACGTCACGCCACTTTGCTTCCTGACGGACAACTGAAAATTATCATGAAATAATTTAGAGGATAACTTGTGACCGGAATCGGGTTGACTGTTCAATGCACGTGCCCGACAATAGAGGACAGAGTAACACCCTATCCCTCACAGGCTCACACGCGTTGGCTACGGTTTTTTGTTTCATGCTGAATAAAAGAAGTTATCAATAAAGAAACTCAAAGAAACAACTCTGCTGAACTACCGATTCTATTCTTTAAAAGCCAAAAGAGCAGAGATAAAACTAGCGCCCTATCAGCAACAGGGTGCTAACACGCAAGTTTGCATGTTAGCACCCTTTTACTCTACGCTTCCCCTTGCATCTCTAATGAGATGCAAAGGGGGCGTTCCAGAGTAAAATAATAGGAGAAATGTCACTAAGCGACATTTCTCCTATTATCAAGGATATCGCTAACCCTGTTAGCGATAAAAAAAGCAGCGCTAACCGCGGTTAACGCTGCTTTCTTACCTCTGGTATTTTTCTGACTTAGCCATGATATCCTATGTAAGGTAGATATCATGGCTAAGTATGTCTATCCCTATCAGCAAGCTATTGCCAAACCTTGTGAGATTATCGCTGTATTTCCAGCGATAATCTCACAATTGGCAGCTTGCGCTCTGAATTTTATCGCTTTGGAGATAAGCGTTGCTGATAGCACGCTATCTCCGCGATAAAATTCAGAGTTGGACAGCGATAATTATCCTCACGCTAAGAGCGCTGAGCGATAATTATTGCCGGCCCTTGCTGATATGCCCCTAAGTGATTTGCCCAGAATCACATGTTGTTGAGCGTGCCTGCCGAGACCGCTCTAGCGGTTACGCCACATCCTCTCCCCAATGTGGGGAAATGTGTTCCCTGTTGCCTTCGCAAACATCCCTCCTTCATCAATCACCGTCAAGTTTAGCGTGTAATTCTTTGACTTATACAAAACACTCCGCTTCCCTCTGGGCTAGGTTTGCACTATATAAATAACCCTGGGTATATATGCCCAGGGTTATTTCCGCTGGGAAAGTGGAGTATAGGGCAAAACTCCGACTCCGCAGCAGAGCGGAGTTAGCCAACCCGCCCCCACTGAAATACAGTTACAAACTATTTCAAAATTAAATAAAAACACACTTACCTGTTCTGTGGCATCCCCGGGCTGCCCTCCTCCTCCTCGCCGTCTCTCTCCAACAAGAGATACATCTTGAGAGAATTGCACTTGCCGCGTGCACATGCGCATTTCTTGTAGGACGTCTTGTGAGAAATGCATATGCGCGCGTGTCATGCACAGTTCTCTCAAGATGTACCCCATGTAGGAAGGAGATGGTGAGGAGGAGGAGGGCAGCCTGGGGATGCTGCAGTACAGATAAGTGTGTTTTTATTTAATTTTAAATTAATCTTAACTGTTTTTTATTATAGGGGGGTGGAGGCGGGTCCCGGAGTGGAGCGGAGTTGCACGGAGTTTCCATCCAACTCTGTGGACCTCCGTGTAGTCTCACTACGCCAGCTCCGCTCAGGGTTAAAAATAAATACCCCCAATAAAATAATCAATACAATTCCCTCCATAGACTTGGGGAAATATATTTTTGTCCATGGCAGGGTTAAGTGCTGCTTTTGTAGTAAGGATCTTAGCTAGCGATGCCAGGCTCAAAAATACAATTTCACCAGGATTTACTTGTCTTAACTAATTAGGTGCAGTATACCTTGATGTACTTCATCCAGCACATGCATTATCGTGAGCACTACTTTGCTTCAGTGCACTGGGGGCATGTAGGTTGGGGAAAGTTCTGATACATGGCTTATTAAACTGTATTTTTATCGTTTGTTAGCCCCAGCAGTGGATCGCTTGGAAATGTGCCTGGCACCGACATCTACAAGTCAGTGAAGGATTACAAAAATGTACGCATTTCAGGTTTTCTCTATCTTAATACTCTTTATGCCATGCGAGTAACATGTGCTCTCCAGCAATAAATGTTCGCTTCACTTCTTAAAACTTTTATTCGCAGGTGGTTGAGCCGGAAGGAGTGAAGATTATTCGATTCTCAAGTCCGCTTTTCTACGGCAACATTGACAGCCTTAGAAAGTCCATTGTTTCCATCGTAAGTCATCTGTTTCTTGTGTTGTGTGATTGGTGTGACTGTGCGACGCCGTGCTCGCGCTCACGCTCTCACGCGCTCATGTTCTCACGCTCTCCCCTTGTCTTCTGTAGGTGGGGTTCAGCGCCATCAGAGTGTACAACAAGCGGGCCAAGGCTCTAAGCCTGATCCAGAACCTCATCAAGAGAGGAAAGCTAAGAGCCACAAAGGTAAGCCAGAACTATTGTTCCTCCTCCTGGGTCATTGCACTTTTATTTTTTCAAGTTATATCATTGTGAACCAATGGTGTAGTTTTCATTGGCGCAGCAGGTGCAGTGGCACCTGTAGTGGTGCGACCTAAGGCCTAGTAATAAGGTCACGCCACACGTGTTGTGAATGTAGTGACCAGTGTACTCCCTGCCACGCCCAGTGTTCCGGGCTATTTATTGCCGTAATTACGACGCCGCCCGAGGGGACGTCGGGCGTTTCCACTATACACACGTTAAGGGGGGTTTTGGCCTAAACACCACCTGGGGACCCTTACAGTACATGGTCCAGCCCAGGCGAAGACAACACTACATTCCTCCTTTACCTAGAGATGTGAAACCTAAACAACACCGCATGTGGCGGCGTAACATCATAGCAAATACTGGAGAGTCTCAGAAACAACACAAACAGAACAGTCTTACTTGGCCTTGGCGGGGGCGCAGCTTGCTCTCACTTCCGCATTTGACAGTGGGACACAAAGTCTCGATACTTCTGGGATTACTGCGGGCAGGGGCGTAGATAGTACTTGCTCTGGCTGTGCCTGTCCGGCGGGGTCTGAAACAGGTCTTCAGAACCATCCGCACCGGCCGTCTCTGGGCGGCTCTGCGTCCCTGGTGGCGCATTCGCTCCGTGGGCTTGCAGGGTCGAGCCATTCCCGGTGTTCTCTGTCGTGCGGGGGCCCTCCTCCT
The DNA here is from genome assembly GCF_964204655.1 of Triturus cristatus. NCBI lineage: Eukaryota > Metazoa > Chordata > Amphibia > Caudata > Salamandridae > Triturus > Triturus cristatus. The sequence continues at coordinate 1,111,540,679 of NC_140585.1, read as the reverse complement.
CTGTCCGTTCCCGAGGGCCTGGGGGTGACGCTGGGCGGTGGTCTCCTGGCTCTGGAAGATCTTCTTCGGCTTCCTGCGGGACCTTTTTAAAGAACGACACGTTTCTAGTGACCTCTTCTCCGTCTCTGACTGCCGTGATCAGGGTACCGTTGACATTTGTGACCGTCCAAGGGTCTAGCTCGAATGGTAGGCGGAATTTCCCGCCTGGGTGGCGATCCTTCACTAGCACCTTGTCGCCAACTTGGATCGGGCTGTCAGCGGCTCTCCTCTTCCGGGACGCTTCCCGATTGGTCTTTGTTCTGTTCTCCATGGAACGGTTAGACGGGCTTGGTGATGACTCCCACGTGGGGTGGTGCGGGATGGTGTCCTTGATTGCCCGGCCAAAACAGAGGCGGCTAGGAGGAACTCCTGTTGTGCAGTGGGGCGTCAGTCTGTATTCGCGCAGGAACTGGTAGAGGGTGAGTTCCAGGCCTTGGCCATCCGCTAGTGCGATCTGAATGGTCTTGTTTAGAGTCCTCATTAGCCTCTCGACCTCTCCATTAGCTTGCGGCCACCTCGGGGTTATGCGTCGGTGCTTGATGCGGTGGGACTGTAGGTAGTCGGCCAGCTCAGCCCCGTTGAACGGTGGACCATTGTCCGTGCGCAGTTCACCTAGGAGGCCGTGGGTAGCAATTATTTTCTCCAGCTTGGGGATTACTTCGGTTGCGGCTGTTGAGGGTAGGATTTCCACCTCGGGGTACCGCGAGAAGTCATCCACTACCACGAGCATGTATCTTCCCCCGGGTAGACTGCCAAAGTCAGCACTGGCTCGCACCCACGGCGATTGCGGGCCTTCCTCAGTGATCACTGGCACCGGAGGGTTGGGTAGGCTGGTCGCCAAACATACAGGACATGTTTTCTACTACCTTGTCGAGGCCGGGGAACCAGAGCTTGCTCCTTAGGCGGGTTTTTGACTTGATGATGCCTTGGTGTGCGCCATACGCCAAGAGGGTGGCCTGCTGGGTGAGACTGCTAGGCAGCACCAAGCGGGGACCTCTCAAGAGGCACCTTCCGGAGACACGGATAGTTCGTTCCTGACCTGGTGAAGTGCCTTGAGTGACGCTTGGGCCTCAGGCGTGCAAAAGGACGACGGGCTTTGGAGTGGCTTCCAGTTTCCTGACGCGACGGCTTGGATGGCAATCTGCAGACAGTTGTCCTCTTTGGTTGCTCGCGCCACTTCCTCCAGTGATATCGGTAGAGGTCTGGACCTTTCCACGATCATCCGGACGTATTCTTCTGTGGCCGCGGCTTCCGTGGCTTCCGAGTCGGTAGCCGGGCGGGCGTGTCTGGATAGGAAGTCGGCTGGATTGCGGGCACCTGGTCGGTACTCCACTGTGAACTGGAATTCCTGGAGTTGGAGTACCCACTTTTCAATCCGAGGAGGAGGACGTGACGAGGAGCCTTGGAACAGCGGGACGAGGGGTTTGTGATCCGTGATTACCACAAAAGGTTGTCCATACAGATAAATGTGGAAGTGCCGGCACCCCCACAGGATGGCGATGGCCTCCTTCTCAATCTGCGAGTAACGCTGCTCCGTCGGGGTGAGGGTTCTGCTCGCATACGCGACGGGGGCCCATTCTCCGCACCTTTGCTGTTGGGCTAGCACGGCTCCGAGGCCTGTCGGGCTGGCGTCCACCATGAGTTGTGACTCCTTCCGGGGATCGAAGTAGGCTAGGGTCGTGTCGGCTGAGAGCGCCGCCTTGGTTTTCTGGAATGACTCCTGCTGATCCGGACCCCACTCCCAGGTGGCAGAGGCTTTTGTGAGGTCACGGAGGGGCCCGGTGAGGTCGGACAGGTCCTTGATAAACCTCCCGCAGTAGGTGACCATCCAGAGAAAACTGCGAACGGCCGCCACCGACGTAGGCGCAGGGGCTGCATGGATGTCTTTGACTTTTTCCGGATCCGGGCCTATTCCTTGGTCGGAGAATTTGTATCCGAAAAAACTAATGTCCTTACGTAGGAAGTCGCATTTTTCCTTGTGGAGGGTCAGCCCTCGCTCCTGAAGCCGGGTAAACACTGCCCGGAGGCGTCGGATGTGTTCGTCCAGGGTCGGGGCATGTACTAGAATGTCGTCACTGACATTCATGACGCCATCCAGCCCTTGCAGGACATTCTGAATAATGTTCTGGAACACCTCCGCCGCGCTCAAAATCCCAAAGTTTAGCCGGGTATATCTCCAGAGGCCGGCGTGCGTGGAGAAGGTGGTGATTGGGCGGGAGTCCGGGTGTAGGGGAATTTGGTGATACCCCGATCTTAGGTCCATTTTAGAGAACCCTTTTGAGCCAGACAACTCTCCAACTATGTCGTCTATGGTCGGTGTCAGGTGGCGCTCGCGCTTGATGGCGAGGTTGGGGACGCGCATGTCAATGCAGATCCGCACCGCGTCCGGCTGTTTCGGCTTCTTGGCTACTACGATGGGCGACACCCATGGAGTGGGCCCGCTCACCCTTTCGATAATTCCCGCCCGCTCGAGTGTCCGTAGTTCCGCTTCAACCTTGGGCCGTAGGTGGAACGCAATACGTCGGTGCCGGAGGGCCACCGGGGCGACTGACTTGTCTATATGGAGGTGAATGGCGGGTCCCTTCAGACATCCGATTCCTTCAAATAGTGACGCATGTTCCAGTGCTAGTTGGTCCAAATTGCGGGTTTGGACTGTGAGTGCAAAGTGGATCAGCCCGAGGTCTTGGGCCGTTCGGCAGCCGAGCAGGAACCCAGCTCCTTCTTGCGACACGTAGACTTTGGTTTGTAGCCGAGTGGCGTCGTGGGACAGATCCGTCCTGAACACCCCGCACAGGCGTAGCGGGTGACTGGTGCCATAGGCGTATACTTGCACCCTGGTTAGATTGAGTGTCGGTGCGTTTTTCAGAGTCTGGTATACGCTGGCAGCCATCAGGTTGATTGACGCGCCAGTGTCAATCAAGGCAGCTACGGCCTGGTCTTGCACCGTGACTGTGCACATGGGTCCTGCGGACGATGTGGCTGCCAGGGTATTGAGCATTCGCACGACATGGACGGAGGCCACGTCCGCTTCATCGTCGTCCATGTCACTGCTGGCGGAGGTGCTGGGTAGCGGTTCCAGCTGTCTTACCCTCCCGGGTGGGCCACCCTGCTTTTTCCTTGGCGTCGACAGGCACACGCTTGCAAAATGGTTGGCCTTGCCACATGCGCTGCAGATCTTGCCTTGGGCCCGGCATGCTCCTCTGTGGGGCGTCGCTCCGCCGCACCACGCGCAGGCGCGGCCAGGGGAGGCTTGAGCCGGTCTTGGATTCCTGTGCCGGGGTTGTCTTGCGTGACTGTCGGGAGCCTCGGTCTTGAGGGCGCACACCGGCTCTGTCTTGATTGCGACCGTCTGCTTAGGCTCCATGTGCGCAGCCCTGGCCTTGGACAGTTCCTTCGATCATCCCAGCGTGAGGATGTCGTGCATGGGCATGTTGTCCGCCTCCAACACCCTCTCGCGTAACTTCGAGGACGCGCAGCCTTGGATGAATTGAGCGCGAATCTCGTCGTCCGCATCGGGGAGGGTGAACGTGCTGGCCAGCTTCTTCAACCTTGCGTGGAAAACATCCACCGACTTTTCAGGGAGCTGGCGGGCCTGGAACCTCTCATAGTCAGCGCTTGCAAACAGTTCAAAATACGCTGTGATGGCGTCGCGCAGTGTGTCGTACGTCCTGGGTGGGCCACCTTCAACTATGTCCTTCGAGATGTCGTGGATCGCCTCCCCTCCAAGGTGTAACAGCATGGCACACCTCCGCTCGGCCGCCACTTCCGCCACGACAAAGTAGTTCTCCAGCCGTTCCACCCACTTCTTCCACCGGGCGGCTTGCGACGGGGGGTGCCGGTGACTGCAAACGGCTCCAGGGGGGGCACGTTGGCCATGGCCGCAGAGGATGGGCGCGGGCAGCCGGGGCTTCACTTGCACACTTCGGGGGGTGCACAGTAACCTCTCCGGCGTTGATCGCGGGTACACCTTGTAGTTCCGATGACCAGGGGTGCCTGGGATGCCGGGAAGGGCGGCCTGGGGCTCCCAAACGTTGAATCGGCACCTCACGCGAGATGCGTGAGAAACGGCAGGCTCAAGTTCTTCGTTGCACGCGAGATGCGTGGGAAACAGCAGGCTCGGGCCTCGCGTTGCACGCAAGAAGCGTGAGGAATGGCAAGCTCGTCCCGGGCTCCGCGTGTGCCGGCTCCGCACACCCGGCAGGCGTCCAGGCTGGTAGGAAGCAGGCAGCAGGGCCGAGTGGGCACGGCCCGACCGATGAGGCAGCCCGGGAGGCTGGGCAGGGTGTAAGTGGCCTCGAGGCAGCAGGGGCCACAAGCGCTGGGGTAGCGCCGGCGAGGGGATGCACAGCCTCGCCGGTAACGGAGGCAGTAGGGCTGCAAGGCATGCGCCGATCCGCTCCTTGGGCAAGAGCGTGATCGGAGGGAGGCAGCGCATGCGATGGGGTGGGCGAGACCACCTCTTCGCCAATGTAGTGGTGCGACCTAAGGCCTAGTAATAAGGTCACGCCACACGTGTTTTGAATGTAGTGGCCAGTGTACTCCCTGCCACGCCCAGTGCTCCGGGCTATTTATTGCCATAATTACGACGCCGTCCGAGGGGACGTCGGGCGTTTCCACTATACACACGTTAAGGGGGGTTTTGGCCTAAACACCACCTGGGGACCCTTACAGTACATGGTCCAGCCCAGGCGAAGACAACACTACAGCACCGGAGCCCACTGATCCCTGATTATTGCTGTATTTCATAATTCTAATAGCATCCGGGGGCCCATTTCGATTTACTTGCACTAGAGATCACGACACACTGGTTGCGCTACTGTTGTGAACAGCATCACAGTAATAAACCCCTGGAAATCAACCTGTGTTTCATTTAACTTTAGATTTCATTTTTAAGATTGGTATTGTAAAAAGTGAAGAGCAGAGCCTCATTGAACTGTCAGTAAATTAGAAATATGAATGAAGATAGCAAGTAGTGATTAATTTTTAAAGAAGTAAGTGCCAGGGCCCTTCTCTTGAGGCTTTTGCAGCTTGCACAATGATAGCACCAACAGAATTACTAACCATCACACTCCTACAAGTGTGACTGTTCAGACTATTTCAGGCCATCCAAAGTTATAAGAATTCATTTTGTCATTTTTTGGCATGGCATTTGCAAAACGTTATTTTTAGGGAAGCTCTCAGACCGTCATCATTCTGAAGAAAGAAACATTGGCTAAAAGCAAAAAAAGTTTTTGGGTCTCAAAAATCACCCATTGCCATAGTAGTCTCGGCCACTGAAGGGAACTACTTTGTGTGTGGATGTGCTGCTTGTAAAAGGTAAAAATGCCATCGCTCACAGTGAAATTAGCCAATTGCAGAAGTGAGCTGAAAAGATGCCACATATACTGTATACTGTAGTGGGTAGAAAAAAAAAGTGAATGACACAATAACAGGCCAATGGAAGTGGAGCGCTGGCTGACAGCACTTGTAAAAAAGTATGAAGAAAGTGTGCTATACTTATACTTTTAGTAAAATCACAAAAACCTATTGAATAAAACACACCTTTCTGTTCTATGACACTCAATAGAATGTCCACTTAGGATAATACATCTAATACACACACACACTATATATATATATATATATATATATATATATATATATATATATATATATATATATATATACAGAGAGAGAGAGAGGTACATTTTGGTACATTTTAGGTAAGAAGAACTATGGTATTAGCTTCAGGGAGCAGCCAACCCCACAAGAACTTCAAAATAAAGATAGATCCTGATAAAGCCGGATTCTTATCTGTCTTACCATCACCAAGAATCCTCTCAGGTCGCCAGGATCTTTCTATCTGCTAAATAGTGAAAAGGGGAGGAAATCCAACTTTAGCACATAACTAAACAAATCGAATCTGAACTCTAAAGGACCACTGACTCCGAATCTCAAAATTTAAGGATTCATTACAAAGCCAAAAATAATTGCACATACAAGCACCTCATCACGAGGTTTAGGTAATAAATGGGCACTAATACAAAAAATATTCTACGCAGGAGTCTCATCCGACTCAGAATAAGAAGAATAGTCAGCTCCAGAAGCATTAGGCAACCAATAACCGCTCCGATCTCTATATTAGAAGTCATTAACCTAAAATGAATTCAGTTAGTCTATCCCTACTCTATCTCTAAGGTGATATCCCTACTTAACATTTTCCCTCAGGCAAGAGAATAGAAAAAAAAGGTGTCAGAAGTGAAGACTTCCTTAGAAGTACACTCACTTTGCTCAGTACGGAGCTTGTTCTAAGATGCTCCTTCTAGCTTCCCATCTAATCCTCAACTGCCCAACCCATGGGGCACTGTGCCTAATTCAAAATCCCAAAATCATAGAACATGCCCTTCATCACACCTCTTTAGCCAGGTCTTCCTCCGGTACTTTTCCACCGAAACTTGTACTCCATCCAAAGACGGTTAGCTTGACCTTGGGTCCCAGGCACCTCCTCCGCTGAAAGTATCATCCCTGCATTCCAGTACACTCCTGTGTTGGCTTCTCCTACCATCCTAACTCCTACAACAAAGGGTTAGTCTTCCTAATAAGCTAGGTGCCTTGCAACTGCAACAGAAACATGGGAACAAAAAACTTTCCACTTCTCTGAGATCTGCTGAGCCTCACAAACCCTTGGAGCCTTCTCAAGGGAAACAATTTTTGGAATGAATAGGCCTTTCTCTCAAACGTGCATGCGGTCAAGCCTTTACACATTTTAAACACACATTTCTAAAATCATACTATAAGCATTGATATTCATTAAATTGCATACATGAATAAGCAAATCTACACGTGCAGACTTTAATATGGTGCACGTTTGAATCCTAATACATCACATTATACGTGAACTAAGTCGTTATGCATCATCTAGCATACATTTTGACTAAACATTTCACTAAACTTCATAAATGACTTGGTTACATTTCTATTCGCACCAATATATGCTGCTTTTAGTACTACATTTCTGAGCCACACGTCCCACTAAATATATGGGTGCAGACTACCAGTGATTATAATGCACCCCTACAAATATCAAAACAACATGGCGCTCTGTCAATCCTGTTACGTAGCACTGAGCAGGGAGCATGGACAGGTTGGAAAACTGGCATTTGAGTCAAACACCTATGATGATGAAGAGAAATTCAGATGAAGATGAAAAATCAAACATTTAGAATCGCACACAAATGTGCACACTTTTCTAGTTTTGTCAAAATACATAGGACATGGCCCAGACCCTTTGCCTAGAAGTCATTCCTTTCTTGTCATTAAAAATTCATGTGTGTGTGTATGATCGCCCTTTTCTCTGAGCATGGTTTCTGAATCACACCATTTTCGTTTACTAAAAACCCCTCCACTAATGTTTCTCTCCATGTGCATGCCCACATACTAGAATGCATGTTGCTAAGACCTGGCCATCCTCTGAGTGCTGTGGTCATTATGTGGAGACTGCCCAGGCCTCCTGTAATGTAAAGTGAAGTCACTTTGAATGGGGCCCACACCACACCACACAACAGATAGACTTTGATATGACGATTGTGGATAATGCAGTAGGTTGCTGATAAATAGGTGATGACTCCTGAATGTGCTCCAAGCACAGGGGTTAATTTACATATAGAAATCTACTGGCTCCTGTGGGGAAGACCGTGATGGCATGAAACTCTCACAGGTAGTGTTGGTTCTTGGTAGAGCTCATTAGCTTGGGTTGGATAGTGGAAAAATATATTTGTACAGGTTGTAAGGTTCCTGAGGGCAAGCGGCATACACTGGTGGTTAGAGAGCAAAAGAGGGCCACCGGTGAAGGTTTGAATGCCCTTAAAACATGTAGTATACATTGATAGCGATGAGAATCCCTGGGACAAACTTCTGGCAAAGATGATGATTGCCCTGAGGTTAACACACATGCACTGGTGATGAGCTAAGAGTGGGATATTGAGTCTTGCTGGCGGTCACTGATTAGTCCACTGGCGCAAAAGTAAATAGCCGTGGTAGAAAGTACGCTTACATTAAATTGGGTCACAAAGCTTGAAAGGTGCTGAAAATGCTGTTTGTGGGTGCGGCGAGATTAGTAGTAATTATACTAAAATAGTGCTTCGCAGAACAGCTACACTATTCCCAAAATGTATATTTCCTTTGTTTACTTACATTCCTAATCAAAATGCAATCTCTTTGATTTCCGAAGAGGGACAGTGCATGTCTGTTTTTTGAGTGAGAAATACAATGCTTAGTTGATTTTGTGTTTAATAGGGTGGATCCAACTAGAGTCTTAAGCAGCACAATTAGATATCTCAATATTTGCATAAAGATTAAATAACAGATCTGAATTTGGTGAATATCCTTTTATTTATTTTTATCTGCTTGATGTGAACCTTTCTCTTTGTGTTCTTCGTAGAATGGTATCATTAGTGAAAGCGGTGTTACCAACGAAGGCTTTGAGCCCGATCCTGACCTGGATGATCCCGAAGAGAGTGAAATCCAAACCAAGGAGGTGGAGGTGCAAGTGGATTGGAATTCAGAGCTACCAGTCAAAGTGTCAGTCCCCAAAGTCAGCATTCACAGCATCATTTTCGATTTTGGAGGCATACCCTTCATGGATGTTGTAGCTGTGAGGTCAATTAAGCAAGTACGTTTTGTTCCGTTGTACAATATTCATGCCTACTGAAGCACTGTCATCTGGATCTGTAGTGCCGCATTTGTAAACACAATAATAATTTGACACATACATTTTGAATGTGTTGCCTACAAGGTGCGCTTGAGAGATTTATTAGGTAAAACAATGGAGGGGTAAATGAGCTGAATGTGAAAGTAGCTCTCTTCACCCTATAAAAGTCGCCAATGGTTCCAGAATCACATTTCTTTTCAATGATGAGGATCGGAAACGGGGCTACACCAGGGAGACCTCTTAGAACATCTCATTCTTTGCTTTTATGCAGGAAAACATTCTAGGTTACATTAAATAAATGTAAAAATCTAGTTTATATCAAATACCCCTCATCAATTCCTTGGAACAATATAAAACAGGTGTCAGTCGATTGCAGGCTGCCTGTAGCTTGTAGACACGTTCAGAGTTGCTTGAAGCCTTGAGTTCATTTTTAAATAAGCACATGGTCACAGTTTCCTTTTAAAGTTAAGGGAAGGCTGTGTTTATTTTATAATATCAGGCTGCAGATAACAGGGCCTAATAACGAGCAGTACTCTTAAAGATGTATTACCCAGGCTGGGTCATGAGGAGAAGAACTGAAGTAATGAGGTATTTAACTCTTAAATAAAATTCCCTGTCAACTCAATATTGGAGCTTGAGAGCACAAAAGAATATTTGAAATGGGAGAACATTAAATTGAAAAGTTACTTTTATGAATAACTTCATTTTAATTTTCTCCCATTTCAAAGTCTCACATTTACAGCAGGCCTCTTGCTCTCAGTGGCCAGCAGACACTGTGCCATATTTATAACTAGCAAATGAATACAGTCTAAACATTTTTTAAATGGGAAAAATGTAAAGTGCCGATAAATATTTCAATGAAACATTCAGTCTTATTGTCTTTCTCCACTTTTGAGTCAATTACATCTTAATGTTTTATGAAGCATGATTCTTCACTTTAAATTACGCCTATTTAAACAAATGGCTGTGTTTTTCCATTATAAATATGGCACCATGTGTACAGGCCATTGGGAGCACAATGGCTGGTGTTTGTAAATGTGACTCTTGGACATGGGAGAAAGTTTAAATGATGAGTTTTGTGAAATCTGTAAAAAAAAACATAAAGTTAACTCTTCAATTTTATAATTTCCCATTTTAAACTGTCACCTTTACACACACCATGCATTTTCTCCCAGTGGCTGATAGACACAGTGCCATATTTATAACTGTAAAATACAGCCATTATTTCAAGTAGGAGAACTTTAAGGTGCAGAAAATCTTTCACAGTATGAACATTTTTGCATAGCATGTTTCGACACTTTAAATGTTTTCTGATTTAAAAGTTTTACTTTGTTTCCCACCTTTGATTCAGTTCAAAAGTGCAGATAGAACTGATCCATTTAATATAAAACATTTGATTCCTATTTGAACGCAGCATACTGCTAGTTGATAGAATATTGATATACAGAACTAGTGAGGAATCAGTATTGTCTGCCCTGACCGTGAATGCAAATGCACTAAAGTTACTTCTCTCCTAATGCGTTAAACAACTACTTTCAGCCTACAATTATGATGTTGCTGATTTTTTTTAACTAACATGACAAATGAATCTTCTTCTAAAATATATATGATAGATTATTTTTTAATTGTTTTACAGTTTGCCATATTTTGTAATTTTTACTTAAAATCAAAATTTTAAAAAAGCAATACACTATGCCTGCCAAAACCCTTTTTCATTTTACTTTTAATAATTATGTTGTATTATTTTCTCATATTGCATTTTTATGGTTTTTGGTAGTCGTCATGCATTTTTAAAACTCTTTTGAGTGACTAATAAAGAAATAAATATTTTAAACATGTACAGAAATACGACCCCAGATGCATTAATATAAATATGACAATCACTGGAATTACTGGAATATCTTACTTTATTTTCAGATTGTAAAAGAATTCCAAAGGATTGACGTGAGAGTCTTCATTGCCGCTTATGATGGTACATATCAAAGACTGTTTGCCCTATCATCTCCTGCTATGTTAGTCAATGTAACATTTGTATTAGGTCACTATATTCTCCAGATAGCACATTCCAGCATTTTTAAAAATTATTTAATGTATTAGTTTTTTTTATTAAACACTACACTACATAAAAACATAACAGAAGGCCGGATCTGAGTATCACATGCTACCATTATTTTCACACAATAACAATAAGCCTATCCTAGGTTTCACAAAAATGATTTTACATTGAAGCATATATGGAATATCAATTTTGCTCTTCCCCAATGCTGTTCAAGTAAGTTCTCAAGGGACCTAGCATGACAAAACAAGTAGAAGCACAGTGTATGTTTCCTGCCGTTCATTGCAGGTGCTCATATCCTTTATCCAGTAAGGCAGTTTACGTTACAGTCCCCACAACCGTGCCTTGGCCATGTGCCTTATTGTTCAGAAATAGCACCACTGCTGCTGGCTTTCTACCTGCCTTTGGAACTGCTGCCACAAAACCCAAGTAAAGCTGTATCGGAGGTAATGAACAATATTCTACCTCTATAAGTTGTGAGTGTGAGACTGGCTCACTCTCTTTCACTCTTGCCAAAACATACTCATGTCAGGGAGCTTTACGGGAAATGTGGTATAAGCAGCAAATGTATCTCATTTCAATGATGTCTTGAGTTGCCTCGCACAACACCCCAGTCATCCATGCCACTTTCAAATGCTCACTACTCCTCCCAGAGTGGGAGGAGCTGACCCAAAAGTAATGTCACAGTCAATCTAATAGTAGGTCATGATTCCAGAGTAATAGAATATTTCCACAAAAGTAAACTAAGGCTTTGCAACCACCTCATGTTCCCATCCTAGGTTAAAAGTGTATATTGCGAGTGGTGTTCCATAACTTGAGAAACAAAAGCCCTTCCTCGCTGCATGGTTAACTAAACACACCAAGAGGAACCTCCTCCAGTGCTAACTGGTTAAGATCAAGGACTGGTCCTCACCAATGTCTATCAAGCACTTGAACCTTCACCACTACCCTCTGCCATGACATTTAAGAGAATCGCAGGGCTCTATGAATAACAGGATCGCCCAGTTGTCTAATGAATGTAACCCGATAAGTGATACCTTAAACAAAGCACCTACAATATTGAGGAAAAATTTAAAAAAACAAACACAACAAATGAGTTGCAGGGTGCTTTTGTTTTGTCATGACCATCTTTAAATTATGTACATTCTTCTAGAGCAATAGTATGAAATCATGCATACTGTTGTAAATTGAAAATAAAAATGTAAATCAATTAAGTGAAACCTGCAAAATATTTGTTAAAGAGTTGGGTTTTGGTCCTCGTTTCTTGTTCCACTCTGTAATACTTCTCGATAACTTTCCCTAAATATCTGATTTATTTTAGATGAAGTTCTCAAAAAGTTTGAAACGTGTCTGTTCTTTGACAATGATATGAAGCAGGACATATTTTTCCTGACTGTTCATGACGCTGTCCTCTACATACAAAGCCAGAACATGTTCCGAGACCTTGAGGATCCGATCTTTGAGAAGGTAAGATGGTTAGCCTTCTCTCTGCCACTCCATGAAAGATTATCTGGTGGTGTTAGTACATAAAGAGATTCATGGACCAGGTGGGAAACACCCCCTTCTGCCATCTGTGTATTCAGCAGGCTTCCTCTCATAAACCTGCAAGCTTTTATTTCCCTGCATGGAAATGTAAGTGGCGGGGATTCCCTGTACAGTTTCAAAAAACATAAATGTCTTCAAAGTCCTTTAGAGACAATTTCCAGTCCTATGATTTGTAAAGAGCACAGTTTATTCTAACCACAGCCATCTACCTACTTTCCTGTTTCTTTATATGTTTCACACTTTATATTTTAGTACAAGATGCACACAATGTACACATTTTCCTGCTCATTCTGCAGACGAACCTCTCTAAAAAGAACATTTGGCGCCTATATACAGACTCATACAAAGTAAGAAGAGTTGAGATAAAATAGGGTTTTTGACAAATGTTCTCATGAGAGATGAAGACTGTCCTTATAAGTTTGAAGATTCTGAATCAGAAACCAAGTTCAACAGTGAATGGTCGATCTCCAGCTCACCCCACGCCATCTAGGTCAGCTTCAGCCAATCCTTATGTTTATTTTAGAACGTTTTTGCTCCTTGGACATCGAGTCCTTATCTGGGGACAGAAAAGGACAATGTGCAAGTCTCGGAACCCAAGGGGACGTTGGGTTAAATACCAGGACTTGCCAAAGTTGACCCTGATGAAGTGGGATGACAAAAATATGGATCCCTCATAAATACTTCTTGTGCAAACATTTTTGTTTTTCTGTTTCTGCATTTACTAATTCTGTCATGCTCTTCTTTTAATGTTTAGATATCACTGATGCAAGATTCCAAGGAGCCTCTGGAATTCACTGGTCTAGAGCCCTCAGAAAACGAGCTTGATGCTCAGGAAGAGGTATCTCAGTCAACTCGCTTACCTTGAGAGTGTCTATATTTATGTTTACTGTGCTGTTCAGGATGTGGTAGTAAATAGTGTGACGGTGGCGGCATACAGGAAAAACGAGGCACTTTAGAATGATCTTGTAGCGATCTGTGTTAAGGTTGCATCAAGCTGGGAGTGGAGGTGTTCATGGTGATTTTGGAGGGGGGAGAGGAAGAGGGTGATTTTTTTGCTTTAACAATTTAATTGCTTTAAGGCACAATTTGGAGTTTGTCTGACAGACATACCATTTCTAAAGAACCTTTGGTACGCCGGTGGAGTCAAACCTGATATATTTAGTCATCTATCTCTACCATAGTGACGGATTAGGAGTAAACACCAGTGGGATTTCATCCAAAGTTGCTAATGTTGAAAATCTATCAACATGTGAAAGCACTGCAAATGTACCTTTACAGTGGAGGTCCACTATCAGCACCCACATTCCACATCTCAGGGACTGGTTCCTGGATACTTACTGAGGAGGGGGATTTCCTTTAGAGACAAGGACGAAGCAATAACAGTGGTAAATGACAAATAGGCACCAATTTTAAATTATGGAGGAATACCACTGTGGATACTTCCAGGTTATAGGAATACCAGGGGATATTGCCCCTTGGAAATGGGGAAAAGGATAAAAAACATTAGGGTTTCGACAATAATACAACGATACCTATTGTGCATGATTGCCCATTTTAAGCCAATTCCCCACTTTTGCCTGTTATAGAGTGAAAACCTGAAATGTTCTTATATTACTCAAATCCTGATTAGGGCAACAGTCCTGTTGCCGGCTATCTCAGAAATTTGACTAAACTCGTAGTGGTGTACACTGTGTACCTTGGAACCTGCTAAGGAAGGGCATAGTGCCTAGAGGTTTTCCTGCATAAGATTTATAGATTTCTTTAGATACATTATTTTGCTGACTCTGCTATGTTTCTAAGACAGAGGAGGGAAATCTAAAAGTAGATGATCATCTTTTGATTTTGGGGACTTCTGCCTTTTCCAATGATTCTACTGCTGCCTATTGACACATATGGTAGCAGACCTGGTGCGTCATCACAGTAGAATTACTGCAAATTAGCACTGCATTACAGTACCAGGGGACATTTGAGCAGATTTCCCTTCCCCACCCTCCTGTACGTTTGCCCTTAGCATGTCTTCCGCCATTTCATTTAAATGTGCTGTTTTCCATTTTGTAGGCTAAAACCATAGAAACTGAAAGTGACTTCAAAGAAGGAAAGGAATTGAAGTCTACAGATTTATTACAGTGGCAAAAGTGCAATGCAATAGTTGTAATTTGATTTAACTTTCCCACAGAAAAATACAATGTTTTACATTGCACCTATTTTTGCCTTAATTCTCCTATAGACTACAATCCCTGTCCTCAAAACATATCACTTTTTTCAGGGGTTGAACGCAATAAAAAAAAGAGGACAGCAGATGTAAGAAACCTGTTTACAAAGATTGAGAATAAGATAGCTTCTGAATCTATTTCTAATTAATGAGTCGACAGTAGTGCTCAACATTTGTCCAGGAGGTCCTCAGTCGTGCCAAATTTTAAGGGTAGCCACTGAGATAGAACATCACACAGTTAATCTAAATTGAACCATTTACAGAGTTAGTGGCTACTCTGAAATATGGGCACCGCACCAGGCCCTCTTGGACCTAGGCTGGACTGGCTGCTGTAGCTTCATCTGCACATTGACCATTATAAGGACCTTTCATATGTGCTATCAAGAAGGAAAGTGTTCATTGGTCTGTTTAGAAGCATAATTTGGCTACAGAAATCATATGCTTTAGCTAACCTACAGCGGAATTGCAGATTAAAAAAGGTAAACTATTTTGCTCATGTTAATTTCCTAGTTTCTTCTGGATTTCCAAGAGTTTATTTTTACCTTTTTCTAAGCATTTTTTAGACTCTCCATCATTTTGCATCCAATTGAGAAATTTGCACTTTTCAGATTATTGCTACATTTGGAGCACGCTTCCATCATTTATGTAGTTCTTGAAGAATTCCAGGAGTGCTCCTGGAAATCGTAAGAGCGCCATATTTCATTAGGAATATTTGCAAGCGTAACATTTTATGACACTGCGGTGGGAAACATCTATTGCAATGCAGGCATTACATCGTAGTGCCTTTACAACGCAGTCAGTACCACGACTGTGACGTTACCGCGAGTTCTATTACAATGCAAGTCATTACAACGACTTGCCTTGGGGAAAGCGGTGTTGGACTGGTGTTGGATTTTAAGTCCAACATCTTCCTTACTGATACACTGACTGGAGTTGGAATAGTAATTTAAACTATTCCAAAGTCCAGTGTTTCCCTAAAGCAAGTCGTTGTACTGACTTGTGTTGTAATGGGACTTGTGGTATTGACTGCATTGTTAAGACATGTGTAGTTTTGGTATGCGTGGTAACAGATGCTATTCCCCTGCGGCCCTAATAGCAGATGTAGCCGTTTTAAGGTTCAGCAGTGTGGATACACTAGTTCTCAGGGTGTTAACCTACTTTCTAGAATTGTGGTTCCTGACAGTCTAGACTTAGCCATTTCCATATCACTTCTAGAAGCCATAAGGGCCAGAGGTTCCACCACACCATTGCTAAGGGCACTAACATATCTTACACATTGACTACTTCCACTGTAGACACAGCTGTGTCCTTAAGGTTCCCAGGTTAGACACACAACTGCTAAGAGAGGTAAGACATGTTCTATCATTGCAGCACCTGCCGGTGTGGACTTAGTCTTAGTGAAAGCTCATGAAAGACGGGTGTAGTTCTTTTTGTTTCAGAGAAAAAGGATAAAATGGTTCGGAAATTGAATCTGAAACCATTCCAAATGTTATAACTACTTCTTTTTAATTTTCTTTCAACACAGGCTATGCGCAGACTGGCTTCATGAAGAGGTACCAGGGAATCCATACACGTGGGGTGGATGAAGACGAAATTGAGGTTCTTCATGGCAATGGACTCTATGGCGTGACTAATTATCAAGCTCTTTTTACTTCATGGATAATTCGTTGGTGAACAGCAGATGCACCCGAAGCCTCTGATTTAGATATATTTCCACAACATTTAGTTTTGGACAATGACAATGTCAGCAGCTCTGCTTATGAGGATCACCCATGCAACAGCACCAGTGGTCTGGTATTCATGAAAGTAAAGCTCATACAGTGGATATAGGTATTACCTATACTCTGCACTTACAGCCTCTTTTCTGACAGTATACTGGAAATAATACTTATCAGATCATTTCTAGGACTTTAATCATCTAAAATCACCCTTTTTGTATGTAATATAATTCTTTTTTTATTCAGAAATTCCATTTTGCTAAAAACATTGTCTTTCTCAAAGGAGCATGAAATGTATAAACTAATATTATAGCAACTGTGTTTTAAATGGTGGTACGCAGATAACTATGGATCCGGAAGACTCTGTGACAGTATCCTACATTTACATTTTTTCCTTCATGGTGGCATAGGGTCTAGCCCTTGCAAGTTTATCAGTTGCTGCATTAGGCCCAAGAGCAAATTTGTCTTGCAATTTGGTGATGGGCCTTCAGTGAGAAAGTGGGTATCTGTTGATGATTCAGTCAGATGCAGACGGGGTCTTCTTCCCTATCAGCTGCCTAGCAAAGAAATATAAATATTTAAGGGAGCATTTGTGAGGGCTGTTAGTGTTGGCACTGTGTACTCCATCTCAACATGTTGTACTATCTAACAAGCAGCATATGTACCTATTAGAGGATGGTGTGGAATAGGCCAGTAAAACACTGTTTTCATTTGCAGTACACACAATCTTTGCCTCCTGGACCAGATCCAGGAAACATCCTAATAGTAAAATACAAACTGCCTGGGGTACACACCCAACAATGTCACCAGTTTCTCTTGCTACATGGACAAGTTGATATTAGAAAATGGGCCTCAAGTATTCGCAAGGACCTTTCTGTGAGATAGATTGCGTATGTGCAAAGTCAACATCCTCACAACAATAGGGGCAATACCACAGCAGATGGGATTGTGTCCTGTGAAATAATCAAGTTCTATGTGTGCTGTACAAGCGTCCATCATGGAAGCAGGCAGAAGCGTAAAGATTCCCTCAAGAGATGTGCTAAATGTCTGCTGGAGGCAGAAACGATTAGAGTGTCCCCTGGGAAAGTAAACTTCTAGAGGTTCTTGCAGGGGTTGGGCGCTAGAGTGCAGCAAATAAATGCATGGAGTTCATAGGCCATTCTGACCTGAGGCTAGGAGTGCCTATGCACAAATGTTTGTAGGGGACATCATAATGGGGGCTTCAGCCCCCTTGCCCTCATGAAAGGTCAGATACCCTGCAAAATGCCATCAGTGAGTGGTGGGTAAACTTGCAGTTTTGTGATCCCACGCTGCACGATCCCCCACACACCCTCACAGCGTGAGAGGAGAGGGATGGAACCAAGAGCAGATTTAGAGATTCCTAAGGATCGTCAAAAAGAAAGATGTTCATTGCATCAGTTGAACCCAACAAAGAAGACTTTCTTGTGAAGGCTTAGCTCTGGCTCCACTCCTTTCAATACACTGTGACATCAACTTACACTTTCTCTCTTGTCACACAGTGGATTTGAAGACTTGTAGATTTTAACATTTTCTTATCATGGGGCACTTAGAAGATGCCACATTCTCTAATGTGGTTTGAGTAAACCAAGACTACCTCAAAGTATGTCTTTACCACCGGTGATAGCATATTTTAGAGCAGTTATTGAATAGTTTTTTGATTCTGCAGAACCACATTTAGAAAGAGGCCAGTCCAGTTTGTCAAAGGGGAAGTAGGGTAATGGATATGAGGTAGTGTAGGAGGATGCCAGGGTCTGTATTATCTAGAGAGAACCCTGCCCTGGTCTGTTCCAAGGCTGAGACGTGGGCAGTTCCTTCTATTACATTTACTGCATTGCCCCAGTGCAGATGTCAACTTGCACCTGCCCTGCGGCAGCGCATTGGTGAAAGGCGGACCAGCTTTTTGACGTTCACTGTGTAGATAGCAATGAGTCTTCACTTCAATGGAGGACAGATATTCCCCAGTAGGCAGGTGCAATGAGCGATTGCACCTGTCTAAATGGGGAAGTTTGGGGATCCATTCCCTGTCTTTTATGGGGTCTCCCTTGCAGAGAGCACTAACTGTGCTCTTTGTGGCACAGTTAGTGCAGCCCCTGACAGCTTCTTTGCCTCTGAGTCCACATCTGTAATATGGCCTTGGTACAAAGACAGACTGTTTCCTCATTTGTATGGGCATGGCCCCCATGCATATGAGGGAAATCCACATTGAGATTGCGTTGGCACACATGCAGCACCTACATCATCTCTATTACAGAAGGGGCCGCACATGGTTTGGAGGCACTATTTGTAATACCAAAGTCCTGCGGAGTGGCAGAAAGTGGGCACACACGCCTGGGTATAATTTTGTTCTTTGGGGTCTGGTGTGGAAGCTCTTGAGAGATATGAGGTGGTTGGTTGCACACAAGGCAATTTATTGATACAACCGGAGCAGCAGGGCTGTGGGTGACCATGGAGGGTGCAGGATGTGAGTTATGTTTTTTTTAGGGTTGAGCTCGAGGAGTCTCTGAGGGTGTGGCGGAAGCTGGCAGAATGCCAGGTATTCCCTTTAATAGGTCCTTTACGGGATAGGGTAGGCAGGCAAGAGTGAGAAGGAGGAAAATGGCATTATGATGTCTGTATATGTTTTAAAATAAGAGCTAAGGGGGTAAAAAGAAGAGTAGAAGGAAGGCTATGTTGGGCGCGGCTTTTCCGTGACTCTATCTTGCTGCAAGGGTGATCCATGGGAAACGCTTGCAGACAGGGATGCTCACGTGGGAGGCATGTACAGCATGAAATTGAACATCAGCAGCTGTCAGTAAAGTGGAGTTTTTCACCTCGAGTTTGACTCTAGTTGTCTATAATGTTACTTTAAATCACTTGATAGAAAGGGGTCTCCTTTTCGGCAGTTACACATCTATCAGTTTATATATTTACCCCATACCCTCAGACAATAGCAGCTGTTAATGGCTTTTTGCCTCATTATGTCCCTTCACTTGCAGTGCGGAATAATAATTTCTGGGCTGGCAACTGAGAGCAGTTAGCTATCTCTGGTGAATGTCTTAGGAATGTGGTGCCAAAGGCCCTTTGAACATTTGAACTCATAGAATAGAGGTCAGGCAGTAAATGCTTCTGCAAGCAGTGTGCGAGCGGTCACTCACACAGCTAAAGAAGGAATCCAGTAGCAGCAAAGTGAAGGTTAAAAGTAAGGATGAAATATTCCTGAATCAAGTTGCACTGTATTCACACAATATACTTCGAAACATCCGCACCAGACTAGCTTGAAAATGAGCTCTTTCGTACCTTTCCACCTTCTTTCCTTTCTTTCATTCATTGCTACCCTCCCACCCTATATGCTTCCCAGCCCTGTATCCTCCATGCCCCATTTACCTCATTGTCTCCATCCTCATTCATTTGTATCCTTCCTCTTCATCTCTCCCTTCCCATCTATTCCCTCCATGTATATTTGCTTCCTTCTTAGTTTCTCTCCATCCTTATTTCTTCCTCTCAAACCTTCCCTCCTTTTTTCCTTACCATTGACCACCCCAGCCATTTACTTCCTTCCTCCGTTCCTTCTCCCTTTTGATCTGTTCAACACTCTTTTCCCTCATCTTTCTCTTTATTTTTCTTTCTCGTCCTCTTTCTCTCTCTTCCTCCCATTTCCCATTCCTTCCCCCTTTTCTCTTTTCCTCCTTTCCCTGCTTTTGTCCTTCCATGCTGCCATCCTACCTCGCTGTCTGCCTCCTCTTGCACACTCTTCTTTCCCATCCTTCTTTCTCTTGCTCTCTCGCTCTTCCATCCTTCTTTCCTCTTTCTGTCACTCTCACTGTCCATGTATCTTCCTTCCTCTCTCTCTCTTTCTTTCTTCCTCCTACCAGTACTACAAGCACTGCAGAAGTAGGACCTAAGAGAATCTGTACTCGAGGAGAAAGGAAGGGTAGCAACACTAGTGCTGGACACAGACTCCAACAAAACAAAACAGCACACAAAATAAACCTTTCTTGAGATTGCCTGAGTCACTTGAGCACAGAGGCAGGACTGGCTAACATTTCACGAGCATAGACGAAATAACTATAGCCGGACCAGGGGAATGGCTCTATACTCACATGGGTGGATTTCTTTCTTGATTTCCTAAACAAGGTATATACGGTATTGGCTTCCCCTGTAAAAACATTTACAATTTAATAGGTTCGTGTGCGAGATTTGCAGGTAAAAAATAGGTTGTTCTTAGAGAACAGAAGGTAACTGCATCTCGGCCTGTCTGAGACTACGAATGAAAGAAAAAAAGCAGGTTCACAAAATGTAAAGCCTTAAAAAATCCGTGCAGAATATTTTTAGAATAATATGCAAACAAAGTCAGGAATCTGCATAAGAACCCCACCTGTCTTCAGCAGAATTTCACTTTTTTGTTTTTTCGGTAAACTTTGGACCCTGTGTACAAGAGTCATGCACTGGAATTCAAGTGTGAAAAACGTTAATTTACTGTTTTTATTTGTACTGTATATTTGTTGGTAGTCAGAATTGACAAAACAGAGAACACCTATATAATCTTGCAACTGTATCTAGTGAGTTGATTGCTGGGTACATTTCTGTGGTGTATGAAAGGTAAAGGATTTTCAATAACTGCTGTGTTGTTTGGTGAAAGGTGAATGTGTTGTTCTGGATCTGGGTGATCTATAGTTTATGTAACCTGACAGCAAATTAATCCATACTAGCTTGTCATTCAAAAGTATAGTAAATGTCTCTTTCCTTAAAAAAATTCTTATAGAAAATAACAGTAAAATGTTGTTGTATTTGCTACCACAGTCTTTACGTTTTATAGCTCTGTAAAGTAAAACTGAAACAAAGGATCGAATACCTCTCTTTGAGCAATCAAGATAGAGCTTCACAAAATCAGCATGTCTGTATAATGTGGGAAAAGAACACCACTTTTAAAGCACTTTACAATAATGAAGAAATAAAGCAAAGTAACAATATATGGAAATAAATTGCACTTTATGTTTTAATTTTTAATCTTTCCAGTTTCTTTGACACTGTTCTACTCTTTAGCCTTTTCTGTTCAAATATACAATTAAATACAAACTGTGTGCAAACAGTAGTGTGAGTTTTCTTTCAACCAAAGGCATCAATAATGAAAGAAGTTTATTTTTTAATGGGTTTAAACAAAACAGCCAAAACAGTAGGTCACCAATCGCAAGTATAATGGCTCTTGTCTGGGGTGTCGAACCCGGTCGGCCCCCGATATCCCTTTTCCTTTTAGAGGCCTCTGGAAAATCGCCAGGTGGACCAAATGTGGTCCCATTTCTTGAGGCATCCCCGACACTCATAGACCACCCTCTTTGCCAGTATCCACCAGCCCATGGCCCTTTCCCATTCAGTTTGTTCTGGTGCTACTTTTGCCCCTCCCCCCTGTTGTTCGACTATGAGCCCTAGTGCAATCCATAATTTCGGGTGCTTTGGTATTCTTTCTTCCCCACATATATTCAGCACAAACCATTTTGACGTCTGGACTAGAGGAATGCCACTCACCTGCGTCATGTAGTGTACCAACCCTTCCCAAAAACTGCAGTTTGGGGCATACCCACACTGTATGGGCAAAGGTGCCTGCCTGATAGCACTCCCTAATGAACATTAGCGAGGTGCCCCTCCCAAGCCTTTGCAAAACGGATGTATGACGTTACAACGCATGCTTTTACACCGCATGCCGTTACAACGCATTTTTTACACCGCAAGATCTGTTACAACTCAAGCCTTTACAACGCATGCTTTTACAACGACGTACACTAGATGGAGTGCTGACATTAGAAATGTATAATTTACTATTCTAACTCCAGTCCACGTTGCAGTAGGGAAGGTGTTTGGATAGTAAAACTACACTATTTCTAATGTTAGCACGCCATCTAGTGCATTTC
The DNA here is from genome assembly GCF_964204655.1 of Triturus cristatus. Taxonomy (NCBI): domain Eukaryota; kingdom Metazoa; phylum Chordata; class Amphibia; order Caudata; family Salamandridae; genus Triturus; species Triturus cristatus. Next base: position 1,111,518,514 of record NC_140585.1, on the reverse strand, counting down.
GTTGTAATGGCATGCGTTGTAATGGCATGCGTTGTAAAAGATTTCGCGTTGTTACAGTTTCGTTGTAATGGTAGTGCGGTGTAAAAGTTGCGTTGTAAACGTTGTATACCTTGCAAAACTGTTTGGAAATAGTAGGCTCTGTGTAGTGTCCAGAGTTGGATGGGACATGGGCCAAAGCCCTGCCCTAATGGGGATCTCTCTGGGGCATCTGAGGGCACCCTTCGACTCTTCCTCCTCTAGGTTCCTGAGGTCGCTTTCTAAGTCAACTTTTCAGGCCTCATACGAGGTTTTGGCACAGGGCAGTGACCCAAAGAATCTTTCTGCGCTGCCCAGCGTCAAAAGGGCAGGAATGTGCCTTATCTATGAGATACGGCGCATTCCTGTCCTTTTACCCTGCGCTAGCGCATAATGGGCTGCCATGCGCCAACCCAGGCATCCTTGCACCATGGTACAGTGGTGCCTGCGTTGTGGGGGTGATTGTTGTTGTGCAGGAAGGGATAAGGGTAAGGATATTTTTCCTCGTTGCACCTCCCTAACGCCACCCCTGGGGTGGCGTTAGAATCTGACGCATTCCCAGGTTTACGATTCCTCATAAATCTGGGAATGCTTCAGATTCCATGGGTGTTGCATAGGAACACCCATGGAATTCCCCTTTCATGCAGTGTTCTGCGGGAAAGGGGCATATATTTACAAGGCCATATAAACTCATGCAAAGTGGCTTTGCCAGGCCTTGTAAATATGCTGCTGCACATTGCGCCACAAGAACATCAAAAAAGTGACACTCCGGTGGTGCAAAAGTGACGCTATGAGCCTCGTAAATGAGGCCCTAAGTTTGTGCAGTACATTTGGGGAATTGTTTAGTATTTTATTGTATACTAAGGAGGTTGTGCCCTTGGTCATGCGGTTGGCTAGTGGTCTGTCCTCAAAGGGGGCTGACTTAGTGAGATTATGGCCCTATGGAAAGCAAGCTCTCAAGGCTTGCTTCACTTGACTATAGCTAAATGTTTCTTTGCTTGCCATTTGGTCGGACTACCTGAGAGTGTCAAAAGGGCTAACATCACCACTGCCATAGGTCACCCAGTTGTGAAAATCCCTATCATGTCCCATGCAGTGAACCGCTTCAGGTGCCCTCCCCCGCCTTGAGTACTTCACTGTCCCATAGCAGGGTCAGTTCCATGGAAGTGACTTTCCAATCCAAGAACGACGTTGCCGCCTCCCAGACCGCCCTCATTGTCTTAGTGTGTGGTGATAAGGTTTGCCACGCAATGCTTCGGTATAACAATGCGAGATATCCCCTTGGTCCCATTCCATATCTATTCACTCAGACTACAGAGTCCTCCTTCATCACAGACATCAGATTGTGTATAATTCCTAGTTGCACTGCCCAATAGTATTTTTTAATGTTCTGTCCGGCTGTGCCCCCATTGTAGACACCCATGTCAATTTCAACAGGGAGATTTGTGGGGGACCCCACTCCAAAGTAGGAGCTGCACTTCAGTCTCCACTTTCTTAAAGAAATCTGTGGGTGCAGGGTAGGGGGTATATGTTGTACAGTAGTTTGGGCAGTGTCATCATTTTAAAGAGGGCTGCTCTGCCAAGCAGCGATAGCAGGAGGGACTGCCAGTGTTTCACGTCCTCTCTGAAGTGGTCGAGAAGGCGGTATAGGTTTATGACAATAAATTTGGCCCTATCTCTGGAAATAAAAATGCCCAGATATTTAAAGCTCTCATTGCCAGTGATAGTCTACAGTTGATGAGGATCCTTAGTATGGGCCCTGAAAGGGAGTATGCCAAGGACTTCCCCCAACTGATCCTGTAGCCAGAGTATTAGCCAAAATGTTAAAAAACTTGGAGTACTGTCGGTATGGATTGAAGTGAGTCTTCTACGTATAGCACCACATCATCTGCATACAAGGATATTTTCTCTTCCCATGTGATGTCCCATCTCAGGCTTTGGATGAATGAGTCCTGCTGGAGAGTGGGTACCCACGGATCCGAGTAGCTCCTGTTAATTTTGACCCCAGCAAGTGGCTGTTGATAAAGGAGCCATACCCAGCTTAAAAAGCCAGGGCCGAATTCCATCTTTTCAAGGACTGCAAACATATAGAGCCATTCCAGTGTGTCGAATGCAATTGTGGCTTTCAACAACATCACCAAGGTTTGCTCCATCACTCTGTTGCTGAGCCCCATCAACACATACAGGCACTGCACATTGGGTTCGGTCCCCCTATTAGGCATAAATCCTGTTTGGTCCAGGTTGACTAGCATGAGGTTTGCCTGTTTAAGTTGCATCTCAAGTCGTAATAAAGCCCCAGTCCTGGATGGTCTGCCGATTGAATTTTATGTTACATACTCAGACATCTTAGTCCCCAAGCTTGAAGAATTGTACAGGACAGCATGGGACACTGGTAAATTGCCACAATCCACTATGCAAGCTCTAGTAGTGTCACTCCCCAAACCGGGACGGGACAGCACTGAGATGTCCAACTAGAGGCCGCTGTCTTTACTGGCTACCGAATATAAAATTCTAAGTAATGCTCTTGCCAATCGTCTGGTTCCTGCCCTCCCCGCCCTTATCCGTCGTGATCAATGAGGGTTCCTTCCAGCACGTAGCACCTCACTCAATACTAGGAGACTACATCACATAATGAGGGCCGCTCCCATGGAGTATACTAGGGTGGGATGTTTGGCGTTAGACTTACGACAGGCCTTTGATTCTATAACATGGGGTTACATGTTTGCTGCCCTGCCGCGTTTTGGCCTCCCCCTGACTTCCTGAAATGGGTGCGCCTGCTTTACGTTGAACCCACTGCAAGGGCACGCACTGGTGGCTACATTTCTCAAGAATACAATATCCATAGAGGTACTAGACAGGGGTGTCCGCTCTCCCCCCTCCTGTTCGTACTTGCACTGGAGCCTCTGGCGATAGCCTTGAGGCGGTCATCTGCCGCTCTGGGAATACCAATACAGGACTACGCACATCTTATTTCAATATATGCAGACAACATCCTAATATATTTACGAGACCTAGAGGGCGGGGTAGGACCCCTCCCAGATATCTTCTCCACCTTTGAGGCCATATCAGGATTAGCTATTAATGCAGGAAAATCCCACACTTTCTATTTCCAGGAGAGACCACGCCCGGACACGATCCAATTCGGCACTTATCAGCTATCTGTCGCGCAGGATACATTTAAATATCTGGGTATCCAGGTGTACAGGGATCAGTCAGACCTCCTGGAGGGCAATTTAATGAAAGCTATTGCTTCACTTCGTTCCAGCATCTCCTTCTGGACATCATTGCCGTTGTCAGTGATGTGGAGGATAGCCATATCCAAAATGGTGATGCTGCCTCGTCTTTTATACTTTTTTGTTAATTTACCCCTGATGGTGCCACTGTCCATCTTTCGAACTCTAGACACGCTACTGTCAGAACTTTTCTGGGGAGGAGGTAGATGTCGGGTCAGCCTCAAGAAGCTACAACTAGCACCGAATAAGGGAGGGCTGGGTGTCCCTGATTTCCGGGCCTATTACTATGCATCCCAACTTCAATGGCTGTCTTATTGGACGGCAGGCAGGAATCTACAGGAAATAGGCTACGATACTCTGGACCTGGAACGAGGTACCTTACATAATATGCTGTTACCAAAAATACCCATACCGTTGGGCGGACCCCCACTGTTGACAACGACATTACGGTGCTGGAAAAAGGCCCTCCAGTACACCTCGGCCACGACCCCTTACGCGAGTAATATTCCATTACTGGGAATGCCAATCATGGGTTGTAAACTCACGATGAATAGACTGCGAGATTGGATAGATGCGGAGTTGCAGAAGTGGGTTCTTTCTTTGGAGATGGTGTCCTCTTAGATCACGCCACATTCGTGAGGAATACCGGTGCCCCGGACCGACTTTACTTGTTACATGCCACGGTAGCGCATTATATCAGGACGACATGGGCATCTCAGCGTAGTGAACCCCCACAACACGACTTAGTGCACCTGCTCTATTGCATGGGGAGGGGGGGTCACCTAGTTAGATGGCTATATACAGGCATTCGAGCACAAGCTTCCTCTACCCTCACGGACCTTCGCACAAAATGGGCAGAATCTGCAGACATAGTGATTACAGACAAAGCCTGGGACAACATTTTGGAGCATCCCAAAAGGGTTTCCCGCAATGCCAAATTAAAATTCATACAAACAATGGTTCTCCACAGGTCATATTTAACCCCGAAAAAAATACAGCGCATGTTCCCAGAGGCCCAAAATTGCTGTCCGAGATGCAGAGCGGAAGAGGCGGGCTTTGTTCATATACTGTGGGCCTGCACGCATCTTCGAGACTACTGGGGACAGATCCGGACTATACTGGGGGAAATCACACACCTCATAATAACAGACAACATACTGGAGTACCTGCTGGGTTTGAGTAAACGTACTAGGACCCGGAAGGTTAACCTACGCTTCCTGGACCTGGCGGTTATACTGGCTATTAGAGCAATCACAATGCGATGGAAGTCCCCGAGGGGCCCCCCAGTGTTGGCATGGCGAGAAGAGGTGATTAGATGGGGCAGTGCTGAAGGTGCGGCGCTCAGATGGGAAGAGGCATGAGGGCTCCGGAATCGTCCCATCTCCATGGAATGGACCGCTATGTTGGAGGAACTCGCACAATTAGAAATCCCATTTGCGAACCCTCACCAGGGATCACCTTAAACACACAATGTGTGGTTAGCACTTGTTAGAGTGACCTACACGGAATAGTCCATCGTGCACCGGTAGTATAGGTTGACGACAAATGGTAAATTACGAGCAT